>NC_052342.1:909639-1540509 GCF_016432855.1 Salvelinus namaycush | reverse complement strand
TGGGTCTCTAGCAGATTAGTAAGAATGTCTCACTCCATGTTCAAGAATGGCCTTTTTCCTTTTACTCAGATTACAACCGCTCACTTTCGGTTATTTGAAAATATCTATATTTTTAAAACAGGCCACAGAAAGATGGTTGCAATTTCAGTTTCATCCACCAGAAAAGACAAATACTAAAACAAAAAGTGGTTAAACTCAAATATAGGAATTGGTAAAAAAATTCTTGTAAATTAGATAATAAAATACAACTGGTGGAGTTGTCACAAACACAGCTAACAAAAATATGGAAATGTCTGCTCTACCCGAAATTACAACTAACTAATTGCAGCACTACCCAAAAAATGGAGGAAAGTGGAAGAAAATAAGGATTACAAGACCAAAATTGGTTAAAGAAAATTGTGATAATAAGTATACCAACTTAATTTAAGGACCCCAAAAAATTGACAGCTGTGCCATATATAGCGATTCGGAAAGTATTCAGACCCCTTGACCTTTTTCCACATTTTGTTACGTTAAAGCCTTATTCTAAGATTAATTACAGATGACACAATAAAAAAAGCAAAAACAGGTTTAGAATTTTTTCCCCAATGTAATACTTTATTTACATAAGTATTTAGAAACCTTTCCTCAGTACTTTGTAGAAGCACCTTTGGCAGTGATTACAGCCTCAAAAGTCTTCCTGGGTATGACGCTACAAGCTTGGCACACTTGTATTTGGGGAGTTTCTCCCATTCTTCTTTGCAGATCCTCTCAAGCTCTGTCAGGTCTCTCCAGAGATTATATAGAGAGGTGTGTTCCTGTCCAAATCATGTCCAATCAATTGAATTTACCAAGGTGGACTCCAATCAAGTTGTAGAAACATCAAGGATGATCAATGGAAACAGGATGCCCCTAAGCTCAATTTCGAGTTTATTTTTAATACAATGTGCTATAATTTCAAAAAAACTGTTTTCACTTTGTCATTAAGGGGCATTGTGTAAAATGACAAAATATATAATTGAATCAATTTTAGAATAAGGCTGTAACATAACGTGGATAAAGTCAAGGGGTCTGAATACCTTCCGAATGCACTGTAGATCGCAAAATAGTTGGGAAGAGATTTGTGATGTATCGATTCCATGGTACATGCTTTATGAACTGATACACAAAACGACACCGGATTAAAAAAAAAAAAAAAAACTGTTTCAGCATGACAATGCCCCCATGAACAAAGCGAGGTCCATACAGAAATGGTTTGTTGAAATCGGTGTGGAAGAACTTAACTGGCCTGCACAGATTTGACATCAACACCACCATTGGGATGAAATGAAACGCCGACTGCGAGCCAGGCCTAGTTGCCCAACATCAGCGCCCGACCTCGCTAATGCTCATGGCTGAATGGAAGCAAGTCCTCGCAGCAATGTTTCAACATCTAGTGGAAAGCCTTCCCAGAAGAGTGGAGGCTGTTATAGCAGCAAAGGGGAGGGGGGGGATCAACTCCATATTAATGCCCATGATTTTGGAATAAGGTGTTCGACAAGAAGTTGTCCACATACTTTTGTTCATATAGTGCATTTCTGAAATATTCTAACGGGACCCTTCTATCCTTGTGGTAGCCTAACCAATCTGTATGTCATTGGATAAGTGAATCAAGGTGTATATGGGGAGGGGTTGAGGGTAGCTGAAGGATGGGACAAGAAAAAAAAACTATTGTAAAATATACTTAAAAACAAATATGGGGGATTGGAAATAATGCAGACAATTACATTGATGGAAGCCATAATCAGCGATATTAAAGCTGATCTGGTCCATGAAAAAAATATATATGAAACGGACTTGCCTTAATGACTTTACCAGAAAAGTGTGTCACGATGTACAGTGCATTCGTAAAGTATTCAGACCCCTTCCCTTATTACGTTACAGCCTTATTCTAAAAAAAAAATTATTTTTTATTAAATCTCAAACTACACACAATACCCATAATGACAAAGCAAACAGGTAGATTTTTTTATTTGCAAACGTATAAAATAAATAAAAATGCAATATCACATTTATGTAAAGTATTCAGACTCTTTACATTTACATTACATTTAAGTCATTTAGCAGACGCTCTTATTCCAGAGCGACTTACAAGTACATACATTCATACTTTTTTTTTGTACTGGTCCCCCGTGGGAATCGAACCCACAACCCTGGCGTTGCAAGCGCCATGCTCTACCAACTGAGCCACACGGGACTCTTGACTCAGTATGTTTTTTTTATATTTTAATACTATTTCAAATTTCTAAAAAACCTGTTTTCACTTTGTCATTATGTGGCTATTGTGTGTAGATTGACGAGGCATTTCTTTTCAGGAATAAGGTGTACAGAGGTAATCTCACTAAAAAAGACAAGCCATTAAATGGCTTTCTGAGAATGACAATTTCATTGTTCGCACTGTTGACAAAGGAGGGGCTGTTATTGTACGCGGGAGGGACACATGAGCAGGAAGCCTATAGACAACTCAACAATACTGACTAGTACCTCTTTGCCTAACTTTTGGAGAATATGAAACGAGAGTTGGGTGATGTCTTGGGCCATGCCAAAGATGAAAAGAGGATCGCTAAACAAGAATGACTTTCTTCTCCCTGCCCACCTTAGGTTGGCGTGCTACTACATTATCAAAAGTCCAGAAAGATCCTCACAACCCTCCTGGAAGGCCCACCTGCTAAAATGATCCTATATCAGAGCCAACCTCCAAGTATACTGATTTCTACATTAAGCCATGTGTCCAAACTTCCCACTTTCCTTTAAGACACCACTCGCAGTCTTAACAAGCTGAGCTTAAAGATGTTGGATCTTCCTACTTGATAACAATGGATGTTGACTTTTTTTTTTTACACCAATCTTGCACACAATGAAAGTCGAGGCTTTAAAGCATTATCTTCAATTTAGGCCAGTATGCCCCCTGCTGACTTTCTCCTTCAATTAACAGAGCGGACACTAAACAACGTTTTCCTTCTCCAGGACAAGCTTTTCAGACAACAGAAGGGGACTACTTGGGGGCTTGCTTTGCCCCGCACTACGCAAACTTATTAGGGGGATTTTAGGAATTTAGTCAATTCTCTGTTCTGCTAACACTTTTTTTTTTACAAAATTGTGTGGTTTGACAGATACTGAGTTTAGGATACAGTCAATGTTTCAAATTCTCGTTGAGTGAATTCACAGTTGTGGAATTCTAACGGTTGATGTTTTGATCCAGAGAACACTAAAAGAACGTAAAACAGAATAAATAAAAAAATCTGGATCTGAAATCTTAACTCCGGATGGTTCATTACAAAACCACTTACAGGAAAAGTACGGACCGCAATACTATCCGCAGGATGGTCAGTTTTCAACCCCGCAACTTAGATTAAGAACATGCCCGTCTGTTTAAAAGGCTGCGCAGTATTTGTCACGGGGGTGGATGATTGAGGATATCTAAATCTCTGGAAAGAGAAAGTCTTCGCAAGACCCCCCACAAGCCTCAAAACCCAAACCAATCTACTTTGTGACCCGACATAGCCAGGAGGCAGCCAGGCTTAAGGACATTAAATGCAACTGGAGCATAATTTAAAGTGATCCTATTTCGTGTGATGTGTTCACTGAAGCCCCAGCATTTTCTTACAGAAGGGCCCCTTTCCCTCAAGGATAAGTTGGTGTGCAGCGACCTCACTCCAGTAACTAAGCCAAGTTGGATCCCCAAGCCCACAGGCAACTTCATGTGGTAACTGCAATCACATTGTAAAAACAAATACTTTCAGGGACACTTGTGGACCTAGAACCTAACAAGTGCAATTGTTTGTCAGCTGCAACACTACCTACAGTATGTGGCGTACAGGTTGGAGCAGTGGCGGATATAGGTAAAGGCGACATGGGCAGCCGCACAGGGTGGAATCTTGCCGGGGGCAAGAAATAACATTTAAAAAAATGGTGATATTTGCACGTCACGTCAATGATATGTCACCGTGTGGGACAATTAACCTTGTCAGAGTAGGCGCCCTGATTCTAGTTTGTGAGCTAGGCAGACTACTGCCTGGGAAGGTCTCCCACCCAGAAGTATGAGATGGGAGGGGGCGGGGGTAGGTTGACCTCAGGTCTCCCGACTGGAAGCCCGAGGTAGGGGGGGGTGGGGAAATCAATCAAATAGCGCACCTAACTTTGTACAGTATTAATGCAATTAGTAAAATCAGTCACACTACGAAACAAACCAAAATTCTTTCATAATACTGTGAATATATACTTTGAGATATTGTAGCATTTTTTCTAGTTTGTGCGAAATCGTTAAGAATAATATTAAACCAGTTTGCACACCACCAAGGTCAATTGGTTTAGTCTTGACTCTTGGTTGACAGTGTTGGTGGATGGGTAATGTATTGATGCTCGAGTGCCAAATCAACAAAAATTTGTTTCGATTTGTCTTTGTTACGAGTCTTATTTTTATATATATTTATATAGTTTTAAAATGTCATAATGTTTTTGTGTTCCAAATGTCTGAATAAAAATTACAGTTAGTGCAGAATGGTGCTTTATTTATTGTTGGCGGGGGGGGGGGGGTTGCCCAGGGAGCCATACAAGCTAGAATCGCCACTGGGTTGGAGTGCCCATGTGCATGTGGGTGTTTTTACATAGGACATACTAAGGCGTCTCAAATGCCTCCTACAACGCAGAACATTCTGGATCTTTAAACTAAGCGCCAGCTCCAAATGAGGAAATGTATTATTCTCCCTTCCTGTAAGAGATGTTTTTGTTCTCCGTGATTTCTTGTTCTACATTAAGTGTGTTAATATGAGTGCATGTGTACACATTGTATTTCCCTTTTATATTTCATTGTGGTATTGCATTCTCATTATTCCATGTTAAATGTTTGGTCTTTGTATGTTGAATGTTTTACTTGATCAACTACATATGGTAATGAATGTAATCACTTCCCATGAGAGTTAGTGGCAGACAAACAGGTGTCTAACCTATTGTTTGTCACCCTGATTGAAGGCTGTTGCAGCTGTAACGCGTCCATTTCATTTTTTTTTATTCTTGCCATGCATTATGCTTTTACATTTATTTTAACTACGAGTGCCTTGATTACTTCTGGAAGTTTGTTTTGCACAAAGTCTATTTCGGTATTGTTGTTGATAATCCAGAATCAACGCATTTTAATTCTCTGATCACTTATGTGTGTGTGTCCTTTAACATTAATGCCATTGCACTTCATCACTTACACTGAGCTCTGACATGTCACAGGAGCAGCAAATCTACCACCACACAGTGGCTAAGACAACCAAGCTACCTGGGGGACAACACACGACGACTCCTATTAAAGCACTAACCCTGCACAACTTAACAAAGTGGCGACTCCTGAGACGGCACTAAGAAAATACACCACATTCCCAGAAGGAAAAAATATTTCAGAATGTTTTTTTCCCCCTCACGAATTAGCAATGATCTCTATTCTGTTGGATTGTTTTTATGTGTGTTGTACAAATATGGAAGTGAAGTATTGGAATGTGAGCTCTGACTAGGTGATTTTTATTACTGCTATATTACACCATTTTCTGTCAATGAAGGATACAGTCGCTAGTGAAAGTCTACACACCTCTCTTCATTTAGCTTCCTTAAAATTAAAGGGATAGTTCACCTATTTTAAAACAGTGCCAGGGAAACTAAACCAAAGCATGGAGTTCTGTCATACTTTGTCCATAGACCGCTTACTGAGTAAGGAAACCAATAACATTTTAGCATTTGTTCACTATGTTACAGTGAACATACATTGAATGTAAACTGAGCAAAAATATTATAAAAAACGTAACATGCCACAATTTCAAAGATTTAGCCGTTTCAGTTCATAGAGGAAATCAATCATTTGAAATAAAGAAATTCGGCCCCAATCTATGAATTTCACATGACTGGGCAGGGGCGCAGACCTGGGTTGGCTTACGAGAGCATAGGCCCACCCACTTGGAAGCCAGGCCGACCCCCTGGGGAGCCAGGCACAGCCATTCAGAATGAGTTTCCTTTCAAAAGGGCTTCTTTTCAGACAGAAATACTCCTCAGCACCCCCCTCCCCCCCTCTAACGATCCCGCAGGTGAAGAACCCGGATGTGGAGGTCCAGGGCTCTCAAGTGGGTCGCCCACAAGTCACCATACAAATGGTCTGTGGTTGTGAGGCCGGTTGGACGTACTGCCAAATTCTCTAAAACGACATTGGAGGCAGCTTATGGTAGAGAAATGAACATTCAATTCTCTGACAACCGCTCTGATGGAGAATCCTGCAGTCAGCATGCCAATTGCACGCTCCCTCAAAACTTGAGACATCTGTGGCATTGCGTTTGACATAACTGCACATTTTAGAGTGGCCTTTAATTGTGACTCACCACCTGGATTCGGTGTAATGTAGCAAAATTTGAAATGTTTTTTTACATTATATAAAAAGAAATGACTTGGAGCTACAAAACGGTATATCATACACTGCATTTGAGGAACAATGGGAAAGTAATTCTGCTTTGAAAGTTAATCAACTTATAAACTCACCTTTGAATCGCCTTTGAATGTTTTGCTATCTAGTTTCGAGCTCTTCTTTGTCTACACCCATTCAGCATCGTTCACACCCTCGCCCTAAGCTTTAGCCCCAACCATCTCGTTTCGCTCTCGACGCTTACACTTGACACTGACCGAGGATTTGTATACCTCTGGACAACATGAAAACAGCCTAACCAGCTCTGCTGGCAACAATTTAATTTAGCTTTTTTGCAGACGTTTACTGACACCGGCCATATTCGATGGGTGTTGTACACACATCACGTAACATTAGCTGGCTGGCTCGTTAGCTAACATTAGCTACAGTTGAAGTTTGCATACACCTTAGCCAAATACATTTAAACTCAGTTTTTCAAAAATTAATGGACATTTAATCCCAGTAAAAATTCCCTGTTTTAGGTCAGTTAGGATCACCACTCTAAGAATGTGAAATGTCAGAATAGTAGGAGAGAGAATACTTTTCAGCTTTCATTCATTTCATCACATCCCCAATGGGTCAGAGGTTTACATACACTCAATTAGTATTTGGTAGCATTGCCTTTAAATTGTTTAACTTGGGTCAAATATTTCCAGGTAGCCTTCCACAAGCTGCCCACAATAAGTTGGGTGAATTTTGGCCCATTCCCCCTGACAGAGCTTGTGTAACTGAAATCAGGTTTGTAAGCCTCCTTGCTCGCACATGCTTTTTCAGTTCTGCTCACACATTTTCTATAGGATTGAGGTCAGGGCTTTATGGCCACTCCAATACCTTGACTTTGTTGCCATTTTACCACAACTTTGGAAGTATGCTTGGGGTCATTATCCTTTTGGAAGACCCATTTGCGACCAAGCTTTAACTTCCTGACTGATGTCTTGGGATGTTGCTTCAATATATCCACATAATTTTCCTTCCTCATGATTCCATGTATTTTGTGAAGTGCAACAGTCTCTCCTGCAGCAGAGCACCCCCACAACATGATGCTGCCACCCCCGTGCTTGTAACGCTCGTCTTTCTCATCTGAAGAGGAGCAAGGATCGGACCAATATGCAGCGTAGTTTGAAGACATATCTTTTAATAAAGAAAGACGAACACGAAAAAACACTTGAACAAACTACAAAATAACAAACGACGTGAACAGACCTGAACTTGAGAACAAAACACATGAACGCACGAACAGGACGGAACACACGAACGAACGAAACGAAACAGTCCCGTGTGGTACAAACACTGACACAGGAACAATCACCCACAAACAAACAGTGAGAACAGCCTACCTTAATATGGTTCTCAATCAGAGGAAACGTAAAACACCTGCCCCTGATTGAGAACCATATCAGGCTAATTGAAAATGAACCCAACATAGAATGCCCACCCAGCTCACGTCCTGACCAACTAAACAAAGACAAAACAAAGGAAATAAGGTCGGGAACGTGACAGTACCCCCCCACCCCCCAAGGTGCGGACTCCGGCCGCAAAACCTGAACCTATAGGGGAGGGTTTGGGTGGGCATCTGTCCACGGTGGCGGCTCTGGCTCTGGACGTGGTCCCCACCCCACCATAGTTAATCCCCGCTTCCGTGGCCTCCTCCTAATGGCTACCCACCATATTAACCCCACTGGATTAAGGGGCAACACCGGACTGAGGGGCAGCACCGGACTGAGGGGCAGCTCCGGACTGAGGGGCAGCTCCGGACTGAGTGACGGCTCTGGCTGCTCCTGTCTGGCGGGCGGCTCTGGCTGCTCCTGTCTGGCGGGCGGCTCTGGCTGCTCCTGTCTGGCGGGCGGCTCTGGCTGCTCCTGTCTGGCGGGCGGCTCTGGCTGCTCCTGTCTGGCGGGCGGCTCTGGCTGCTCCTGTCTGGCGGGCGGCTCTGGCTGCTCCTGTCTGGCGGGCGGCTCTGGCTGCTCCTGTCTGGCGGACGGCTCTGGCTGCTCCTGTCTGGCGGACGGCTCTGAAGGCTCAGGACAGACGGGCGGCTTTGAAGGCTCAGGGCAGACGGGCGGCTTTGAAGGCTCAGGGCGGCGCTGGGCAGACGGATAGCGCAGACGGCACTGGGCAGACGGGCAGCGCAGGCGGCTCTGGGCAGACGGGCAGCGCAGGCGGCTCTGGGCAGACGGGCAGCTCTGGGCAGACGGGCAGCGCAGGCGGCTCTGGGGAGACGGGCAGCGCAGGCGGCTCTGGGGAGACGGGCAGCGCAGGCGGCTCTGGGGAGACGGGCAGCGCAGGCGGCTCTAGGCAGACGGGCAGCGCAGGCGGCACTGGGCAGACGGGCAGCGCAGGCGGCACTGGGCAGACGGGCAGCGCAGGCGGCACTGGGCAGACGGCAGACTCTGGCCGGCTGAGGCGCACAGTAGAATGCCCACCCTTACCTGGTTGAATGCTCCCCGTAGCCCGACCAGTGCGGGGAGGTGGAATAACCCACACTGGGCTGTGTTGGCGAACCGGGGACACCATGCGTAAGGCTGGTGCCATGTATGCCGGCCCGAGGAGACGCACTGGAGACCAGACGCGTTGAGCCGGCTTCATGGCACAATGCTCAATCTAGCACGGGCCAGTGCGGGGAGGTGGAATAACCCGCACCGGGCTAAGCACACGTACAGGAGACACCGTGTTATGCGGTAAAGCGCACTGTGTCTGCCCGTACTTTCGCTCTCCACGGTAAGCTCGGGGAGTTGGCGCAGGTCTCCTACCTGACTTCGCCACACTCCCTTGTAGCGCCCCCCCCCCCCCCCCAAGAAATTTTTGGGCTTGACTCTCAGAGGAAACGTAAAACACCTGCCCCTGATTGAGACCCATATCAGGCTAATTGAAAATGAACCCAACATAGAAACACATAACATAGAATGCCCACCCAGCTCACGTCCTGACCAACTAAACAAAGACAAAACAAAGGAAATAAAGTCAGGAACGTGACAGTGCTTCACGTTTGGGATGGTGTTCCTTGACTTGCAAGCCTTCCCCTTTTTCCTCCAAACATAACAATAGTCATTATGGCTAAACAATTCTAATTTTGTTTCATCAGACCAGAGGACATTTCTCCAAAAAGTACGATCTTTGTCCCCATGTGCAGTTGCAAACCGTAGTCTGGCTTTATGGTGGTTTTGGAGCAGTGGCTTCTTCCTTGCTGAGCTGCCTTTCAGGTTATGTTGATACAGGACTCGTTTTACTGTGGATATACATACTTTTGTACCCGTTTCCTCCAGCATCTTCACAAGGTCCGTTGCTGTTCTGGGATTGATTTGCAATTTTCGCACCAAAATACGTTCATCTCTAGGAGACAGAACATGTCTCCTTCCTGAGCGGTATGACGGCTGCATGGTCCCATGGTGTTTATACTTGCGTAATATTGTTTGTACAGTTGAGCGTGGTACCTTCAGGCGTTGGAAATTGCTTGTGGAGGTCTACAATTTTTTTATGAGGTCTTGGCTTATTTCTTTTGACTTTCCCATGATGTCAAGCACAGAGGCACTGAGTTTGAAGGTAGGCCTTGAAATTCATCCACAGGTACACCTCCAATTGACTCAAATTATGTCAATTAGCCTATCAGAAGCTTCTAAAGCCATGACATGATTTTCTGGGATTTTCCAAACTGTTTAAAGGCACAGTCAACTTAGTGTATGTAAACTTCTGACCCACTGGAAGTGTGATACAGTGAATTTATAAGTTAAATAATCTGTCTGTAAACAATTGTTGGAAAAATGACTTGTCATCCGGCGCCGACAGAGATGGCCGCTTCGCATTCTTAGGAAACTATGCAGTATTTTGTTTTTTTATGTATTATTTCTTACACTGTTACCCCAGGAAATCTTAAGTGTTATTACAAAAAGCCGGGAGGAAGTATTGGATATAAGAGCAACATCAACTTACCAACATTACGACCAGGAATACGACTTTCCCGAAGCGGATCCTCTGTTTGGTCCACCACCAGGGACAATGGATCGGATCCCAGCAGGCGACCCAAAACAACATCGTCACCGCAGTAGAGGCATACGTAGCGGCCTCCTGGTCAGACTTAGACGGGCAAGCACACCACCCACCGCTTCCAAGCATATTAGTCGCCAATGGCCAGTCTCTAGACAACAAGGTGGACAAAATTAGGGCACAAGTTGCCTTCCAGAGAGACAGAGATTGTAACATTCTCTGTTTCACGGAAACATAGCTCACTCGGGATATGTCAGAGTCGGTACAGCCACCGGGTTTCTTCATGTGTCGCGCCGACAGAAACAAACATATCTGGTAAGAAGGGCAGGGGTGTATACCTCATGATTAACAACTCATGGTTAACTCAGTCTATTCTTGTTCTGAGAAATGAAGGCTATTCCATGTGAGAAATTGCCAAGAAACTGAAGATCTCGTACAGCGCTGTGTACTACTCCCTTCACAGAACAGCGCAAACTGCATCCCAGAGTCGCATCTTCACTGTTGACTTTGAGACCGGTGTTTTGCGGGTACTATTTAATGAAGCTGCCAGTTGAGGACTTCAGCCATCTGTTTCTCAAACTAGACATGAATGTACTTGTCCACTTGCTCAGTTGTGCACTGGGGCATCCCACTCTTTCTATTCTGGTTAGAGACAGTTTGCGCCGTTCTGTGAAGGGTGTAGTACACAGCGTTGTACCAGATCTTCAGTTACTTGGCAATTTCTCACATGGAATAGCCTTCATGTCTTAGAACAAGAATAGACTGACGAGTTTTAGAAGAAAGTCTTTGTTTCTGGCCATTTTGAGCCTGTAATAGAACCAACAAATGCTGATGCACCAGATACTCAACTAGTGTAAAGCAGGCCAGTTTTATTGCTTTAATAGGACAACAGTTTTTCAGCTGTGCCAACAATTGCAAAAGGGCTTTCTAATGATCAATTAGCCTTTTAAAATGATAAACTTGGATTAGCTAACACAACATGCCATTGGAACACAGGAGTGATGGTTGCTGATAAAAGCCATTTCCAGCTACAATAGTCATTTACTACATTAACAATGTCTACCCTGTATTTCTGATCATTTTAAATGGACAAAAAAATAAAAAGTGCTTTTCTTTCAAAAACAAGGACATTTCTAAGTGACCCCAAACTTTTGAACGGTAGTGTACGACATACAGTGCATTTGGAAAGATCCAGACCTCTTGACTTTTTCCACATTGTTACGTTACAGCCTTATTCTAAAATGAATTAAATAGTTTCCCACTCAATCTACACACAATAGCCCATTATAACAAACCAAAAATAGGTTAAGACATTTTTGCAAATGGTTAAAAAAAAACGTATTTTAAGACATCACAGTTACATAAGTATTCATACCATTTATTCAGTACTTTGTTGTAGCACCGTCGGCAACGATTACAGCCTCGAGTATGAGGCTACAAGCTTGGCACATCTGGATTTGGGGTGTTTCTCCCATTCTTCTCTGCAAATCCTCTCAAACTCTCAGGTTGGATTGGGAGCGTCTCCCCACAGCTATTGTCAGGTCTCTCTCGAGATGTTTGATCGGGTTCAAGTCCGGGCCACTCAAGGATATTCAGAGACTTGTCCCGAAGTCACTCCTGCATTCTCTTGGCTGTGTGCTTAGGGTTGTTGTCCTGTTGGAAGGTGAACCGTCGCCCCATTCTGAGGTCCTGAGCGCTCTGGAACAGGTTTTCATCAAGCGTCTCTGTACTTTGCGCCATTCAGGATCGAGGGAGAGATGACCAGTACCCCAGTCCCTGCCGCTGAAAAACATCCACACAGCATGGTGCTTCAATCACCATGCTTCACCGTGGGGATGATGCCAGGTTTCCTCCAGAAGTGACACTTGGCATGCAGGCCTAAGAATTCAATCTTGGTTTCATCAGACCAGAGAATCTTGTTTCTCATGGTCAGAGGTCGACCGATTAATCGGAATGGCCGATTAATTAGGGCCGATTTCAATTTTCATAACAATCGGAAATCGGTATTTGGCAGATGTATTTTTTTACACCTTTATTTAACTAGGCAAGTCAGTTAAGAACACATTCTTATTTATTTTCAATGACGGCCTAGGAACGGTGGGTTAACTGCCTCGTTCAGGGGCAGAACGACAGATTTTTATCTTGTCAGCTCGGGGGATTCAATCTTGCAACCTTACAGTTAACTAGTCTAACGCTCTAACCACCTGATTACATTACACTCCACGAGGAGCCTGCCTGTTACGCGAATGCAGTAAGCCAAGGTGAGTTGCTAGCTAGCATTAAACTTATCTTATAAAAAACAATCATAATCACTAGTTAACTACACATGGTTGATGAAATTACTAGTTTATCTAGCGTGTCCTACGTTGCATATAATCGATGCGGTGGCATTCGCGAAAACGACTGTCGTTGCTCCAACGTGTACGTAACCATAAACATCAATGCCTTTCTTAAAATCAATACACAAGTATATATTTTTAAACCTGCATATTTAGTTCATATTGCCTGCTAACATGAATGTCTTTTAACTAGGAAAAATGGTGTCACTTCTCTTGCAACACAATCATGGTATATGCAGCATTTTGGGCCGCCTAGCTCATTGCAAACTGTGAAGACTATTTCTTCCTAACAAAGACAGCCAACTTTACCAAACGTGGGATGATTTAACAAAAGCGCATTTGCGAAAAAAGCACAATCGTTGCACGACTGTACCTAACCATAAACATCAATGCCTTTCTTAAAATCAATACACAGAAGTATACATTTTTAAACCTGCATATTTAGCTAAAAGAAATACAGGTTTGCAGGCAATATTAACCAGGTGAAATTGTGTCACTTCTCTTGCGTTCATTGCACGCAGAGTCAGGGTATATGCAACAGTTTGGGCCGCCTGGCTCATTGCGAACTAAATTGCCAGAATTTTACGTAATTATGACATAACATTGAAGGTTGTGCAATGTAACAGGAATATTTAGACTTATGGATGGCACCCGTTAGATAAAATACGGAACGGAATAAACGTTTTGTTTTCGAGGTGATAGTTAACGGATTTGACCTAAGGCTCGTATTTCTGTGTGTTTATTATATGTAAGTCTATGATTTGATAGAGCAGTCTAACTGATGGGTGGTAGGTAGCAGCAGGCTCGTAATAGTCAAAGGAATATGGTTTAGAGAGAAATAGTCTACGCGTTATAATTCCTGTAATAACCTGCGGCTGAACTTGAAAGGGGTTCCTTCGTTATTTTACCGTTCATGTCTTCCATAGAGAATGTCTTGATCTACTTCAAATAAGGTCTGTGTTTCGTGCAGGCTTAAACCGCCTCAGCGTTTTGATACCCGTGTAAATCTCACTAGGATAAGGTAATGTTTGTCAACATATTTTCATAAATCCACTCTACAAAAAAAATTATCTTCGCTTATATTTAGTCAATATTGATCAGAGTTACCTTGTCCTATGGATATCTACACAGTTATAAAATTGGCAAGGTGGTGTAAGCCTACACGAAACGCAGACCTTATTTTAAGTGAATCTAAAAAATATCCTATGGAATAAATGAATGAAGGAACCGCTTTTCAGATTTTGCTAGAAGGTGTCATGGGAATTATGACTGGCACTTTGGTAGTCAATTCTTACCATGCCCATTATTAAAATAGGATTTCCTGCATATAGAAATTAGTTTTTGTTTTCAACATTCATCACAGGTAACTTAAACTATTTTTATTCAAACAGTTGAGAGTATTTGTCTCCTAAGCAGACTCTTCAGTATCATTGTCACTTCAGAGCTGTGTGTGTGTGTGTTTTACAGATGGCAGAGAAAAGCAGAGCACCAGTGTGGGACCATTACATGGAATTGGCACCAGGGAAAGCAAGATGTCTTATTTGTGATAAAGATGTAAGCATGGGGTCAGCAACGACTAAATCAAAAAATACCACCAACCTGTGGAATCACCTTAAGAACACCCATCCAAAAGCCCATAAGGAAGCAATGATGAAAAAAGCAAATGCAAATTCTTCACAAGGAAAAAGTGATAGACACATCGCAGGCTACAATCTTACAACTTTTTAATAAGCAAGCAAAATGGCAGGATAAAGACCCAAGGGCCAAGAAGATGGATGTAGCAATTATTGAGATGATTGCCACTGACAACCAGCCATTCACAGTGGTGTCTGAGATTGGTTTTCAGCAGGTGATTACTCTTGCTGAACCCCGGTACAGGATCAAAGATGAAAAGTTATTTCGCACAGAAATACTAGATAAAACACATGAAAGAGTTGATGAAAGTGAAGAATCTGGTGGCACCAGTCAACGCTCCACACATGGCATTCACAACTGACTGCTGGTCAGGCACTACAGAGTCCCTGATGAGCCTTACTGGACATTTCATTGACAATGTTTGGACAAGAAAGCAGGTTGTGCTGAATGTCAAGACTATGAATGGATCACACACAGGAAACTACATCAGAGAGATGTTTTTGACCATGTTGGAATACTGGGAAATCCACACAGAACGTGTAGTGCTGGTCCTCAGGGACAGTGGGGCAAACATGGTGAAAGGTATGAGACTGGCAGAGCTTCCAGACTTCAGCTGCAGTGCACACACCCTACAGCTTGTAATCAATGATGGCCTATCCAGTCAGAGAGCTGTGCTAGACATTATTGCCATGTTGAAGAGCTGTGCAACTCACTTTGACCACTCTGTACTGGCCAAACAGAGGCTGAGGGCCAGTCAGGAAGAGCTTGGCCTCCCCAAACACAGCATCATCCAAGCAGTTCAAACTCGCTGGAACTCAACACTACACATGTTGCAGAGGATGTTTGAACAGAGGCGTGCACTGAATGTGTATGCAGGTGAATACGGACACATCAGCAGTTTGTCTGCTGCACAGTGGGACATTGTCTCTAACCTAATTGAGACTCACCTATGGAGGAGGTGACACTGGAGATGAGCCACACAACTCTACAGCCGCATGCATCATCCCCAGTGTGTCGGTGCTGAAGTTGATGCTACAGCAGGAGGGTTCTTCTACTCAAGGCATCAAAACTTTATGGAAGACCATGTTGGACAGTCTGACAAGGAGGTGCTCCAAGGCCGAGGAGACAAAGTGCCTGGTGCTGGCAACTGTCCTAGATCCACGTTACAAGAGCTATGCCTTCACTTCAGGGACAGCACTAGAGAAAGCAAAAGAGTGGCTGAAGGAGAAGTCTGACCTACTAAGGAAACCAAATCCCAGAGCCAGAGCAGATGGGACGAGTGAAGAGGACCGGGATGCAGGTGCATAAAAGCAAAGAGTCCAGGTAGATCAGCCACCCAGTCTGGTGGACAGCCTCTTCGCTAGAATCCTTGGAAGCCAAGAGGGCAGGGCTGAAGTCCAGTGCAGTTTTGAAATTGAGTTGGAGCGTTACCTCACAGAGCCTGTCATTGACAGAAAGAGCGGCTTGCCTTTGGAGTGGTGGAAGCAGAATGAGGACAGACTTCAATCACTCTCTCCACTGGCAAAGAAGTTTCTCTGTCCCCCACCTTCTTCGGTCCCAAGCGAGAGTGTTCAGTGAGGTGGGGATCATTTATGATAAGCGGAGGAGCAGACTGACAGGGGACCATGCAGACAAGCTCTGCTTTCTGCACTACAACCTAAAACTTATTAACTGGGAATATTGAAGGTCTGATTGGTAGAGTGCTGCAGAGATGGTTGTCCTTCTGGAAGGTTCTCTCATCGCCACAAAGGAACTCTGGAGCACTGTTAGAGTGACCATCGGGTTCTTGGTCATCTCCCTGACCAAGGCCCTTCTCCTGATTGCTCAGTTTGTTTTTTGGTTCCCTTCCCCTTGTCAGAATCCTGTCTACGGACAATTCCGTCGACCTCATGGCTTGGTTTTTGCTCTGACGTGCACGGTCAACTGTGGGCCCTTTATATAGACAGGTTTGTGCATTTCCAAATCATGTCCAATCAATTAAATTTACCACAGGTGGACTCCAATCAAGTTGTAGAAAAACCGTCAAGGATGATCAATAGAAACAGGATGCACCTGAGCTCAATTGAGTCTCATAACAAAGGGTCTGAATACTTATGTAAATACAGCATCTTTGTTTTATATAAATTTGCAAAGAAATTCTAAACCTGTTTTTGCTTTGTCATTACGGGGTCCTGTGTGTAAATTGCTGACATTTTTATTTTATCCATTTTTGAATAAGGCTGTAACGTAACAAAATGTGGAAAAAGTCCAGGTGTTCTGAATACTTTCGGATTGCACTGTAGTATGAGGCCGCAACCTGGAACACAAGCATGACCAGCACACAACTAATTCATGCCTTACAGTAATACTAGAGTGGGTTACATAATGTTATACGTTAATAAAGTCACTACATAACATTCCATCTTCAGCCAACCAGAAATGACCTAAATAGATGGAATGTAGCGCAATAGTGATGCACTTCACAGAGAGTAATGCCAAACTGCATGCAGGGAGACATGAGAGCTGGCATTACAATTAGTTGATCTTTACCACCTGTGCTGGAAAGTAAATTGCTTGAGTAAAGCCTCCGTCACATTACTCATAAACACCGCGTTACTTTGCGCCGGATTTCATGCATTTCAATGGGGAAGTAGAAAACTCTGGAATTTCCGACTTGCTGAATGCGGCACTTGTATAACTTCAACCAGTTAGCAAGTCGGAAATGGCCTTGTTCTGACAAACACTTGAGCGGCATTAGCCTGTTCCGATTCTGGATGGCCAGATTTCTCATTCTTGCTGGCACTGGCATATGGTGACTCGTAAGTTCCTCGTTTCATCTTGTTATTGATACCATGTCTTGTTTTGAGGTGTTTTGACTGACAAATTCGCTAGCAAACCAACTGTAACAATGTATTTGAGACAATTGAAGTAAGTGAACCCACAAGTCCAAATCCCCATCTCCAGCCATTGCTAATTTCGTAAAGGGACCATTTTATCTTGCCACCAGAGGACAACACAATGAGATGCAACAATTTAAATTGTTTGTCAATGACGTATGCTCTCAATGCGATTTGATAGGAGTGACGCTAAATCCAATCTGGCTTCCCTTAACACTTGTTGGTGCGCCGGGAACATTCACAGTTGAGCTCACTCAGTTTAGTTCAACGTTGATAGGCTATTTTACACTTTTAATTAAGGGAGGCCAACTGCTTGTTGGCTTCCCTTGCATTCAATGCTACTGGCACCAACCATGTCATCTTCTGGACCAGACAGCATCAGTTGCCTACACATACATAGAGGGGCGCTGTTTTGCTCTCTCGGATGCCTTCTCCAGTGAGATACATTCAGCCTCTTGTGAATTGAAGGTAAATTATGAAACCGAGCCAATATTTTCTCTTTGTACATTTGGGGGAATTCCCTTGAATCCATGCCACTGACTGCAAGCTAGATTGACCTGCTATAAAATTAGAAACACGTTGAGTTACACTGCACTTTTCCGTTCAGTACTGGGGCAAGACAACATGAAGATCCCAAATAATATACTTCACGATGTAAATGGGGCATAACAAAATGTCCTGACCTTGTGCTGCATTACCAATCAATTCAATTTCTCCTACACGTGTTATGAATATGCACCGTGATTTTATTGTCCTGTCTGAATGGATGCATAGCACTAACATGAAATGTATTGATGGCGTATGAGAAACCAACTTCTGTGCACAAATCTGCGACATGAATTGATTGACATGTCACCGGTTTCAATTTGCCTAATGGTGACTACAATGCTGTATAACGTTATCCGTAGTTAGTATGAAAGCGCAACTATTTCAACACAGGTTAACTAGCTAGCTACCGTAGCAAACAACTTGGTAATAAGATAACCTAGCTAGTTAAACTAAAAAAGTTTCAGGCATTTGATTCAGGCTGGCTTTTGATATAGCCAACGCAGTATTAACGTATTGGTTAGCTTTAAACGTTAGTAGGCTACAATTTTGAAAAAAACGTATTTTTATCCACCTGGACTAGATTAGTAAAAAATACTTGGGTACAGTAACGATAGGTGAAAGCATCATTCTTGAAGTTTACTGCAGCCCACGCAGTTGTACCTGCCGCTTTCTTTCTCGTGACCATCAAACCAACTGAGCTAGCATTTGAAAGCGTGCCATTTTCTTAAGTTTGTTTTACAATTTAGCTAATTCGTTGGATACAGTAAAATAGTATTTGCAGTTTCCTTACCTTTGGTGATAAAGCTCACAACAATGTCTCTAATTGACGAAGGTCCATGCAACAAACGCCCACTGCCCGTCCAAAGTAAGCGAGGTCAAGAATATATGGGCAGCAGCGGGATTGTAACTATAAGTGAGCGATCGTAATTGTATCAGTTATTCTGCGCTCTGGCAAAACTCAGACGGGAGCGCTCTGAAATCGGAGTAGATAACCGGAGTGAATTTACGAACAGCCCCCTAAGGAAATGTACAATATAGGCAGCCAATCAGTTATTCTACTTGGAATCTCAGAAATTGTTAGATTCCATTGGTCAACCAGCCCAAATAGGAAGGATGCGCATTTTAATTTGCATCAGGTACACAGACCACATGGGTCATCCAAGTCAAGCCGTGAAAGAAAAACTAGCAAACATTATTTTTATATGAAATTAATCCAAATGAAGTCATTGTAGTATAGTGCAATGCATTGTTTATTTTGCCCTCACATTGTTAACAATGTGGAGTTCCTAAAGTCTCAAATGTGTCAGGTGAAGGGAATGCAGCACTTTTGATAAGCATCGGTTGGTTTATCATCTTGCTGAATAGGCTATTCGCAGATAGTCTGGGCTTTTATTAAAATGATAATCGCACGCAGAATGACAACACCAATTCTATCCAGGGCTTGTAAACCAATCCTTACACAATAGGCTATAGGAAGGCTACCATTTTCCATTTGTGCAATTTGATAGCCTACAAACGCCTATTGCCAAACGAGTCGGTGTGCAAAGGCAGGTGTAAGCTAGGTGTGTTTAATTTATCAATTAGTGCATTTAGAGTTAACATGCACCAAGTTCGACTTGATAAAGTTGCCAAGACTCCTACCACTAATCACTTTTTTAGTCATGCAGATTAGACTAATACCTAACCTGTCACATCCCAATTAAGGATAATAGGCTCTGGGGTTGCGATAATGTAAACTGGTAATAAGAAAAATAACTATCATCCATGTTCAACAGAGACCTGTTCACTTATCAGTTTGCTCTACTGCAAAAATCCTAGAAAAGCTATGAGACGATATATAGGTATAGCCAGTTTCACGAGCACTAGTCAAGACATAACGAGCTATAGCCTATCCAATGCATATTGTAGTAGGCTATTCCCACTCGTGGCTTGGCTACCTATATGACATGCGAGACCCAAAGATTCGCACTCACTGGACACAGAATGTAGGCCCATAGTTTGACATGGGTCGCAAAAAAACATAGGCGTACAGGGGCATAGACTAATCTAGACATTGATTTTTATGCACCGCAATTCTACACAATGAATCTCTTCAATGCAACGAAAACGTAACTGCAAACTTTGGCTATATGGTCCTCAATGTTGATTACCATCAAGCTTAGAAGTCATAAAATATCGATTTCACAGAATGAATAAATGTGCAAATGTCTTACCGTTTCCAATATAAAGATGAATTCCACTTTTCTCTTAATTCAAACTTGGGAAAAAAATAAAATAAAAAATAAAATTATTAAATCAAATATTCATTTAACCAAAAAACAGAAATGAGTCCCTTTCAGCCAATGCATTAAATCAAATTTTTAAAAATTACCGAAGAGATAAAAGGAATCAAATCATTTAAAAAGCCGGCTTCTGCCTGTCTCTCTCTTTAAAGGTTTACCACACAGATACGCGACATCGCTAAGTGAAAAGCAATGTAAGGAGGTTGTCTTTAAAAGGAAGATAGTCCTGTCAGCAAATATGTAGGGCCGTATCACAGCAACGCTATACCTCTCCGCTCTCGCTGTTTCTTCCATTCAACCTAAAGACACGAGCACACATGCACGCGGAAGTATACCCGGAGTAGCTCCATCCACTGTGATGCATCGAAGTGCCTGAATGTAATTGGTTATGACATGTCCTCATCGGGCTTTCCATCCTACCAAACGAAATATTATATTGGTTATCTTTTATGCCATTCAAAACGATCACACGGTATCCTGAATATGGAATTTGATGTTCAACAATACCGACTTGCCAGAGAGACGTAAAAGCTGGCATGTGGGAATAACGAAATGTCTTGATATTTCATTTTACATGGATTGAACAGGGGAAAGAGGGAAGTGCGTACGGCCCAGTACATCACTGGGGCCAAGCTTCCTGCCACCCAGGACCTATATACTAGGCGGTGTCAGAGGAAAGCCCCAAAAAATGTCAAAGACTCCAGTCACCCAAGTCATAGACTGTTCTCTCTACTACCGCACGGGAAGCTGTACCGGAGCGCCGAGTCTAAGACCAAAAGGCTCCTTATCAGCTTCTACCCCCAAGCCATAAGACTGCTGAACAATTAATCAAATTTACATTAACACCCCCCCCCCCCCCCCCTACCTACATGCACAAATTACCTCGACTAATCTGTACCCGCACATTGACTATGTACCGGTAATAGTATTTGGAATAAGAGGCGTTTGCCTCCTATTTCCATGCATACCGAACAAATAAATCGGCATTCAGCACCACAGCTTTCAGCACCAAGGACAGCGAACGAGAGTTCTGACAGAGGGCACACGTTTTTCCTCTGCATTCACAGCTTTGTACTGAGCATGTTTACATTTAGCCTACTGCTTCCCCCACAGCGTTTTAGCTATGTTATTCAAACGCAAAAGACGATTAGAGAACGTTATTTAACATTTAAGTAATTGAGTACAAAAGCAGCACAAATAATATACAAATAACTCGAAGGACATGATGGAAAACCTTAATACAACTGTTTTTAAAGCATAAGCATTACCCCAGCCAGTATAAGGAACAATAGGCCTACACATTACACGTTTTCAAAAGATCTACACATTGGATAGTAGTAGATAGACCTACATTGTGCATCTTCAAAAATGGCATCATGAAATAGGAGCAAGTGAAATATATTCTGCCAACTATGCTGTAGGTAAACCTACACAACCCATAATAAGTTATGGACCCCAAGCAACCGGTCCAAGGCCAGTTGTTTTGTCATTTATCTGTGCAGTAGTTAAAGTCAGGGCTAAGGGTATTAATCCTGAACCTAGATCAGCTATGAAAGGCAGAAAGTATTGGACTACTAAGAGCCTTTTAGTGATGAAAATGTCAAGATCATCTTTAGATAGGCCTATCCATTAGTTTAAGCCAAACTGCCATACTTACAAGAAAGTCAATCTAAGAAGGCCTTTGGCCAATAAACTAAGATGTTATTATAATTGACATGTGCTTTACATAATTTAGGAGCTACACATACATGTGTGCACTGAGGTGCATATTTTCAAGATGCAAAACGATGGTCGTCAAGTACATAATATAAGCCTTGCCTGCATTCCCATCAGAATTCATGAGCACTCAGTGTGTTATTTACATAATGCAACCTGATGGTAATTTGCCTCTTTTGCCAAAGGCTTGTATGTTGCTTTATTGTAGAGAATGACAATTTAAGATTGCATAAAAATTCCACTGACACCACAGTGTGAATTCTGCTACGCAATGACCCTGTTCGAATACTTTAAGAATGAATTTCTCCTTGCTGCCTTTTAATTTGCGTTAGATCAGGTACTATTACTTCAAGGAAGGGAGGAAAGAGTTGTCAAATAGGTCCATAGTTTTTGGTAGTTTGAAAGGATGAAAAATGGCTGGAAGATGCCAGAAAATATGACCCCATTCAGACACCTACAGATGTAAGATGTTAATTTGAGCAAGTTTGCTACAGCAGTACAATTAATCTGCAGCAGCATTAAATGTGAATTATTATGTGGATTATAATTAATGGACTTTTTTTGTAGGACATTTTTCATTTGGGCACATCTAGTGTGACATTTTAAAGTGGAAATTACAAACTTCAGCTTTTAACCTAAAATACACTACACGTTTGAATTTCTCAGCAACAAAATCTGCATAACTGTTTTCCTTCCTTGAAATAATCACAGTTCTGAATTAGTTGGATTTGTGGTAGTAATAGTGGCAACCTACTTTCACCTATCCAATCACTCATAGATCTGTGCTTACCTCAAGGAAACAAGAAAAGGAGGATGTACAAAGTATATACAAAAGTCTGCAAATGTTTGTCTATGGAGATTGAATGGCTGTGTGCTCAATTTTATACATCTGTCAGCAATGGATTCGGCTATTTCAGCCACACCCATTGCTGACAGATGTATAAAATTGAGCACACAGCCTTTCAATCTCCATAGACAAACATTTGCAGACTTTTGTATATACTTTGTACATCCTCCTTTTCTTGTTTCCTTGAGGTAAGCACAGATCTATGAGTGATTGGATAGGTGAAAGTAGGTTGCCACTATTACTACCACAAATCAACTAATTCAGAACTGTGATTATTTCAAGGAAGGAAACAGTTATGCAGATTTTGTTGCTGAGAAATTCAAACGTGTAGTGTATTTTAGGTTAAAAGCTGAAGTTTGTAATTCCACTTTAAAATGTCACACTAGATGTGCCCAAATGAAAAATGTCCTACAAAAAAAAGTCCATTAATTATAATCCACATAATAATTCACATTTAATGCTGCTGCAGATTAATTGTACTGCTGTAGCAAACTTGCTCAATTAACATCTTACATCTGTAGGTGTCTGAATGGGTTCATATTTTCTGGCATCTTCCAGCCATTTTTCATCCTTTCAAACTACCAAAAACTATGGACCTATTTGACAACTCTTTCCTCCCTTCCTTGAGTAATAGTACCTGATCTAACGCAAATAAAAGGCAGCAAGGAGAAATTCATTCTTAAAGTATTCGAACAGGGTCATTGCGTAGCAGAATTCACACTGTGGTGTCAGTGAATTTTTATGCAATCTTAAATTGTCATTCTCTACAATAAAGCACATACAAGCCTTTGGCAAAAGAGGCAAATTACCATCAGGTTGCATTATGTAAATAACACACTGAGTGCTCATGAATTCTGATGGGAATGCAGGCAAGGCTTATATTATGTACTTGACGACCATCGTTTTGCATCTTGAAAATATGCCACCTCAGTGCACACATGTATGTGTAGCTCCTAAATTATGTAAATGCACATGTCAATTATAATAACATCTTAGTTATTGGCCAAAGGCCTTCTTAGATTGACTTCTTGTAAGTATGGCAGTTTGGCTTAAACTAATGGATAGGCCTATCTAAAGATGATCTTGACATTTTCATCACTAAAAGGCTCTTAGTAGTCCAATACTTTCTGCCTTTCATAGCTGATCTAGGTTCAGGATTAATACCCTTAGCCCTGACTTTAACTACTGCACAGATAAATGACAAAACAACTGGCCTTGGACCGGTTGCTTGGGTCCATAACTTATTATGGGTTGTGTAGGTTTACCTACAGCATAGTTGGCAAGAATATATTTCACTTGCTCCTATTTCATGATGCCATTTTTTGAAGATGCACAATGTAGGTCTATCTACTACTATCCAATGTGTAGATCTTTTGAAAACGTGTAATGTGTAGGCCTATTGTTCCTTATACTGGCTGGGGTAATGCTTATGCTTTAAAAACAGTTGTATTAAGGTTTTCCATCATGTCCTTCGAGTTATTTGTATATTATTTGTGCTGCTTTTGTACTCAATTACTTAAATGTTAAATAACGTTCTCTAATCGTCTTTTGCGTTTGAATAACATAGCTAAAACGCTGTGGGGAAGCAGTAGGCTAAATGTAAACATGCTCAGTACAAAGCTGTGAATGCAGAGGAAAAACGTGTGCCCTCTGTCAGAACTCTCGTTCGCTGTCCTTGGTGCTGAAAGCTGTGGTGCTGAATGCCGATTTATTTGTTCGGTATGCATGGAAATAGGAGGCAAACGCCTCTTATTCCAAATACTATTACCGGTACATAGTCAATGTGCGGGTACAGATTAGTCGAGGTAATTTGTGCATGTAGGTAGGGGGGGGGGGGGGTGTTAATGTAAATTTGATTAATTGTTCAGCAGTCTTATGGCTTGGGGGTAGAAGCTGATAAGGAGCCTTTTGGTCTTAGACTCGGCGCTCCGGTACAGCTTCCCGTGCGGTAGTAGAGAGAACAGTCTATGACTTGGGTGACTGGAGTCTTTGACATTTTTTGGGGCTTTCCTCTGACACCGCCTAGTATATAGGTCCTGGGTGGCAGGAAGCTTGGCCCCAGTGATGTACTGGCCGTACGCACTTCCCTCTTTCCCCTGTTCAATCCATGTAAAATGAAATATCAAGACATTTCGTTATTCCCACATGCCAGCTTTTACGTCTCTCTGGCAAGTCGGTATTGTTGAACATCAAATTCCATATTCAGGATACCGTGTGATCGTTTTGAATGGCATAAAAGATAACCAATATAATATTTCGTTTGGTAGGATGGAAAGCCCGATGAGGACATGTCATACCAATTACATTCAGGCACTTCGATGCATCACAGTGGATGGAGCTACTCCGGGTATACTTCCGCGTGCATGTGTGCTCGTGTCTTTAGGTTGAATGGAAGAAACAGCGAGAGCGGAGAGGTATAGCGTTGCTGTGATACGGCCCTACATATTTGCTGACAGGACTATCTTCCTTTTAAAGACAACCTCCTTACATTGCTTTTCACTTAGCGATGTCGCGTATCTGTGTGGTAAACCTTTAAAGAGAGAGACAGGCAGAAGCCGGCTTTTTAAATGATTTGATTCCTTTTATCTCTTCGGTAATTTTTAAAAATTTGATTTAATGCATTGGCTGAAAGGGACTCATTTCTGTTTTTTGGTTAAATGAATATTTGATTTAATAATTTTATTTTTATTTTATTTTTTTCCCAAGTTTGAATTAAGAGAAAAGTGGAATTCATCTTATATTGGAAACGTAAAGACATTTGCACATTTATTCATTCTGTGAAATCGATATTTTATGACTTCTAAGCTTGATGGTAATCAACATGAGGACCATATGCCAAAGTTTGCAGTTACGTTTTCGTTGCATTGAAGAGATTCATTGTGTAGAATTGCGGTGCAATAAAAATCAATGTCTAGATTAGTCTATGCCCCTGTACGCCTATGTTTTTTTGCGACCCATGTCAAACTATGGGCCTACATTCTGTGTCCAGTGAGTGCGAATCTTTGGGTCTCGCATGTCATATAGGTAGCCAAGCCACGAGTGGGAATAGCCTACTACAATATGCATTGGATAGGCTATAGCTCGTTTATGTCTTGACTAGTGCTCGTGAAACTGGCTATACCTATATATCGTCTCATAGCTTTTCTAGGATTTTTGCAGTAGAGCAAACTGATAAGTGAACAGGTCTCTGTTGAACATGGATGATAGTTATTTTTCTTATTACCAGTTTACATTATCGCAACCCCAGAGCCTATTATCCTTAATTGGGATGTGACAGGTTAGGTATTAGTCTAATCTGCATGACTAAAAAAGTGATTAGTGGTAGGAGTCTTGGCAACTTTATCAAGTCGAACTTGGTGCATGTTAACTCTAAATGCACTAATTGATAAATTAAACACACCTAGCTTACACCTGCCTTTGCACACCGACTCGTTTGGCAATAGGCGTTTTGTAGGCTATCAAATTGCACAAATGGAAAATGGTAGCCTTCCTATAGCCTATTGTGTAAGGATTGGTTTACAAGCCCTGGATAGAATTGGTGTTGTCATTCTGCGTGCGATTATCATTTTAATAAAAGCCCAGACTATCTGCGAATAGCCTATTCAGCAAGATGATAACCAACCGATGCTTATCAAAAGTGCTGCATTCCCTTCACCTGACACATTTGAGACTTTAGGAACTCCACATTGTTAACAATGTGAGGGCAAAATAAACAATGCATTGCACTATACTACAATGACTTCATTTGGATTAATTTCATATAAAAATAATGTTTGCTAGTTTTTCTTTCACGGCTTGACTTGGATGACCCATGTGGGTCTGTGTACCTGATGCAAATTAAAATGCGCATCCTTCCTATTTGGGCTGGTTGACCAATGGAATCTAACAATTTCTGAGATTCCAAGTAGAATAACTGATTGGCTGCCTATATTGTACATTTCCTTAGGGGGCTGTTCGTAAATTCACTCCGTTATCTACTCCGATTCAGAGCGCTCCCGTCTGAGTTTTGCCAGAGCGCAGAATAACTGATACAATTACGATCGCTCACTTATAGTTACAATCCCGCTGCTGCCCATATATTCTTGACCTCGCTTACTTTGGACGGGCAGTGGGCGTTTGTTGCATGGACCTTCGTCAATTAGAGACATTGTTGTGAGCTTTATCACCAAAGGTAAGGAAACTGCAAAATACTATTTTACTGTATCCAACGAATTAGCTAAATTGTAAAACAAACTTAAGAAAATGGCACGCTTTCAAATGCTAGCTCAGTTGGTTTGATGGTCACGAGAAAGAAAGCGGCAGGTACAACTGCGTGGGCTGCAGTAAACTTCAAGAATGATGCTTTCACCTATCGTTACTGTACCCAAGTATTTTTTACTAATCTAGTCCAGGTGGATAAAAATACGTTTTTTTCAAAATTGTAGCCTACTAACGTTAAAGCTAACCAATACGTTAATACTGCGTTGGCTATATCAAAAGCCAGCCTGAATCAAATGCCTGAAACTTTTTAGTTTAACTAGCTAGGTTATCTTATTACCAAGTTGTTTGCTACGGTAGCTAGCTAGTTAACCTGTGTTGAAATAGTTGCGCTTTCATACTAACTACGGATAACGTTATACAGCATTGTAGTCACCATTAGGCAAATTGAAACCGGTGACATGTCAATCAATTCATGTCGCAGATTTGTGCACAGAAGTTGGTTTCTCATACGCCATCAATACATTTCATGTTAGTGCTATGCATCCATTCAGACAGGGACAATAAAATCACGGTGCATATTCATAACACGTGTAGGAGAAATTGAATTGATTGGTAATGCAGCACAAGGTCAGGACATTTTGTTATGCCCCATTTACATCGTGAAGTATATTATTTGGGATCTTCATGTTGTCTTGCCCCAGTACTGAACGGAAAAAGTGCAGTGTAACTCAACGTGTTTCTAATTTTATAGCAGGTCAATCTAGCTTGCAGTCAGTGGCATGGATTCAAGGGAATTCCCCCAAATGTACAAAGAGAAAATATTGGCTCGGTTTCATAATTTACCTTCAATTCACAAGAGGCTGAATGTATCTCACTGGAGAAGGCATCCGAGAGAGCAAAACAGCGCCCCTCTATGTATGTGTAGGCAACTGATGCTGTCTGGTCCAGAAGATGACATGGTTGGTGCCAGTAGCATTGAATGCAAGGGAAGCCAACAAGCAGTTGGCCTCCCTTAATTAAAAGTGTAAAATAGCCTATCAACGTTGAACTAAACTGAGTGAGCTCAACTGTGAATGTTCCCCGGCGCACCAACAAGTGTTAAGGGAAGCCAGATTGGATTTAGCGTCACTCCTATCAAATCGCATTGAGAGCATACGTCATTGACAAACAATTTAAATTGTTGCATCTCATTGTGTTGTCCTCTGGTGGCAAGATAAAATGGTCCCTTTACGAAATTAGCAATGGCTGGAGATGGGGATTTGGACTTGTGGGTTCACTTACTTCAATTGTCTCAAATACATTGTTACAGTTGGTTTGCTAGCGAATTTGTCAGTCAAAACACCTCAAAACAAGACATGGTATCAATAACAAGATGAAACGAGGAACTTACGAGTCACCATATGCCAGTGCCAGCAAGAATGAGAAATCTGGCCATCCAGAATCGGAACAGGCTAATGCCGCTCAAGTGTTTGTCAGAACAAGGCCATTTCCGACTTGCTAACTGGTTGAAGTTATACAAGTGCCGCATTCAGCAAGTCGGAAATTCCAGAGTTTTCTACTTCCCCATTGAAATGCATGAAATCCGGCGCAAAGTAACGCGGTGTTTATGAGTAATGTGACGGAGGCTTTACTCAAGCAATTTACTTTCCAGCACAGGTGGTAAAGATCACTAATTGTAATGCCAGCTCTCATGTCTCCCTGCATGCAGTTTGGCATTACTCTCTGTGAAGTGCATCACTATTGCGCTACATTCCATCTATTTAGGTCATTTCTGGTTGGCTGAAGATGGAATGTTATGTAGTGACTTTATTAACGTATAACATTATGTAACCCACTCTAGTATTACTGTAAGGCATGAATTAGTTGTGTGCTGGTCATGCTTGTGTTCCAGGTTGCGGCCTCATACTACAGTGCAATCCGAAAGTATTCAGAACACCTGGACTTTTTCCACATTTTGTTACGTTACAGCCTTATTCAAAAATGGATAAAATAAAAATGTCAGCAATTTACACACAGGACCCCGTAATGACAAAGCAAAAACAGGTTTAGAATTTCTTTGCAAATTTATATAAAACAAAGATGCTGTATTTACATAAGTATTCAGACCCTTTGTTATGAGACTCAATTGAGCTCAGGTGCATCCTGTTTCTATTGATCATCCTTGACGGTTTTTCTACAACTTGATTGGAGTCCACCTGTGGTAAATTTAATTGATTGGACATGATTTGGAAATGCACAAACCTGTCTATATAAAGGGCCCACAGTTGACCGTGCACGTCAGAGCAAAAACCAAGCCATGAGGTCGACGGAATTGTCCGTAGACAGGATTCTGACAAGGGGAAGGGAACCAAAAAACAAACTGAGCAATCAGGAGAAGGGCCTTGGTCAGGGAGATGACCAAGAACCCGATGGTCACTCTAACAGTGCTCCAGAGTTCCTTTGTGGCGATGAGAGAACCTTCCAGAAGGACAACCATCTCTGCAGCACTCTACCAATCAGACCTTCAATATTCCCAGTTAATAAGTTTTAGGTTGTAGTGCAGAAAGCAGAGCTTGTCTGCATGGTCCCCTGTCAGTCTGCTCCTCCGCTTATCATAAATGATCCCCACCTCACTGAACACTCTCGCTTGGGACCGAAGAAGGTGGGGGACAGAGAAACTTCTTTGCCAGTGGAGAGAGTGATTGAAGTCTGTCCTCATTCTGCTTCCACCACTCCAAAGGCAAGCCGCTCTTTCTGTCAATGACAGGCTCTGTGAGGTAACGCTCCAACTCAATTTCAAAACTGCACTGGACTTCAGCCCTGCCCTCTTGGCTTCCAAGGATTCTAGCGAAGAGGCTGTCCACCAGACTGGGTGGCTGATCTACCTGGACTCTTTGCTTTTATGCACCTGCATCCCGGTCCTCTTCACTCGTCCCATCTGCTCTGGCTCTGGATTTGGTTTCCTTAGTAGGTCAGACTTCTCCTTCAGCCACTCTTTTGCTTTCTCTAGTGCTGTCCCTGAAGTGAAGGCATAGCTCTTGTAACGTGGATCTAGGACAGTTGCCAGCACCAGGCACTTTGTCTCCTCGGCCTTGGAGCACCTCCTTGTCAGACTGTCCAACATGGTCTTCCATAAAGTTTTGATGCCTTGAGTAGAAGAACCCTCCTGCTGTAGCATCAACTTCAGCACCGACACACTGGGGATGATGCATGCGGCTGTAGAGTTGTGTGGCTCATCTCCAGTGTCACCTCCTCCATAGGTGAGTCTCAATTAGGTTAGAGACAATGTCCCACTGTGCAGCAGACAAACTGCTGATGTGTCCGTATTCACCTGCATACACATTCAGTGCACGCCTCTGTTCAAACATCCTCTGCAACATGTGTAGTGTTGAGTTCCAGCGAGTTTGAACTGCTTGGATGATGCTGTGTTTGGGGAGGCCAAGCTCTTCCTGACTGGCCCTCAGCCTCTGTTTGGCCAGTACAGAGTGGTCAAAGTGAGTTGCACAGCTCTTCAACATGGCAATAATGTCTAGCACAGCTCTCTGACTGGATAGGCCATCATTGATTACAAGCTGTAGGGTGTGTGCACTGCAGCTGAAGTCTGGAAGCTCTGCCAGTCTCATACCTTTCACCATGTTTGCCCCACTGTCCCTGAGGACCAGCACTACACGTTCTGTGTGGATTTCCCAGTATTCCAACATGGTCAAAAACATCTCTCTGATGTAGTTTCCTGTGTGTGATCCATTCATAGTCTTGACATTCAGCACAACCTGCTTTCTTGTCCAAACATTGTCAATGAAATGTCCAGTAAGGCTCATCAGGGACTCTGTAGTGCCTGACCAGCAGTCAGTTGTGAATGCCATGTGTGGAGCGTTGACTGGTGCCACCAGATTCTTCACTTTCATCAACTCTTTCATGTGTTTTATCTAGTATTTCTGTGCGAAATAACTTTTCATCTTTGATCCTGTACCGGGGTTCAGCAAGAGTAATCACCTGCTGAAAACCAATCTCAGACACCACTGTGAATGGCTGGTTGTCAGTGGCAATCATCTCAATAATTGCTACATCCATCTTCTTGGCCCTTGGGTCTTTATCCTGCCATTTTGCTTGCTTATTAAAAAGTTGTAAGATTGTAGCCTGCGATGTGTCTATCACTTTTTCCTTGTGAAGAATTTGCATTTGCTTTTTTCATCATTGCTTCCTTATGGGCTTTTGGATGGGTGTTCTTAAGGTGATTCCACAGGTTGGTGGTATTTTTTGATTTAGTCGTTGCTGACCCCATGCTTACATCTTTATCACAAATAAGACATCTTGCTTTCCCTGGTGCCAATTCCATGTAATGGTCCCACACTGGTGCTCTGCTTTTCTCTGCCATCTGTAAAACACACACACACACAGCTCTGAAGTGACAATGATACTGAAGAGTCTGCTTAGGAGACAAATACTCTCAACTGTTTGAATAAAAATAGTTTAAGTTACCTGTGATGAATGTTGAAAACAAAAACTAATTTCTATATGCAGGAAATCCTATTTTAATAATGGGCATGGTAAGAATTGACTACCAAAGTGCCAGTCATAATTCCCATGACACCTTCTAGCAAAATCTGAAAAGCGGTTCCTTCATTCATTTATTCCATAGGATATTTTTTAGATTCACTTAAAATAAGGTCTGCGTTTCGTGTAGGCTTACACCACCTTGCCAATTTTATAACTGTGTAGATATCCATAGGACAAGGTAACTCTGATCAATATTGACTAAATATAAGCGAAGATAATTTTTTTTGTAGAGTGGATTTATGAAAATATGTTGACAAACATTACCTTATCCTAGTGAGATTTACACGGGTATCAAACGCTGAGGCGGTTTAAGCCTGCACGAAACACAGACCTTATTTGAAGTAGATCAAGACATTCTCTATGGAAGACATGAACGGTAAAATAACGAAGGAACCCCTTTCAAGTTCAGCCGCAGGTTATTACAGGAATTATAACACGTAGACTATTTCTCTCTAAACCATATACCTTTGACTATTACGAGCCTGCTGCTACCTACCACCCATCAGTTAGACTGCTCTATCAAATCATAGACTTACATATAATAAACACACAGAAATACGAGCCTTAGGTCAAATCCGTTAACTATCACCTCGAAAACAAAACGTTTATTCCGTTCCGTATTTTATCTAACGGGTGCCATCCATAAGTCTAAATATTCCTGTTACATTGCACAACCTTCAATGTTATGTCATAATTACGTAAAATTCTGGCAATTTAGTTCGCAATGAGCCAGGCGGCCCAAACTGTTGCATATACCCTGACTCTGCGTGCAATGAACGCAAGAGAAGTGACACAATTTCACCTGGTTAATATTGCCTGCAAACCTGTATTTCTTTTAGCTAAATATGCAGGTTTAAAAATGTATACTTCTGTGTATTGATTTTAAGAAAGGCATTGATGTTTATGGTTAGGTACAGTCGTGCAACGATTGTGCTTTTTTCGCAAATGCGCTTTTGTTAAATCATCCCACGTTTGGTAAAGTTGGCTGTCTTTGTTAGGAAGAAATAGTCTTCACAGTTTGCAATGAGCTAGGCGGCCCAAAATGCTGCATATACCATGATTGTGTTGCAAGAGAAGTGACACCATTTTTCCTAGTTAAAAGACATTCATGTTAGCAGGCAATATGAACTAAATATGCAGGTTTAAAAATATATACTTGTGTATTGATTTTAAGAAAGGCATTGATGTTTATGGTTACGTACACGTTGGAGCAACGACAGTCGTTTTCGCGAATGCCACCGCATCGATTATATGCAACGTAGGACACGCTAGATAAACTAGTAATTTCATCAACCATGTGTAGTTAACTAGTGATTATGATTGTTTTTTATAAGATAAGTTTAATGCTAGCTAGCAACTCACCTTGGCTTACTGCATTCGCGTAACAGGCAGGCTCCTCGTGGAGTGTAATGTAATCAGGTGGTTAGAGCGTTAGACTAGTTAACTGTAAGGTTGCAAGATTGAATCCCCGAGCTGACAAGATAAAAATCTGTCGTTCTGCCCCTGAACGAGGCAGTTAACCCACCGTTCCTAGGCCGTCATTGAAAATAAATAAGAATGTGTTCTTAACTGACTTGCCTAGTTAAATAAAGGTGTAAAAAAATACATCTGCCAAATACCGATTTCCGATTGTTATGAAAATTGAAATCGGCCCTAATTAATCGGCCATTCCGATTAATCGGTCGACCTCTGACCATGAGAAACAAGATTCTCTGGTCTGATGAAACCAAGATTGAATTCTTAGGCCTGCATGCCAAGTGTCACTTCTGGAGGAAACCTGGCATCATCCCCACGGTGAAGCATGGTGATTGAAGCACCATGCTGTGTGGATGTTTTTCAGCGGCAGGGACTGGGGTACTGGTCATCTCTCCCTCGATCCTGAATGGCGCAAAGTACAGAGACGCTTGATGAAAACCTGTTCCAGAGCGCTCAGGACCTCAGAATGGGGCGACGGTTCACCTTCCAACAGGACAACAACCCTAAGCACACAGCCAAGAGAATGCAGGAGTGACTTCGGGACAAGTCTCTGAATATCCTTGAGTGGCCCGGACTTGAACCCGATCAAACATCTCGAGAGAGACCTGACAATAGCTGTGGGGAGACGCTCCCAATCCAACCTGAGAGTTTGAGAGGATTTGCAGAGAAGAATGGGAGAAACACCCCAAATCCAGATGTGCCAAGCTTGTAGCCTCATACTCGAGGCTGTAATCGTTGCCGACGGTGCTACAACAAAGTACTGAATAAATGGTATGAATACTTATGTAACTGTGATGTCTTAAAATACGTTTTTTTTTAACCATTTGCAAAAATGTCTTAACCTATTTTTGGTTTGTTATAATGGGCTATTGTGTGTAGATTGAGTGGGAAACTATTTAATTCATTTTAGAATAAGGCTGTAACGTAACAATGTGGAAAAAGTCAAGAGGTCTGGATCTTTCCAAATGCACTGTATGTCGTACACTACCGTTCAAAAGTTTGGGGTCACTTAGAAATGTCCTTGTTTTTGAAAGAAAAGCACTTTTTATTTTTTTGTCCATTTAAAATGATCAGAAATACAGGGTAGACATTGTTAATGTAGTAAATGACTATTGTAGCTGGAAATGGCTTTTATCAGCAACCATCACTCCTGTGTTCCAATGGCATGTTGTGTTAGCTAATCCAAGTTTATCATTTTAAAAGGCTAATTGATCATTAGAAAGCCCTTTTGCAATTGTTGGCACAGCTGAAAAACTGTTGTCCTATTAAAGCAATAAAACTGGCCTGCTTTACACTAGTTGAGTATCTGGTGCATCAGCATTTGTTGGTTCTATTACAGGCTCAAAATGGCCAGAAACAAAGACTTTCTTCTAAAACTCGTCAGTCTATTCTTGTTCTAAGACATGAAGGCTATTCCATGTGAGAAATTGCCAAGTAACTGAAGATCTGGTACAACGCTGTGTACTACACCCTTCACAGAACGGCGCAAACTGTCTCTAACCAGAATAGAAAGAGTGGGATGCCCCAGTGCACAACTGAGCAAGTGGACAAGTACATTCATGTCTAGTTTGAGAAACAGATGGCTGAAGTCCTCAACTGGCAGCTTCATTAAATAGTACCCGCAAAACACCGGTCTCAAAGTCAACAGTGAAGATGCGACTCTGGGATGCAGTTTGCGCTGTTCTGTGAAGGGAGTAGTACACAGCGCTGTACGAGATCTTCAGTTTCTTGGCAATTTCTCACATGGAATAGCCTTCATTTCTCAGAACAAGAATAGACTGAGTTAACCATGAGTTGTTAATCATGAGGTATACACCCCTGCCCTTCTTACCAGATATGTTTGTTTCTGTCGGCGCGACACATGAAGAAACCCGGTGGCTGTACCGACTCTGACATATCCCGAGTGAGCTATGTTTCCGTGAAACAGAGAATGTTACAATCTCTGTCTCTCTGGAAGGCAACTTGTGCCCTAATTTTGTCCACCTTGTTGTCTAGAGACTGGCCATTGGCGACTAATATGCTTGGAAGCGGTGGGTGGTGTGCTTGCCCGTCTAAGTCTGACCAGGAGGCCGCTACGTATGCCTCTACTGCGGTGACGATGTTGTTTTGGGTCGCCTGCTGGGATCCGATCCATTGTCCCTGGTGGTGGACCAAACAGAGGATCCGCTTCGGGAAAGTCGTATTCCTGGTCGTAATGTTGGTAAGTTGATGTTGCTCTTATATCCAATACTTCCTCCCGGCTTTTTGTAATAACACTTAAGATTTCCTGGGGTAACAGTGTAAGAAATAATACATAAAAAAACAAAATACTGCATAGTTTCCTAAGAATGCGAAGCGGCCATCTCTGTCGGCGCCGGATGACAAGTCATTTTTCCAACAATTGTTTACAGACAGATTATTTAACTTATAAATTCACTGTATCACACTTCCAGTGGGTCAGAAGTTTACATACACTAAGTTGACTGTGCCTTTAAACAGTTTGGAAAATCCCAGAAAATCATGTCATGGCTTTAGAAGCTTCTGATAGGCTAATTGACATAATTTGAGTCAATTGGAGGTGTACCTGTGGATGAATTTCAAGGCCTACCTTCAAACTCAGTGCCTCTGTGCTTGACATCATGGGAAAGTCAAAAGAAATAAGCCAAGACCTCATAAAAAAATTGTAGACCTCCACAAGCAATTTCCAACGCCTGAAGGTACCACGCTCAACTGTACAAACAATATTACGCAAGTATAAACACCATGGGACCATGCAGCCGTCATACCGCTCAGGAAGGAGACATGTTCTGTCTCCTAGAGATGAACGTATTTTGGTGCGAAAATTGCAAATCAATCCCAGAACAGCAACGGACCTTGTGAAGATGCTGGAGGAAACGGGTACAAAAGTATGTATATCCACAGTAAAACGAGTCCTGTATCAACATAACCTGAAAGGCAGCTCAGCAAGGAAGAAGCCACTGCTCCAAAACCACCATAAAGCCAGACTACGGTTTGCAACTGCACATGGGGACAAAGATCGTACTTTTTGGAGAAATGTCCTCTGGTCTGATGAAACAAAATTAGAATTGTTTAGCCATAATGACTATTGTTATGTTTGGAGGAAAAAGGGGAAGGCTTGCAAGTCAAGGAACACCATCCCAAACGTGAAGCACTGTCACGTTCCTGACTTTATTTCCTTTGTTTTGTCTTTGTTTAGTTGGTCAGGACGTGAGCTGGGTGGGCATTCTATGTTATGTGTTTCTATGTTGGGTTCATTTTCAATTAGCCTGATATGGGTCTCAATCAGGGGCAGGTGTTTTACGTTTCCTCTGAGAGTCAAGCCCAAAAATTTCTTGGGGGGGGGGGGGGGGGCGCTACAAGGGAGTGTGGCGAAGTCAGGTAGGAGACCTGCGCCAACTCCCCGAGCTTACCGTGGAGAGCGAAAGTACGGGCAGACACAGTGCGCTTTACCGCATAACACGGTGTCTCCTGTACGTGTGCTTAGCCCGGTGCGGGTTATTCCACCTCCCCGCACTGGCCCGTGCTAGATTGAGCATTGTGCCATGAAGCCGGCTCAACGCGTCTGGTCTCCAGTGCGTCTCCTCGGGCCGGCATACATGGCACCAGCCTTACGCATGGTGTCCCCGGTTCGCCAACACAGCCCAGTGTGGGTTATTCCACCTCCCCGCACTGGTCGGGCTACGGGGAGCATTCAACCAGGTAAGGGTGGGCATTCTACTGTGCGCCTCAGCCGGCCAGAGTCTGCCGTCTGCCCAGTGCCGCCTGCGCTGCCCGTCTGCCCAGTGCCGCCTGCGCTGCCCGTCTGCCCAGTGCCGCCTGCGCTGCCCGTCTGCCTAGAGCCGCCTGCGCTGCCCGTCTCCCCAGAGCCGCCTGCGCTGCCCGTCTCCCCAGAGCCGCCTGCGCTGCCCGTCTCCCCAGAGCCGCCTGCGCTGCCCGTCTGCCCAGAGCTGCCCGTCTGCCCAGAGCCGCCTGCGCTGCCCGTCTGCCCAGAGCCGCCTGCGCTGCCCGTCTGCCCAGTGCCGTCTGCGCTATCCGTCTGCCCAGCGCCGCCCTGAGCCTTCAAAGCCGCCCGTCTGCCCTGAGCCTTCAAAGCCGCCCGTCTGTCCTGAGCCTTCAGAGCCGTCCGCCAGACAGGAGCAGCCAGAGCCGTCCGCCAGACAGGAGCAGCCAGAGCCGCCCGCCAGACAGGAGCAGCCAGAGCCGCCCGCCAGACAGGAGCAGCCAGAGCCGCCCGCCAGACAGGAGCAGCCAGAGCCGCCCGCCAGACAGGAGCAGCCAGAGCCGCCCGCCAGACAGGAGCAGCCAGAGCCGCCCGCCAGACAGGAGCAGCCAGAGCCGCCCGCCAGACAGGAGCAGCCAGAGCCGTCACTCAGTCCGGAGCTGCCCCTCAGTCCGGAGCTGCCCCTCAGTCCGGTGCTGCCCCTCAGTCCGGTGTTGCCCCTTAATCCAGTGGGGTTAATATGGTGGGTAGCCATTAGGAGGAGGCCACGGAAGCGGGGATTAACTATGGTGGGGTGGGGACCACGTCCAGAGCCAGAGCCGCCACCGTGGACAGATGCCCACCCAAACCCTCCCCTATAGGTTCAGGTTTTGCGGCCGGAGTCCGCACCTTGGGGGGTGGGGGGGTACTGTCACGTTCCCGACCTTATTTCCTTTGTTTTGTCTTTGTTTAGTTGGTCAGGACGTGAGCTGGGTGGGCATTCTATGTTGGGTTCATTTTCAATTAGCCTGATATGGTTCTCAATCAGGGGCAGGTGTTTTACGTTTCCTCTGATTGAGAACCATATTAAGGTAGGCTGTTCTCACTGTTTGTTTGTGGGTGATTGTTCCTGTGTCAGTGTTTGTACCACACGGGACTGTTTCGTTTCGTTCGTTCGTGTGTTCCGTCCTGTTCGTGCGTTCATGTGTTTTGTTCTCAAGTTCAGGTCTGTTCACGTCGTTTGTTATTTTGTAGTTTGTTCAAGTGTTTTTTCGTGTTCGTCTTTCTTTATTAAAAGATATGTCTTCAAACTACGCTGCATATTGGTCCGATCCTTGCTCCTCTTCAGATGAGAAAGACGAGCGTTACAAGCACGGGGGTGGCAGCATCATGTTGTGGGGGTGCTCTGCTGCAGGAGAGACTGTTGCACTTCACAAAATACATGGAATCATGAGGAAGGAAAATTATGTGGATATATTGAAGCAACATCCCAAGACATCAGTCAGGAAGTTAAAGCTTGGTCGCAAATGGGTCTTCCAAAAGGATAATGACCCCAAGCATACTTCCAAAGTTGTGGTAAAATGGCAACAAAGTCAAGGTATTGGAGTGGCCATAAAGCCCTGACCTCAATCCTATAGAAAATGTGTGAGCAGAACTGAAAAAGCATGTGCGAGCAAGGAGGCTTACAAACCTGATTTCAGTTACACAAGCTCTGTCAGGGGGAATGGGCCAAAATTCACCCAACTTATTGTGGGCAGCTTGTGGAAGGCTACCTGGAAATATTTGACCCAAGTTAAACAATTTAAAGGCAATGCTACCAAATACTAATTGAGTGTATGTAAACCTCTGACCCATTGGGGATGTGATGAAATGAATGAAAGCTGAAAAGTATTCTCTCTCCTACTATTCTGACATTTCACATTCTTAGAGTGGTGATCCTAACTGACCTAAAACAGGGAATTTTTACTGGGATTAAATGTCCATTAATTTTTGAAAAACTGAGTTTAAATGTATTTGGCTAAGGTGTATGCAAACTTCAACTGTAGCTAATGTTAGCTAACGAGCCAGCCAGCTAATGTTACGTGATGTGTGTACAACACCCATCGAATATGGCCGGTGTCAGTAAACGTCTGCAAAAAAGCTAAATTAAATTGTTGCCAGCAGAGCTGGTTAGGCTGTTTTCATGTTGTCCAGAGGTATACAAATCCTCGGTCAGTGTCAAGTGTAAGCGTCGAGAGCGAAACGAGATGGTTGGGGCTAAAGCTTAGGGCGAGGGTGTGAACGATGCTGAATGGGTGTAGACAAAGAAGAGCTCGAAACTAGATAGCAAAACATTCAAAGGCGATTCAAAGGTGAGTTTATAAGTTGATTAACTTTCAAAGCAGAATTACTTTCCCATTGTTCCTCAAATGCAGTGTATGATATACCGTTTTGTAGCTCCAAGTCATTTCTTTTTATATAATGTAAAAAAACATTTCAAATTTTGCTACATTACACCGAATCCAGGTGGTGAGTCACAATTAAAGGCCACTCTAAAATGTGCAGTTATGTCAAACGCAATGCCACAGATGTCTCAAGTTTTGAGGGAGCGTGCAATTGGCATGCTGACTGCAGGATTCTCCATCAGAGCGGTTGTCAGAGAATTGAATGTTCATTTCTCTACCATAAGCTGCCTCCAATGTCGTTTTAGAGAATTTGGCAGTACGTCCAACCGGCCTCACAACCACAGACCATTTGTATGGTGACTTGTGGGCGACCCACTTGAGAGCCCTGGACCTCCACATCCGGGTTCTTCACCTGCGGGATCGTTAGAGGGGGGGAGGGGGGTGCTGAGGAGTATTTCTGTCTGAAAAGAAGCCCTTTTGAAAGGAAACTCATTCTGAATGGCTGTGCCTGGCTCCCCAGGGGGTCGGCCTGGCTTCCAAGTGGGTGGGCCTATGCTCTCGTAAGCCAACCCAGGTCTGCGCCCCTGCCCAGTCATGTGAAATTCATAGATTGGGGCCGAATTTCTTTATTTCAAATGACTGATTTCCTCTATGAACTGAAACGGCTAAATCTTTGAAATTGTGGCATGTTACGTTTTTTATAATATTTTTGCTCAGTTTACATTCAATGTATGTTCACTGTAACATAGTGAACAAATGCTAAAATGTTATTGGTTTCCTTACTCAGTAAGCGGTCTATGGACAAAGTATGACAGAACTCCATGCTTTGGTTTAGTTTCCCTGGCACTGTTTTAAAATAGGTGAACTATCCCTTTAATTTTAAGGAAGCTAAATGAAGAGAGGTGTGTAGACTTTCACTAGCGACTGTATCCTTCATTGACAGAAAATGGTGTAATATAGCAGTAATAAAAATCACCTAGTCAGAGCTCACATTCCAATACTTCACTTCCATATTTGTACAACACACATAAAAACAATCCAACAGAATAGAGATCATTGCTAATTCGTGAGGGGGAAAAAAACATTCTGAAATATTTTTTCCTTCTGGGAATGTGGTGTATTTTCTTAGTGCCGTCTCAGGAGTCGCCACTTTGTTAAGTTGTGCAGGGTTAGTGCTTTAATAGGAGTCGTCGTGTGTTGTCCCCCAGGTAGCTTGGTTGTCTTAGCCACTGTGTGGTGGTAGATTTGCTGCTCCTGTGACATGTCAGAGCTCAGTGTAAGTGATGAAGTGCAATGGCATTAATGTTAAAGGACACACACACATAAGTGATCAGAGAATTAAAATGCGTTGATTCTGGATTATCAACAACAATACCGAAATAGACTTTGTGCAAAACAAACTTCCAGAAGTAATCAAGGCACTCGTAGTTAAAATAAATGTAAAAGCATAATGCATGGCAAGAATAAAAAAAAATGAAATGGACGCGTTACAGCTGCAACAGCCTTCAATCAGGGTGACAAACAATAGGTTAGACACCTGTTTGTCTGCCACTAACTCTCATGGGAAGTGATTACATTCATTACCATATGTAGTTGATCAAGTAAAACATTCAACATACAAAGACCAAACATTTAACATGGAATAATGAGAATGCAATACCACAATGAAATATAAAAGGGAAATACAATGTGTACACATGCACTCATATTAACAAACTTAATGTAGAACAAGAAATCACGGAGAACAAAAACATCTCTTACAGGAAGGGAGAATAATACATTTCCTCATTTGGAGCTGGCGCTTAGTTTAAAGATCCAGAATGTTCTGCGTTGTAGGAGGCATTTGAGACGCCTTAGTATGTCCTATGTAAAAACACCCACATGCACATGGGCACTCCAACCCAGTGGCGATTCTAGCTTGTATGGCTCCCTGGGCAACCCCCCCCCCCCCGCCAACAATAAATAAAGCACCATTCTGCACTAACTGTAATTTTTATTCAGACATTTGGAACACAAAAACATTATGACATTTTAAAACTATATAAATATATATAAAAATAAGACTCGTAACAAAGACAAATCGAAACAAATTTTTGTTGATTTGGCACTCGAGCATCAATACATTACCCATCCACCAACACTGTCAACCAAGAGTCAAGACTAAACCAATTGACCTTGGTGGTGTGCAAACTGGTTTAATATTATTCTTAACGATTTCGCACAAACTAGAAAAAATGCTACAATATCTCAAAGTATATATTCACAGTATTATGAAAGAATTTTGGTTTGTTTCGTAGTGTGACTGATTTTACTAATTGCATTAATACTGTACAAAGTTAGGTGCGCTATTTGATTGATTTCCCCACCCCCCCCTACCTCGGGCTTCCAGTCGGGAGACCTGAGGTCAACCTACCCCCGCCCCCTCCCATCTCATACTTCTGGGTGGGAGACCTTCCCAGGCAGTAGTCTGCCTAGCTCACAAACTAGAATCAGGGCGCCTACTCTGACAAGGTTAATTGTCCCACACGGTGACATATCATTGACGTGACGTGCAAATATCACCATTTTTTTAAATGTTATTTCTTGCCCCCGGCAAGATTCCACCCTGTGCGGCTGCCCATGTCGCCTTTACCTATATCCGCCACTGCTCCAACCTGTACGCCACATACTGTAGGTAGTGTTGCAGCTGACAAACAATTGCACTTGTTAGGTTCTAGGTCCACAAGTGTCCCTGAAAGTATTTGTTTTTACAATGTGATTGCAGTTACCACATGAAGTTGCCTGTGGGCTTGGGGATCCAACTTGGCTTAGTTACTGGAGTGAGGTCGCTGCACACCAACTTATCCTTGAGGGAAAGGGGCCCTTCTGTAAGAAAATGCTGGGGCTTCAGTGAACACATCACACGAAATAGGATCACTTTAAATTATGCTCCAGTTGCATTTAATGTCCTTAAGCCTGGCTGCCTCCTGGCTATGTCGGGTCACAAAGTAGATTGGTTTGGGTTTTTGAGGCTTGTGGGGGGTCTTTGCGAAGACTTTCTCTTTCCAGAGATTTAGATATCCTCAATCATCCACCCCCGTGACAAATACTGCGCAGCCTTTTAAACAGACGGGCATGTTCTTAATCTAAGTTGCGGGGTTGAAAACTGACCATCCTGCGGATAGTATTGCGGTCCGTACTTTTCCTGTAAGTGGTTTTGTAATGAACCATCCGGAGTTAAGATTTTCAGATCCAGATTTTTTTTATTTATTCTGTTTTACGTTCTTTTAGTGTTCTCTGGATCAAAACATCAACCGTTAGAATTCCACAACTGTGAATTCACTCAACGAGAATTTGAAACATTGACTGTATCCTAAACTCAGTATCTGTCAAACCACACAATTTTGTAAAAAAAAAAAGTGTTAGCAGAACAGAGAATTGACTAAAATTCCTAAAATCCCCCTAATAAGTTTGCGTAGTGCGGGGCAAAGCAAGCCCCCAAGTAGTCCCCTTCTGTTGTCTGAAAAGCTTGTCCTGGAGAAGGAAAACGTTGTTTAGTGTCCGCTCTGTTAATTGAAGGAGAAAGTCAGCAGGGGGCATACTGGCCTAAATTGAAGATAATGCTTTAAAGCCTCGACTTTCATTGTGTGCAAGATTGGTGTAAAAAAAAAAAGTCAACATCCATTGTTATCAAGTAGGAAGATCCAACATCTTTAAGCTCAGCTTGTTAAGACTGCGAGTGGTGTCTTAAAGGAAAGTGGGAAGTTTGGACACATGGCTTAATGTAGAAATCAGTATACTTGGAGGTTGGCTCTGATATAGGATCATTTTAGCAGGTGGGCCTTCCAGGAGGGTTGTGAGGATCTTTCTGGACTTTTGATAATGTAGTAGCACGCCAACCTAAGGTGGGCAGGGAGAAGAAAGTCATTCTTGTTTAGCGATCCTCTTTTCATCTTTGGCATGGCCCAAGACATCACCCAACTCTCGTTTCATATTCTCCAAAAAGTTAGGCAAAGAGGTACTAGTCAGTATTGTTGAGTTGTCTATAGGCTTCCTGCTCATGTGTCCCTCCCGCGTACAATAACAGCCCCTCCTTTGTCAACAGTGCGAACAATGAAATTGTCATTCTCAGAAAGCCATTTAATGGCTTGTCTTTTTTAGTGAGATTACCTCTGTACACCTTATTCCTGAAAAGAAATGCCTCGTCAATCTACACACAATAGCCCATAATGACAAAGTGAAAACAGGTTTTTAGAAATTTGAAATAGTATTAAAATATAAAAAAAACATACTGAGTCAAGAGTCCCGTGTGGCTCAGTTGGTAGAGCATGGCGCTTGCAACGCCAGGGTTGTGGGTTCGATTCCCACGGGGGACCAGTACAAAAAAAAAGTATGAATGTATGTACTTGTAAGTCGCTCTGGATAAGAGCGTCTGCTAAATGACTTAAATGTAATGTAAATGTAAAGAGTCTGAATACTTTACATAAATGTGATATTGCATTTTTATTTATTTTATACGTTTGCAAATAAAAAAATCTACCTGTTTGCTTTGTCATTATGGGGTATTGTGTGTAGTTTGAGATTTAATAAAAAAATAATTTTTTTTTTAGAATAAGGCTGTAACGTAATAAGGGAAGGGGTCTGAATACTTTACGAATGCACTGTACATCGTGACACACTTTTTCTGGTAAAGTCATTAAGGCAAGTACGTTTCATATATATTTTTTTCATGGACCAGATCAGCTTTAATATCGCTGATTATGGCTTCCATCAATGTAATTGTCTGCATTATTTCCAATCCCCCATATTTGTTTTTAAGTATATTTTACAATAGTTTTTTTTTCTTGTCCCATCCTTCAGCTACCCTCAACCCCTCCCCATATACACCTTGATTTCACTTATCCAATGACATACAGATTGGTTAGGCTACCACAAGGATAGAAGGGTCCCGTTAGAATATTTCAGAAATGCACTATATGAACAAAAGTATGTGGACAACTTCTTGTCGAACACCTTATTCCAAAATCATGGGCATTAATATGGAGTTGATCCCCCCCCTCCCCTTTGCTGCTATAACAGCCTCCACTCTTCTGGGAAGGCTTTCCACTAGATGTTGAAACATTGCTGCGAGGACTTGCTTCCATTCAGCCATGAGCATTAGCGAGGTCGGGCGCTGATGTTGGGCAACTAGGCCTGGCTCGCAGTCGGCGTTTCATTTCATCCCAATGGTGGTGTTGATGTCAAATCTGTGCAGGCCAGTTAAGTTCTTCCACACCGATTTCAACAAACCATTTCTGTATGGACCTCGCTTTGTTCATGGGGGCATTGTCATGCTGAAACAGTTTTTTTTTTTTTTTTTTAATCCGGTGTCGTTTTGTGTATCAGTTCATAAAGCATGTACCATGGAATCGATACATCACAAATCTCTTCCCAACTATTTTGCGATCTACAGTGCATTCGGAAGGTATTCAGACCCCTTGACTTTATCCACGTTATGTTACAGCCTTATTCTAAAATTGATTCAATTATATATTTTTGTCATTTTACACAATGCCCCTTAATGACAAAGTGAAAACAGTTTTTTTGAAATTATAGCACATTGTATTAAAAATAAACTCGAAATTGAGCTTAGGGGCATCCTGTTTCCATTGATCATCCTTGATGTTTCTACAACTTGATTGGAGTCCACCTTGGTAAATTCAATTGATTGGACATGATTTGGACAGGAACACACCTCTCTATATAATCTCTGGAGAGACCTGACAGAGCTTGAGAGGATCTGCAAAGAAGAATGGGAGAAACTCCCCAAATACAAGTGTGCCAAGCTTGTAGCGTCATACCCAGGAAGACTTTTGAGGCTGTAATCACTGCCAAAGGTGCTTCTACAAAGTACTGAGGAAAGGTTTCTAAATACTTATGTAAATAAAGTATTACATTGGGGAAAAAATTCTAAACCTGTTTTTGCTTTTTTATTGTGTCATCTGTAATTAATCTTAGAATAAGGCTTTAACGTAACAAAATGTGGAAAAAGGTCAAGGGGTCTGAATACTTTCCGAATCGCTATATATGGCACAGCTGTCAATTTTTTGGGGTCCTTAAATTAAGTTGGTATACTTATTATCACAATTTTCTTTAACCAATTTTGGTCTTGTAATCCTTATTTTCTTCCACTTTCCTCCATTTTTTGGGTAGTGCTGCAATTAGTTAGTTGTAATTTCGGGTAGAGCAGACATTTCCATATTTTTGTTAGCTGTGTTTGTGACAACTCCACCAGTTGTATTTTATTATCTAATTTACAAGAATTTTTTTACCAATTCCTATATTTGAGTTTAACCACTTTTTGTTTTAGTATTTGTCTTTTCTGGTGGATGAAACTGAAATTGCAACCATCTTTCTGTGGCCTGTTTTAAAAATATAGATATTTTCAAATAACCGAAAGTGAGCGGTTGTAATCTGAGTAAAAGGAAAAAGGCCATTCTTGAACATGGGGTGAGACATTCTTACTAATCTGCTAGAGACCCAGTTTGATTTTTTTTTTTTAATGACTGAAGAGTTAATCAGGGTGCTTTTTCCACAAATGGACACATTTTTCTTTCCATGGTATCAAGATCTTAACAATTTTTTACTTTCTATAAAAATGTATTGTAGTGAGATCATTTTCTTTCGGAATACGAATACCGAGTATGTTCACTTCTCCGTCAGACTGTTTTATTATTTAACTAATTGGTAACAATTTTTTTCTTTTTTTGGTGATCCAATACGTAACTACCCACCTGGATTCGGACTTATGTAGTAAAATTTTATTTTTTACATTGGACAAAAGTAGAGACTCAGAGCAACAAAATGGTATATCATGCACAACATTTTTCAGGTACAATGGGAAAGTAATTCTACTTTCAAAGTTGATAAACTTGTAAACTCACTTTTGAGAATTGCCTTTTAGTGTTTCGGTGAGATAGCTCTTTGTCTACACCCATTCAGCATCGTTCACACCCTTTTAAGCTTTAGCCCCACCCATCTTGTGTTCAGAGCGCACACTTGACGTTCTGGCCGAATTTGTTTACCTCTGGATAACATGAAAACAGCCTAACCAGCTCTGCTGGCAACAATTTCATAATATTTTTTTGCCGATGCTTACTGACACCGGCCATATTCAATGGGTGTTCTACACTTTAATTTAAGACATGTAGCTATATTGGCCTTTATTCAGATTACAATCGCTCACTTTTGTCTTGTTGAAAATGAAATAACCTCCAAAATATCGTTAATATATTATCAAGTTCATGGCACAGTCTTACAGCCCGGCACCTACATAAAGCTGAGCGACTCACTCATTCATGGCTTTGGATCAAAATTAATAAGTACCAACATTCTTTCTGATATTCTTTAATCATTTTTTGGGGGGGTTATTCCTACCTGGACACCATGTACAGTATTATAATAGCCCATTATGGGGTGTTAGCAGGACAATATACCTTTACCAACACCTCTGTCTATGTCACCGGTGTCACCGCATCGCAATGCATTGCTTCAGATACCCACCACCGGGAGACCCATGAGGTGGCTTTTGGTTTTAATTTTGAATCCTCTATATGTAATTATTGGCGGAGAGTCACGTGATATTTTTCTATTTACTGTAGGCCTACCATAGGCGACATGAGTCTCACTAGTGTTGAGTAATGTGCTGTTAAAAGTGGTGTAGGTCTTATTTAAAGAGCATATTGAAATAGGATTTGAAACGTTAGCCTACAACTATTTTAGAACCGTTTCGTGCTGCTCTGAGACAAGCATGGTGACTGGTCTTGACTGAATCTCTGTTTTTAGATATTGGTTAGACTAAAATGATGGTGTAGAAATGTTATGCTCTTAGTTTAAGCTTTATTTAATTAGGCAAGTAAATAAGAATTTGTTCTTAACTGACAAGGACAGCCTACTCCTTCCTGTCTGGGAATTGAACCCTGGTCTCCCGCGTGCCTGCACACGACACAGGGATTCTTTAGCTATATAGCCCAGTACTGTAGCCTACTCCCGACCGCCACGTTGTAGAGCGCCATATTTTCCGTTCCATCTTAACGGAAACCCAGAATGTTTTTTGTTTTTCTTAGAATAGAAACACCATAATATTAATCAAATTAATCCCAAACTCTAAAAGTAATTGGAAAGGTAGATATAAATTATTTGTGACATTGTGTTTACAATAAAGAACGTAACCAAGATGCTGTGTCTTTATTTACAGTAGTGATGGACAGCTGGTGGCATTTTGACAACAGGTTTTCAAGCACTTGTAGCCCGATTTTTTTTTTCTTCTTTTTTTATATATATTTTTTTAATTTAATTTTTAATTTTCTTTTTATTATTATTTCTTTTTTTAATATTTTTTTTATATATAAAAATAAAAACTTTATTGTTTTCATCTTTTAGCAGGACAATACTCTTTATAGCCCGGCTACTGTAGGTGTGAACATCCCCGTACCCGCAACATATTCGATGCTTAAGTACTCTAAAGTGTTACATTTCTAACTCAAAACAGCCGTACAGCATTTCTTCATCAACATCTTTATGACTTCATTAATAAAATTAACTAGGAAAAAGACAATCAAAATGCAGATGGTTATTTAAACTACATTTTAGTTGCACCTTCACCCTGCTCCACGACCACGGGTTAAACCTTGCAGAGATGATCAATCAATTTGTAAGTCGCTCTGGATAAGAGCGTCTGCTAAATGACTTAAATGTAAATGTGTTTGTTGCATTGTAGTGTCGTCAATTTCTCTTGTCAAAATGTCTTGATGGCCTCAAACGTTTGGACACACCTACTCATTCCAGGGTTTTTCTTTATTTTGACTATTTTCTACATTGTAGAATAATAGTGAATACATCACAACTATGAAATAACACATATGGAATCAGTTACGATCAAATTATTATTTACAAGTACAGCCTACTCCTTCCGCCCAGTCGGGGAATTGAACCCCGGTCTCCCGCGTGCCCGCACAAGACACGGGGGTTCTTTAGCTAAATAGCCCAGCACTGTAGTTCAGCGCCATATTTTCTGTTACATCCTAACGGAAACCCACCATAATATGAATCATTTAATTAAGCAATCCCATATACTAGGTTCTTACTAAAAAAAGGTTTTAAATGCTCTAGTACAATGACTATTGAAGGCTATCAAATGCTTCTCAAAGATGCCCTCTGGTGGTCAAACTAGCATTAATGGTACCAGTGGTTGGCACTTAAATAACATGCCATATAATTATGCGGCACCACGCAAGCTGCGATGCAGTATGCTGCAATTTTTTAAAGGACGAACCACTGTACCGCAGCGATACGCCATCCCATCTGGTTTGCGCTTAGTCCCACTATCATTTGTTTCTCAACAGGACAATGACCCAAAACACACCGCCAGGCTATGTAAAGGGCTGTTTGACCAAGGAGAGTGATGGAGTGCTGAATCAGATAACCTGGCCTCAACAATCACCTGACCTCAACCTAATTGAGATGGTTTGGAATGAGTTGGACTGCAGAGGGAAGGATAAACAGCCAACAAGTGTTTAGCATATGTGGGAACTGCTTCAAGACTGTTGGAAATGCATTCCTCATGAAGCTGGTTGAGAGAGTGCCAAAAGTGTGCAAAGCTGTCATCAAGGCAAAGGGTGGAATATATTTTGATTTAACACTTTTTTTGGTTACTACATGATTCCATATGTGTTATTTCATAGTTTATGTCTTCACTATTATTCTACAATGTAGAATATTGTACAAATAAAGAAAAACCCTGAAATGAGAAGGTGTCCAAACTTTTGACTGGCACTCTACATCTACTGGTGTACCATAAAGCCCGGGTATTTTTCCAGACTGAAAATACTTAATTTCCTGTATGTTGGCCTTCACACAGGTCTTTTTGTACATTTGTTAATTTTACATTAATTTTAGGAAAGAAACCCTTACAGTTAACATTCAGTGGAGATGGAGGACACTGAAAAGAAAACATGCCTAAAATAATTTGCTTCCTCTTTCAAAATATAATTTGATGAATCATGGATGACGCCATTTGTAATGTGTCAATTCTTTTTGGGAGCATTGCTATGTTGACGATTCAAGAGGAAATGTAGTGCATTTGTCACAATACTCCATCTAACTCGCATTATTTTTCTAATAAATGACACTTGATCATTCTTGAATAAGTTTCTCCAATTCTTGTTTTTCCTCCAACTTATTTTGTGCCTCTAGTACAGTTTCCATTACCATCTACCTGCTCTGTCATTTCCTCTTTCCTTTATTAGTCTAATCTCTTGACCTAAACTACTTTTGTTTTAATGATGAGTATTGTATTGAATGACCTCTAGAAGTACATTTGAAAGTGTCCTATACAATAACGGGATCTGGTGTACCTAATGTTGTGTAGGGGAAAAAAAGTAAATTATTTTGTTTTAGTCAAGAAGAAAATTGTCATCCAGTAGGCTTTGATTAAATTTCCAATATCCCTGCCCACATGGAAATTCTGTAAGAGTTATATGTAGGCCAATTTAGATGGTTGTCCGATTTGCATTCTGTCTCCTATTCATACTTATTAAAGTTTTGATGCCAGCAAGCGTGAGACTAGGAAGTAGTCAAGACGGTTAGCTTGACTAAGCCTCCATGTATATTTCACTATGTTAGGGTTTTCCCGGACTTAAAGGCTTTAATTGCAGCAAGAAGTTCCTCTGTAATTTGGCCTTCACATGAGTCTTTCTGTACAGCTGTTAATTTTACATTAATAGTAATAGAAAGAATCTTTACAATCAACTTCGGTAACTGGAGATGGAGGAAACTGAAACGAAAACATAAGCTTAAAGTACTTTGCTTCCTTTCGAAATATTGTTTTGTGAATCATGGCGGACTCCATTTGTAACAAGTTAGAAATGCTACCAAAATAATGCTACCAAAATAATTTACTCTATCTTGAAGATTCAAAAACAATTTGGTGCATTTTTCCCAATATTCCATCCAGTTCCCTTTTTTAATAATATCTTACACTTGATCTAAGTTCCTCCGTTTTTCTTCTCTCTAACGTATTCTGTGCCTCTATTGTACAGTTTTTATTGATATCTATCTACTGTTAATCCCTCCAGTATAATATGAACTCGTTTGACCTAAATTGCTTTTGTTTTAAAGATGAGTATTTATTTGCATGGCCTCTAGGCACATTTTAAAAGTGTCCCATACAATGTAGGGGATCTGCTGTACCTATGTTATGTCGGGAATAAGTTGGTTATAAATTCTTCTTTACTGGTTAAAAACAAGTTGTCATGATTACATTTCCAATATCCTCGCCCACGTGGAAATTCTGTAAGAGTAATATATATGCCAATTATTTAATGGTACGACCACATTCTGTCCCCCTATCAACAATTGTAATAAATTGTTTTACTTTTGGTACCAGCGAGAATGACCTAAGAAAGTAGTTAAGACGACTAGCTTGATTGAGCCTCCTCCATATACAGTTGAAGTCGGAAGTTTACATACACCTTAGCCAAATACATTTAAACAGTTTTTCACAATTCCTGACATTTAATCCTATGAAAAATTCCCTGTTTTAGGTCAGTTAGGATCACCACTTTATTTTAAGAATGTGAAATGTCAATAATAGTAGAGAATTATTTATTTCACCTTTTTATTCCTTTCATCACATTCCCAGTGGGTCAGAAGTTAACATGCGCTCAATTTGTATTTGGTAGCATTGCCTTTAAATTGTTTAACTTGGGTCAAACGTTTCGGGTAACCTTCCGCAAGCTTCCCCCAGTAAGTTGGGTGAATTTTGGCCCGTTCCTCTTGACAGAGCTGGTGTAACGAAGTCAGGTTTATAGGCCTCCTTGCTCGCACACCCTTTTTCAGTTCTCCCCACAAAATTTCTATAGGATTGAGGTCAGGGCTTTGTAATGGCCACTCCAATACCTTGACTTTGTTGTCCTTAAGCCATTTTGCCACAACTTTGGAAGTATGCTTGTGGTCATTGTTCATTTGGAAGACCCATTTGCGACCAAGCTTTAACTTCCTGACTGATGTCTTGAGATGTTGCTTCAATATATCCACCAAATTTTCCTGCCTCATGCCATCTATTTTGTGAAGTGCACCAGTCCCTCCTGCAGCAAAGCACCCCCACAACATGATGCTGCCACCACCGTGCTTCACGGTTGGAATGGTGTTCTTCGGCTTGCAAGCCTCCCCCTTTTTCTTCCAAACATAACGATGGTCATTATGGCCAAACAGTTCTATTTTTGTTTCATCAGACCAGAGGATGTTTTGCCAAAAACTACGATCTTTGTCCCCATGTGCAGTTGCAAACCGTAGTCTGGCATTTGTGGCGGTTTTGCAGCAGTAGCTTCTTCCTTGCTGAGCGGCCTTTCAGGTTATGTCGATATAGGACTTGTTTTACTGTGGATATAGACACTTTTGTACCTGTTTCCTCCAGCATCTTCACAGGGTCCTTTGCTGTTGTTCTGGGATTGATTTGCACTTTCGCACCAAAATACGTTCATCTCTAGGAGACAAAGCGTCTCCTTCCTGAGCGGTATGACGGCTGCGTGGTCACATGATGTTTATACTTGCGTACTATTGTTTGTACAGATGAACATGTTACCTTCAGGCGTTTGGAAATTGCACCCAAGGATGAACCAGACTTGTGGAGGACTACCATTTTTTTCTGAGTTCTTGGCTGATATCTTTTGATTTTCCCATGATGTCAAGCAAAGAGGCCCTGAGTTTGAAGGTAGGCCTTGAAATACATCCACAGGTACACCTCCAATTGACTCAAATTATGTCAATTAGCCTATGGCAATTTTTCTGGAATTTTCCAAGCTGTTTAAAGGCACAATCAACTTAGTGTATGTTAACTTCTGACACACTGGAATTGTGATACAGTGAAATAATATGTCTGTAAACAATTGTTGAAAAAAATGACTTGTTTAATGCACAAAGTAGATGTCCTAGCCGACTTGCCAAAATTATAGTTTGTTAACAAGAAATTTGGAGTGGTCGAAAAACGAATTTTAATGACTCCAACCTAAGTGTATGTAAACTTCTAACTTCATCTGTAGCTTTACATTTCAGTTGTCATCTGATGAAAATAAATTAAGCTATTTTCTGCCGAATGTGTTGCACTGTTTTTTGTGTGAAGGTAATCTGTAGCACCTATCTGGTGTATGTGACAAAATAAATCATAGTTGCACACCCATGTTCACTCTATTGAAGCAAAAAAACAGACTTTCAATATAAAACATAGGTGAAGTGGTTTAAAATGCAGGTTTTTGGGTGGTCTGCTTTTTTGAAAATGCTTTTTTTTCTCCAAAGCTAATTCAACACCTACTAGTGCGTCACTAACTTTGTATAAAAATGACAGGGCCAGTATGTGTTGGCGGAGTGCTTTTATTAAGGTTCTAAGAGCAACTGCAGGGCTGGGTGGTAAACCCTATTTGACTATATACCGGTATTGATGCACGGACCGGTTTGGATATTAACTTTACCTTCATAACTATTTCAATGTCCGGTATGTTAAATGTAATAACGCAGTGATGAAATTCAAAAAATTATGGCAATCTTCTATGTTTGCCCGACATTTTGAGGCTGCGAACAGTTAACTGCTAATTTGCTAGCAAGTGCTTTGTGTGCGCCAAAGAATGAATGGTGACTGTGAGGCAGTGTTTGTGCCAAAAGCACCCAAGAAAGCACCTTGTAGCAAAAGTAAGAACTGCCATTGAATCCTTTGAAAAGACATGGTCATAGTAGAATAATTATTCTGATAAAGGAAAAGTGAGTTTCGCTAAATAGAGGGATACAAAGACAAAACAAATGTGGTACAGTGTGAAAATGATAAGGAGTTAGAACACTGATCTATCGGGAGTCTAAACTGTTGAAATTAATGGAGGCGTTTTCATTGGGTCTCCATTGGCATTAGAGTCCTGCATCAGGCAACAACAGCAAAAACTGTCCAACAACAGCAAAAACTGTCGGTCCTGGAGTTAAGGGTGATGTGGACTGACGATTTTCCAAAAACTAGACACGGTGGGCTTTTGGTTTCTCTCCCTCCAAAAACAGAAATAAATAATTCTAAATAACAAACTGTCTTTATTTACAAATTTGTAAGAATGTCTCACCCTGTGTTCAAGAATGGCCTTTTTCCCTTTATTCAGATTATAATCGCTCACTTTCGGTTATTTGAAACAAAATAATCTCCAAAATATATATTTTTTATTTTTTAAACAAGCCATAGAAAAGTTCCTTTTTCAGTAAAAAAGAGGAACTTGTCTGTCGGCCCTGCATTAATGACCAAAATTGAAAAAATGGTGATAAATAAAAATATATACCATCTCTTGCACATGTCATGTTCCTTTCATAATGCATCCTTATTTACAAAGTGACTATTAACCCAGCATTATAAATATATAAAAGCCCCTTAGTCATTCTCACAGACCAGATTTGCCCTAATGAAAAATGCCCCTTAGATATTAAGGATTATTTTTCACAATAAAGTAGGCTCATGAAGGCAACAAATTGTTGCTTACTGGAACACCCAAAGTCATCTAATTGTTATAGTAGGATTTGAAGCAATAGCCTACCCGCGTGCGGTCAACTATTTCAGGACTGTTTCGCGCTGCTCTGAGACGAGCATGGGGACTGGTCTTGAATGTCCGTTTGGGTATTGGTTAGCCTATAATTAGGGTGTGGGAATGTTTGGATTATTTGCTCTTAGTTTCCTAGAAACACCATAATATTAATCAAATTAATTAAGCTACATTTCTGAATCAATCCCATATACTGTGTTCTTACAAAAAGGTTTTAAATTCTCTAGAACAGCCAATATTAAAAAGAGACCAATGCTGCTCAAAGATGCCCTCTGGTGGTCAAACTAGCATTCATGGCAACAATGGCTGACACTTAAATAACGTGCCATAGTGTGGGAATATGTTGTTCAAAGTGGCTAGAGGATGCAGTAATGAGAGAAACAGCATAGTCTACTGGAAAAATAATATGCTACTGAAAATATTAGGAGAAGCTATTCATCCTATAGATGGGTTAGCTGACAAGGTTACGAACGATGCGCACTTTTCAACGGGGTGGAAGTCTGTTGTGATTCTGGATGGTCAGATAGCTAGTAGCAATGACAAGAAGCTGCCATGTGGGCTATTGTAGGTTCCTTGTTTTAGCTTGTTCTTGATACCATGTCTAAGTTTGGGCTGTTCTGACTCGCGTCTAGTCTAATACGGCAAACATTCGCTAGCTAATTAACAACTGTAACGATGTGTGAGAGAAGTGCTCATTGTGCACATTTTATTTATGTTTTCAAAAAACATTGGAGACAAAATATAGTTTACATGTTTTCAACAATCTAAGCCAACTATGCTTTTGCCCCATTGATTTTGTTGCTAATCAACCAATCCTTCTATTGGATGAATCAAAGGAGCTTGGCTATGTTTCATTGAGTTGCAGCCCATTTTAATGAGGGGAAAAACAAAACTGGCACCTGTCGTCATTCCTCGCACATATGCTGATCGCCATGATGCTGGCTGCCTACAGTTTTTTTTCTTCTATCTGAGTAGAGATTAAGTCCAGATAGAAACTTTCTGAATGTACATGGAACATTTGCAAACTCATGCACACTCACCCACCCACCTAAAAGGACCCATCAATCAAAGCTGCCAGCAGCGCATCTCACTCAGACACATAAGCAAATCAGTTCTTTCCCAAAAACATATTAAAAACCTCGACTTAGCTTCAAGTCCTTTCTGTAGGATATCAAAACTGGCCTACATGATGGGCTACATAGATTTAGCATTAACTTATTATAAATGAATGAGGAAAGCTAAGAGGGAGATGCAGTGCCTTCAGAAAGTATTCACACCCCTTGACTTTTTCCACATTTTGTTGTTACAGCCTGAATTTAAAATTTGACTAAATTGTTTTTTTTGACACACACTACCCCATAATGTCAGTGGAATTTTTTTGAAATGTAATTAAAAATGAAAAGCTGAAATGTCTTGAGTCTAAGTATTCAACCCCTTATTGTTACAAGGCTAAATAAGTTCAGGAGTAAAAATATGCTTAACAAGTCACAGTAAATTCACTGCTCAACTGAGGGACCTTACAGATAATTGTATGTGTGGGTACAGAGATTAGGTAGTCATTCAAAAATCATGTTAAACAGAGTCCATGCAACTTACCAGTGGGTCTTGCGACAGGTATACAGAGATGAGTAGAGTATATAGTGCAGTGATGTGTCCTGTAAGGCGCATTGGCGGCAAATCTGATGGCCGAATGGTAAAGAACATCTAGCCGCTCGAGAGCACCCTTACCTGCCGATCTCTATAAATTACGTCTCCGTCATCTAGCATGGGTAGGTTGGTCATCTGAATCAGGGTTAGCTGGGGTGAAAGAGGAGCGATAGAGGAAACCAAGTCTAGATTTAACTTTAGCCTGCAGCTTTGATATGTGCTGAGAGAAGGTCAGTGTACCATTTAGCCATACTCCCAAGTACTTGTATGAGGTGACTACCTCAAGCTCTAAACCCTCAGAGGTAGTAATCACACTGGTTGGGAGAGGGGCATTCTTCTTACCAAACCACATGACCACATTGTTTTGGAGGTTTCAGAACAAGGTTAAGGGGAGAGAAAGCTTGTTGGACACTAAACTTTGTTGTAGAGCGTTTAAGTCAAAATCCAGGGAGGGGCCTGCCGAGTATGACTGTATCATCTGCATATAAATCGATGAAAGTGTTTCCTCCTGCCTGAGCTATGTTGTTGTGAATTGAGAAGAGCGTGGGGCCTAGGATCGAGCCCTGGTGTACTCTCTTAGTGACAGGCAGTGGCTGAGACAGCAGATGTTCTGACTTTATACACTGCACTCTTTGAGAGAGGTAGTTAGCAAACCTCAACATCAAGGGACATGGGCAGCTCTGAGGAGGAGGGTTTATTCGCCAGGTCTTTAGCCGTTTTCCAGAACTTCTTGGGGTTACACCCACAGAGAGAACTGCTCCTTAAGGCCAGGCACCACAGGCTAATAGGGATTTGTTTTCTTTACTCTCATCAGACTGAAACTTTACCAGTTGAAAGTATACATCCAGTGGGGAGAACACGTATTTGATACACTGCCGATTTTGCAGGTTTTCCTACTTACAAAGCATGTAGAGGTCTGTAATTTTTATCATAGGTACACTTCAACTGTGAGAGACGGAATCTACAACAAAAATCCAGAAAATCACATTGTATGATTTTTAAGTAATTAATTTGTATTTTATTGCATAACCAAGTTCGTGGGCTAGAAGAACCATCCTCACATGTACAGTACTTGCATACTATTGTTTGTACAGATGAACGTGGTACCTTCAGGCGTTTGGAAATTGCTCCCAAGGATGAACTAATTTTTTCTTCTTCTGAGGTCTTGTGATTTCTTTTGATTTTCCCATGATTTAAAGCAAAGAGGCACTGAGTTTGAAGGTAGGCCTTGAAATACATCCACAGTTATACCTCCAATTGACTCAAATGATGTCAATTAGCCTATCAGAAGCTTCTAAAGCCATGACATCATTTTCTGGAATTTCCCAAGCTGTTTAAAGGCACAGTCAACTTAGTGTATGTAAACTTCTGACCCACTGGAATTGTGATACAGTGACATAATCTGTCTGTAAACAATTGTTGGAAAAATTACTTGTGTCATGCACAAAGTAGATGTACTAACTGACTTGCCAAAACTATAGTTTGTTAACAAGAAATTTGTGGAGTGGTTGAAAAAAACGAATTTTAATGACTCCAATCTAAGAGTATGTAAACTTCCGACTTCAACTGTATATCAAATGCCGCATCTCCCCTGGAGCACTCCTGCAGCCTGGAGGAAGTGTAAACATTCCTCCTAAATACATCATGATCACCTTTAGTCTGCAGATTCTCTCATGACTGAATCACTGGTTGGTGAAGTCTATGGGGATTTTCAGTCCAGAGTTTAGACACTTAGAGCAAATCAAATCAGGTACACGTTGGTTTATTTGAGACGTACGGAATAAAAGCCACTGTTGGCTGGCTGCTGTCTGGTTGATCGCTGCTAGTTGTCATCTTCATCTCAACTAATTTGCATCTCAACGCGCTGCTGTGGGCTTCCTCATTTTCCTCCTCTACCTGTACTACCACTGTCTATCGGCGGATCAGGCACATTTTTTTTCATTCACCTGCATTTCTCACATCGCCTATTTTTATTCACATACTGTAGATATATTCTTCGAAATTCTCATTTTGTCTCTAAGTTGATTCTTCACGGGAATTATTTTCAAACAAGGAAGTGCTGCGCGGCACGTGAGGCATTTTAACCAATCAGGTTGCAGGAAAGGGCCTTTAAATGCCAGTAACCAATCGGATGTAACGAATTTACTAATCTTTCAGCATGAAGCACTACGTCTACAATGGATATAGCCATGACATCCGATGGACTAGCTAATGATATGCTACGGAAAACAACCTTTTGAATTATATATGATTCAACATGGTTGTCTTAAAAATTGCTCTTGAAGTTCTACATGAAACATGCTATCAAGAACGACATTTATGGTAGGTGTAGTTGATGGAGTTGGGATAAATGATACAAATACAGTATTTATATACATTATTGCTGATTTTTATTTGTACATTTTATGGAAGTTATAGTTGCAAAATATCGCAAAATATGAAAATTGACAGATGAAACAATATCAACATTTTTGCCTGTGGTGCCTGACCTTAAAGTAACTAACTTTGGCCTTCCGGATAGCCTGAGTGCACTTATTTCTCATAAGCCTGAACGAGAGCCAGTTAGCCTGAGTATGCGATCCCGAGCCTTTCGCCAAATTGAATTCTTGAGGTGGAGTAACTTTGCCAAATCACGGTCGAACCAGACTTACCCAGAAAGACTTGCAGCTGTAGTAACTGCCAAAGGTGCTTCTACAAAGTATTGACTCAGGGGTTTGAATACTTATGTATATTTAGATTTCATTTTCAGGTAATTTGCTAAAATGTCACAACATATTTTCACTTTGTCATTATGGGGTATAGTGTGGTGATGGGTGGGTGTGGGTGTGTGTGTATGTATAAACTCAGCAAAAAAAAAAGTCCTCACTGTCAACTGTTTATTTTCAGCAAACTTAACATGTTGAATCTTATGTTCAAACAAATATTTACACAACTGAGAGAAACTGAACAAGTCCTGCAGACATGTGACTAGCAGAAATGGAATAATGTTTCCCTGAACAAAGGGGGGTGGTCAAAATCAAAAGTAACAGTCAGTGTCTGGTGTGGCCACCAGCTGCATTAAGTACTGCAGTGCATCTCCTCATGGACTGCTCCAGATTTGCCAGTTCTTGCTGTGAGATGTTACCCCACTGGCCATGACAGAACACTGACATTCCTGTCTTGCAGGAAATAACGCACAGAACAAGCAGTATGGCTGGTGGCATTGTCATGCTGGAGGGTCATGTCAGGATGAGCCTGCAGGAAGGGTACCACATGAGGGAGGAGGAGTGTGTCTTCCCTGTAACGCACAGCGTTGACATTGCCTGCAATGACAACAAGCTCAGTCTGATGATGCTGTGACACACCGCCCCAGACCATGACGGACCCTCCACCTCCAAATCGATCCCACTCCAGAGTACAGGCTTCGGTGTAACGCTCATTCTTTCAACGATGACTGCGATACCGACCATCACCCCTGGTGAGACTTTTTGCCAGTCCTGTCTGGTCCAGCAGTGCGGTGGGTTTGTGCCCATAGGCAACGTTGTTGCCGGTGATGTCTGATGAGGAACTGGCGTACAACAGGCCTACAATCCCTCAGTCCAGCCTCTCTCAGCCAATTGCGGACAGTCTGAGCACTGATGGAGGGATTGTGCGTTCCTGGTGTTACTCAGGCAGTTGTTGTTGCCATCCTGTACCTTTCCCGCAGGTGTGATTTTCGGATGTACCGATCCTGTGCAGGTGTTGTTACACGTGATCTGCCACTGCGAGGACGATCAGCTGTCCGTCCTGTCTCCCTGTAGCGCTGTCTTAGACCTCTTACAGTACGGACATTGCAATTTATTGCCCTGGCCACATCTGCAGTCCTCATGCCTCTTTGAAGCATGCCTAAGGCGCGTTCACACAGATGAGCAGGGACCATGGGCATCTTTCTTTTGGTGTTTTTCAGAGTCAGTAGAGTGGCCCAAGTTTTCATAAGTGACCTTAATTGCCTACCGTCTGTAAGCTGTTAGTGTCTTAATGACCGTTCCACAGGTGCATGTTCATTAATTGTATATGGTTCATTAAACAAGCATGGGAAACAGTGTTTATACCCTTTACAATGAAGATCTGTGAAGTTATTTGGATTTTTACAAATGATCTTTGAAAGACAGGGTCCTGAAAAAAGGGACGTTTCTTTTTTTGCTTAGTTTATATGTGACAACTCTGATATAAGCTATATATGAAGATGAAATGATCAACCATTAGAAAATAGAAACATGCATCTTGTCCATAGCCTAATGATCAGCTGTTGATCAATTTTATTGAAGCAATTGGTGGTTAAATCTGTGCAACCACTTATTCATAAGGGTGATCTCTGGCGGATATTTTGTCTCTGTCTTTTAGGGTCGCCAAGATTCAATTTAGGAGGTCTATAATATATAGCCAAGTAAATAGGCTATATGAATGATGCATTAATTTATAAATTAATTTCAAACTTACACATCTGTCACTGTTCCCTTGGACAATCTCCGCTGGCAACTCCACTTGCGCAATTCACGCATCTCTGCTGTTAACGCCACTGGCCTATATGTTCCCCCTCTACCTCTTGAACGAGTAGCCTATATACACTGATCAAATATATAAACACAACAAAGAAAGTGTTGGCCCTATGTTTCACGAGCTAAAAAAAAAATCCCAGAAATGTTCAATACGCACAAAAAGCTTAATTCTCTAAAATTGTGCACGAATTTGTTTACATTTCTGTTAGTGAGAATTTGTCCATTGCCAAAATAATCTGTCCCACTGACAGGTGTGGCATATCAATAATCTGATTAAATAGCATGATCATTACACAGGTGCACCTTGTGTTGGGGACAAAGGCTGCTTTAAAATGGGCAGTTTTGTCACAACACAATGACAAAAATCCCCACAACATGATGCTGCAACCACCATGCTAAACCGTAGGGATGGTGCCAGGTTTCCTCCATACGTGACGCTTGGCATTTAGGCCAAAGAGTTCAATCTTGGTTTCATCAGACCTAAGAATCTTGTTTTTAATGGTCTGGGAGTCCTTTCGGTGCCTTTTGGCAAACTCCAAGTGGGCTGTTATGTTACTTTTACTGAGGAGTGGCTTCCGTCTGACCACTCTACCATAAAGGTCTGATTGGTGGAGTGCTGCAGAGATGGTTGTCCTTCTGGAAGGTTCTCCCATCTCCACAGAGGAGCTCGGGAGCTCTGTCAGTGACCATTGGGTTCTTGGTCACCTCCCTGACCAAGGCTCTAATTCCCCGATTGCTCAGTTTGGCTGGGCGGCCAGCTCTAGGTGGTTCCAAACTCCATTCATTAAGAATGATGGAGACCATTGTGTTCTTGGAGACCTTCAATGCTGCAGACATTTTTTTGGTACACTTCCTCAGATCTATGCCTCAACACAATCCTGTCTCGGAGGTCTACGGACAGTTCTTTCGACCTCATTGCTTGGCTTTTTCTCTGGCTTCCACTTTCAACTGTGGGACCTTATGTAGACATGTGTGTGTACCTTTCCAAATCATGTCCAATCAATTTAATTTACCACAGGTGGACTCCAATCAAGTTGTAGAAACATCTCTAGGATGATCAATGGAAACAGGATGCCCCTGAGCTCAGTTTCGAGTCTCATAGCAAAGAGACCCTTGTCCACCTGTGGTAAATTCAATTGATTGGACATGATTTGGAAAAAGTCAAGGTTTCTGAATGCTTTCCGAATGCACTGTATATGTAGACAATGAACAGCGATATACAGTACCAGTCAAAAGTTTGGACACCTACTCATTCCAGGGATTTTCTTTATTTTTACTTTTTCTACATTGTAGAATAATAGTGAAGACATCAAAACTATGAAATACTACACATGGAATCATGTACTGACCAAAAAAGTGTTAAACAAATCAAAATGTATTTTAGATTCTTCAAAGTAGCCTTGATGACAGCTTTGCACACTCTTGGCATTCTCTCAACCAGCTTCATGAGGTAGTCATCTGGAATGCATTTCAATTAACAGGTGTTCCTTGTTAAAAGTACAGTTTATTTCCTTAATGCATTTGAGCCAATCATGTCTTAAAGTAATGATGGACTGTCGTTTCTCTTTGCTTATTTGAGCGGTTCTTGCCATAATATGGACTTGGTCTTTTATCAAATAGCCATCTGTATTAGAGGTCGACCGATTATGATTTTTCAACGCCGATACCGATTATTGGAGGACCAAAAAAAGCCGATACCGATTAATCGGCAGATTTTATTTTTTTTTAAATTTGTAATAATGACAATTACAACAATACTGAATGAACACTTATTTGAACTTAATATAATACATAAATAAAATCAATTTAGCCTCAAATAAATAATGAAACATGTTCAATTTGGTTTAAATAATGCAAAAACAAAGTGTTGGAGAAGAAAGTAAAAGTGCAATATGTGCCATGTAAGAAAGCTAACGTTTAAGTTCCTTGCTCAGAACATGAGAACATATGAAAGCTGGTGGTTCCTTTTAACAGGAGTCTTCAATATTCCCAGGTAGGAAGTTTTAGGTTGTAGTTATTATAGGAATTATAGGACAATTTCTCTCTCTACCATTTTGTATTTCATTAACCTTTGACTATTGGATGTTCTTATAGGCACTTTAGTATTGCCAGTGTAACAGTATAGCTTCCGTCCCTCTCCTCGCCCCTACCTGGGCTCGAACCAGGAACACATCGACAACAGCCATCCTCGAAGCAGCATTACCCATGCAGAGCAAGGGGAACAACTACTCCAAGTCTCAGAGCGAGTGACGTTTGAAACGCTATTAGCGCGCAACCCGCTAACTAGCTAGCCATTTCACATCGGTTACACCAGCCTAATCTCGGGAGTTGATAGGCTTGAAGTCATAAACAGCGCAATGCTTGAAGCATTGCGAAGAGCTGCTGGCAAAACGCACAACATTGCTGTTTGAACGAATGCTTACGAGCCTGCTGGTGCCCACCATCGCTCAGTCAGACTGCTCAAATCATAGACTTAATTATAACATAACACACAGAAATAAATAGGTCATTAATATGGTCAAATCCGGAAACTATCATTTCGAAAACAAAACGTTTATTCTTTCAGTGAAATACGGAACCGTTCCGTATTTTATCTAACGGGTGGGATCCATAAGTCTAAATATTCCTGTTACATTGCACAACCTTCAATGTTATGTCATAATTCCGTAAAATTCTGGCAATTTAGTTCGCAATGAGCCAGGCGGCCCAAACTGTTGCATATACCCTGACTCTGCGTGCAATGAACGCAAGAGAAGTGACAGAATTTCACCTGGTTAATATTGCCTGCTAACCTGGATTTCTTTTAGCTAAATATGCAGGTTTAAAAATATATACTTCTGTGTATTGATTTTAAGAAAGGCATTGATGTTTATGGTTAGGTACAGTCGATTGTGCTTTTTTCGCAAATGCGCTTTTGTTAAATCATCCCCCGTTTGGCGAAGTTGGCTGTCTTTGTTGGGAAGAAATAGTCTTCACACAGTTCGCGACGAGCCAGGCGGCACCAACTGCTGCATATACTCTGACTCTGTTGCAAGAGAAGTGACACAAAGAAATGCATGTTAGCAGGCAATATTAACTAAATATGCAGGTTTAAAAAAGATATACTTGTGTATTGATTTTAAGAAAGGCTTTGATCTTTATGGTTAGGTACACTTTGGAGCAACGACAGTCCTTTTTCGCAAATGCGCACCGAATCGATTATATGCAACGCAGGACACGCTAGATAAACTAGTAATATCATCAACCATGTGTAGTTAACTAGTGATTATGATTGATTGTTCTGCATAAGATAAGTTTAATGCTAGCTAGCAACTTACCTTGGCTTCTTACTGCATTCGCGTAACAGGCAGGCTCCTTGTGGAGTGCAATGAGAGGCAGGTGGTTAGTGCGTTGGACTAGTTAACCGTAAGGTTGCAAGATTGATTCCCCGAGCTGACAAGGTAAAACTCTGTCGTTCTGCCCCTGAACAAGGCAGTTAACCTACCGTTCCTAGGCCGTCATTGAAAATAAGAATGTGTTCTTAACTGACTTGCCTAGTTAAATAAAGGTGAAATAAAAAATGTATTAACATGTGTGTGCATTGTATTGACCTGCTCCCTTATTAATAAGTGATTCAATATTTAGTTTAAGTATAACTCTGACTTGTGATAAATTTGTGTCTCCTCATTTGATAAAGAAATTAACCACCACACTACTCATTCCAGGGGTTTTCTTTGTTGTAGAATATTAGTGAAGACATCTGAAATGTGAAATAACACATGGAATCATGTAGTAACCAAAATAAGTGTTAAATTAAAATATATTTTAGATTAGACACCTTTGCACACTTGGCATTTTCTCAACCAGCTTCATGAGGTAGTCGCCTGGGATGCATTTCAATTAACAGGTGTGCCTTGTTAAACGTTTCTTTGTGGAATTTCTTTCCTTCTTAATGTGTTTGAGACAATCAGTTGTGTTGTGACAAGGTAGTGGTGGTATACAAATTAGAAGTCGACCGATTAATCGGAATGGCCGATTAATTAGGGCCGATTTTCAAGTTTTCATAACAATCGGAAATCTGTATTTTTTTTACACCTTTATTTAACCAGGTAGGCAAGTTGAGAACAAGTTCTCATTTACACTTGCGACCTGGCCAAGGAAAAGCAAAGCAGTTCGACACATACAACAACACAGAGTTACACATGGAGTAAAACAAACATACAGTCAATAATACAGTAGAAAAATTAGTCTATATACAATGTGAGCAAATGAGGTGAGATAAGGGAGGTAAAGGCAAAAAAGGCCATGGTGGCGAAGTAAATACAATATAGCAAGTAAAACACTGGAATGGTAGATTTGCAGTGGAAGAATGTGCAAAGTAAATAATGGGGTGCAAAGGACCAAAATAAATAAATACTGTAGGGGAAGAGGTAGTTGTTTGGGCTAAATTATAGATAGGCTATGTACAGGTGCAGTAATCTGTGAGCTGCTCTGACAGCTGGTGCTTAAAGCTAGTGAGGGAGATGTGTTTCCAGTTTCAGAGATTTTTGTAGTTCGTTCCAGTCATTGGCAGCAGAGAACTGGAAGGAGAGGCGGCCAAAGGAGGAATTGGTTTTTGGGGGTTACCAGAGAGATATACCTGCTGGAGCATGTGCTACAGGTGGGTGCTGCTATGGTGACCAGCGAGCTGAGATAAGGGGGGACTTTACCTAGCAGGGTCTTGTAGATGACCTGGAGTCAGTGGGTTTGGCGACGAATATGAAGCGAGGGCCAGCCAACGAGAGCGTACAGGTCGCAGTGGTGGGTAGTATATGGGGCTTTGGTGACAAAACGGATGGCACTGTGATAGACTGCATCCAACTTATTGAGTAGGGTATTGGAGGTTATTTTGTAAATGACATCACCGATGTCGAGGATCGGTAGGATGGTCAGTTTTACGAGGGTATGTTTGACAGCATGAGTGAAGGATGCTTTGTTGCGAAATAGGAAGCCAATTCTAGATTTAACTTTGGATTGGAGATGTTTGATGTGAGTCTGGAAGGAGAGTTTACAGTCTAACCAGACACCTAGGTATTTGTAGTTGTCCACATATTCTAAGTCAGAACCGTCCAGAGTAGTAATGCTGGACGGGCGGGCAGGTGCAGGCAGCGATCGGTTGAATAGCATGCATTTAGTTTGACTTGTATTTAAGAGCAGTTGGAGGCCACGGAAGGAGATTTGTATGGCATTGAAGCTCATCTGGAGGGTTGTTAACACAGTGTCCAAAGAAGGGCCAGAAGTATACAGAATGGTGTCATCTGTGTAGAGGTGGATCAGAGACTCACCAGCAGCAGAGAGACATCATTGATGTATACAGAGAAGAGAGTCGGCCCGAGATTTGACACCCCCATAGACTGCCAGAGGCCCGGACCACAGGCCGGAGAAGTAGTTGGTGAACCAGGCGAGGCAATCATTTGAGAAACCAAGGCAATCGAGTCTGCCGATGAGGATGTGGGGATTGACAGAGTCGAAAGCCTTGGCCAGGTCAATGAATACGGCTGCACAGTATTGTTTCTTATAGATGGCGGTTGAGATATCTTTTAGGACCTTGAGCGTGGCTGAGGTGCCCCCATGACCAGCTCTGAAACCAGATTGCATAGCGGAGAAGGTAAAGAGGAATGGTCCAAAATTCCTCCTGACCGTTGTGCAAGTCTGATCTGCAACTACAGAAAATGTTTGGTTGAGGTTATTGCTGCCAAAGGAGGGTCAACCAGTTATTAAATCCAAGGGTTCACATACTTTTTCCACCCTGCCCTATGAATGTTTACATGGTGTGTTCAATAAAGACATGAAAACATATAATTGTTTGTGTGTTATTAGTCTAAGCAGACTGTTTGTCTATTGTTGTGACCTAGATGAAGATCAGATCAAATTTTATGACCAATTTATGCAGAAATCCAGTTATTTCCAAAGGGTTCACATACTTTTTTTGCCACTGTAATCTTGCAATTTTCCACCATAGTAGGTGTCAACTTTTGACTGGTACTGTATAATTGAAGGTGAAGCTAAGAATGGCAGGTCTTTTTTCCCCTAGAATGGAGGTGTTTGGTGGCAACGTTGTCTGGTTTGGCACAATTTGGGAGAGACCAATGTATTGGTGGTTTTGTTTTGGAAATTCTGTACAACTTCATTCTTTTAGGGGAGAGTTAGAGGTAGTATTGTTAGGTTCTAATTCTCAGAGTAAAAAAAAATACACACTTAATTAACCAAGTTTAATTCTTCCCAAAGGATCAACACAGCTGCATTAGACAAAAACATTTTCACACAAGCACTGATATTTAACCGTTCCTCATAGGCTGAGTCTCCTCCTACACATCTGTATAAACATTGTTCTTCACTGCTAGGCAGGACACTAGTGATACGGGCCATACACTTTTATTTCTCCCTTAAGGTGACCTGACCTCAACCCCCCTCCATCACTAATCCATGGCTCTCTCCCCTTATCAATGCCTGCCACATGTAATTGCTTCCCTGCACTTAACACATTCCAAGCTTAATTGCACACACTATATACCCTCCTCTTCTAACCATTAACTTCTGGTGTAGACCCTCTGAACCTCAGCACTCCCTCAGTGACATGAATAAGTATATTTCATTTTCTCAGAACCCAACAGTATTTAAATGTACTTAATTCCCTTGATTTAATTTGCATTGATCTGGAAAGGTTTGAAAGCATTTATGGCAGAGGGCTGTCATTGGGCTCACTTTTAACTGTTCAATTCTTTTCATATCAGGTCCTGTGTTTCATAGTGCTTATCTAGGATCAGGTTCCCCATGTCCATACATTCTTATTATGATCTAAAAGGCAAAACTGGTTCTAGACTGTGTGAATACAGGGCCAGTTCAGATGTAGACACAAGAAAAAAGGTAACTTTACAGTCTGATTTTCTGCTCATTTGAAGATATTTTGGGATTTACTGATGAGATTTTTTAATTATAGTGTATGTAAGGTAACAGCAAGGTAGCATAATATGTAGATTTTCTTAACAAATCAACCAGGTTTATACATTTGATTAGGCCATAAGGGCATTTTTATTTATTTTAGTCCTGCTTTGTAGCATTTTGCGGAGGCATTGTTATACTGATCACACTATACGTTTTTGAGGGTGTCCTTGTTCGATAGAGCCATTGGATGAAATTTCAGCGATGTTCCTATCGGAGGATTCATTGCTAAATATACAAGCAGACATTTTCTTTAGTCTCTGAATGACTACAGCTTATGTTGGGAGATGCATTGTGCTCTTGCCCCCGTCCATCCCCCAAGCCACTTAATTTTTTTTTGAAAGGATGCAGACACTAACAACAATCTTTTGGGCAAAACTGAAAGTACTGACGGGCGCCATGGCTTCAGGTGATTCCTCTCATCAACAAAATTTCGACAATGGAGCATATATTAGCTACATGGTGACATTCAACCATACATGTTTCAACCGGAAAATAGCGAAGAGGATTCAAAACAAAGAGTTGGATGTAGCTAACATTAGAAACTCAGCTACAGCCAATGCCATCACCAAAAGAGCACATGACAAATACGGTGCCAAGCTAAGTAAGTTATTTTTTCCTGCAAGCCACCTAGGTAGCTAACTTTTATTTAATCTACTGAAACCCATATGTATTGATGGCTAACATATTACTGTGTTACAGTGGGGGAAAAGCTAATTATTCTTCTGTGAGGTAACATAAATCACCCTATTCCGTACAAATGTGCGTAACCGTGACATTCAAACGAGGCTACAAAGAAAACTAATGGGACTGTAGCGACTGTGTTGACTTCAAAATCGGGGGTGTGAACTAGGTTTCTATTCAAGCGTTGATCAACATGGTAATGGCTCTATAGTATTCGAGAAAAGTTGAAAAAACTGACCCTCCGTTACATCTTGACGTGTCATGTCGTAACGTACAGCACGCATAAAGCATCTATTTCCGTCTTGCAATCTCTCTCCACCAGGTGTAGCACTTCTCTCATTGTTTAAAAACAAGAAATGGACAGTGACGTGGGTAAGGGGGGGATACCTAGTAATTTTTTTTGTCATCATTGCATGCGATCATCATTCTCAAAGCCACTGTTTACATCTAAGATCACTTTAGCACCGCCCTAAAAACCCGATTCAAATTCGACACAAACCTTCAAATAGGTATGTAATGACACATTATATAAACTCTTTATAGTGTTTTATTTACATTTTAGAGGCGATAAGTTGGACAGATCAATTGAAAAAAGCAATTTTCCCACGCGACATGTGTCTTTCTCACCATAACGCACTAGTTTCGCTTCCCCACCCACCATTTTTAAAAAGACCCGAAGGAGCTCATTGCTTTCTTGAATTATGCAGAAACGGGCAGCGTGAAGGTCTCGGCATGAATTCTGTTGCAAAGGGGAGAAATTGTGCTTTACAATGGTATTGAAATTACAGTTGATCTGGAAGTATTACGTTTTGGGGGCGCTAAAATATGGTCAATTGTACGGACCAAGGCGATGTATGAGTTTACGTGAGTTTACGTTAGCTAGCTAAGTAGGCTAGCTTAACAACTACCGGTAGCCATATCTATGTCTAAAAATAGAGGTTTTACAATCTGAGGTCTTTTGTATCTCTATTGTAAAACCTCTTCTATAGATATAGCTAGCTACTAAACAGGGAGCTACAACCTTTTCTCCTAAAGTTAGGTTTACCAGCAAACGTTAGCACATGACTGGAGTTGACTAGATAGTTAGCAAACTTGTATCATCAACTGTAAATAATTTTACTAGCTAGCTATGTAACATAATTGATGACAGTTGACTTTGGTTATGATTGAACTTGGATACATTTCAGTCTCGCAAAATTTTAGGCATGACACAAGATAGGATTCCAAACAGATGTAAAGAACAAGTATATCAAGCAAGCTAGCTAGGTTTACTAGAAATAGTGAGGAGAAACAATAATACAAAAATGTACTGTTGTAAATCTCTAAAACTGAAGCTGGTTTTACGATAAAAAAATATTAGCCTAGGCATGCCTGATCTACCTACATGGCTGTACAACTTGTCTATCCACACAGGCTCCTTTGTATTAGGCTAGATATTGTTGTAAATGTAATCCCTGTGCACATGTGTGCATGTTCAACTAGTCTACACCAATATTGATGTTATGCTGGCACGGTTCAACGATTAAAATTGTACAATAACAAGTATATTTGTTTTTGCTTTTTGCCTTACAGACATTATCGTGTGGTGCCTGGGCTTCTTCCTGGAGTGGATTCTAGATACAGAATTCCTTTGCCTGCGTGTGTCATTGTAGCAGAATTTTTCCCGTGAGCTGTATCCCTCTAGGGATTAGACATTATGCTGAATTTCAAGCAGATGACTCATGAGGTGAAGGGCAGTTTGATCATGACAACACTCCCACAGCTTTACAACTATTCCCAGAATTTACTGTGTTTCTTTGGAATGGCAATTTCATCATGACCACCTCTCCCATAATCTGCTGATCACCCATTTTCTTAGCTACAGATTGTTACACATGATAATGTGGTTTAACCCAAGATTTTTGGTATCCATCACTGGCAGTTACATTACATTTACATTTAAGTCATTTAGCAGACGCTCTTATCCAGAGCGACTTACAAGTACATACATTCATACTTTTTTGTACTGGCCCCCCGTGGGAATCGAACCAACAACCCTGGCGTTGCAAGCGCCATGCTCTACCAACTGAGCCACACGGGACCAGTTACATGATAGGTACTGTTTGGTGTAGCGCAGATAATTTTTGACCAACCTTAGCGGTGGAAACAGGAGTCTCGTAAAATGTTTGTGTTCAGTTGCAGGGGGTCAATTTGAATTGAGAAAAGAAATACTTTTTTGTTCCATAAAGTAATCTAACAGTATGTGCGCCGCCGTTGTGTCTATTTCAAGTTTTCTCACTCATTGATCGAGACAGGTCTGTCATCATGACATGTAGTGCTTTGGGGTGGACAACCCCCCTGTCTTGATCAATGAGAGAAGACTTGAAATAGACAAGATGTTTCCAAACATCCTTGGGTAAATCACATTATCTGGTGTAACTAGAGTTCTCTGCACTACAACTGAGACACACTGAACTGTACTACACTGTTAATACTATTTTAGAAACATTTTTTTATGTTACTTTTACCATATAATATTGCTGTTGAATACCCAGTTCCCTTGTGATGGCATTAAATAGTTTATACTCTCCTGTATTTTAGATTTGGACAAATAAATAAACATTCTTTGGATATCTGAATGTCTAGCATCCATTTGACGCTGGTGCCCTGTACAGCTTATATACATATCTGTGGGCAAACACATTTCGAAGATTGATAGAAAATATCCATATTTACTTTATGGTGGTTCCTGGAGAGCTACTGTCCTGTAGGTTTTGACTCCAACCCTAATCTAGCGCACCTGATTCTTATAATTACCTGCGTTTTACACAGGCAGCCCAATTCTGATATTTTTTCCACTAATTGGTCTTAATCACATCACACCTTTTTCAGAACCGATCTGATTGGTCAAAAGACCAATTCGTGAAAAAACAAATTATATCAGAATTGGGCTGCGTGTGTAAACCCAGCCATAGTCCTTTATCCGGCTTCGGTACACTGGCAATGGTGGGCTGGGGAAGCGGAGACTTTTTGTGCTTATGGCAATGGGCTTGTCCTGCAAGCAGTGAACGACCAGCTGGATAAGACTACCGAAAGTAGTGAAGGGCTTCTTAAACACCAACTGTTTGGTTCTCTTGCAGCAGATTTCTTGGTACTGCACTTCTCTTGGAAAGACATGGTTGTAGTCTTATTTTACACTTTTAGTGGAAGGGACCTGGGCCAATACGCCTTCGTTGGTAAAGGTATCAACTGAATGGGTCCGGCTAGCGTGTTGTTTAGGGACAACGAGGGGATCTTTGAGAGGAAAGATCTTTAAAAAAGAAAAGTGGGGCTGAAGGTGCGAAAAGTCTTAGGAAGGCAGTTCTTACACAGTATGAATTGTTGTGTATGAAAGATTGAGGAGAAATGCATTTACTGTCTAAGCACAACCCTGCACAACCAAAAATCCCTTCCTCATTTCAGTACTGTTTATAAACTTCCCCCAGCCCATTGACTTTGATTGATCATTCTTGTCAATAGTAGCCCTTTGCAGGGGAATGTCGTAGACATGTTTTTGTATTGCGTTTTTAGACTGCAGAGCGAATTATGAGGTGGTTGTGTCATTACTGTTGTACTCTTGATTTAGACCTTTCAGTGACCATTGCTGGTTTCTGTCCCACAATCTTGTTGTGCTCCATAACCACAAGGTGTGTCAGTTCCCTCATGCTTGTGTATCCAAAATGCCTCTGCTTTGGGGTATTTTTCATCAGGGCACTGTGGAATGACTCCAGATCATAACCTGATTTTTACAAAAAGAAAAGGTGAGAAGAGGGGTAGACTAAATTGATGACATGGTTCTGGAAGGTACTATGTGCTCTTCAGACTACCTCTAAACACCTGTAACTCCATAAAACAAACACGACCAAATGAATGCTTACTGTAAATTGAGCTATCTTAGCCATCAGCTTGTAAATATTTTGGCCAACTAACCTTCACCTTGTTCAGCACTAGGGGTTCGAAGCGCATCTTGGTGGAATCTGATTCTCTACCACCAACAACATACACAATATAACCACCCCACTAATTGTATTGATCTCTATTAGACTGGCAAGCTAAGCATACTGCTGACGGGTGTATAAAATCCAGCACACAGCCAAGCAATAGACAAACATTGACAGGAGAAACATTGACAAGAGACAAACATTGACAGGAGAATGGCCTGAGCTCAGTAACTGTCAACGTGGCACTGTCATAGGATGCCACCTTTCAAATTTCTGCCCAGCTAGAGCTGCACCAGTCAACTATGTACTGTTATTGTGAAGTGGAAACATCTAGGAGCAACAATGGCTCAACTGTGAAGTGGTCATAGATCGGGACCGCTGAAGCGCGTAGCAAGTAAAACTGGTGATTTTCTTCTACATTTTTAGGGGGTAGATCAGCTTCAATATTGCAGATTGTAGCTTCCATCAATGTAATTGTCTGGTTCATTTCCAATCCCCAATATATAAACACAGTCTGCTTAAACTAATAACACACAAACAATCATACTTTTTCATGTCTTTATTGAACACACCGTGTAAACATTCACAGTGCAGGGTGGAAAAAGTACACTCAGCAAAAAAAGAAACGTCCCTTTTTCAGGACCCTGTCTTTCAAAGATAATTCGTAAAAATCCAAATAACTTCACAGATCTTCATTGTAGAGGGTTTAAACACTGTTTCCCATGCTTGTTCAATGAACAATAAACAATTAATGAACATGCACCTGTGGAACGGTCGTTAAGACACTAACAACTTACAGACGGTAGGCAATTAAGGTCACAGTTATGAAAACTTAGGACACTAAAGAGGGTCCCTGCTCATCTGCGTGAATGTGCCTTAGGAATGCTGCAAGGAGGCATAAGGACTGTAGATGTGGCCAGGGCAATAAATTGCAATGTCCGTATTGTGAGACGCCTAAGACAGTGCTACAGGGAGACAGGACGGACAGCTGATCATCCTCGCAGTAGCAGACAACATGTAACAACACCTGCACAGGATCGGTACATCCGAACATCACACCTGCGGGACAGGTACAGGATGGCAACAACAACTGCCCGAGTTACACCAGGAATGCACAATCCCTCCATCAGTGCTCAGACTGTCCGCAATAAGTTGAGAGTCGCTGGACTGAGGGCTTGTAGGCCTGTTTTAAGGCAGGTCCTCACCAGACATCACCGGCAACAATGTCGCCTATGGGCACAAACCAACCGTCGCTGGACCAGACAGGACTGGCAAAAAGTGCTCTTCACTGACGAGTCACGGTTTTGTCTCACCAGGGGTGATGGTCGGATTCGCGTTTATCGTTGAAGAATGAGCCTTACACCGAGGCCTGTACTCTGGAGCGGGATCGATTTGGAGGTGGAGGGTCCGTCATGATCTGGGGCGGTGTGTCACAGCATCATTGGACTGAGCTTGCTGTCATTCCAGGCAATCTCAACGCTTTGCATTACAGGGAAGACATCTTCCTCCCTCATGTGGTACCCTTCCTGCAGGCTCATCCTGACATGACCCTCCAGCATGACAATGCCACCAGCCATACTGCTCGTTCTGTGTGTGATTTCCTGCAAGACAGGAATGTCTGTGTTCTGCCCCATGGCCAGCGAAGAGCCTGGATCTCAATCCTATTGTGCACGTCTGGGACCTGTTGGGTCGGAGTGTGAGGGCTAGGGCCATTCCCCCCAGAAATGTCAGGGAACTTGCAAGAGCCTTAGTGGAAGAGTGGGGAACATCTCCCAGCAAGAACCTGCAAATCTGGTGCAGTCCATGAGGAGGAGATGCACTGCAGTACTTAATGCATCTGGTGGCCACATCAGATACTGACTGTAGCTCCCTCCAGTAACCACAAGCAGAACTGTTCCTTGATTTTAACTGCCGGCTTTATTCTGTAGTTTTAGTTAGAATTATCACCTTCCGTGAGAACTATACAGTTAAGCACACTCTTACAACTTGTCTTACGAGTGACTTATTAGCTTGCTATAATTTAAGTGCTTACATAAATGAAAAGTTTAGCCTGAGCTATAACAGTATCAGATTAAACACATGAATAAAGGAAAAATACCTAATTTGCTGCTTACTACAGAAGGGGGAAATCAAAAACTTCACACTTATTATTCCTGGCATGAATTCACGCTTCATCCTTAATTAGTATAACGTTACCATCCTAACATACATACTTCAAACTTTACGAACTACACCCGAAGACATGAAAACTTAGATAACACAGCAAGGGATTGCCTTCACTCCAAAGGTGTGTTGCTACGATAATAATTCCCGTTACACCAGTTCTTAGCCATGTAGTTCCGCTTGTCTTATCGTTTCCCCCGCATAGCGAACACATAAACAATTCAAACAAAAAAACTACGAAATAGACTTACAGGTTAATTGTCAGTTACAACTGTTCATTTTGATTTAGACCCCCGCTTTGTTCAGGGACACATTATTCCATTTATGATAGTCACATGTCTGTGGAACTTGTTCCGTTTGGCTGTTGCTGAATCTTGTTATGTTCATACAAATATTTACAAATATTTAAAAATAAACGCAGTTGACAGTGAGAGGATGTTTCTTTTTTTGCTGAGTTTATATTTTGTGGACAACCAAACAGTACCATTCAAAAGTTTGGACACCTACTCATTCCTATTTCTCTCCATATCCCCGGATTCCTACCGCAAACTCTGAACATTTTCATCTGGATCTTCGCAATTAGCTAACCGCAATCCTGGGTGACCACTCCTGACTAGCGTTTCCATCCCGGAGCAAGCACCAATTAGCCTGAAGCTAGCCCGGCCCACTCCTGGTCTACAATATCCGGACCCCTTCTACTGCCGGTACGGGGCACGGAACCCCGCCGATCCTCTACGACTGGAATACCAACATAATCTGCCCGAGGACTCCAACAGGCCCCTCAGGCACGACGCCCGCTGAAGGCCCATTCTGCTAACCTGCTAGGCCTGCTAGCTACCTAGAGCTACCTGGAACCCTACTAATTCCTCGACTGGTCTTTCAACGTCACTGCACGAAGAGGCAAAAACAGACGTATCCCCATCGCGACGTCCCCCAAAGGCTAACTTGCTAGCCCCGGGTCTGCTAACTGCTAGCTTGCCTGCCCCGGTCTGCTAACTGCTAGCTTGCCTTCCCCGGTCTGCTAACTGCTAGCTTGTTTAGCCCCGGCCTACTAACTGTCTGAATCGACGTGTCCCCAGTCAGCCCAACCACTCACTGGACCCATATGTTCACTTGGCTATGCATGCCTCTCTCTAATATCAATATGCCTCGTCCATTACTCTCCTGGTTAGTAATGACTGTCTTTTTTCACTGTAGAGCCTCTAACCCTGCTCAATATGCCTTAACCAACCATGTTGTTCCACCTCCTACATATGCGATGACATCACCTGGTTTAAACGTCTCGAGACTATATCTCTCTCATCATTACTCAATGCCTAGGTTTACCCCCAATGTACTCACATCCTACCTTACCTTTGTCTGTACACTATGCCTTGAATCTATGAGATCGAGCCCAGAAACCTGCCCCTTTTACGCTCTGTTCCGAACGTGCTAGACGGCCAGTTCGTATAGCATTTAGCCATACCCTTATCCTACTTCTCCTCTGTTCCTCTGGTGTTGTAGAGGTTAATCCAGGTCCTGCAGTGCCTAGCCCCACTCCCCAGGTGCTCTCATTTGTTGACTTCTGTAACCATAAAAGCCTTGGTTTCATGCATGTTAACATTAGAAGCCTACTCCCTAAGTGTGTTTTACTCACTGCTTTAGCACACTCTGCCAACCCGGATGTCTTAGCCGTGTCTGAATCTTGGCTTAGGAAAACCAACAAAAAGGCTGAAATCTCCATCGCTAACTATAACATTTTCCGCCAAGATAGAACTGCCAAAGAGGGCGGTGTTGCAATCTACTGCAGAGATAGCCTGCAGAGTTCTGTATTACTATCCAAGTCTGTACCCAAACATCTCGAGCTTCTACTTCTAAAAATGCACCTTTCCAGAAACAAGTCTCTCACTGTTGCCGCTTGCTATAGACCCTCTGCCCCCAGCTGTGCCCTCGATACCATATGTGAATTAATTGCCCCCCATCTATCTTCTGAGCTCGTGCTACTAGGTGACCTAAGCTGGGACATGCTTAACACCCCGGCCATCCTATAATCTAAGCTTGATGCCCTCAATCTCACACAAATGATCAATGAACCTACCAGGTACAACTACAAATCCGTAAACACGGGCACCCTCATAGATGTAACTAACTCGCCCTCCAAATACACCTCTGCTGTTTTCTATCAAGATCTCAGCGATCACTGCCTCATTGCCTGCATCCGTAATGGGTCTGTGACCAAAGGACCACCCCTCATCACTGTCAACCGCTCCCTAAAACACTTCTGCGAGCAGGCCTTTCTAATCGACCTGGCCGGGGTATCCTGGAATGACATTGACCTCATCCCATCATTTAATTGTTTTAAATTTATTTCACCTTTATTTAACCAGGTAGGCTAGTTGAGAACAAGTTCTCATTTGCAACTGCGACCTGGCCAAGATAAAGCATAGCAGTGTGAACAGACAACAACACAGAGTTACACATGGAGTAAACAATAAACAAGTCAATAACATAGTAGGGGAAAAAAAGGAAAAAAAAGAGAATCTATATACAATGTGTGCAAAAGGCATGAGGAGGTAGGCAATAAATAGGCCATAGGAGCGAATAATTACAGTTTAGCAGATTAACACTGGAGTGATAAATCATCAGATGATCATGTGCAAGTAGAGATACTGGTGTGCAAAAGAGCAGAAAAGTAAATAAATAAAGACAGTATGGGGATGAGGTAGGTAAATTGGGTGGGCTATATACCGATGGACTAAGTGCAGCTGCAGCGATCGGTTAGCTGCTCAGATAGCAGATGTTTAAAGTTGTTGAGGGAGATAAAAGTCTCCAACTTCAGAGATTTTTGCAATTCGTTCCAGTCGCAGGCAGCAGAGAACTGTAAGGAAAGGCGGCCAAATTAGGTTTTGGCTTTAGGGATGATCAGTGAGATACACCTGCTGGAGCGCGTGCTACGGGTGGGTGTTGCCATCGTGACCAGTGAACTGAGATAAGGCGGCGCTTTACCTAGCATAGCCTTGTAGATGACCTGGAGCCAGTGGGTCTGACGACGAACATGTAGCGAGGGCCAGCCGACTAGAGCATACAGGTCGCAGTGGTGGGTGGTATAAGGTGCTTTAGTAACAAAACGGATGGCACTGTGATAAACTGCATCCAGTTTGCTGAGTAGAGTATTGGAAGATATTTTGTAGATGACATCGCCGAAGTCGAGGATCGGTAGGATAGTCAGTTTTACTAGGGTAAGTTTGGCGGCGTGAGTGAAGGAGGCTTTGTTGCGAAATAGAAAGCTGACTCTAGATTTGATTTTGGATTGGATATGTTTGATATGAGTCTGGAAGGAGAGTTTGCAGTCTAGCCAGACACCTAGGTACTTATAGATGTCCACATATTCTAGGTCGGAACCATCCAGGGTGGTGATGCTAGTCGGGCGTGCGGGTGCAGGCAGCGAACGGTTGAAAAGCATGCATTTGGTTTTACTAGCGTTTAAGAGCAGTTGGAGGTCACGGAAGGAGTGTTGTATGGCATTGAAGCTCATTTGGAGGTTAGATAGCACAGTGTCCAAGGAAGGGCCAGAAGTATACAGAATGGTGTCGTCTGCGTAGAGGTGGATTAGGGAATCGCCAGCAGCAAGAGCAACATCGTTGATATATACAGAGAAAAGAGTCGGCCCGAGAATTGAACCCTGTGGTACCCCCATAGAGACTGCCAGAGGACCGGACAACATGCCCTCCGATTTGACACACTGAACTCTGTCTGCGAAGTAGTTGGTGAACCAGCCAAGGCAGTCATTAGAAAAACCGAGGCTACTGAGTCTGCCGATAAGAATATGGTGATTGACAGAGTCGAAAGCCTTGGCCAGGTCGATGAAGACGGCTGCACAGTACTGTCTTTTATCGATGGCGGTTATGATATCGTTTAGTACCTTGAGCGTGGCTGAGGTGCACCCGTGACCGGCTCGGAAACCAGATTGCACAGCGGAGAAGGTACGGTGGGATTCGAGATGGTCAGTGATCTGTTTGTTGACTTGGCTTTCGAAGACCTTAGATAGGCAGGGCAGGATGGATATAGGTCTGTAACAGTTTGGGTCCAGGGTGTCTCCCCATTTGAAGAGGGGGATGACCGCGGCAGCTTTCCAATCCTTGGGGATCTCAGATGATACGAAGGAGAAGTTGAACAGGCTGGTAATAGGGGGTGCGACAATGGCGGCGGACAGTTTCAGAAATAGAGGGTCCAGATTGTCAAGCCCAGCTGATTTGTATGGGTCCAGATTTTGCAGCTCTTTCAGAACATCTGCTATCTGGATTTGGGTAAAGGAGAAGCTGGGGAGGCTTGGGCGAGTAGCAGCGGGGGGGGCGGAGCTGTTGGCCAAGGTTGAAGTAGCCAGGAGGAAGGCATGGCCAGCCGTTGAGAAATGCTTGTTGAAGTTTTCGATTATCACGGATTTATCGGTGGTGACCATGTTACCTAGCCTCAGTGCAGTGGGCAGCTGGGAGGAGGTGCTCTTGTTCTCCATGGACTTTACAGTGTCCCAGAACTTTTTGGAGTTAGAGCTACAGGATGCAAATTTCTGCTTGAAAAAGCTGGCCTTTGCTTTCCTGACTGACTGCGTGTATTGGTTCCTGACTTCCCTGAACAGTTGCATATCGCGGGGACTATTCGATGCTATTGCAGTTCACCACAGGATGTTTTTGTGCTGGTCGAGGGCAGTCAGGTCTGGAGTGAACCAAGGGCTATATCTGTTCTTAGTTCTGCGTTTTTTGAACGGAGCATGCTTGTCTAAGATGGTAAGGAAGTTACTTTTAAAGAATGACCAGGCATCCTCAACTGACGGGATGAGGTCAATATCCTTCCAGGATACCCGGGCCAGGTCGATTAGAAAGGCCTGCTCGCAGAAGTGTTTTAGGGAGCGTTTGACAGTGATGAGGGGTGGTCGTTTGACCGCGGACCCGTAGCGGATACAGGCAATGAGGCAGTGATCGCTGAGATCCTGATTGAAGACAGCAGAGGTGTATTTGGAGGGCAAGTTGGTCAGGATAATGTCTATTAGGGTGCCCATGTTCACGGATTTAGGGTTGTACCTGGTGGGTTCCTTGATGATTTGTGTGAGATTGAGGGCATCTAGCTTAGATTGTAGGACTGCCGGGGTGTTAAGCATATCCCAGTTTAGGTCACCTAACAGAACAAACTCTGAAGCTAGATGGGGGGCGATCAATTCACAGATGGTGTCCAGGGCACAGCTGGGAGCTGAGGGGGGTCGGTAGCAGGCGGCAACAGTGAGAGACTTTTTTCTGGAGAGATTCATTTTTAAAATTCGAAGTTTGAACTGTTTGGGCATAGACCTGGAAAGTATGACAGAACTTTGCAGGCTATCTCTGCAGTAGATTGCAACTCCTCCCCCTTTGGCAGTTCTATCTTGACGGAAAGTGTTATAGTTGGGTATGGAAATCTCAGAATTTTTGGTGGCCTTCCTAAGCCAGGATTCAGACACGGCAAGGACATCAGGGTTGGCAGAGTGTGCTAAAGCAGTGAGTAAAACAAACTTAGGGAGGAGGCTTCTGATGTTGACATGCATGAAACCAAGGCTTTTTCGATCACAGAAGTCAACAAATGAGGGTGCCTGGGGACATGCAGGGCCTGGGTTTACCTCCACATCACCCGAGGAACAGAGGAGTAGTAGGATGAGGGTGCGGCTAAAGGCTATCAAAACTGGTCGCCTAGAGCGTTGGGGACAAGGGATAAAAGGAGCAGATTTATGGGCGTGGTAGAATATATTCAGGGCATAATGTGCAGACAGGGGTATGGTGGGGTGCGGGTACAGCGGAGGTAAGCCCAGGCACTGGGTGATGATAAGAGAGATTGTATCTCTGGACATGCTGGTTATAATGGGTGAGGTCACCGCATGTGTGGGAGGTGGGACAAAGGAGGTATCAGAGGTATGAGGAGTGGAACTACGAGCTCCATTGTAAACTAAAACAATGGTAACTAACCTGAACAACAGTATACAAGGCATATTGACATTTGAGAGAGACAATACAGTAAGGCATAAAGTAATCGCAGGTCTTGATTGGGAGAGCTAGCTAAAACAATAGGTGAGACAACAGCAGCTAGTCAGCTAACACAACAACAGCAGGTAAAATGGCGATGACTAGGCAGAGAGGGTCGGATTAACTACACACAGAGCCTGAGTTCGCGGCTGGGGCCGACAGATAAAACACAAATAAACAGAATGGAGTACCGTGATTAATGGACAGTCCAGCAGGCATCAGCTATGTAGCCAAGTGATCATAGTGTCCAGGGGGCAGCAGTAGAGGGAAGCCGTCACTACGATAGCACGCGGCGTTTAAAGTTAGTGGCGAAAGAGGTATTGTAGAATTTTGTTTGCTAACTGGTGCTAGCTTCGTGGCAGTGGCGTTAGCCACTATAGCCAATCGGTAGCAGTGGTGATCCGGTGCCAAGGTCCAGAGTTTAGTCGTGTATGAGTGGGGTTCGGGTAAACAGCTGAGTAGGCCGGGGGTGGGCCTCAGGGATAGCTTCGGTACTGGGTGCCACGGAGGGTGCAAGCTAGCTGTGAGCTAGCTAGCTGCAAGCTGTGAGCTAGCTAGCTGTGAGGATCAGAAGTAGTGGCTCAGGGATTACGGCAGGAATCCGGCGTTGTTGTGGAGAGACAGTCCGATGCTGGTAGATTGGCGAGTAATATCCAGGCTAAGAACAGGGCTGGTGTCTGTGCAGAAGGTAAAAGCCGCTAGCAGTGGCTAAAAATGACTAAATAGCTTGTAGCTGGTTAGCTACTAGAGGTTCTTGAATGTGTTCCAAAGTTAAAAATAATAGCGATTCCGTATCACATAGGGTGAGGCAGGTTACCGGAAGGTATAATCGAATTAAAAGTCGAAAAGAGATAGAAAAAAATTAAAATATATACAAAAAATACGAAAAATACAAAAGTACACGAGAGGACGAACAAAACACGCCTACACTGCTACGCCATCTTGGATCAGTTTTGGGACACCTTTTAAATAAAGGTGAAATAAAAAATAACCGCCATCGATAAAAAACAGTACTGTGCAGCCGTCTTCATCGACCTGGCCAAGGCCTTCGACTCTGTCAATCACCGTATTCTTATCGGCAGACTCAATAGCCTTGGTTTCTCAAATGACTGCCTCGCCTGGTTCACCAACTACTTTGCAGACAGAGTTCAGTGTGTCAAATCGGAGGGCCTGTTGTCTGGACCTCTGGCAGTCTCTATGGGGGTACCACAGGGTTCAATTCTCGGGCTGACTCTTTTCTCTGTATATATCAATGATGTTGCTCTTGCTGCAGGTGATTCCATGATCCACCTCTACGCAGACGACACCATTCTGTATACATCTGGCCCTTCTTTGGACACTGTGTTAACTTCTCTGGGATATGTGGGACGCTAACGTCCCACTTGGCCAAAAGCCAGTAAAAATGCAGAGCGCCAAATTCCAATAAACTGGTATAAAAATCTAACTTTCATGAAATCACACATGCAATACACCAAATTAAAGCTACACTTGTTGTGAATCCAGCCAACATGTCAGATTTCAAATAGACTTTTCGGCGAAAGCAAACGATGCTATTATCTGAGGATAGCACCATAGTAAACAAAGAGAGAGAAGCATATTTCAAACCTGCAGCCGCGACACAAAATGCAGAAATAAAAATATAATTTATGCCTTACCTTTGACGAGCTTCTGTTGTTGGCACTCCAATATGTCCCATAAACATCACAAATGGTCCTTTTGTTCGATTAATTTCGTCGATATATATCCAAAATGTCCATTTATTTTGCGCGTTTGATCCAGAAAAACATTGGTTCCAACTTGTGCAACGTGACTACAAAATATCTAAAAAGTTACCTGTAAACTTTGCCAAAACATTTCAAACTACTTTTGTAATACAACTTTAGTTTTTTTAACGTAAATAATCAATAAAATTGAAGACGGGATGATCTGTGTTCAATACATGATTAAAACAAACTGTAGCTAGCTTTCTGGTCACACGCCTCTATCTAACAGTACACTTCAAGTTACCCTCGTTCTGGATGGCCGTACTTCTTCATTACACAAAGGAAAAAACCTCAACCAATTTCTACAGACTGTTGACATCCAGTGGACGCGGTAGGAACTGCAAGAAGGTCAGTTAGAAATCTGGATTCCCAATGAAATTCCTATTGAAAAGAGTGACCTCAAATTTTTTTTATCAGAATGGTTTGTCCTCGGTGTTTCGCCTGCTAAATAAGTTCTGTTATACTCACAGACATGATTCAAACAGTTTTAGAAACTTCAGAGTGTTTTCTATCCAAATCTACTAATAATATGCATATCTTATCTTCTGGGGATGAGTAGCTGGCAGTTGAATTTGGGTATGCTTTTCATCCAAACGTGAAAATGCTGCCCCCTATCCTAGAGAAGTTAACTAACTTCCAAACGAGCTTCAATGCCATACAACACTCCTTCCGTGGCCTCTAACTGCTCATAAACGCGAATAAAACCAAATGCATGCTTTTCAACCATTCGCTGCAAAAAGCTAGTAGCTAATTAGCTGGTTAGCTGCTGATGGCTCGCTTGTAATGGAGGTCCTGGATATAAGATCTATACAAATAAAAAATGTGATCCGTGTCACATTGAGTGAGGCGGGTTACCAGAAGGTATATTTAATTTAAAAGTAGAAAAGAGATCATATAAAATACATTGAAAAATACAATCCACTGGGCCACAAGCGATGATGTCACGTGCCATTTCTTGTACCGTGCGGCCTCCAGATATTGACTCCAGATATTGCCATTTAATTTATTTTAAGTCAATGTCTTCTCTTTGTGGCTTTGATGCTTGGTGTCCAGATGCCTTTTAATTTTGGAGGGTTTCATGCTCTCATTAGCTAACAGCTCGTTGCATAGGACTCACTGCGGTCTACACTCACCCTGCCTGTCTTCTACATACAGCACCAGTCAAAAGTTTGGGTTTTTCTTTGTTTTTTTAAACATTTTCTACATTGTAGAATGATTGTGAAGACATCAACACCATGAAATAACACATTTGGAATCATGTATTAACCAAAAAAGTGTGAAAAAATTTCTAAACATATTTTACCCTTTGCCTTGATGACAGCTTTGCATACTCTTGGCATTCTCTCAACCAGCTTAATGAGGAATATTTTTCCAACAGTCTTGAAGGAGTTCCCACATATGCTGAGCACTTGTTGGCTGCTTTTCCTTCACTCTGCAGTCCAACTCATCCCAAACCATCTCAATTGGGTTGAGATTGTAGAGGCCAGGTCTGGGTCAAATGGCCCTTACACAACCTGGAGGTGTGTTGGGTCATTGTCCTGTTGAAAAACAAATTATAGTCCCACTAAGCGCATCCAGATGGGATGGCGTATCACTGCAGAATGCTGTGGTAGCCATGCTGGTTAAGTGTGCCTTGAATTCTAAATAAATCAGTCACCAGCAAAGCACCCCCAAACCATCACACCTCCTCCTCCATACTTCATGGTGGGAACCACACATGCGGAGATCATCTGTTCACCTACTCTGCGTCTCACAAAGACATGGCGGTTGGAACCAAAAATCTCCAATTTGGATTCCAGACCAAAGGACAGATTTCCACCGGTTTAATGTCCATTGCTCGTGTTTCTTGGCCCAAGCAAGTCCCTTTTTTCTTATTAGTGTCCTTTAGCTGTGGTTTCTTTGCAGCAATGTGATCATGAAGGCCTGATTTACGCAGTCTCCTCTGAACAGTTGAGGTTGAGATGTATGTTACTTGAACTCTGGAGCATTTATCTAGGCTGCAATTTTTGAGGCTGGTAACTCTAATAAACTTATGCTCTGCAGCACAGGTAACTCTTGGTCTTCCTTTCCTGTGGCGGTCCTTATGAGAGCCAGTTTCGTCATAGTTCTTGATGGTTCTTGCGACTGCACTTGAAGAAACTTTCAAAGTTCTTGAAATTTTCCAGATTGACTGACCTTATTCTTAAAGCTGTGGGGCGGCAGGTAGCCTAGTGGTTAGAGTGTTGGACTAGTAACCGGAAGGTTGCCAGATCAAATCCCCGAACTGATAAGGTAAAAAAAATAAAAAATCTGCCCCTGAAGAAGGCTGTTCCTAGGTTGTTGTTGAAAATAAGAATTTAACTGACTTGCCTAGTTAAAAAAAAGCTATGATGAACTGTTGTTTCTCTTTGCTTATTTGAGCTGTTCTTGCCATAACATGGACTTAGCCCTATTTGGTAAAAGACAATCTTCTGTATACCACCCCTACCTTGTCACAACACAACTGATTGTCTGAAAATAAATTCCACAAATTAACTTTTAACAAGGCACACAAGGCACTGTTAATTGAAATGCATTCCAGGTTACTACCTCAAGAAGCTGGTTGAAAGAATGCCAAGAGTGTGCAAAGCTGTCATCAAGGCAAAGGGTGGCTACTTTGAACAATCTTAAATCTCAAATATATTTTTTGGTTACTACATGATTCCATATGTTTATTCTACATTGTGGGAAATGGTAATAATAAAGAAAAACCCTGCAATGAGTAGGTGTCAACTTTTGACTGACACTACACTTTGCATTCGGAAAGTATTCAGACCCCTTGACTTTTTCTAGAATTGATTACATAATTTCCCCCCTAATCAATCTCCACCTAATGCTCCATAATTATGCAGCAAAACATTGTTTTTAGATTTATTTGCAAATATACAGAAAAAAATGTAATAATATTCTATTTACATAAGTATTCAGACCCTTTACTCAGTACTTTGTTGAAGCAGCGATTACAGCCTAGAGTATTTTTTATTTATTTTTAATACATTTGTATGGGGTGTTGTGTGTAGATTGAGGGAATAAGGCTGTAACGAAATTTGGAAAAAGTCTAGGGGTCTGAATACTTTCCGAATGCACTGTACTTTTAACAGATTGTAACATTTTGATTGTTTTGGTGAGCAGTGAGAGCATTTTAGCTATTCTCCTGGAAATCCTTCAACTGTTTGTTGCGCTCATTTGCATCTCCAAATAGTTTTTTGCCTTTGCCTTTAAGGGAAGCCATGGCTTGTTGGGGTCTGTGTTGCTTTCCTCACCAATTTGTTCGCTGTTGTGTATAACTGACCTCTCTCTCTCTCCCGGTTGCTTGGGGATATATTGCTCTATCAATTTAAGGGTTAATTTAATCTCTCTGGTTTCAGCATATAATCACAGTTTTGACGGTACAAAACTGCACTACCATTTCCCCATGCATCCTATCGGTACGCACATGCTAGCTTACTATTCAATCAGGTAATGTTAGATCATCATACTTACCCCCATTCCACTTAGTTCTGGCGTGCGTAGAATGCCCACTGATGTAACCACTGTATTAATGTATCTGTGATGCATATCTGTATTCCCAGTCATGTGAAATCCGTTGATTTCCTTATATGAAGTGTAACATCTTTCAAATTGTTGCGTTTTGTATATTTTTGTAAAGTGTATGTATTCAGGGCAACCAGCCATATTTTCAGTCGGTGCAGGTCATTCAATGGAAGTTTGAAAGATTTTGGCCGACCACTACAATGCAACTATTACAGCATTGGAAGGGGCGACTATAAGATACTGTTTCAACTGTGAAATAACTTCTTAATGAAACGCTTTCTAAATAGTTTCTCAGGAGTTAACTGTGAAATAGCTTTTAAAACAGTTTTCCATGAACATAGTCTAAAATCAAGTTTTAGACAATTTCCACAATGCCACTAGTAAAGCATTGGAGACACCCATTTTTGTGTAACAACTGAAACATACTTTTTAAGTTTCCATTATGGGCTTCGTCAATTTCCAAGCAAAAACTAGTACATATCAAGCCTTAGTTTGTTATTGCAAGTTTTTACAGCACACACACTAACCATATTGGATGGTAATTGGTCGATCTAACAAATCTTACCACACTTAGCTACGTTTGCTAGCTAGACACTTGCTAACGTAAAAGCTAGTTAATAACTTGAAAATACTTCCAGCAGTGTATACAATCTTCAGTCACGGCTGCGAGGTAAAACTATTGCTTTGGATGAGCAATGGCAGTCTGTTGAAGTACTCACGGGTGGGTCTTTTTGTTCATGTACTCTTCTCACACTTTGCTTACTTGATATTTATAAAATGAGTGGGTCTAATGCGGATTGGTTAAAACCGCATTCCAGCCGGTGTCTATTCTACAAGTTACCGCCGGCTAAGTCTGACGTTAAAATGCCTATTTACTCTGCTCCATCTGACTGCGCAATCCACTGTCTCATCAGCCCAGCCAAGGAATTTTATACATTTGATCTAGACATTATGTCACATTTATTTTAGAGTAACATTTAGTTTAACAGTAGAGATTTGTATAAACCTTGCTGTCTGTCTCTGACATTTGCAACGTTATTTCAATATTCATATTCTGAACTCCAGGTGACCCATAGTAATGAACGTGTCAGGAGTTGGGACGAGACAGGCAGGCAGCGTTTCTCAGCCAGTCGAAATCACGAATCAGCTGGCTTCATTTTTATGGATATATACAAAGAAATGTCAATTGTAAAACAAAATGGTGTGCAAGCTAGTCTTTCCAGCTTCAGTTTGAAATGATTTTGTTAGCTGTGTTGTTGGCTAGCTCCTCTGAACAACAGTGTCCTGGCAAGAGGGCAAATATCGCGCCTCATTAGCTAATTGTTGTGCATATATCCACATGAAATGTCACTAGAAAACAGCTTAAACAAATGCAAATGCGGCTACTTGCTGTTATTCTGGCTGCACTTTTTGACATGACTAAGTTAGCCGTAGTTGGCTAGCTAGCAAGCAAGGGATGAGAATGTTGACCGCCAGTATGGCAATGGAACATTAAGAACGAACAACTGGGTTGAGTCGATAGATTCAGAACAAAAAGACTGAACGACTGGGACTCTAGCAACCGAACCAATAGAATGAACCACCAGCCGACTTTGGTAGCAACCCTAGATTTGTGTTGGGACTATATCTTGTGGAAGGATGAAATGGTATGAATAAATTAATCAAAATAACGGTTTTAATGAAAACATGTCAGTCATTATTTGAGGATATTGGTAACCCGTTGTATACAAAGTGATTATGCCCTCGTAGCTGGTGTTTGGAGGATATATTGGCACGGTTTTAGAACACCCGTGTCAATATATCTTCCAAACACCGGTTTGTCGAGCATCATAACTTAACTAACAAACTTGTTCAAAATTCCCGCTATCTTAGCTGGCCAGCTGTGTTGACAAGTATCCTTGTGCCCACTGTCACAGCGGATGAATGAAATGTGAAGTTGGGAGAAAATGGTTCCAAAAATAAATGTTTTTCAAACATACTTATAATGACAGAGAAAGAGAATCGCTGTAAGGACAGGAACCAGCGGGTGACACGGTCATTCGTGTCCTTACCTCTTGCCATCCACACAAGAGGGGCATGGTCAGTAATCAGAGTGAACTTCCTCCCGAGGAGGTAATACTTGAGGGTGTCCAGTTCCCACTTCACGGCGAGGCACTCCTTCTCGACAATCGAGTATTTCTTCTCCCTTGGGAGGAGTTTCCTGCTGACATACATGATGGGGAGCTCCTCACCTTCCTGCTCTTGAGACAAAATGGCCCCTACCCCTGTGTCAGATGCGTCTGTCTGGACCAGGAGGTTTTTTGAGAAGGCCGGGGTGACGAGTACCGGGTGCGAACATAGCACATCCTTCAGGGCCTGGAATGCCGCCTCTTTGTCTTCCGTCCATCGGACCGTCTGGGGTAGTCGTGCCTTTGTTAAGTCGGTGAGGGGAGAAGCTACTCCGACAAAGTTAGGTACAAATCTACTGTAGTACCCTGCTAACCCCAGGAATGACTTCACCTGCCTCTTGGTTCGAGGGACCGGCCATCCCCTAATGGCAGCAATTTTTTCTTCTTCTTGGGGTTTCACATTTCCACTCCCTATCTGATAGCCCATGTACTCCACCTCTGCGTAGCCCACCTTGCACTTGTGGGGGTTCGCGGTCAGACCTGCATCCCTTAGCGCATCCACCACAGCCTGTAACCTACAAAGATGTGACTCCCAACTGTCACTGTGCACAAATATGTCGTCCAGATAAGCAGCGGCGTATTCACTGGTGGCCGCAGGACGCGGTCCATGAGTCGCTGAAAGGTCGCTGGTGCCCCGTGGAGCTCGAAAGACAGAACCCGGTAGTGGTATAGCCTCCCCCGGGGTGGAAAAGGCAGTCTTCTCCCATGAGGCACCTGCCAGTGCCCCCTTCGTCAGGTCCAAGGTGCTGACGTATCTCGCCATCCCCAAGCAGTCGATCAGTTCGTCCACCTGGGGCATGGGGTAGGCATCGAACTTACTGACCTCGTTCAGGCCCCGGAAGTCATTACAGAAGCGGACGGTTCCGTCCGGTTTCGGATCCAGCACTATGGGGCTAGACCGCTCACAATGTGACTCCTCCAGTACCCCCATTTCTAGAATTGTCGCCACTTCCCGCTGGACCTCCACCCTCCGGGCTTCTGGTATCCAGTATGGCCATTTGCCCACTTTGTCTCCTAGACGGGTGTGGATATGATGTTCCACGAGATCCGTGCGCCCCGGCACCTCAGAGAACATGGCCCTATTCCGCTGGACCAACTCTCTGAGCTCTTGTTGTTGGGTCGGGCTGAGGTCTTCCCCCATTGCAACTTCGACCGAGGGCAATTGTGCGCCGCCCCTTGGGCCTCCCGGTTGCAGCCGGCTGCGACAGAGCCTGGTCTCGAACCCAGAATCTCTGGTGGTACAGCTAGCACTGCAATGCAGTGCCTTAGACCACTGTGCCACCCGGGAGGTCCAGTAGCTACTTTTTAAGTAAATACCTGCAGTCAACTTGTGCAGTTTGTTAGGAGATAAAACTTATCGCGTTCTTCATTTCACCTGTCACATTATTTTACATGAAGAAGCTTAAGTTCCCCAGAACAGTTGAGGCAGTTATGCGTTTGTTTGTAAATAGCACAACGGGAGAAAGCGGGAGCAGGTGTTTCCAGCTGTGTATTGACCGGGATCGCGTTTTATATTGAAAGTTTTTTTTTCTTCAATAGAGTGATCAGGGACGTGTAACTAGTTTTCCTTCACAGAAAATACATTAGTGCAACACATTCGCTGGAAAATAGCATAATTTTCAGATGACATCAGAAGTGCAACGCTATTTGGCTGGTAGCCACAGAAGTAAATGAGCTTACAATGAAAAAGCAAGGTCTTTTTTTGCAAAAAGCATATATGGCGATCAAGTTTGTAATGTTTGTCGTAGAAAGCATATAGCCAGCTACATTTCCTAATGTTTTGCTTAAAGTTAATCTGGCATTTTACTAGACAAAAGTATGCTGGTTACACTGTGAAAAGTACTGGATAAAAGTAGTTACAATTCAGTCAGATGTCTGCTGATAGAATGCATTTACAAAATGCAGAAAGATTCTTCTCACGCATTTTCTTTTTTTCCTGCGTGAAAAATGCAGAATTCCGCTTTAACGCTACCCCTAACTTGCTAGTTATCGAAGTGGCTGAATTAACAACTTGACTGAGCATCATATTGTGTTAGCTTTCTGCTGTGTTTGAGAAGTCTAGTGACTCGGCATGTACAGCTACTGTTTAAGAGCCAGTACTGTTCTTAATTCAGACAAGCATGCATCAAAACTTTGTTAATTTCCACAATGTCTACTGTTCACATTCGCTTGTAAATGCCCAAACTCACCAAAAACAACATTTGATTGCTCCTATGTATGTATGTATGTATGTATGTATGTATGTATGTACGTATGTATGTACAGTGGGGAGAACAAGTATTTGATACACTGCCGATTTTGCAGGTTTTCCTACTTACAAAGCATGTAGAGGTCTGTAATTTTTATCATAGGTACACTTCAACTGTGAGAGACGGAATCTAAAACAAAATCCAGAAAATCACATTGTATGATTTTTAAGTAATTAATTTGCATTTTATTGCATGACATGCGTATTTGATAACCTACCAAACAGTAAGAATTCCGGCTCTCACAGACCTGTTAGTTTTTCTTTAAGAAGCCCTCCTGTTCTCCACTCATTACCTGTATTAACTGCACCTGTTTGAACTCGTTACCTGTATAAAAGACACCTGTCCACACACTCAATCAAACAGACTCCAACCTCTCCACAATGGCCAAGACCAGAGAGCTGTGTAAGGACATCAGGGATAAAATTGTAGACCTGCACAAGGCTGGGATGGGCTACAGGACAATAGGCAAGCAGCTTGGTGAGAAGGCAACAAGTTCAAGATGACGGTCAATCACCCTCGGTCTGGGGCTCCATGCAAGATCTCACCTCGTGGGGCATCAATGATCATGAGGAAGGTCAGGGATCAGCCCAGAACTACACGGCAGGACCTGGTCAATGACCTGAAGAGAGCTGGGACCACATTCTTAAAGAAAACCATTAGTAACACACTACGCCGTCATGGATTAAAATCCTGCAGCGCACGCAAGGTCCCCCTGCTCAAGCCAGCGCATGTCCAGGCCCGTCTGAAGTTTGCCATGACCATCTGGATGATCCAGAGGAGGAATGGGAGAAGGTCATGTGGTCTGATGAGACAAAAATAGAGCTTTTTGGTCTAAACTCCACTCGCCGTGTTTGGAGGAAGAAGAAGGATGAGTACAACCCCAAGAACACCATCCCAACCGTGAAGCATGGAGGTGGAAACATCATTCTTTGGGGATGCTTTTCTGCAAAGGGGACAGGACGACTGCACCGTATTGAGGGGAGGATGGATGGGGCCATGTATCGCGAAATCTTGGCCAACAACCTCCTTCCCTCAGTAAGAGCATTGAAGATGGGTCGTGGCTGGGTCTTCCAGCATGACAACGACCCGAAACACACAGCCAGTGCAACTAAGCAGTGGCTCCGTAAGAAGCATCTCAAGGTCCTGGAGTGGCCTAGCCAGTCTCCAGACCTGAACCCAATAGAAAATCTTTGGAGGGAGCTGAAAGTCCGTATTGCCCAGCGACAGCCCCGAAACCTGAAGGATCTGGAGAAGGTCTGTATGGAGGAGTGGGGCAAAATCCCTGCTGCAGTGTGTGCAAACCTGGTCAAGAACTACAGGAAACGTATGATCTCTGTAATTGCAAACAAAGGTTTCTGTACCAAATATTAAGTTCTGCTTTTCTGATGTATCAAATACTTATGTCATGCAATGAAATGCAAATGAATTACTTAAAAATCATACAATGTGATTTTCTGGATTTTTGTTTTAGATTCCGTCTCTCACAGTTGAAGTGTTGCAGTGAAGCATGGTGGTGGCTGCATCATGCTGTGGGGATGTTTTTCATCGGCAGGGACTGGGAAACTGGTCAGAATTGAAAGAATGATGAATGGTGCTAAATACAGGGAAATCCTTGATGGAAATCTGTTTCAGTCATCCAGAGATTTGAGACTGGGACGGAGACTCACCTTCCAGCAGGACAATGACCCTAAGCATACTGCTAAATCAACGCTTGAGTGGTTTAAGGGGAAACATTTACATGTCTTGGAATGGCCTAGTCAAAGCCCAGACCTCAATCCAATTGAGAATCTGTGGTATGACTTAAAGATTGCTGTACACCAGCGGAACCCATCCGACTTGAAGGAGCTGGAGCAGTTTTGCCATGAAGAATGGGCAAAAATCCTAGTGGCTAGATGTGCCAAGCTTATAGAGCCATACCCCAAGAGACTTGCAGCTGTAATTGCTGCAAAATGTGTCTCTACAAAGTATTGACTTTGGGGGGGTTAATAGTTATGCACACTCAAGCTTTCAGTTTTTGTTGTCTTATTTCTTGTTTGTTTCACAATAAATGATTTTGCATCTTCAAAGTGGTAGGCATGTTGTGTAAATCAAATGATACAAACCCCCCAAAAATCAATTTTAATTCCAGGTTGTAAGGCAACAAAATAGGAAAAATGCCAAGGGGATTGAATACTTTTACAAGGCACTGTATACTGTAACATTCAAAATGTGTGAAACTTTCCTTTTAATGAGCTGCAGTCAAATGTGATTATAGTATGGTAATATGTTTCCATTTGGTGACTGCATTTATTGTCAACAGGAGACCTGTCCTGCTTTGTTGGGGTAGAACTGGCCAGTTGCTCAGACTTTGAATGTGGCATTGTTTACCAGTAGCAGGTGAAATGGAGCCTATCCACTTGATATTATAAGTTATATTTTATACTGTAGCAAGCTTGGATATACTCATCTTCTTGTGGTTGTAACCTTAGCATTAAGGTTAAAATTGCTTTAAAATTGCTTTAAAATGTTATTTAATGACAACAGATTGGGGGATTTTTGTGCTTTGTGAGCTACATGAACACGGTTAGTGAATGTGTGTGTCAGCGTAATACAAGCAGTGCCATTTCTGGCAAGCTGCAGATGTAAGCTGTACTGTGCAGAGCTATTGATTTGCACTGTCCGATTTCAGTACATCTTGCGGTGAAGCATCCCACAAATTCAACTAATTGTCATTACTCATACATGTTCCTCGATTTGTGGCGGGATTTCTTTCTTGACTCCAACTCCTACAGATATTTCCCCAGTTTAATTTTTGCTCCTTGCTAAAGATGACTTATTATGAGAAATTGACTTTTGTCACTGCCTCTCCGGGTGAAGCCAATCTACAATGGACGGCCAGTGCCAAGAAAGAATCTCCCACTCCCCATCTCCTAACTATGACATGTTATCGTCACTGACTTGCTTTTTTTATTTACTGTGAATCTAACATACAGTACTTTCTGTGTCCACATTTGCAGACGACAACTTCTAACAAACATGGCAGTCAGACTGTGCGACGTGGCTTCTCTGCTCAGAAGTGGTTCGTGGGCGGCAGAGCCTTGGACTGGGGTTGGTGGCACTTCTTCTTGAATTAATTTGGCCAATAATGCTCATTGTCTCAGGCCATACCAATGGCTAGCTCTTACCAGCTTTGGATGCATTTAAATATTTTTTTTGCCAGAGCAGTCTTTGTTCAAAATATTAGGCTAATTTACGGTGATTTAAAAATAAATATATTTTGGGTATGAAATACTCTATGTAGTCTGTCTGCATTGGTATGGTCTAAAACTGTATCGCCACTTTGATAATAACTGTCTGAATGCATGCACTTTTGAATGTAGTATAGCATTTCAAATATGGACTTTGACCTCTTAGCACATTTTTACTTGTATTTAGCCTAAATTAATGACTATTCAGTTAGTGCTTGAATGAAACGTATGAATTGTGCTGCCTCTGACTGGACATATTTGAATAAGGATGTCTCGTCATACTTGTTGGGAGATGCATCAAATTGTAACTTTGTACGATACATTTTGGATGTTGACCTTAATTAAATAGCCTCTCCCGTTCTGCCTTTGTTTTGTAGTGCCAGAATTCCCACAGTTGTAGCCTAGCCTAGTTTCATTTTAAATCTTTGTCTTCACAACACATTTTCCTGACTTGAATGATGCCACTGTGGAGTAGGCATACTGGATTTCACCCAGTTTGCCTTTGACAGATATTTATATAAATGCAACACAGCAATGCATCTTCTCACGTTAGTTGATCAGTGTTTGTTTTCTGCCAGCTTGACATCAGCAATTAAATTGAATAGTTTATTTTCTCATTATCCTCATAAGAGGAAAGGACAGATGTCTGCAGGAGCGGTAACTATTTTGGCGTCCCTTTCTTTTGCATGACAGTGCAGACATCAAAAAATGGTACACCTATTCAAAGGTAGTCTGCTCACCTCCGTCTCATATTTGAGATGCCATTGAAGGATAGGCTAGTTTAATTTAAAAAAACAAACATTTGATTACAGTAACACACACAGTTTGTCATGCTTTGTCTTTTTTTCAAACTCCCATCCCTGTGAGAATGAAGGGAACATTCATTTTGTTTAGAGCAGCCTGGAAGTGTATTTCACCTCAGCTATAGTCTCAGGAGAAGTGTAATTTGATAATGTATGTTGCAATTCAGGGCTGTGTTTTCAAAGTAATTGTTCACTGTAGAATTAGGCCTAATGGTAATAATCTGCAGTGCCTTGCAAAAGGATTCTTGGTGTTTTTCCTATTTTGTTGCATTACAGCCTGTAATTTAAATTGATTTTTATTTGGATTTCATGTAATGGACACACACAAAATAGTCCAAATTGGTGAAGTGAAATTTAAAAAATAATTTGTTTCAAAACATTTAAAAAAATAAAAAACGGAAAGGTGGTACGTGTATATGTTTTCACCCCCTTTGCTATGAAGACACTAAATAAGATCTGGTGCAACCAATTACCTTCAGAAGTCACATAATTAAATAAATAAAGTCCACCTGTGTGCAATCTAAGTGTCACATGATCTGTCACATGATCTCAGGATATATACTCCTGTTCTGAAAGGCCCCAGAGTCTGCAACACCACTAAGCAAGGGGCACCACCAAGCAAGCGGCACCATGAAGACCAAGGAGCTGTCCAAATAGGTCATGGACAAAGTTGTGGAGAAGTACACAATCAGGGTTGGGTTATAAAAAAATATCCGAAACTTTGAACATCCCACGGAGCACCATTTAAATCCATTATTAAAAAATGGAAAGAATATGGCACCACAACAAACCTGCCAAGAGAGGGCCACCCACCAAAACTCACGGACCAGGCAAGGAGGGCATTAATCAGAGAAGCAACAAAGAGACCAAAGACAACCCTGAAGGAGCTGCAAATCTCCACAGTGGAGTTTGGAGTGTCTGTCCATAGGACCACTTTAAGCCGTACACTCCACAGAGCTGGGCTTCACGGAAGAGTGGCCAGAAAAAGGCCATTGCGGAAAAAATATATATAAGTGAACACGTTTGGTGTTCGCCAAAAGGCTTATGGGAGACTCCCCAAACATATGGAAGAAGGTACTCTGGTCAGATGAGACTAAAATTTAGCTTTTTGGCTATCAAGGAAAACGCTACATCTGGCGCAAACCCAACACCTCTCATCACTCCGAGAACACTATCCCCACAGTGAAGCATGGTGGTGGCTGCATCATGCTGTGGAGATGTTTTTCATCGGCAGGGACTGGGAAACTGGTCAGAATTGAAAGAATGATGAATGGTGCTAAATACAAGGAAATTCTTGAGGGAAACCTGTTTCAGTCTTCCAGAGATTTGAGAATGGGATGGAGACTCACCTTCCAGCAGGACAATGACCCTAAGCATACTGCTAAATCAACGCTTGAGTGGTTTAAGGGGAAACATTTTAAATGTCTTGGAATGGCCTAGTCAAAGACCAGACCTCATATCCAATTGAGAATCTGTGGTATGACTTAAAGATTGCTGTACACCAGCGGAACCCATCCAACTTGAAGGACCTGGTGTAGTATTGCCTTGAAGAATGGGCAAAAATCCCAGTGGCTAGATGTGCCAAGCTTATGGAGACATACCCCAAGAGACTTGCAGCTGTAATTGCTGCAAAATGTGGTTCTACAAAGTATGTTGACTTTGGGGGGGTGAATAGTTATGCATGCTCAAGTTTTCTGTTTTTGTCTTATTTCTTGTTTTTCACCCCCAAAAATATTTTGCATCTTCAAAGTGGTAGGGATGTTGTATAAATCCCCCCAAAATCTATTTTAATTCCAGGTTGTAAGGCAACAAAATAGGAAAAATGCCAAGGGGGGTGTATACTTTCGCAAGGCACTGTATAAATCTCAATGATAACTAGCATATTGTTCAACAGCCTTATAATTGTTTTTATTATGCTAATAGGCTACACATAATTTGTGTTCATTTAATTCAGTTGAGAATTTTTTTAGTTCAGGTCAGTCCGACCTTACTCTTCCCAAAAGCGAGAGACTGTAATCTTGATAATATGGTGTCATATAATGGCTTCAGTTAATCATATCCTTCATGTGAAAAGCATCCTTTTTAACTACCCAATTTTGGTTTGCTTCGTGTTTGATGTATTAGCATGTGATCCTAACTTTACTTTTCTGTCTTTTTAGCAGGTAATTGCTGCCATGGAAACCCAGCTGTCCAATCGGCTCACTTGCAACAACACGAGCAATGGTCCCTCAACAATCTCACACAACTGCTCCTCTCCGGTAGAGTCAGGGAGCATAGAGGACAGTAAAACTAACTTGATAGTCAACTACTTGCCTCAGAACATGACCCAAGAAGAGCTCAAGAGTTTGTTTGGGAGCATTGGGGAAATCGAGTCCTGTAAATTAGTTAGAGACAAAATAACAGGTAAGGTATGTAGTTGCCATTGAATTGTTGACAGTGTTTTTGGGGTGTTTTTTTGCATATCAGTTGAGACCACAGACGTGGTGGTTTATGGGTGGATCTCATAGGCATTTGTCTCTATGGCATTCATATATTTTTGTTTCATAGCTTGATGCCTTTGATCTCCAGTGTCATGAATTATGGAATATTGTGTGCTTTACATTATTTTTTACCCCCAATCAAAGCATGGGTCTTGCTTTTTAAGATTATTTTTAGTGAGGTGAAATAGGCTCTCACTGAGAATTCATCAAGAAGCTGATTACACAGGTGCACCTTGTGTTGGGGGAAATAAAAGGCCACTCTAAAATGTGCAGTTTTGTCACACAACACAATGCCACAGGTGTCTCAAGATTTGAGGAAGCGTGACATTGGCATGCTGACTGCAGGAAGGAATTGTCAGAGAATTTGAGTTGTTGTCAGAGAATTTAATGTTAATTCCTCTAACATAAGCCGCATGCACCCAACGTCGTTTTAGAAAATGTGGCCGCACATCCAAACCACGTGTTAATACGCCAGCCCAGTTTGGAAAAAAACAAATCCCCGACTCGCCCGCTGGAATAACGGACATTCTGGAGTAATATTAACATAACCGAAGTTTTCTAGTAATACTAATCCCGTGCTAATAGGATTTTGGTCACGTGCATGCGATGCATACATGTGTCACGTAAAGAGAGCAAGGGTTGAGGGCGCAGGGAATGTTTTTCCTAAACAAATGACCGATTTCAGTAACAGTCATTTCTGTAATTTTTCAGTCAGAAATGGCTAATTATGTTCAGCTTCAGCAACACAGACAGCGTGATAAACACTGTTCTAGTCAGTCACTTGCATCAGACAAGCTCAGTGAATATAGTTGATTTGATTAAAACACATAGGATGTGTCAATATATGGAAAGATACGTTTTAAAATGTCGACCAATCGGTTGGTTGACAAACTTGGTCAACGTGTTTTTTTTGTGTCTGGGACAGCCCTATAGAACGCTATATAAATTTCTCCATAATGCAACTGCTGTGTCAGATTTCCCAAAAACTTTACGGAAAAAGCACACCATACAATAATCTGAGTACGGCGCTCAGACACAAAAAACAAGCCATACAGGTACCCGCTATGTTGTGGAGCCAACAGAAGTCAGAAATAGCATTATAAATATTCACTTACCTTTGATGATCTTCATCAAAATGCACTCCCAGGAATCCCAGTTCCACAATAAATGTTTGTTTTGTTCGATAAAGTCCATAATTTATGTCCAAATACCTCCTTTTTGTACGAGCGTTTAGTACACAAATCCAAACTCAGGAGGCGTGGGCAAGTCCAGGCGAAAGTAATACAAAAAGTAATAAGACTGTTGACATCTAGTGGAAGCCTTAGGAAGTGCATTATGACCCCATAGACACTGTATATTCGATAGGCACTGACTTGAAAACCTACAAACCTCAGATTTCCCACTTCCTGGTTGGATTTTTTTCTCAGGTTTTTGCCTGCCATATAAGTTCTGTTATACTCACAGACATCATTCAAACAGTTTTAGAAACTTCAGAGTAGAGGTCGACCGATTATGATTTTTCAATGCCGATACCGATACCGATTATTGGAGGACAAAAAAAGCCGATACCGATTAATCGGCCGATTTATTAAAAAAAAATTTTTTTTAAATATATATATATTATACACACACACACATTTTTGTAATAATGACAATTGCAACAATACTGAATGAACAATGAACACTTATTTTAACTTAATATAATACATAAATACACACACGCACACAGCTCTGAAGTGACAATGATACTGAAGAGTCTGCTTCGGAGACAAATACTCTCAACTGTTTGAATAAAAATAGAGTTTAAGTTACCTGTGATGAATGTTGAAAACAAACTTTAATTTCTATATGCAGGAAATCCTATTTTAATAATGGGCATGGTAAGAATTGACTACCAAAGTGCGAGTCATAATTCCCATGACACCTAGCAAAATCTGAAAAGCGGTTCCTTCATTTATTCCATAGGATATTTTTAGATTCACTTAAAATAAGGTCTGTGTTTCGTGTAGGCTTACATCACCGTGCCAATTTTATAACTGTGTAGATATCCATAGGATAAGGTAACTCTGATCAATATTGGCTAAATATAAGCGAAGATAAAAAAAATTGTAGAGTGGATTTATGAAAATATGTTGACAAACGTTACCTTATCCTAGTGAGATTTACACGGGTATCAAAACGCTGAGGCGGTTTAAGCCTGCACGAAACACAGACCTTATTTGAAGTAGATCAAGACATTCTCTATGGAAGACATGAACGTAAAATAACGAAGTAACCCCTTTCAAATTCAGCCGCAAGTTATTACAGGAATTATAACGCGTCGACTATTTCTCTCTAAACCATATACCTTTGACTAATCTGGAAACTATCCCCTCGAAAACAAAACGTTTATTCCGTTCCGTATTTTATCTAACGGGTGGCATCCATGAGTCTAAATATTCCTGTTACATTGCACAACCTTCAATGTTGTCATAATTACGTAAAGTTCTGGCAAATTAGTTCGCAAAGAGCCCAAACTGTTGCATATACCCTGACTCTGCGTGCAATGAACGCAAGAGAAATGACACAATTTCACCTGGTTAATATTGCCTGCTAACCTGGATTTCTTTTAGCTAAATATGCAGGTTTAAAAATATATACTTGTGTATTGATTTTAAGAAAGGCATTGATGTTTATGGTTAAGTACACATTGGAGCAATGACAGTCATTGATTGATTGTTTTTTATAAGATAAGTTTAATGCTAGCTAGCAACTTACCTTAGCTTACTGCATTCGCTAACAGGCAGACTCCTCGTGGAGTGCAATGTAATCAATGCAAGATTGGATCCCCCGAGCTGACAAGGTTAAAAATCTGTCGTTCTGCCCCTAAACGAGGCAGAACGTTCCTAGGCCGTCATTGAAAATAAGAATGTGTTCTTAACTGACTTGCCTAGTTAAATAAAGATTAAATAAAGGTGTAAAAAATAATAATAATAATAATAATTTTTTAAAAATCGGCAAATCGGCACCCAAAAATACCGATTTCCGATTGTTATGAAAACTTGAAATCGGCCCCGATTAATCGGCCATTCCGATTAATCGGTCGACCTCTACTTCAGAAGGTTTTCTATCCAAATCTACTAATTATATGCATATCTTAGCTTCTGGGCCTGAGTAGCAGGCAGTTTACTCTGGGCACCTTATTCATCCAAGCTACTCAATACTGCCCCCAGCCATAAGAAGTTAACAAGACATTTGTGTTGTTGAAAAACGTGTTTTAATGATTCCAGCCTAAGTGTATGTAAACTTCCGTCTTCAAATGTACACTTGGAAATGACTAATAAAAGAACAAAAAATAAAACATGAACAAAAAATATAACATGATTAACATTCACTGTTAATTATTAGGTTTGCACCTCCGGAACTTATGGCCTCTGATCTATAATCACACTTCACTCTTCTTTACATTTCTCGTTGTACAACACAATAACATTTCAACTGGAGCTTTTTACTGCTATTTCCGATTGAGCTTTTGACTTTTTCTCCTTCTGGTTCCTAAGAGAGTGATAGCACAAGACTTGAAAAGCGAAGAGAAACGCAAAGCATAGCAGATATTAATGTGTTAAGCTCTGCACAATTACATATGTATGACAACCCAAAGCTTGATAATATGATGATTCCCACTCTCTCTTCACATGACTCAGGATACTTTTCTGCTGGGTTCCACAAAAATCAAGGCCCTAAAAAACCTCCTCATGCTTCCACCCAGTCTTCCCTCTCCGGCCACAGGTTCCAAAAGGTGTTCCCAAACCATGTCATTCTCACTTTGCTGCCCATCTCCCTCTTACATGGCCACCCAATATACACTTGCGGTGGTCTTAACCAACTTGACCTCATCTTGAGGTAACTCAGCACTGTATATATGTTTCAACATCCACCAAAGTAACCCCTGCTATTACTAAGACTGCCCATGATGCATACTTCACAATACACCTCGTTGGCGCTGTGGTCCAGTTCCACGCTGTTAATATAGCATCCTTCGCTACTATTACTGCTCCTTCAGTTACTGTCCCTACAGCGACCTCTGAGAATAACTATTGCATGGAATCTGTCTCCTGCTCTCATTTTAACTTCGTGCTTCACTGATAGATCTAGGACTGAATCGTTCAAATACTACCTACCTATCTCCCAACTCATACCCGTTCCCCTAGCCACCAGCATCCCAATGACCTTCTGTGGATAATACTTTCCTGTGCTCAGGTTAGGTACCCCTTGGTCATCACAAGGCCGATCTATACTCCACCCCTTTGTGAACACCCTCGTTGTGTAAACCTTGTGTCCCAACTGTTAATAGACAGCCACCTTCTGACGCTTTCCATTTACCGTCACTCGGTCCCAATCTTCTGGGACATGTGTCAAGTGTTTGCTGGCTGGTGTTGGAAGAGTATCCAACCTAACAAAACTCTGAGTCACATGTTTCTTAATCACACTCTGCAGGAGATGTGATGCTATTATTACAGCGAACTTCCCTTCCGGTGATGTGGCCTCCTGTATACAGGGATCTGTGCCTATTTTTTTCAAGCGTTGTGCCTTCTCTGACAAAACCCATCACTGAAAGTTGACAATAGTGTCTGAAATGACAACACTATCTCTGCTACTCACACCATGATCTGCGTATGTGTAACGTTCAATTTAACTTCATAGTCGTCTCTATATTGTGGACAGTTAGCTCGTATTAGAGGGAGGACAGCTATCTCCTGTAACAATATACATAGAGGAGTGGTATTATTCCCCAGAGACTATCACCTGTTTCTTAATTTATGAGCCCCACAGATCTCCGCCCCAGTCACGTTCCGCTCTCCTAATTCCCTATAATGTTCATGCCGTGGTTTTTGGAACTCCACAGAGTACACTGATGTCGGTCCTGCTAAACTCGGCAATTGTCTCAAATGCAGGCCCCGTATGTACCTCGCCTCCTGCTACAAATGTATTTGCACATAAATCATCTAACCCATAACACATTAGTCACTACTACTAATCCACTTCTATAGTTATAACATTCTCAAGTCAATTAGTCAATTTCCAACAATCCCTCCTCTGGAACAATGATCTTATGATCCACGGCACCTAGAAATATCTTGACTTAAACAGGGAAGAGAGAAAATATATGTTTTAATCATTTCACACCCCCTTTATGCAAATGAGATTGGGGAAAGAAGTGTCCATCTGTTCTATGCCTGTCACGTTCCTGACCTGTTTTCCTTTGTCATGTATTTGTTTTAGTTGGTCAGGGCGTGAGTTGGGTGGGTTGGTCTAGGTTGGATTTTCTATGTTGGGATTTTGTGTTCGGCCTGGTATGATTCTCAATCAGAGACAGCTTTCAATCGTTGTCCCTGATTGAGAATCATACTAAGGCAGCCAGGGTTTCACTTGTGTTTTGTGGGTGTTTGTTCCTGTGTCAGTGTTTGGGCCACACAGGACTGTTTCAGGTTAGTCACGTTTGTTGGTTTTTGTACTTTGTAGTGTTTGTTGTTTTTCCATTAAATAATGAATACTTACCAATCCGCATCTTGGTCCGATCCATGCTCCTCCTCGTCTGAGGAGGAGAACAACTACGATAGCCGTTACAGAAACACCCACCAAAACAGGACCAAGCGGATTGGAGAAGGAAGGCAAGAACAACAGCAATGGAAAGAAGAGGAATGGACTTGGGAGGAAATCCTAGACGGGAAAGGACCCTGGGCAGAGCCAGAGGAGTGTCGCCGCCCCAAAGTGGAGCTGGAGGCAGCGAAAGCGGAGAGGAGGTTTTATGAGGCGAAAGCACGTAAGAGAGGCTGGAAGCCCGAGAGGCTCACCCAAAAATTTCTTGGGGGGGGGGCTAAAGGGGAGTGTGGCGAAGCCGGGTTGGATACCTGAGCCAACTCCCCGGGCTTACCGTGGAGTGAGAGGGCGTCGTACTGGTCAGACACCGTGTTATGCGGTGGAGCGCACGGTGTCCCCAGTACGCGTGCTTAGCCCAGTGCGGGCTATTCCACCTTTCCGCACTGGGAGGGCTTGGTTGGGCATCGAGCCGGGTGCCATGAAGCCGGCCCAACATATCTGGCCTCCAGTACGTCTCCTCGGGCCGGAGTACATGGCACCAGCCTTACAGGTGGTGTCCCCGGTTCGCCTGCATAGCCCAGTGCGGGTTCCACCTCGCCGCACTGGCAGGGCTACGGGGACCATTCAACCTGGTAAGGTTGGGGAGGCTCGGTGCTCAAGAGCGCGTGTCCTCCTTCACGGTCCGTTATATCCGGCGCCACCTTCCCACCCCAGCCCAGTACCATCAGTGCCGACACCACGCACCAGGCTTCCAGTGCATTTCCAGAGCCCTGTTCCTCCTCCACACACTCTCCCTGTGGTGCGTGTCTCCAGCCCAGTGCCTCCAGTTCCGGCACCACGCACCAGGCCTACTGTGCGCCTCAGCAGGTCAGAGTCGGCCGTCTGCCCAACGCCGCCTGCGCTGCTTGCCTGCTCAGTGCTGCCTGAACTGTCTGCCTGCCCAGCGTGGTCTGAACTGTCTGCCTGCCCAGCGCTGCCCGTCTGTCCCGAGCCGTCAGAGCTGCCCGTCTGTCCCGAGCCTTCAGAGCCGTCCAGCCAGGACCAGCCAGAGCCGTCCAGCCAGGACCAGCCAGAGCCGTCCAGCCAGGACCAGCCAGAGCCGTCCAGCCAGGACCAGCCAGAGCCGTCCAGCCAGGACCAGCCAGAGCCTTCCGCCAGCCAGGATCCGCCAGAGCCTTCCGCCAGCCAGGATCCGCCAGAGCCTTCCGCCAGCCAGGATCCGCCAGAGCCTTCCGCCAGCCAGGATCCGCCAGAGCCTTCCGCCAGCCAGGATCCGCCAGAGCCTTCCGCCAGCCAGGATCCGCCAGAGCCTTCCGCCAGCCAGGATCCGCCAGAGCCTTCCGCCAGCCAGGATCCGCCAGAGCCTTCCGCCAGCCAGGATCCGCCAGAGCCTTCCGCCAGCCAGGATCCGCCAGAGCCAGCCAGCCAGGATCCGCCCCTCAGTCTGTTACTGCCCTTTGGAATAGTGGGATTGACATGGAGGGTGAATATTGGGAGGAGGCCACGGAAGCGGGGGTTGACTATGGTGGGGTGGGGACCACGACCAGCGCCAGAGCCGCCACCGTGGACAGACGCCCACCCAGACCCTCCCCTAGACTTTGTGCTGGTGCGCCCGGAGTTCGCACCTTAAGGGGGAGGTTCTGTCACGTTCCTGACCTGTTTTCCTTTGTCATGTATTTGTTTTAGTTGGTCAGGGCGTGAGTTGGGTGGGTTGGTCTAGGTTGGATTTTCTATGTTGGGATTTTGTGTTCGGCCTGGTATGATTCTCAATCAGAGACAGCTGTCAATCGTTGTCCCTGATTGAGAATCATACTAAGGCAGCCAGGGTTTCACTTGTGTTTTGTGGGTGTTTGTTCCTGTGTCAGTGTTTGGGCCACACAGGACTGTTTCAGGTTAGTCACGTTTGTTGGTTTTTGTACTTTGTAGTGTTTGTTGTTTTTCCATTAAATAATGAATACTTACCAATCCGCATCTTGGTCCGATCCATGCTCCTCCTCGTCTGAGGAGGAGAACAACTACGATAGCCGTTACAATGCCAATGGGATGCTAGTCTCCATGCCAGTCTCCATCCTCATCTTCGGGTGTTAACGCAAGAAGCAGACTGAGTCTTTATGTCATTAATTGTCCTGTATCATCCACCACAGTCCATATCTATTGATGCACTTTAACATTAGGTTTCAGATGACATGGTAACCCAAAACCCATTCATGGTTGACCCAAGCTATCATCTAGCGCAGTGTTGCGCACAATTTATTTGTAAGGGGGGCACTTTGGGTTGAGACAATCATTCAGAGGGCCGCACAGATCTTTAATTTGCTGTACCTTTTCTTCCAATATCAACATGCAATTGATTTGATGGACAGCACATCACAAATATATACATACACACATCAAATAGGCTACATCACATGTATAAGTCTCATATTAAGGGTTGTTACCTCAGTATTTGGATGAGCGAAAATGTCCCTTGACTGAATTCATTCTAAATGTATAGTCTGTTGTTGCTATCCCTGTGATGCAATCCAGGTGTGCATCTGTTTCTCAGTTTCTGTTTTACAATGTTCATTGTTGACAATGTTGCTTCACATAAATAAGTGCTGACAAAAAAATGGTCACCTTTTGCACACACTGCTTCAGAAGTGGATACTCGGTGTCTGACAGAAGGCTCCAGAAATGGGTAACACTTGATCTTAGTTCACCTTGCAATGTGTCATTTGGCTGCAGCTCCACTATCTCACTCTCTATTCCAGCACGGTCAGGACAGAGGGCTGTGATGACTGGGGTCAGAGTTGACACTGGCACATGAAAGGGGTTCTCAATTAAGTTGAAAAACTTGTACTCCATGATATCCTTGAATCTTGACTCAAACTCCAACACACACACATATGCATCATAGCTAAAATGTTGCAGTATGTATGGGTTGGATGTGGTGACTGCTCTGAGTGTTGGGAAATTAACAAACTGTCTGTCAGGTATGAACAGTGTGGAGATTTTATTTTGAAATGCTGTGACCACACGCAGCATTTTGCCCAGAGTTTCAGCTTTCCCTTGGAGCTGGAGATTCACTGTGTTCAGGTGGCAGGTGATGTCAGTTAAAAAAAACAGCTTTAATATCCACTGTGGATCATCCAGCTCTGGCTCTTCTCTCCCCTTGCTTGCGACAATTTCACGGATTTGAGGGAAGAGAGAGAGAAATCTTTCCAAAACTCTGCCACGAGACAACCATCTCACCTCATTGTGAAATATCAAGTCGCAGTATTCTGTCTGGTATTCCTCCAGCAACTCGTAGAATTGCCGGTGATTCAGTGCCCTCACAATAATAATGTTCACCACGCACACAACTTGCTGCATTACATTGGGGGCTCCCGAGTGGCACAGTGGTCTAAGGCACTGCATCTCAGTGCTAGAGGCGTCACTACAGACTCTGGTTCAATTGCAGGCTGTATCTGGTCGTGATTGGGAGTCCCATAGGGCGGCGCACAATTGGCCCAGCGTTGGCCCGGGTTAGGGTTTGGCCGGGTTAAGCCGTCATTGTAAATAAGAATTTATTCTTAACTGAATAATAAAAAATTATTTAAATCAGTCTTTGAGTTTAGCCACAAATGCTTCTTGATGAATGATACAATGAAACGTAATACATTCTGGAATATCCTCTCTTTCTCATCAGGCCCATGAGTCCCTTCTCCTTCCCTCGCAGGTTTAGGGTGCCGTAAGTGCACACAGATGCCAGATTTGACCAGTCAATATTATTATCAGCAAAGAATGTAACGAGGGCTTTCCGAATATCCTCTCCTCGTGTTTGTCCCTGAAGGGGTAGCAAACATAAAAGTTTCTCTCTGAATGACTCGTTTTGAGAGAAGTGGACCCAAACACATAATTGGGCAATGTCACATACATCAGTGCTTTCGTCAAGCGCAATACTAAAACATGGCGCCAAGGATATGTCAGCAATCAGTTGCATACCGATGTCCTCGCCGATGTCTTCTATGCGTCATGTTATGGTCGAGTCTGACAGTTGCAGTCCCTTAATTTGCTTTAAAATAGCTTCCTTGTTTGTGAAATCAGCATTCAATATTTCGGCTGAGGCCAAAAAACATTCTTTGACAATCTCCGCATCTGCGAAGGCCGCCTTGTTTCTCGCGAGTATCCAAGCAATCTCATATGTCGCCTCTGTCGTTTTCTCTGTAACAGTGCTAGATCTGTCCATCATTTGTTGTTGTCCTTTGAGCTGTCCGTTGAGTTGGTCTATTTTGTTGTTTCAGAGGTTGCTTTGTGTTGGTTATTTTTTGTCAAGGTGGGCATAGTGTGACTGGAAATGTCACTCTCTAAACTTGCTCGTTTAAGTATGTTCTTTCCCTATACTTCAGAAACCATTTAAAAACCGTTCCAACATTTCCATCATTCTGCGTACCCAGTTTAAAACCAAATTACAAAGACCCCACACAATAAATCAAACACGGTATTAACACCATTAACCCATATTCATAACCTGTGTGTGTGTGTGTGTGTGTGTGTGTGTGTGTGTGTGTGTGTGTGTGTGTGTGTGTGTGTGTGTGTGTGTGTGGTAAACCGTAGTTGAAAAACACACATGGACAGGCTTTACTTATCTAGGAGCTGTTGTCATGTTTGCCTACTATGCCAGCCTGAGTTTACCTGTATGATCACATCATTTTATGCTCAGTTGGATTGAGAAGGTGTTGTCGTGTGTGCCGAATGAGATTGTCTGATATGTTTTCACTGGAAATAACACATTTGTTGTACCTCAACTTTGCAGCTGTAATAAAGTGTGACATACTCCAGTTAGATTTAGGCTTGTTGGCTATCTGAATAGGAGCCTGAAGGTGTCATTTTACTCTTGCAATGCACTAGTGCTGTGACACATAACATTTTTTAGAACTTGGCAAGTTGAATTATAATTTGCAGCGTGATTTATGTTGTAACTTTAACAGTTTCTTTGAGGAGGAACTTTAGTTTTAGTTGACAGCGTAAAACACACTTTTCGATCACAAGCTGCAGTAGCAGCTCTCTCATCTGTTGTGAATGTTACGGTGCATTTGCTCCCAGCACATGTGTGTTTGGGAGTGGAAAATGTCACTCTGTCTCTGTTGACCAAAGAGGAAACCTAGTGTTGGCGCTAGAGCTGGGGGCGATATGGACAAAAATCCATATCACGATAAATTGACTGAATTATCACAATAACGATAAATTGAACAATGTTTTTTTTATTTTTTATATTACCCTTAACTTCTTCTACTACTTTAAATGTTGTGGCTATCAATTGTCCTGTTAGCAATAGCCCATATTAGCAGACTTTAATTTCAAACTTCCTACTCCTTTAGTAAAGGCTACTTATCGATATAAGTAAAATGCCATCGATAATTGGTCTCTTCGGTTGGTGTCAATAATTTTCGGTTTATAATCTCAGCTCTAGTTGGAACCCTCTCATCACTTTACTTTCCATACTGCATGCACATCTGTCCTAATTTCTTTTCATTTCTGTTTGACTGGATGGTGATTCAAAGTGTCTCTTGTGGCAGTGTATTTAGGCTAATCAACCTACCCCTGTATGCTACTTGTGCTAGGTACCTCAAATGTTAGGTAATCACCAAACATCTGAGAGATGAATCTCTTTCTCCCTGATTTGGCTCATCCTGGACCCTTGATGTCCTCTCTCCTTTAGCTTGGAGCCATAGACTTTACTCTGTGCTGGGTGAAATCCCCTTTGCCCCCAGTGCTTGGAACGACTGTGGAGCCAATTACAGTATAGGCAGATGTTTGAGGGAGCCCAATCGGAACAAAGGGAGTGCGAGGTATACATAGGAAGGCTTAATTTCTGCCTCAGATTTGTAGTTTTCTCACATCCCAGTGAGGGAGGCTTTGCTTCACTTCACTGTTTTTCCTGGCTATAGCACTCCCTGAGATGGAAGGTGAATTTACGTTTATGAACTGTTCATCATACAAGCGGAGGAACCTGTGCAAGCAATGACTCACGGTGATAGCCCATATTGAGCCAGAATGGGAGTGAAGCTTCCCATTTATAGCATGTAAAAAGGCACCATCTGTTTGAAGAGAGGCCTCTAGAAAGCCAACACCTCAAACTCTTGTTGAATCTGCATCCCCCATTGCATTACATGTGTATGTTTGATGGCGTTAATATTAGTTTTCCTTTGTGGCCATGTTTGTAAACTTAAATTAAGGGGCAGTTTGTGCCCACTACCATGGGAATATGAAAATATTGATATGGGCAAAGATTTTTGGCATAATCTAATAGTTGTTTCGGTAACACTTTACTTGACAACCAGTGTCATAGCATGTTATGATATGGTTATAATACTGTCATGACCCATATATACAAACGTATGTGGACACCCTTTCGAAGTGTATAAGCTATTTCAGCCACACCCGTTGCTGACAGGTATATACAATTGAGCACACAGCCATGCAATCTCCATAGACAGACATTGAACGGCCTTACTGAAGAGCTCAGTTTCTTTCAACGTGGCATCGTCATAGGATTCCAACATGTCAGTTCGTAAAATTGCTGCCCTGGTCAACTGTAAGTGCTGTTATTGTGAAGTGGAAACGTATAGGAGCAACAACGGCTCAGCCGTGAAGTGGTAGGCCACACAAGCTCACAGAACAAGACCGCTGAAGTGCGTAGCGTGTAAAAATTGTCTGGCCTCTGTTGCAACGCTCACTACCAAGTTCCATACCACCTTTGGAAGCAACGTCAGCGCAAGAACTTCGTCGGGAGCTTCGTGGGTTTTAATGTCGGAACAGCCGCACACAAGCCTAAGATCACTAATGCGCAATGCCAAGCGTCGGCTGGAGTGGTGTAAAGCTCACCGCCATTTCGACTCTGGAGCAGTGTAAACACCTTCTCCAAACTAAAGTTTGGTGTAATAGTGGTCTGGGGCTGTTTTTCAAGGTTTGGGCTAGACCCCTTTAGTTCCAGTGAAGGGAAATCTTAACGATACATCATTTAATGACATTCTTGACGATTCTGGGCTTCCAACTTTGTGGCAACAAAGTTTCAGGAAGGCCCTTTCCTGTTTCACCATGACAGTCCCCCGGTGCACAAAGCGAGGTTCATACAGAAATGCTTTGTCGAGATCGGTGTGGAAGAACGACTGGCCTGCACAGAGCCCTGACCTCAACCCTATCGAACAACTTTGGGATGAATTGAAACGCAGACTGTGAGCCAGGCCTAATCACCCAACATCAGTGCCCGACCTCATTAATGCTCTTGTGGCTGAATGGATGAAATTCCCCACAGCAATGTTCCAACATTTGGTGGAAAGCCTTTCCAGAAGAGTGGAGGCTGTTATCGCAGCGAAGGGAGGACTGACTCCATATTAATGCCCATGATTTTGGAATGAATGTTTGACGAGTATCCTTTTGGCCATGAAGTGTATTTACAGCTTTTGTGACATATTGCGTTATTTTATGACTGTTTTTTCAAATGTTGTTCCTCTGCCAAGAAGTTTCCTTTCGTTGTAATGAATTCTTTAGTCATTTTTTAAAATGTATTATTAACTTGTCAAATACACTTGATGACACTGTCAAGAAGCATTATAATCATATAAGCCAAATAGGCCTATCACGTACATGCCCTTATGTCAGTGATCAGTCAAAAAGAGGGTGTCTTGTCCTGCATTCATCTTGTCCGACATTCATCCCAGTCATCAGCAACAGAGCATAAGGGAAGGTATATTTCTTTCTGACATCAATGTGTGCGCAATTACAATTATAATTTAATATGTTACATTTCAGAAAATGTTATATAACATAAACATACTGTTGACAGGTGGGCCATGGTGTGGTAGGTTTTGTGGGTTTTGACACGCTTATGTTGGTGTCATAACCAGCCATAACATAACGCAATATGTCACAACAGGTCTAAATATGCGTCACGACGGTGTTATGACAGTGTCATAACGTGTTAGACGCTGGCTGTCAAGTAAAGTGTTTACCGTTGTTTCAAATGCTGACCGTTGTATGTGGCTTCCTGTTTTAGAATATCCTGTGGTTGAAAACATTTTGATTGAAAGGGATTGGCGGTCTACAATAGATTACTATGCTGTCGCTGGATAGGAAGTAGTGTTTAGAGCATCAGGGCTGCACTGGATTGGCAGTAATTAGGAATTAATGTATTTTTTTTTGTGTGTGTGGTGTAGGGCCGCACCATTGAGGCTGCAAGTTCATCATATGCCCTTTTAAATTTGAACTACTGTATTGTATTCTAAATCAAATCAAATTGTATTGGTCACATACACGTGTTTAGCAGATGTTATTGCGGGTGTAGTGAAATGCTAGACTAGATACGGACACATCTTGTGTGTCCTGTTGGATTCTGGGTTAACTTTGGAACATTGCTACCCTAGAGACATGATACATCAGAAGTAAGATTATAGTATCTGAGGGGTGATAGAGACTGGTTTTTACATTAGAAGTTAATGGTTACCTGTAGGAGCCAGATGGCTTTGGAATGTGCTGGGTGGATGGGAGGAAGTCACAGGATTGCTATAGGGGATACGGGTGGAGATCTTTGGATTAGGCAAATGAGGGGTTGAGGTCAGGTCAGATCCCCTTAGGGTAATAAACCATTATTTCTCCCTTATCAGTTTGTCTTCCTGTCGAACCATAAAATATGTAAGGATTGGAGAGGAGGAGGAGTGCCTAAATTGGAGTATATACAGTGGGGCAAAAAAGTATTTAGTCAGCCACCAATTGTGCAAGTTCTCCCACTTAAAAAGATGAGAGAGGCCTGTAATTTTCATCATAGGTACACTTCAACTATGACAGACACAATTAGGGAAAAAAATCCAGAATATCACATTGTATGATTTTTAATGAATTTATTTTCAAATTATGGTGGAAAATAAGTATTTTTCACCATCATAAGACAAACCTGATCTGATCACAGCCAAGCTTATACATTGTAATTGGTTTGTTTTCCGATTGCAGGGCAGAGCCTAGGTTATGGATTTGTGAATTACATGGACCCAAAAGATGCAGAAAAAGCCATCAACACCTTAAATGGCCTGAGACTTCAGACCAAAACCATTAAGGTAAGCACCTGATCTCTATCGGGTATTGCATGTGATTGTTCATTCAATTGTCCATCATGATGGTAGTTTTAGTACACCGAAAAAATATATAAACGCAACATGGAAAGTGTTGGTTTCATGAGTTGAGGAGTATTTGTCATTCCTTTTGTGTGGAAAAACTAATTCTGATTGGGTGGGCCTGGCTGCCCAGTGAGTGGGCCTATGCCCTCCCAGGCCCACCTATGGCTGCACCCCTGCCCAGTCATGTGAAAGCCATAGATTAGGGCCTAATGAATTAATTTCAATTGACTTACTTCCTTATATGAACTGTAACTCAGTAAAATCTTTGAAATTGTTGCATGTTGAGTTTTTATATTTTTGTTTACACATAGTATCTCATGGCAAAAATAACCATTTCATGGTAGTTGTGTGCTGTCCACATGTTTTAACATCCTGTCTTTTATTAAGGTGATGCGTTGTGAGGAGATAGCCTTTAATAACTGTGTCGCTATGAGGCCTCAAGTAGAGCAAAACTGTTTCTATGGCTGCATGTGCTACCTTAGCTCGTAGAGCGCCTGTGTATGATGTCGGTACAGGGAGGGGGCTCACTTACTAGCATTCATCTGGCAGAGCAGGTAAAGATAGATGTGCTGGAGAAAAACCAATTTGCTTCATACACTGCATCAGGACCTGTGAATGCAGGGGCTAATTTATTGGATGCGGTTTTCCATGAACCGTACATACACAGCGTTGGCCTGATCTCGAGGGGGAGTGCAGGGGGGAGAAAATGGCTGCTTGCGAAAACGTATTCAGTGATAATGAAGGGATTTTGAATGGCACCAAATTGTGTAATGCAAGCTTGATTACCGTTAATGTATATCGAGGACTGGAGATGTGGCATGTGGCGAGCACCATTGTATATGCATGAATCAAACATAAAACAGGGCTTTTTCTCCCCGCCCCCTTCCGAACCGCAACACAGGATCGGTTTTATTTATTTTCTCATCACAAATCACCTGACATTCTCCAACTGCTCTGTCAGAAATGCAAATACACCCCAGTGAGTCAGCAGAATATACTTTGCAAGTATTAGTGTCAAGTGAAGTGTGAAGGTGAAACTGGGGGAGAGAAGGGATGGGCATAATGGAGTGTGGGGGGTTCGAAGCTTTCACTTTCACCTGTCTTTCCTTTAGGTTAATGAGAGGTGGATGTAGGAGAGGGATGTGGACGGGGCGGGGGTCTCATCGATCGGGGAGCACCAAAAGGGATTCCTATTTGGAGGTTTAATTTAAGCAAGTGAATTTTATTGATAGAATCCGTCAGGTGAGATTGCAGAGGGGGTCTTGGTGGAGGACTATTTAGCGGATCTGACACTGTAATTAAATACGCCCGCAGTTCACTCGCCAGATAATAGACGGCCCTGTCTCACACACAGACCTGTAGGCAGCCACGAGGCACAGGGAGGAGCAATACACAACAGCCATGACTGCTCCACACTGTCCTCACACACTAGCTGTGTCCGAATACCCATACTAGCATACTACATACTTACACTACATATTATTTACTCATCGTCGCATACTATTTACCACTTACCGTTTAATAAATAGTATGCCACAGCCGCAATGCAGTAGTAGCTCCTGACTGGCCGAGGAGGTGGGGCCGAGTGCTGGTGAATATTTCAGAATTAGACATTTCCAATTTGATTAATTTCTCTCAAGTCTGAATGGAATATGAATGGAGTTATAGGCCTACTCAGGCTAGTTATAGGCAGACTATCACATTTGACCTCAGCCAATATTGCCCATCTACAGTGCTTTCAGAAAGTATTCATATCCCTTCACTTATTCCACATTTTGTTGTTAAAGCCTGTATTCAAAAGGGATTATATTTTGTCTCATCTATCAACACACAATACCCCGTAATGACAAAGTGAAAACAGTTTTTTTTTACATTTTTGCAAATTTATTGAAAAGGAAATGTGACTGGCCGCCTCAAATCAGTCATATGTAGAACAATTTGAAATTGGGTTTTTTACATTGGTAAAAAGTGGACTCAGAGCTAAAAAATTGTACATCATACACAACATTTTTCAGGAACAATGGGAAAGTAATTCTGCTTTCAAAGTTGATAAACTTGTAAACTCACTTTTGAATGGAATTTTTAAAATGTACTTAAGTATCAAAAGTAAAAGAATAAGTAATTTTAAATTCCTTATATTAAACCAATTTTTTTTTTGATTTTTATTGATGGATAGCCAGGGGCACACTCCAACACTCAGACATAATTTACAAACGAAGCATTTGTGTTTTGTGAGTCTGCAAGATCAAATGCAGTAGGGATGACCAGGGATGTTCTCTTGATTAAGTGTGTGAATTGGGGAAAAATTCTGTCAAAATGTAACTAGTACTTTTGTGTGTCAGGGAAAATGTATGGAGTAAAAAGTTTTATTTTGGAATGTAGTGAAGAAAAAGTAGTACTTTTAAGTATTTTTACTGAAGTACTTTACACCACTGCCCAAATGCCTGCACACCAGTACATTAGCATACTTTATATATTGTTACACACGCACTTATCACACAGTATTCCATACAATAGCTAAGGTCATGCAACCGGAGTTGAAACCTGAGTGAGGTGCACATGTACAGTATATAAACAGATGCATGTGCCATATATTTATGTGGTGGACACTTGATACGGTCACATGATATTGTTGTGCTATGTCACAAAATCATGTGACGACTACACATATCAATATTCATTTTATATATCAATATTTTGCTCAATAAGTCTTGCTAAGTGGATGGGTCTCTACAGAAGGTGTAAACGGTACAGGCAAATGGTTACTTGCATAGTAGCAATATCAGAAAGAGATAGTGTCAATGTAAATAAAATAATATACAGTACACAAACAATATCAATAACAATAGTGATAGACGAGGTAGTTATATGCATACAATCAGGGGTAAAGTGGCTGAGCAGAAGGATATAAAAAAAAATAGTAGCAGCAACGTGTGTTAGGAGAGAGTCATTTTAATGGAGGCACTGCAGATAGTGCTGATGACTTGTCTGTCCAAACCACGCATGAGCAAGGGAATATATATTTGGAGAGCCTGTTTCTGTCCTGTCCTTGACTTTGGTGCAGGGCATGTGATGTCCATAGCCTCTTCGTCACAAAACTCCCTGATCCTCTCAAAAATATACATTTGTCTAATCAAAACGTGTCTATAATCAAAATGTGTTATTTATGATTTACATACAAGTGTTATCAATTCCTTGTAGAGATGCCACACTGCTGCTTTTGTCACATGGGATGGCATCAGCTTTCCACCAAAGTGTTTGTGTCCTGGGTGGCATCCTGGTTACACTATTGAATTATCCTCTCCATAGTCGTTGATGAAGTTCTGCAAGTCCTCATGCTTCAGGTGTAACCTGTGCTTGCTTGGGCCAGCTCTTTTCTTGATGGGAGGCATTAGACCATTCTCCTTGTATGACTGGTGGACAGTCAGGCATGTTCTACTGATGCGGAAAGATACATTTCAGATACAAATATTTTGGCATTATTATACAATAGATGCGAAATGGCATTCTGAGAACATCACTACACACAGTTCATACACGTAATGTTAGCTAGCCAGCCATCTAACGTCAGCTGGCTAGCTAACAGCAAGCTTTAACTAGCAATACAAACCGATTGTCATAGCAAGCTAAAGTTAACAAAATAGTTTGTTAGCTAGTTAACATTAGGCTATAACTAGCAATGCGAAATGGCATTCTGAGAAAACATCACTGACGTTACACACACTTCATACACATAAGTTAATGTTAGCTAGCAAGCCAGCCATCTAACCTCAGCTAATGTTAGCTAGCTAACAGCAAGCTTTAACTTGGTCTTTTGTTTAGACATGTAACGTTAGCTAAACAATTAACTATAATCCCAATCCATAATGTAACGTTTCTCGCAATACAAACCGATTGTCATAGCTATGACAAAAGTTAACCAAATAGATTCAATGTTAGCTAGTTAGCTAGCTAACATTAGGCTATAACTAACAGTGCGAAATTACATTCTGAGAAAACATCACAAACGTTACACACACTTCATACACATAAATGAATCTACAATGTCTAATTAAATAAAAATGTTTTTACCTAAATCAGGGATTTCCTCATCGTCTGATTAATTTTCAAAGTCAGAGTCAGCATGGCACAATCGTCCTCCAGAAGTAGTCCATCACAACTTTTTCCCACTGACCTTTGTCGATAGTGCCTGATAAATTCAGGGCAACTGTTATTGAACAGTAGCAACATATTTGCAGTTCTCTATGGCTAACGTTATATCTTTCGAACAAACTAGAAATAGAAATAATTATCTACGCATAATGAGAAGCTCACTTTATAGACACAAGATGCTACACCGCAGACCAGTCTGAAACTCATCTCTCGGCATGTTCAGACCACTCATTATCTCAGCCAATCATGGCTAGCGGGAAGGTTCCTGACTTTCTTTGGCTAAACCAACCAGGCTCGTAATTTAACAGATGTATTTGTATTTACAGATGGCACAACATTTTTATTAAGGCACATGACTGTTCTTATGGTCGAGAAGGCATTTCTGCCAAACACGCATTTTGATAATAAAAAAAATGTTTAAGTTCAAACGTCTCACCTGTGAAGTCGTGCATTCCAGGTGACTACCCCAGTAAGTTGGTTGAGAGAATGCCAAGAGTGTGCAAAGCTGTCAAGGCAAAGGGTGGCTATTTGAAGAATCTCAAATATGAAATATATTTTGATTTGTATAACACTTTTTTGGTTACTACAAGATTCCATATGTTATTTCAAAGTTCCGATGTCTTCACTTTTATCCTACAATGTAGAAAATAGTGAAAATAAACAAATCCCTTGAATAAGTAATTGTCAACTTTTGACTGGTACTACGTATGTATGTACAGTTGAAGTCGGAAGTTTACATATACCTTAGCCAAATAGATTTAAACTCAGTTTCACAATTCCTGACATTTAATCCTAGTAAAAAATCCCTGTCTTAGGTCAGTTAGATCACCACTTTATTTTAAGATTGCGAAATTTCAGAATAATAGTAGAGAGTGATTTATTTCAGCTTTTATTTCTTTCATCACATTCCCAGTGGGTCAGAAGTTTACATACACTCAATTAGTATTTGGTAGCATTGCCTTTAAATTGTTTAACTTCGGTCAAACGTTTCGGGTAGCCTTCCACAAGCTTCCCACAATAAGTTGGGTGAATTTTGGCCCATTCCTCCTGACAGAGCTGGTGTAACTGAGTCAGGTTTGTAGGCCACCTTGCTCGCACACACTTTTTCAGTTCTGCCCACAGATTTTCAATAGGATGGAGGTCAGGGCTTTGTGATGGCCACTCCAATACCTTGACTTTGTTTTCCTTAAGCCATTTTGCCACAACTTTGGAAGTATGCTTGGGGTCAATGTCCATTTGGAAGACCCGTTTGCGACCAAGCTTTAACTTCCTGACTGATGTCTTGAGATGTTGCTTCAATATATCCACATAATTTTCCTTCCTCATGATTCCATGTATTTTGTGAAGTGCAACAGTCTCTCCTGCAGCAAAGCACCCCGACAGCATGATGCTGCTACCCCCGTGCTTCACAGTTGGGATTGTGTTCTTCGGCTTGCAAGCCTCCCCCTTTTTCCTCCAAACATAACGATGGTCATTATGGCCAAACAGTTCTATTTTTGTTTCATCAGACCAGAGGACATTTCTCCAAAAAGTACGATCTTTGTCCCCATGTGCAGTTGCAAACCGTAGTCTGGGTTTTTTATGGCGGTTTTGGAGCAGTGACTTCTTCGTTGCTGAGTGGCCTTTCAGGTTTTGTCAGTATTGGACTTGTTTTACTGTGGATATAGATACTTTTGTACCTGTTTCCTCCAGCATCTTTACAACGTCCTTTGCTGTTGTTCTGGGATTGATTTGAACATTTCGCACCAAAGTACATTCATCTCTAGGAGACAGAACCTGTCTCCTTCCTGAGAGGTCTGATGGCTGCGTGGTCCCATGGTGTTTATACTTGTGTACTATTGTTTGTACAGATGAACCTCGTACCTAGAGGCATTTGGAAACTGCTCCCAAGGATGAACCAGACTTGTGGAGGTCTACAAGTCTACTTTTTCTCTGGGGTCTTATCTGATTTCTTTTGATTTTCCCATGATGTCAAGCAAAGCGGCACTGAGTTTGAAGGTAGGCCTTGAAATACATCCACAGGTACACCTCCAATTGACTTAAATTATGTCAATTAGCCTATCAGAAGCTTCTAAAGCCATAACATAATTTTCTGGAATTTTCCAAGCTGTTTAAAGGCACAGTCAACTTAGCGTATGTAAACTTCTGACCCACTAGAATTGTGATACAGCGAATAAGTCAAATAATCTATCCGTAAACAATTGTTGGAAAAATGACTTGTGTCATGCACAAAGTAGATGTCCTAACTGACTTGCCAAAACTATAGTCTGTTAACAAGACATTTGTGGAGTGGTTGAAAAACGAATTTTAATGACTCCAACCTAAGTGTATGTATGTATCTATGTACACTACCGTTCAAAAGTTTGGGGTCACTTAGAAATGTCCTTGTTTTTGAAAGAAAATCTATTTTTTTGGTCCATTTAAAATAACATCAAATTGATCAGAAATACAGTGTAAACATTGTAAATGATGGAAACAGCTGATTTTTTTTATGGAATATCTGTATAGGCAAACAGAGGCCCATTATCAGCAACCATCACTCTTGTGTTCCAATGGCACGTTCTTTGCTAATCCAAGTTTATAATTTTAAAAGGCTAATTGATCACCAGAAAACCCTTCTGCAATTATGTTAGCACAGCTGAAAACTGTTGTTTTGATTAAAGAAGCAATAAAACTGGCCTTAGACTAGTTGAGTATCTGGAGCATCAGCATTTGTGGGTTCGATTACAGGCTCAAAATGGCCAGAAACAAAGACTTTCTTCTGAAACTTGTCAGTTTATTCTTGTTCAGAGAAATGAAGGCTATTCTATGCGAGACATTTCAGAGAATCTGAAGATCTCGTGCAAACTGGCTCTAACCAGAATAGAAAGAGTGAGAGGCCCCGGTGCACAACTGGGCAAGAGGACAAGTACATTAGTGTCTAGTTTGAGAAAGACGCCTTACACGTCCTCAACTGGCAGCTTCATTAAATAGTACCCGCAAAACACCAGTCTCAACGTCAACAGTGAAGAGGCGGCTCCGGGATGCTGGCCTTCTAGGCAGAGTTGCAAAGAAAAAGCCATATCTCAGTCTGGCCAATAAAAAGAAAAGATTAAGATGGGCAAGAGAACACAGACACTGGACAGAGGAACTCTGTCCCCTCTTCACTGTTGACTTTGAGACTGGTGTTTTGCGGGTACTATTTAATGAAGCTGCCAGTTGAGGACTTGTTTCTCAAACTAGACACTTTAATGTGCTTGCCCTCTTGCTCAGTTGTCCTTTTTTGGGCATTAGGCTACACTTTACAATAAGACTCAACTCTGACTGACCGCAGCATCTATCGATAGTCTAAACTATGACACAAATTGGGGGATTATTCACACCTAGCAAAGCTATTAGACTATCCTTTTGTTAATTAATGGAGGTGTAAATGTTTCAGTCTCTCTCCTATCTCACAAGAGTCCTGAATTGAGCAACAACAAAAAAGTTCAGCTGGCGGGTGGTCCCAGAGTTGAGAGAACCTGGGTAAATGCAATGGCGCCATTACACTTGACATGTGGACTGATGATTTTAGAAAAATAGGATGCTTGTGCCTTACAGACCACTACATAAACTAAGAGTGGCTGTTGTCCACCACGAAGTGGGACAGTGCAGCTGAAAACTGCAGTTAAAAACCTCTTATGGGCAGGATGCTAGCATCCCACCTGGCCAACATCCGGTGAAATTGCAGAGCGCCAAATTCAAAATACAGAAATAGTCTAATTAAAAATTCATAAAAATAGAAGTGTTATACATCGGATTAAAGATGAACTTCTTGTTAATCCAGCCGCTGTGTCAGATTTCAAAAAGGCTTTATGGCGAAAGCATACCATGAGATTATCTGAGGACAACGCCCCGCTTACAAAAGCATACAAACATTTTACAACCAAGTAAAGGAATTACAAAAGTCAGAAATGGCGATAAAATTAATCACTTACCTTTGTTGATCTTCATATGTTTGCACTCACAAGAGGCCCTGTTACACAATAAATCTTAATTTTGTTCGATAAAGTCCCTCTTTATGTCCCAAAAACTCATTTTTTTGGGCACGTTTTGTTCAGTAATCAACTGGCTCAAAGGCGGTCACGACATGAGGATGAATACATCCTAACAGTACCGGTAATGTTCGTCGAAACATGTCAAACGATGTTTATAATTAATCCTCAGGTTGTCTATTGTCTAAATAATCGATAATATTTCAACCGGACAATAGCGTCTTCAATAGAAAGGAAAAACAACGAACGGCGCTCAATCGGTCACGTGCGCAAAACAGCTCTGGTTCATTCTGCATGCCACTTACAAAATGGTCTCATTCTTCCTAATTTTTCAGAATACAAGCCTGAAACAATGTCTAAAGACTGTTCACATCTAGTGGAAGCCATAGGAACTGCAATCTGGGCCCTAAACCCAACATACTGGGTAGGCATTCAATAGAAAAGTACCCACATCAAAAAATATCCCACTTCCTGGATGGATTTTCCTCAGGTTTTTGCCTGCCATATCAGTTCTGTTATACTCACAGACATTATTTTAACAGTTTTGGAAACTTTAGAGTGTCTTCTATCCAATACTACCATATATAGATATGCATATGCATATCCTAGCTTCTGGGCCTGAGTAACAGGCAGTTTACATTGGGCACCTCATTCATCCAAAATTCAAAATACTGCCCCCTACCCAAGAGAGGTTAAAATAAGGCCAGCGATTGTGAAAGAATACTTGAGGGTCTTGTTGATTTCCTCTGCAGCTTCAAGAGGCCTACTGTCCACCTGGTAATTGTGTGGATCCAAAGGATAAAGCTTCACCTACAGATGGATGTGTGGTTTCCGAGAGAACCCAGCTGCAAGCCTGCGACCAGGCACGGTGGATGACATCCTTTTCCTGCACAGCAATTTGAAGAAATCCAGAGATGATTTGTTCTCTAATATTAGAAGGCTCTTTAAAGCGATTTGAGTTGTCAATGTGCCGCATTGCGTTGTGAAAAATAAAAAATAAATATATATATCGTTCTTAATTCATGGCATAGTTTCTTTTTAGCCAAATGTTGAATAGACATGCAGACAAATTAAATTATTCAGGAAAAGAGGAATAAGAGCCTACTGTCTCTACTCATAAAATAATTACGCTAAATAAATTATTATTTTGTTGGGTAACGGATCGGCTCTCGGAACTCATTAAGAGGTGGCTTCTATCTTCAATATCATTCATTCAGAAGGTTAAACCCATAGGTATTAGGCCCACAGTAAATTAAATTAGATAACCAGGTACATGTTTCATTGGGTTATAATGATTCATGGCATGGGAAAGTTATAATATCAAAGTTATGGGTGGAGTTAGAAATTTGACTGTCAGAAGAATTACAATGGAAGTAAACTTTTAATCCGTCTGTCTGCATATTTGAAGACATGGCCAATAAGGGTGCAGTGAGATTACCCTATGGGTTGGATGGTACTTTTGTTGTCAATCATCTTGAAAAAGTGTATAATTAAAAACTGAAAATCAACCAATGTCAGCCTTTAAATGCTTTATTATCCAAATGTTTTGTAAGTATGTGGGTGACTGAGAGAAACAAAATGGTGCAGTTTGAGGCCATGTGGCAGGGAGTGATGCGGGCGCTGGAGATGTGGTTGTGAGCAGGTGGGTCTGGTTAGGTGTGATGTAGTTGTCGTTTGTACAGTGCCTTCAGAAAGTATTCAGACCCCTTGACTTTTTACACATTTCGTTATGTTAGAACCTTTTTCTAAAATGAATTAAATTGTTATTTCCCTTCATCAATCTACACACAATACCCCATAATGACAAAACAAAAACAGGTTTTATAAAAAATACACTTACATTCAGACCCTTTACTTAGTACTTACACCTTTGGCAGCGATTACAGCCTTGAGTATGACGCTATAAGCTTGGCACACCTGTATTTGGGGAGTTTCTCCCATTATTTTCTGCAGATCCTCTCAAGCTTTGTCAGGTTGGATGGGGAGCGTTGCTGCACAGGTCTCTCCAGAGATGTTCGATCGGGTTCAACTCCGGGCTCTGGCTGGGCCAATCAAGGACATTCATAGACTTGTCCCAAAGCCCACTCGTGTGTTGTCTTGGCTGTGTGCACAAGTTCTTGTCCATTTGGAAGGTGAACCTTCGCTCCAGTCTGAAGATCTGAGCGCTCTGGAGCAGGTTTTCATCAAGGAACTCTCTGCACCTTGCTCCGTTCATTTTTGCCTCGATCCTGACTAGTCTCCGAGTGCCTGCCGCTAAAAAAACACCCCCACAGCTGATGTTGCCACCACCATGCTTCACCGTAGGGATGGTGCCAGCTTTCCTCCAGATTTGAGGCTTGCCATTCAGGCCAAAGAGTTCAATCTTGGTTTCATCAGACCAGAGAACCTTGTTTCTCATGGTCTGAGAGTCTTTAGGTGCCTTTTGGCAAACTCCAAGCGGGCTGTCATGTGCCTTTACCTTAGGAGTGGCTTCCATCTGGCAACTCTACCATAAAGGCCTGATTGGTGGAGTGCTGCAGAGATGGTTGTCCTTCTGGAAGGTTCTCCCATCTCTACAGAGGAACTAGAGCTCTGTAAGAGTGACCATTGGGTTCTTGGTCACCTCCCTGACCAAGGCCCTTCTTCCCTGATTGTTCAGTTTGGCCGGGTGGCCAGCTCTAGGATGAGTCTTGGTGGTTCCAAACTTTTTCCATTTAAGAATGATGGAAGCTAATGTGTTCTTGGCAACCTTCAATGCTGCAGACATTTTTTGGTTCCTTTCGCTAGATTTGTGCCTCGACACATTCCTGTCTCGGAGCTCTACAGACAATTCCTTCGACCTCATGGCTTGGTTTTTGCTCTGACATGCACTGTAAACTGTGGGACAGTTGTTTGCCATGTCCAAATCATGTGCAATTAAATGTACCACAGGTGGACTCCAATCAAGTTGTAGAAACATCTCAAGGATGATCAATGGAAACAGGATGCACCTGAGCTCAACTTTGAGTCTCATAGCAAAGGGTCTGGAAACTGATGCAAATAACATATTTCTGTTAATTAAAAAAACTGTTTTTGCTTTGTCGTCATGGGGTATTGTGTATAGATTGCTGAGTTTTTTAAATTTATTTAATCCATTTTAGGGTACGGCTGTAACATAACAAAAGGTGGAAAAAGTCAAGGGGTCTGAATACTTTCCGAAGGCACTGTATGTGTATGTGCCAAGGCTATATGACTGCGCCATCAACTTGTTTTTTTTAACAGACATCACTTGCTGCTTATATTCAGTCAACACATATTTTAAGAATATCATGGAGTATAACTGAACATTTTAGTTTCAATTAGAATAAAATCCTTAGTGTTTCAAACGTTTCATTATGTAATATGCTACAGTCCAGTTACAGCTTCTTCTGACAAAGTAGAAACACAAAAATATACATTTTTTTCGGGTGTGCATGCTGGACAGAGGAATAGCAATTCTTACACTTTTGTTCTAAATTCAATCACCCTCGTCTTCATTCTCCATCATTTATTTAATTAAAATTAAATGTTAAAGTCGTGCACAATTATCAGTTTATATGTGGTTTATATCGCCCATTCATTGACAGCATTCATTCAGGTAGAGACACATTATTGCCTTGGGACCCAAAAGCATAATCAGAGCTCTATCTCCCCCTTGCTGTGGTCTGGAGAAATGAAGCAGTGACGCGGGGTAACGTACTAAACTACAAAATACCTCTACATCACGCGGCATAATGTCAACTTTTAATTGAGGAACCACTGTAGTTGTAATGGAATAATACAATAAAAACGAAGTGAATAGTTAAATTATATTTATACTATAATTGTAACATTTTTACCCATGTTATTGAGCCCATTTCTGGAATTGCAACTTATATTTTAGATGGTGTCAGCATAATTTTTTCAGGAGTAGAATATCATTTTAAAAAGTCACCAGAACTGAGATTCTCAGTCCTTCTACATACAAATTATCCCAGAGAGGACTGGAATTGGTCAAACTCGCAGTTTAATACATGGACAAAATTATCCTCTTTCCCTAAAAGCATGATGCTCATGGCTTTCTTACATGAAAGGGGAGGTTAACTTGGCCCCAGACAATCGATCTAAGATCTACTTAAATTTAAGTAACGGGATTTGTTGTTGTTGCTTTAACCCCCAAGTTTAACATCCTGGCGTTTTAAACCATACTCTAGTTTTGCATACTGAGAAAGTGTCATGCGCGATTGCGTTGTTTCCCGTTATTTGTTGATTTCGGCATCGCCATTTCTAATTGATCAGCTGTTGTCAAAAAGAGTATGACATCAAGTCATTTAAAGTATAATCGAAATGTCGCATACTATTAAACATATTTTTTTCGCATACTCATAACGACCTACTATTTAGGAAGCAAGTATGGGTATTCGGACACAACTCTCTCAACACCTAAACTCTCAGTGTGTGTGTGTGTGTGTGTGCCTGCGCCTGCATAGAATGATGGTATCCTCAGTAAATTAAATTGATAGGGCTGTTCAGGGATGTCATGATATATTGACCCTCAGGTAGAGTAGATAACTATCTCATACGTGGATGTGTTTTTGTACAAATCTATTTATGACTATACTGGAGACGTTAGTTGGGCACATTGTTGGAGAGGCAATACACCCTCACAGGTTGTGTGCAGAAAACATATGATTGGTCTACAGATACAGTGGGTCTTCCTTTAAAAGTTGTGTCATACTACAGCACACCTTGTTGGCTACCACAGAATTCTATGGCACGTTATTTAATTGTCAGCCATTGCTACCATTCACCTTTCTAGGACACACGTTCCGCTAGCAGAACCCCTCGACAACATTCCGCTGAAAAGGCAGCGCGGGAAATTCAAAAATATTTTTCGGAAATATGTAACTTTCACACATTAACAAGTCCAATAGAGCAAATGAAAGATAAACATCTTGTTAATCTACCCATCATGTCCGATAAAAAAAAAAAATGCTTTACAGCGATAACACAACATATGATTATGTTAGATCACCGCCAAATCCAAAAAACACACAGCCATTTTCCCAGCCAAAGATAGGAGTCACAAAAAGCAGAAATAGAGATAAAATGAATCACTAACCTTTCATGATCTTCATCAGATGACACTCATAGGATATCATGTTACACAATACATATATGTTTTGTTCTATAATGTGCATATTTATATCCAAAAATCTCAGTTTACATTGGCGCCATGTTCAGAAATGCTCCAAAATATCCGGAGAAATTGCAGAGAGCCACATCAAATAACAGAAATACTCATCATAAACTTTGATGAAAGATACATGTTTTACATACAATTAAAGATACACTTGTTCTTAATACAACCGCTGTGTCAGATTTCAAAAAAACTTTACGGAAAAAGCAAACCATGCAATAATCTGAGACGGCGCTCAGATAGAAACAAAATTTCTCCGCCATGTTGGAGTCAACAGAAATCGGAAATTACAATATAAATATTCCTTTACCTTTGATGATCTTCATCAGAAGGCACTCCCAGGAATCCTAGTTCCACAATAAATTGTTGTTTTGTTCGATAATGTCCATTATTTATGTCCAAGTAGATACTTTTGTTAGCACGTTTAGTACACATATCCAAACGCTCGTGCAGGTCCAGGCGAACGTCGGACGAAAACTTCAAAAAGTTATATTACAGGTCGAATAAACTTGTCAAACTAAGTATAGAATCAATCTTTAGGATGTTTTTATCATAAATATTCAATAACGTTCCAACCAGAGAATTCCTTTGTGTCTATAGAAGTAATGGAACGCAAGTCGATATCATGTGGAATGCGCGTGACCAGGACCTGGCTCTCTGCCAGACCACTGACTCAAACAGCTCCCATCCGGCTCAACTTCACAGTAGAAGCTTCTTTCAACGTTCTACAGACTGTTGACATCTAGTGGAAGCGCAAACAGATCCATATCCCACTGGAATTTCAATAGGCGATTAGTTGAAAATCCATCAGCCTCAGGTTTTTGCCTGCCATATGAGTTTTGTTATACTCACAGACATCATTCAAACAGTTTTAGAAACTACAGAGTGTTTTCTATCCAATAGTAATAATAATATGCATATATTAGCATCTGGGACAGAGTAGGAGGCAGTTCACTCTGGGCACGCTATTCATCCAAAGTGAAAATGCTGCCCCCTATCCCTAAAAAGTTAATGCTAGTTAGTGCTAGTTTGACCACCAGAGTGCGTCTTTAAAGCATTTGAAAGCCTTCCATATTGGCTATACTAGAGAACTTAGGATATGGGATTTATTTTAAGAAATGTTTATTAATTAATTGGATTCATATTATGGTGTTTCTATTCCAATATTTTTTTTATCTTAACCCTCAGGGTTACTGTTAGGATGGAATGGAAAATATGGCGCTGTACATCATGACGGTCGGGAGTAGGCTACAGTACGAAGAGCATAATATTTCCACACCCTTAATTGTAGTCTAACCAATACCCAAACGGAGATTTAGTGAAAATAAAAATCTTGTAGATCAGCGCGAAACGGTGGTGAAATATTTGACCGTACACGGGTTGCTTCAAATCCTATTGCTTCTAACATCAATATGCTTTTTAAATAAATAAGAGCTACACCACTTTTAACAGCACATTACTCAACACTAGTAAGACTCATGTTGCCTACAGTATATCTAAAAAATAAAATGTTTCAATGACGTGACTCTCTGCCAATAATTACATTTAGAGGATTGGAGGATTCTGAATTAATATCTAAGGGGCATTTTTCGTTAGGCAAATTTATCTGTGTAAGTATCCATTATTAGCCTTTATCTAATTCAAAATTAATGAATAGTAATTGTGTGCCACCCTAATGGACTCCCAATCACAGTTGGATGTGATAAAACCTGGATTCGAACCAGGGACTGTAGTAATGCCTCTTGCACTGAGATGCAGTAGCTTAGACCAAAGCGCCACTCGTATGGGCTATTAGCAAGACAATATATATTGATCATATTGTCCTGGTAATAGCCCATCCTAGAAACGTTGTTTGCAGAATTCACAGCCCGCTACGCTTGTGAAAAACAGGGTTAATATTAATACTACTTTTCCCCCTTCCACTTGTTAAAGGTTCTAGGTTGTAACGTTTTTTGTTCAATTAATATATTTGAGTTTAACCACAATATTTGTTGTATTATTTGTTCTGTCTTTTCTGGTGGATTAAACTGAATTTGCAACCAACTTCCTATGGCTTGTTAAAAAAATGACGATATTTTGGAGTTTATTTCGTTTTCAAATAACCTAAAGTGAGCGAGAAAAAGGCCATTCTTGAACATGGGGTGAGACATTGTTACTCATTTGTAAATAAAGACAGTTTTTTATTTAGAATGATTAATTTGTGATTTTAGAGGGAGAGAAACCAAAAACCTGCCGACTCCTCATGGGTCTCCCGGTCGCGGCCGGCACGGTATTGAACCAGCAACACTGTAGCAACACAGTTTGCAATGCGATGCAGTGTCTTAGATCGCTGCGCCACTCGGGCACTGTACAACATGAATGGTCGGGAGTTTGCTACAGTACTACAGTAAGAGCAAAATAATCCTGACATTTCCACACCCTAATTGTAGTCAACATTTCTCTTAGAATAAAAACTTTAGTGTAACAACAGTTTTAGTAAGTAATACAGAAGTTGTGCACAATTATCAGTTTCTATTTGGTTTATGTCGCCCATTCATTGTCAGAGACGCAGTAGCACCTTGGGACCCAAAACCATAATCAGCTCTAACTCCCCCTTGCGCTGGTCTGAAGCAATGAAGTAATGACACAGGGTACCGTACTAAACCACAAATGACCTCTATGTCCCGCAGCATAATCACAAAACGTTTAGTTAAGCAACCATTGTAGGCATATATTTCTCCCCTCATTCAGTTCTGTACACAGGTATAACCTCTGGAAACTATGCTGCCTGGATCTCAGCTCCATCCCTCAAGTCTAACACAATATTTCCCGATTACATCCATACCAACTAGGGTTGGACATTTGAAATGATTTCACTATGTTAATAATATGGCATTTTTTGGGATGTCCGGATAGTTAAAATAAATGCTCTTGACCAATCATAATGACGAAAATGCAGAGGGCAAAAGTACCACAACAGCAGACGGCTGCTATTTTCCAGTAGGTTTTGGCTAACCGCAACAGTGAAAATGACGTCTGATGTTCGTCATGATTCACCTGATTCGGTTTCAAAAAAGTTGTCTTGTGAGAGTTTTACATTGATCTGTGTCAGGTCTTGTGGAACCTCTGTTACTGTAGGTGCGTGCCTGTAATCACAATTTGAAGTGGGGAAAATGGCATAGTCTACCGTGTTCAGGGCTGACTGGAGGGCTAAATGTGATGCACCACCTTGATTCGGTTCTATGTAGCAAAATTTGAAATTGTATTTTTTACATTGGCTAAAAGTAGAGACTCAGAGCTAGAAAATGGTATATCATACACTGCAGTTGAGGAACAATGAGAAAGTAATTCTGCTTTGAAACTTGTAAGCCCACTTATGAGAATGTTTTGGTACACCTACTGGAGAGCAATTTTTTGTCTACACCCATTCAGCATAGTTCACAAGGTCTTAAGCTTTAGCCCCACCCATCTCTTTAAGGAGTCATGTGTGAGGCCATGTGCTAAACAGAGTAACTAAAAACGGTGAAAGTAGTAGCAAAAACACACTATCTAGTCCTTGGACTATATCATAATATAACTTTGGTGCAGGTCATGTTATTCACATTACAGTCTCTGATAAACACACACTATATCAAATTAAATCAGTTTATTTGTCACAAGCACAGGATACAGAAGGTGTAAACGGTACAGTGAAATGGTTACTTGCATAGTGGAGTCTTTTGTTTAGACCCGTAATCACAACCCATACTACCATGCATCAATCTGCAGGTACCTTAAGCTAACCAACTAGGTTCAATGTTAGCTAGCAATGCAAATGGATTTCTAATATTACTACACAGCTCATACAAGTAACGTTAGCTAGCGAGCCAGCCAGCTAATGTTAGCTAGGTAGCGAACAGTACGCTTAAACTTGCAGTGAAAACGACTTTCTATCAAAATTACAAATGCATAATATCTGAAAATGTAGTTAGACTCTTAACCGTATACAGTGCGTTCGGAAAGTATTCAGTCCCCTTGCAAATGTATTAAAAATAAAAAACAACTTATTTTCATAAGTATTCTGACCCCTCGAAATTGAGCTCAGGTGCATCCTATTTCCATTGATCATCCTTGAAATGTTTCTACGACTTGATTGGAGTCCACCTGTGGTAAATTCAATTGATTGCACATGATTTGGAAAGGCATACATCTGTCTTGATAAGGTCCCACAGTGCATGTCAGAGCAAAAACTAAGCCATGAGGTCAAAGGAATTGTCCGTAGACCTCCGAGAATGGATTGAGGCACAGATCTGGGGAAGGGTACCAAAAAAATTCTGCAGCATTGAAGGTCCCCAAGAACAAAGTGGCCTCCATCATTCTTAAATGGAAGAAGTTTGGAACCACCAAGACTCTTCATAGAGCTGGCCGCCCGGCCAAACTCCGCAATCAGGGGAGAAGTGCCTTGGTCAGGGAGGTGACCAAGAACCTAATAGTCACTCGGACAGAGCTCCAGAGTTCCTCTGCGGAGATGGGAGAACCTTCCAGAAGGACAACCATCTCTGCAGCACTCCACCAATCAGGCATTTATGGTCGAGTGGCCAGACAGAAGCCACTCTTCAGTAAAAAGCACATGATAGCCCACTTATTAGTCAGGATCAAGGGAAAGATGAACAGAGCAAAGTACAGACAGATCCTTGATGAAAACCTGCTACAGAGCGCTCAGGACCTCAGACTGGGGCGAAGGTTCACCTTCCAAATGGACAAAGAGTGGAGTGGCTTTGGGACAAGTCTCTGAATGTCCTTGCGTGACCCAGCCAGACCTCGGACTTGAACCCGATCGATCATCTCAGGAGAGACCTGAAAATAGCTGTGCAGCGCCGCTCCCTATCCAACCTGACAGAGCTTCTGTAGGGAAGAATGGGAGAAACTCCCCTAATACAGGTGTGCCAAGCTTGTAGCGTCATACCCAAGAAGACCCAAGGCTGTAATTGCTGCTTAAGCTGCTTCAACAAAGTACTGATTAAAGGGGCTGAATACTTAAGTGACATTTCAGTTTATTTATAATAAATTTGCAAACATTTCAAAAAACCTGTTTTTGCTTTGTGATTTTGATACTAGTGCTCCAGCATTGTGTGTAGATTGGGGGTGATTGTTTAATCCATTTTAGAAAAAGTCAAGGGGTCTGAATACTTTCTGAATGCACATGGGTAAACGCTTCTCCCTATCTGTCATGGATATCATGTGTGCCCTTAGTTTGAAGATGTAATCCGGAGACAGGTGTTTTATACCACAGCCGTCTGTTCTCTTTTTGACTCCCACCGCATCTCCGGGCATTCCACTAATTTCAAAACTCTGTCAACTTCCTCCGTGACAATTCTGTTGATTGCTGTTTCTTCCTCATCACAAGACTCTACAATGTCTGGATCAAATAATGTTTTTACCTAAATCAGGGATTTCCCTGCTTCATTTTCTGAGTACCAAAAATGTAAATAAATTACGAGCCTAGTTGCTTTAGCGGGAACCTTCCCGCTAGCCATGATTGGCTGAGATAATGGTTGGGCTGGATATGCCGAGAGACTAGTTCGGATTGGTAGTAGTCCACCACAACTGTTCAAAAAAGCTGTGCACATACTGAGCAGCTTGTGTTATTGACCGAAGCATGCTACGTGGCAGACCAATCCAAACTAGTCTCTCGGCATATCACGCCAAACCATTATCTCAGCCAATCATGGCTAGCGGGAAGGTTCCCGCTAAAGCAACTAGGCTCGTAATTTATTTATTTATTCCTATTTACAGATGGCATACACGTTTGTTATTAAGGAACATGAAAGTTCACATGTTCCAGAAGGCATTTCTTCCCAAAAACACATTTGGACAAAAAATAAAATGTTTACTTTCAAATGCCTCTCCTGTGATGTAATGGCGTGACATATGCCTAGCTTCCTGGAACGGGTCACACATGCACTATAATACAGTTTATTTTCATGTAAAACGCAACATGAAGATAACATAAGAATTTATTAAAGTAAGACATTCAAATACCATGGTGTATCCTTGTATGGAACAATGTCACAAGGATCATTTTAATTTAGACAACACAACATTGTTAAAATAGGCCTATAATTTCTTCTCTCCAAAAATGAACACTCCAGTAATCAAATACTAACGTCCGTTCAGATATTCGAATAATAGTGCCCATCCCTAATACAAACCTCCCGCCAAAACCCACATTTATTTTGATCCCTAAAATAAATGTATATTAAACAAGTCTACTAAGCCTCTGCCCTAGAAAAAGAGGTTCCCGAAACTAAGCCTGGAACCTGAAATGTTATGTGTTTTCATCAGTGCAGAAAACACAATGTCACTAGCTCTACTCCCTACCCGCTGTTCGGATGCAGCCTTGTTTGTGGAACATTCCAGAAGCCATCATGGAGACACCAAGACTCATGAATATGGATTTCCCCATAATTGTGGCAGAATATTTTATTGTAACGAAATCAGCAGTCTAAATCAGCAACCCGTTCAGAGGGGCGAGCATAAACAGGATGTTTATCATTGGATTCAGAGCTTTTAATTGGCCCTATACTCATTAGACATAACAAACACAGGGGGCTTTGGAATTCTCCTCTTCTCCACTGCTGGTAGTGTGTGGAGGATGTCGCCACCATTTCTCAGTAAGGGCAATAGTGGCATTCTTCAGTGTGAACTGTGGTGTGTGTGTGTGTGGCTTTTATAGGAAGACACTAACCTGTCTCTCGTAATTGATCCCGCTCTAGGTTTCCTATGCTCGTCCTAGCTCAGCCTCCATTAGAGATGCAAATTTGTACGTCAGTGGCTTGCCAAAAACCATGACTCAGAAAGAACTGGAGCAGCTCTTTTCGCAGTACGGACACATCATTACCTCGCGCATTCTGGTGGACCAGGTGACCGGTGAGTAGGAGCCCCCCCTTCTCTGCAGATCCTCTCAAGCTCTGGTCTCACAACCACAGACCACGTGTAACCATGCCAGCCCAGGTCCTCTACATCCGGCTTCTTCACCTGCTGATGGGGGTGGGGGGTTGCTGAGGTGTTTTGTGGGGAAGAACGCATTCTGATTGGCTGGACCTGGCTCCCAAGTGGGTGGACCTTGCCTCCCAAGTGGGTGGTCCTATGCCCTCCCAGGCCAACCCATGGCTGTGCCCCAGCCCAGTCATGTGAAATCCATAGATTAGGGCCTAATGAATTTATTTCAATTGACTGATTTCCTCCTATGAACTGTAACTCAGTAAAATCTTTGAAATTGTTGCATGTTGTGTTTATTTATATTCAGTATAATTTGGCAATTTTGGGTTGCTTTTATGTAAGAACGTGACTGCAGAGCAAGTGGCTACTTATTTTTCGAGAAGGAATCTTATTCCTGCTTCCCCGTTTGCAAATATGTTGAACCCGGTAGTTTGACTACAGGGATATCATTGACGTGTGGGGTTTGTGGTGCTGATTTTGAAAAGGAAGACTTCCATTTCAAATATCAGTTATAGGCTTGATGTTTCAGTGACTCAGTTTGACCACAAATGTGTTTCAGTTATGCTGCTCATCACATTATTTTCCACCAAGTATATTAGCATGACCTTGCGATAGACTAGCGCTGTCTTTCTTAATCCTGGTCCTGGGGACCCAAAAGGGTGCATATTTTAGTTTTGTGTGTGTAGTGATAGGGCAAAAACAAATGTGGACCCCTTTGTGTCCCCAGGACCGGGATTTAGAAGCACTGATATTCTGTCCAGGGGGTGTACTTGTACATCATGCTGCCTCATGCTACAGAAACAGAAGAGAGAACTGCCCATAGGGAAGGAGTCTGTCTCGGACAGGGCTTACTTACTATAATGACATGTAGCTAACCAAGTCACTCAGGGTCACGATATTGCATCTGTCTAAACATGTGACACTTACATGTCTCACTCTGGTCCCCAGGTGTCTCCAGAGGAGTGGGTTTTATCAGGTTTGACCGGCGAATCGAAGCGGAAGAAGCCATCAAGTGCCTGAACGGTCAAAAGCCGCCAGGCGCCACAGAGCCCATCATGGTGAAGTTTGCCAACAACCCCAGCCAGAAGACCAGCCAGGCACTACTCTCCCAGCTGTACCAGTCGCCCAATCGAAGGTACCCTGGACCCCTTGCACAGCGCTTCAGGTACAGTAAAAGGGCACACCAAAAACATACCCACTTACCTACCACATTCTGATTAGACCTAAACAAAGTCATAGCCTAGCTACAACGATATAGAATCAATTTATTCCTCACGGGTGAAAGGAATTATAGAGCCCTATAAAATCCGTTGGAATGTTTCACCTCGTTCCATTTAGTTTTATCCCAAATTCAATTTTCTCCGTTTTGTTTTTAGATTTGTTCTCAAAATCGAACTTTTTTAATACAACATCACATTGTTGTGATGTTCTATTGCTTAAACCACATCACTTTTAGAATTTTACATTTTGGGGTGTAGATAACCTTTAATTCGAGTGTGCACCAGCAAAAGACGGGCTTGGTTAGCGATGTTTCTGTAGCACACAAGTGATTGCAGAGTTTGCTAAACAAATCACCACTGGATTGATGCAAATAATCATATCCTTCTGCCAGGTAGGCATAGACTACTTTGTAGTTAACATTTAATTGAAAAGGTTTTTATGAGAGCCTTTCCATCTACCAGAAGATGGTTGTCATTAGCATCATCGTTAACGGCTACACAAAGTGGTAGACAAATGCGCATACACAGACGGGCATTCCCGCGCCATTGCCTCTCCAGTAAGTTGAAAGAATATATGATTAACTTATGCATTTTGTTCACATCATAATCTTGGTGGAATGTATACCTTTTCTAATGAATTCAATACATTTAGTTGATTTCCTACTAAGTTCAATAGATTTTTTTAATATTGTAGAATTCCGTTTTAATGTCTGTATTCTGTGATTCCGCCCTCGTCGATTTTATAGGGCCTTAGCATTTGAGTTGTCTCACTTAACAGTGGAATACTATAGGCTACGTTACATTACAACACTCTGTTTTACTTATCAAAGCATCCAGAATTATTCTGACGGTATTAATATTTCAACCATATTTGTACTTTGCTGTGTTCCTCCTGGTGCTAATATCTCATCTTGTTGATTTTAAACGTGGGTTTTGGGGATTTTGCAACTTCGGGAGTATTCTGGTCATTATTGACTTGACTGTTTGAAAGCACCCTTGAATAAAAGGCAAACGCTCGTTAATGGGCTGTCCAAATTGACTTAACCATTTGATTTTTGGCAACCTTTTAATGGAATTGAATGTATTCTAATTCTAACTATCGTGTAAGCCTAATACCTTAACCATACTTTTCTTCCTTAGTGACTCACTTAGTATTTGCATATTTGTTTAATATTTGTGCACTTGCAGTTCATAATGACTTTTTATTCCTTTTCATCATGCTTCTTGACCATAAAATGATACACGTTTTCCCTTTACACTGATATCTGTGTGAATATACTACACAACATTAACAAGGTAATTTGGAAGTAATTTCCCTGGCGATATCCTGAGAGTGAATTTGCTTTTAACTCGTGACAATCTGTGCATTGGCATCTTGAATGAATGTGTTCGACTTCATCAATGTTCTGCAGACTACAGTATGTGCTTCAACTGATCTCCACTTTCTTCATTTCAGGTTGGACAATCTGTTAAACATGGCATACGGAGGAGTCAAGAGGTAGTGTATCTATTTTGACTGATATTTTATACTAGATTTCTGTGTCAAAAGTGGACATTGCAAATTTCGATTGGGCTATATTTCTCAGGAAATGTCAGTTGCGGCAGTTTTGCATTAGGACACATTTTGACACATTGCGTGTTTTCCACCCGAGATCGGGTTTGTTTGGCCTAGATCTTTTTCCATGACTACGTTCAGTGGATGTATAGGCTGTTGGTTTGAGCGATTCAGGGGTGAGTGTATGGCATTCACTATAGCGACTACAATTGAGGTTGGTGGTGAATGAAATATTCTGGCATTTGTGTAAGCTAGTGCCTGTTTGTATGTTGCGGCTGTGTTGTCTTTGACAACGTGTGTGGGGGTGGGTGGGGGGGATTGCGTGTGTGTGTGAAGGAGAGCGTGTCAGGGGTGAACACTGCTGCACTCTGAGGCTGATTCACGTTGGCAGGAGAAAGGCCAGTGACAGGTCACATGTCACACAGTAAATGCATACCTGATCCTATAACCCTGGGTGCTCTTTCCCTCTGCCTACCCTACATGCTCTGCCACTGGGGCTCATCTCTGAATTTCCCGCTTGTTATTTGAGATCTGACTGATTGAAGCAGTTTAGCTTTAGGACCCAGTCACAATAGGTTAATTTATTCACAATAAAGCAACGTGTCTGCCCACAAACCTTGAATTAATATTGCTTTTCCTCGTAGTTCTCCATTGCACTCCATGTCAAACTCCATGTCGTGTCCTGTTTTAAACAACCGAGCATCAGTGTTACATCAGCCGCCTCTCAGGAACTTCAGACTCCAGTATGGCATTTTGTTTGAGATGAATTTCCCACACTGCCTTCCTGAAGCATGATTGAATTGCATTTTTTCAGAAGTTCAAACGCCATCCTTCCCTTCACTGGGCGATGGTAGACTTGGTAGCCAAATCCCAGGGTCATTGATGCTCTGAGCACACCTGTTCTGGTGCAAGTTCCCTGAGGGGTTACCTGGAGCAGATAATCTTATCTGACACTGCTGAAATAATGAATGTCCTCCTGTGAACTTTGCTTTTTGTTTCCTCAAACTGCAAAACCACGATTGCCTACGAACTGGGATGTAATTGTCTTTGTAGCCTAAATCCCAATTTCATAGCGAGCTACTTCCCTCCTGGTTTTCCAGGAAATCTTAGAACTGGGCCATTTAAGACCAAGGTGTAGTCAATCACGTGATGTCCCTGTGTTTTCTATAATACACTGATTGTACAAAACATTAAACTTCTTTTGGTTCAAATCCCGTTAACGGGATTGATTTGACAACATCCGGTGAAATGGCAGAGCGAGAAATTCAATTATTATTTTTTATTTTTTTACTTTCATACATTCACAAGTGCAATACACCACCAAATTAAAGCTGAACTTCTTGTTATTCTAGCCACCGTGTCAGTTTTCTAAAAGTCTATACGCCGAAAGCAAACCATGCTTTTATCTGAGGACAGCACCCCATCAAACATACACAGACAATCATATTTCATCCTGCCAGGCGCAACACAAAAGTCAGAAATAAATATTTAATTCATGCCTTACCTTTGAAGAACTTCTTCTGTTGGCACTCCAATATGTCCCATAAACATCACAAATGGTCCTTTTGTTTGATTAATTCCGTCGTTATATCTCCCAAATGTCAATTTATTTTGCGCATTTGATTAAAAAAAACACCGGTTCCAACTCGCGCAACATGACTACAAAATATCTTCTAAGTTACCTGTAATCTTGATCCAAACATTTCAAACAACTTTCCTAATACAACTTTAGGTATTTTTTAACGTAAATAATCGATCAAATTTAAGACGGGATAAACTGTGTTCAATACCGGAGGAAAACAAAGAAAGCGTGTTCCAGGTCGCGCGCATCAAAACATTAGAGAGCTGGACCCTCGTTCTGGACAGCCGTACTTCTTCATTTCTCTAAAGAAAAACATCAACCAATTTCTAAAGACTGTTGACATCCAGTGGAAGCTATAGGAACTGCATGCATATTTCTATTAAAACGGGCTTACCATAGAAATCCAATGGAAAACAGATTGACCTCAAAACAAAATTACCTGGATGGATTGTGCTCGGGGTTTCGCCTGCCAAATCAGTTCTGTTATAGTCACAGACATTTTTCAAACCGTGTTAGAAACTTTAGAGTGTTTTCTATCCGAATCTACCAATTATATGCATATCCTAGCTTCTGGGCCTGAGTAGCAGGCAGTTTACTTTGGGCACACTTTTCATCCGGACGTGAAAATAGCGCCCCTAAGCCTAGAGAAGTTAAAACCTGCTCTTTCCATGACAGACTGACCATGTGAATCCAGGTGAAAGCTATGGTCCCTTATTGATGTCACGTGCTAAATCCACTTCAATCAGTGCAGATGAAGGGGAGGAGACAGGATAAAGAAGGATTTTTAAGCCTTGAAACAATTTACATGGATTGTGTATGTCTGCTATTCAGAGGGTGAATATAAGTGCCCTTGAATGAGGCATGGTAATAGGTGCCAGGTGCACCGGTTTGTGTCAAGAACTGCAATGCTGCTGTTTTTCACACTCAACAGTTTCCCGTGTGTATGAAGAATGGTCCACCACCCAAAGGACAACCAGCCAACTTGACACAACTGTGGGAAGCATTGGAGTCAACATGGACCAGCATTCCTGTGAAATGCTTTCAACACCTTCTAGAGTCCATGCCCCAACAGATTGTCTGTTCTGAGGGCAAAAGGGGGGATACAACTCAATATTAGGGAGGTGTTCTTAATGTTTTGTACACTGTTCGAAAAGACCGCTTGAAATTTCAGCCTGTTTTGGTGGGATGGAGCTTTGGCCTGCCTGATGACATCACCAGTTAGTAAATTAGTTAATAGACCAATAAGAAATAGTTCCAAATCTGTCTGCCAATAACAGCTAGTTTTCAATTTTCCTCAGACCACTCCCAGACATTGTAGCAAAATTCTTGCTTGAGAAATTGCTAAGAAGCTATTTTTGTTTGTTTTCAATTAAAATGGTCAAAATTAATCACTGTAAGCTAACCCTTTGACACGTACGAACACACGGGTGGGATCATACTATTGTGGCTCCTGCAGCGTACGCTCAAACCGGTGTGATTTAGAACACTTATTTAGAACAGGCAGTTACGATTGATGCAACAGTCAGCGTTGGAGCTGACCACACTGTTTATTCACAGAAACATTTTGCACAAACACAATCTTTATAATGTAATGTCCTCAGTGTGAGCAGTTTTATTTTTGGATGCAATGTTATCAGTGCGCTGTTAAATTGGCGCCTTTTCTTTAGACTGTTGCGATGTGCATAATAGCAAAGTTAACCAGCATATTGGTGTTTAGAACGATGAAGCGGAACCAGCAGCAGAGTTAGGAGACAAGAACAGCCCTTGCCTTAATTGTCTAACAAAAGTGAGGAGAGAGAGAACCCAAACTTAATTAGGCCTATAATCAATATCCTAACTGTTAAATGTCCTTGCTTATAAATCATATATACAGTACCAGTCAAAAGTTTGGACACCAAATCATTAAAGGGTTTTTCTTTGTTTTTACTCATTTATTCATTGTAGAATAATAGTGAAGCCATCAAAACTATGGAATCATGTAGTAACCAAGAAAGTGTTTAACAAATTAAAATGTATTATATATTTAAGATTCTTCAAAGTAGCCAACCTTTGCTTTGATGACAGCTTTGCACTCTTGACATTCTCTCAACCAGCTTCATGAGGTAGTCACCTGGAATGTTTTTCCAACAGACTTGAAGGAGTTCCCATATATGTTGAGCACATGTTGGCTGCTTTTCCATCACTCTGCAGTCCAACTCATCCCAAACCATCTCAATTGGGTTGAGGTCGGGTGATTGTGGAGGCCAGGTCATCTGATGCAGCACTCCATCACTCTCCTTGGTCAAATACCCCTTAAACAGCCTGGAGGTGTGTTTGGGGTCATTGTCCTTTTGAAAAACAAATGATAGTCCCACTAAGTGCAAACCAGATAGGATGGCGTATCGCTGCAGAATGCTGTGGTAGCCATGCTGGTTAAGTGTGCCTTAAATTCTAAATAAATCACTGACAATGTCACCAGCAAAGCACCATCACACCTCCTCGTCCATGCTTCACGGTGGGAACCACACATGCGGAGATAATCCATTCACCTACTCTTCGTCTCACAAAGGCAAGGCGGTTGGAACCAAAAATCTCACATTTGGAGTCAGACCAAAGGACAGATTTTCACCGATCTAATGTCCACTGCTCGTGTTTCTTGGCCCAAGCAAGTCTCTTCTTATTATTGGTGTCCTTTAGTAGTGGTTTATTTGCAGCAATTCGACCATGAAGGCCTGAGCCACGCAGTCTCCTCAGAACAGTTGATGTTGAAATGTGTCTGTTACGTAAACTCTGTCAAGCATTTATTTGGGCTGCAATCTGAGGTGCAGTTAATTGCCAAATTCTGAGGCTGGTAACTAATGAACGTATCCTCTGCATCAGAGGTAACTCTGCGTGTTCCTTTCATGTGGCGGTCTTCATGAGAGCCAGTTTCATCACAGTGCTTGATGGATATCGCGACTGCACTTGAAGAAACTTTCAAAGTTCTTGAAATTTTCCGGATTGACTGACCTTCATGTCTTAAAGTAATGATGGACTGTTGTTTCTCTTTGCTTATTTGAGCTGTTCTTGCCATAATATGGACTTGGTATTTTACCAAATAGGGATATCTTCTGTATATCTTGTCACAACACAACTGATTAGCTCAATTAAGAAAGAAATACATTCCACAAATTAACTTTTAACAAGACACACCTGTTAATTGTAATGCATTCCAGGTGACTACCTCATAAAGCTGGTTGAGAGAATGCCACGTGTGCAAAGCCCTCATCATCAAGGTGAAGGGTGGCTACTTTGATGAATCAAAAATGTATTTTGATTTGTTTAACACTTATTTGGTTACTATATGATTCCAAATGTGTTATTTCATAATTTTGATATCTTCACTATTATTCTACAATGAAAAAATTACGAAAAACCCTGCAATAAGTAGGTTTGTCCAAACTTTTGACTGGTACTGTATATACAGTGCTTTCGGAAATTATTCAGACACCTTCCCTTTTTCCACATTTTATGTTAAAGCCTTATTCTAATATTGATAAAAATATATATATTTATCAGTCTACACACATTATCCCATAATGAAAAAGCGAAAACAGTTTTTTTAGACATTTTTGCAAATGTATAAAAAAAATAAAAACATACATAAGTATTCAGACCCTTTGCTATGAGACTCATGACCTCAGACTGGGGTGAAGGTTCACCTTCCAACAGGACAACGACCCAAAGCACACAGCCAAGACAACGCAGGAGTGGCTTTGGGACAAGTCTCTGAATGTCCTAGAGTGGCCCAGCCAGAGCCCTGACTTGAAGCTGATCCAACATCTCTAGAGAGACCTGAAAATAGCTGTGCAGCGACGCTCCCCATCCAACCTGACAGAGCTTGAGAGGATTTTTCAGAGTAGAAACTCCCCAAATACAGATGTGCCAAGACTTGAAGCTGTAATTGCTGCCGAAGGTGCTTCAACAAAGTACTGAGTAAAGGGTCTTAAGTGATATTTCAGTTTATTTGTAATAAAAAAACAACTGTTTTTGCTTTGTCGTTGTAAGAAATAATGCTCCAGCATTGTGTGTAGATTGAGGTGGGGGCGGGAGAAATGTAATCCACTTTAGAATAAGGCTGTAAGGTAACAAAATGTGGGAAAAGTCAAGGGGTCTGAATACTTTCCGAATACAATGTATCTACAAAAGTAATACAGATCCTGTTCTGATGCCTGTTTGAGTGTTTCTTTAACAGCAGGCTCGTTCTGTGAGCACCAAGCCTCACGGGACCACATGTCAGAAACAATTTCACAAATTCGGCTGTTTTTAGTCTTTGTTATGCTGTAATGAAGACTTTACACTTTTTTTTCGTTAGACCAGCCTCTCTGGTATTATTCATAATTTATTTCGTGTTTACAGTGTTCCACATTTCCTTGATCTCCTTATTTTTATTACCATTATTACTATTATAATAATAAGTACTGTTGTTGTCATTAGTAGGCTTAGTATAGCAGCCGTGTATAACCACCATCGAGCTGTAGGCCTAAGAGCTCATCCTTTGTAGTCTTAATACCGTAACTTACTCAGGCTTATGTTTCAATACTTATATAGGCTACTGTGTCAATCAATCATTTATTTGTTCGTGTCAATCACACAGCATGAGTCATTCCTGTTTTCAAATACAATCAAGCATTTTAGTTTTTAGAATAGAATAACAAAGCGACCATTGAACAATAAATGGTCCTAAACCGTTTTGGAAATTGTATTCACGAATGAATGAAACACTTTTTAGTCTTTCCTGTTATAAAGGCTTTACAACAGCACCTAGTTGCACCTAGTTGGCACACAATAATATACATGCAGTGCTGGCTCCTTGATTTTGCAGAGAGCCACATCAATTTACAGAAATACTCATAATAAACATTGATAAAAGATACAAGTGTTACACATGGAACTTTAGATAAACTTCTCCTTAATGCAACCGCTGTGGCAGATTTCAAAAAAGCTTTACGGAAAAAGCACACCATGCAATAATCTGAGTTCGGCGCTCAGACACAAAAACAAGCCATACAGGTACCCGCCATGTTGTGGAGTCAACAGAAGTCAGAAACAGCATTCTAAATATTTGTTTTGTTCGATAAAGTCCATAATTTATGTCCAAATACCTCCTTTTTGTTCGCGCGTTTAGTTAAAAAATCCAAAATCATGACGCGCAGGCCAGACTAAAAAGTCAAAAAGTTCCATTACAGTTCATTACAGAAATTACAGAAACATGTCAACACGATATACAGAAACTATAATGATAAATTAATAAGGCACTTACTTTGATAGGAATGCACACATTTCCAAGTTATTTGTAGTGAAGGCAATTTTGACGCCAGCCGGAAAATGTGCCAGGGAGGAAAAAGTTTGTCCATGGGCTCTTGTCAAAGAGAGAAGTTTGTCCAGCTCAGTAATGGCTCAAGCGTAAATTGTCTGCAACAGTGAAATGGGCTACTTCTATGTGAATTAATGAGGCGGACACACACCTCAATTTGAACTGTTAGAAAATTATTTGAAATTGAGAAGTTGTAACATAGCCTATAGCCTATAGATAATTAGTAGGCAGCGTGCCTTGGTTTGAGGGCATCGTATGTTAACTGTCCTGGTGCGTAACAATCACATTTTGCAGAAAGTAAATTCTGACATCACGTGCATAAAAAAAAATCACTGTTAGAGATATTTGGAACTCACACGTGAAAAGGTTAATTGTTACCCAAAAATGATTTCATATTTGAGATAGAAACTGCTGCATTGGACCTTTGAGCTGGTCAAGTGGCAATGAGAAAATGGGTCAATTTTGGTTTTGGCATAGTTCAAACTTAATGTAGCTATGTACATGCAGTTGAAAGGGATTGTGTCAAGTGAACATCTCTTTTGTGCCATTTAGATAAAACCTAAAAGCAATTTAATGAGTTCAATGAAAAGTCACTGAAATACCATTGTACAATAATACTGTGTCACCTCCTTCGGCAATGCTTGTCTGTCAGTAATGCTTGTCTGCTGTCTGGGTTTTGCATTGACCCATGCTGGTGTCTTTGTGTTTTACAGCAGGTTCTCCACCATGGCCATCGATGGGGTGACCAGCCTGGCTGGCATCAACATCCCGGGGCATGTGGGCACCAGCTGGTGCATCTTCGTCTACAATCTGGCTCCAGATGCAGACGAGGGCATCCTGTGGCAGACGTTTGGACCATTTGGCGCTGTCACAAACGTTAAGGTCATCCGCGACTTCAACACAAATAAGTGCAAAGGGTTCGGATTTGTCACAATGACTAACTATGACGAGGCAGCCATGGCCATCGCCAGCTTGAACGGATACCGCCTCGGGGACAGAGTTCTGCAAGTCTCGTTCAAAACCAACAAAACGCACAAAGCCTAATCTCCATTTCAGATTGTTTATAGAAAATGGAAAAACATTCAATGGAAACCTACTGACCATAAACTTTCTACATTAGTAAAAACATCTATGTAAATCAGTGTTACGTAAGGAAACTATATTTAGCGTCCAATGTTTTCTTTTTCTTTCATTACTAGGCTTAGCAACTTCTTAAAATGCTTTGCTTTGAACTTTGCGTGTAATGTAGCATTTCAATTCATGTCTTTAAAGATAGACCATTTAAAATGTTACTAAAGTTTTTTGTTGTTTTGTTGCACATCTGCTTTGAACCAGTAAGTCTTGTAAGGCTTTGTGTAGTGATTTATTTTGTATCTTTCTGTGTCCTGATTTGCCTTAGGTGCGTTTGCGACTTAATTGGTTAACCAAGTAATTATTTTGGATTATTCATAGTTTTCCTTAATTTTTAGTATTTGTTTATCGTAATATGAGTTGGTTATTGGTTGGCTGCATAATGTTGCTTATTGTATGGAATGTATGGAAAAAAAGAATAACCTAACGCAGTAACTTGCCAAAGAGCTAAGAACCTCTCTGATGTGGGTTTAAAAAGCATCTATTTTTATATAAATTCAAATTTGGAGAAACTTTTTACTGGACCTGGAACAAATATTTTGACTTGATACTAAGTAGATATATCTTCATATGACACCTTGTGAGCTTTTGAACTTTACCAGAACGTGTATGATGTATGAGATGTATGATGTAAAAGATACCTTTTGAGATATTTGTAATATCTTTCGATTTTAGAATCAATGGTAGTGCTGGTTTCATTTGTAAAATATGTGGGTTATCCTATCATCCTGGTTGTGATGACTAGAAACTCACATTCAGATTTGATTTGGAGACACAGACAGAAAAATGCAAAGGTTTATTCGCAAAAGTGCATGCCAAATGGTAAAATGGAAATATCTTAAAAAGGTTAAAGGAGGATAAATATCACTTCTTCCTAAATGATTCCCTTCAGACAGAGCTCTTGGTGTTTTGTGGTGTACTTACTATATCATTAAAGACTCATTTTGTCTATATATTAAACAAATAAGGGTTTTACCTGCTTTGTATGAAAAGGAGTGGACAAGCCGACAAAGGCAGCATCTAAAGAAAACTAGTTTGAATGAAGAATGGAAAGGATTACTCCTGAGTTCACAGCTATGTAAATAAGTAATTTTTTATGTTGAGTATTTGGCTAACTTATTTTGTTTATTTTTTGGGACTTTATGGGAAAGTGCTTTTTTATTTATGAGTACGTATAGTATGATTTGTATTTTGGATATTGCCTTTGATTTCAGTTTGACTCAAAGTTGTTACATTCAGTTGAAATAATTTATTTGTTGTACTATGGACTAGCATTACAGTGTAAGATTCATTGGTGGTTTGGTCTTTAGATAGTCTTGCTTCTTCTATTTAGACAACTACAGACATTTCAGTTGGTTTGTTTTTTATATACTGTATATATATATATAAAAAGCAAACCAACTGAAATTTGTTCAAATTTTTTTCACAATTTTTCAATTTTTTACTAGTAAAAAATGGATACAAACCACAGTTTTGAACAATTTGATTACCTTTTACCATATTCATTTATACTGTACGTAATGCATATAACCTCTCTTAAAAATCGTAAAAGGTGTAAATTGCTTTATTCACTTTGGGGAAGGACATTGAAGCAGTTCCATGAACATAGTAAAAAGCGTTGCAAGAGGTTGCTGAACGTCTTGCTTATCTCGAACAAACAGACGCTGGTCAAGCCTTAGATGCACTGAATACTGCACCTGCATCCTGCTTTGTATTTAACTAATTATTAGTCATGCGTCCCCTTAAAACAAGCAGTGTGTGCATTATATATTTATCTTTGCAACTGTTTTTCTTTCTGGTTTGACTTGTTTCTGTTTTGGGTTACTTACTTGTACAAGTTAAACTTTGATTATAGATTAGCTGTGACACAACTGCTGCAGTGGGGGAGGGGCCTCTCACTGGTCTTGATTGAGGGTAACTGTTAACGAACCCGAGGGGGGGTGGGGGGCGGCATGACAAAATTAGTCCCCCTGCCCCACTATAACTCAATTCTAAATGTGAGAATGATTATTTATTTGAAGTTTTACAATATGACTTTGTTCACAGCATTTTGGGGATAGAATATATCTTTTGAGTATTTAAAAGTATGTTCGTGTTATTTTGTGTTTGGAATACTTTGTATGTTTTTCATGTTCAGTACATCAATAAATACGTTGAAGGGAAATGCACCTCTGTGGCTGGACCCTGTGTTCAGCACAACCCTCAAGTTAAGTCTCAGACATTGCACATTTCTTACATTTTGTGTAAAATACCATCCAGATGCAATGAGTCACACACAGCATGTCCATGTGGAATTTACTTTTGTAGTGCTGTTTGATTGATATCCATCCCCTAGTTTTTCTTCATATTGCTGTTCACTCTAAAGGGAACGGGTAGCGCCTGGCCACCAGTGAATTGCAGGTGGAAAGGTTAGTGCAGGTCTTAAAGCAAACAGTTGGACTTAATGGTCTGTGACCATAGCAAAACACTTTTTTTTTGGTATTTAGTTCAAGGTCTTTTGGGTTTTGATTTACAAATAAGATAGATTTGATTTACTTATTTTACATTATTTACTTGTGTTTTCTGTCTTTGGGCGGATATTCAGTGGGGGGTATAGTTATAAAGATAACCCTGTCCTTTCTAGTCTGTTACGTTGCACTGTGTGTGTGGCCCACATCACCAAGGCTGCGGGGGTCAGACGCTGACACATGGCCTATATGGCTGCGCGTGATCAGGAAACCTGGGAAATTAGCATCTTACAGCTACTGTAGTACCACCTCTTATTCAACTCCACCACCATACCAGTGTCAGTGAAAATGGCACGTTTCTATGATCAGTGGTTAAAAGTACAAGACATTTCCTAAAAAATACATCTGACATTACAGGGTAGTATTAAAAGTAATACAAAAAACTATTTTCAAAACCCGCAACAAGTTTTAAATCAAATTGTATTTGTCATATGCCTCGTAAACAGGAGTAGAATAACTGTGAAATGCTTATTTACGGGCAATTCTCAACAATGCAGAGAGGAGGAAAATAGAGAAATAGTAGAAATGCCCCTTGAATGTTTTGGTAGAGAGCTCTTCTTTGTCTACACACATTCAGCGTCGTTCACACCCTCTTAAACGTTAGCCCCACCCAGCCCCACCCATCTCTTGTAAGGATTTACATGAGGCCATGTGCTAAACAGTGAGGACGGTAGTGTACAACCGAAGATTTCAAGATTAAAGGCTGGTTTATACTACATCTATCGACATGTCTGTATACAGTTGTAGCAGTGACATTAACATTTTATTGTGTCCGACATAAAACTTGCTGTTGCAACGAAAAAGTATGAACACAAAACCGACAGGTTGCATGACATCAGCAGCCTGGTGGTCTAAAATAGCATAACTGGTGTATTTTAACACCAATAAACCCATCCGTTGGACATACTGAATTAATTTTTAATCAAGCAAATAAGGCAACTAAAAGCAACTTTCTAAACAATGTTTTGGTTTGTTTCTAGCTTGTTAGCTGGCTAGCCAGTTCAAATAATGACCATATCAAATAAACTCAGCAAAAAAAGAAACGTCCTCTCACTGTCAACTGCATTTATTTTCAGCAAACTTAACATGTCTGTATGAACATAAGATTCAACAACTGAGACATAAACTGAAAAACATGGGCCTGCTCCTACCTATCTCTCTCCGATTTGGTCTTACATACCTACATCTCCAACTAACGTCAAACTTCTGCGTTGTCGTGCTGCTGTGCTGTTTGTTGCAACTTAGCTACCTGCCAAACTTATCGTTTTTTAGTTTTAATGACTGTTTCGTCAAAACTCTACATGTAACACATTTACCAACATCTTAGTTTTTTCCTCACTCACTTTTCCTCACTTTCCAACAACCAAGCCAGGCTACCAAGAGCTAAACTCATCCAACGCTCTCTATAGAACTAATAAAGGAATGTGCCTATTTCCAGCGTGTGAGTTCGACTCCAATTGTTGGGCATTACATGCTGTAGCTGTTTGTTTTGTATCTCCCATGGCTACAGACACTGGGGACACGCCCCACACAGCTCTGAGAGGCTGCACCAAATGATAAAACACGCAGCCGAGCCGGTGCGAAGCAAGGAACCGCCGGCGACCTGCCACTGACAACCGACCCAGCCATCACCCTCCCCCTGCGCTTCTTTCTTGCTCCTCACATTCAACAAGAGACAGACAACAACACAGTTGTAAGAGGTGCTGGTAGGGGAGTACACAGCCATGGAGGGAGCATCTAGCATCTAAGTTCCCGGCGGCGCTGGGAAATGTTTGTTCCCTTGGACTGTCGGCGAATCTGCTGGGGCACTCACGTGCTATTAAGTGTTTAATCTGTAACACGTTCGTAGTTCGTAGTCACGGGGAAAGGTCCGATGGATACCTTAATTTATGAAAAATGTATTGAACTTAATGCAGCTAAAGAAAGGATTATTACTCTCCATGAAGAAATACAAAATGTTGACCAAGCGCCTTGAACTGAATAAGGATTCCATAAGACTATCGGCATCTTTAAATGCTTCCTATCAAAACATCCAAGAGGATTGGGACCTTAATGGGACCTTCCTGGACTATGATACATTTCCACCACTGCACACCCTCTACTAGCTCCGGGTGAGTGTAAATGAATGCATGTCGGAACTAGAAAGAAGGAGAGGAATCATTCTAGTCGCCCCTACCTTCTTCCCCCCCGCGTCCAGACTTAAGACTTTCAAATCGCTTTGAGCCCCTATACTAGCTGTCTTCTGCCGGAGACATGGGGGTTCCCTCCATGGCTGTGGATGCCCCTCCAGCTACCTCTCCCTGTCTTAGTCAATCAACTGCCTGCGCACAGCCTGGACCACCGCAGCCCCCCTCCGCTGGGCCGTAACCTCTGGATCAGAGCGCTTTCCCTTTGGCTGTTGTGGCCTGGACGCGACCAGCGTCTCAGCAGCCCTCTTCTCAGGTGAGTTCTGTGGCTCTGGCCTCACAATCAGCTTCGAGACATGGCAGAGGCTGGATCATTCCGGCTATTGTGATAGGGAGTTTGATGGTGCGGCATGTATCTGTACCTGGGGCAAAGACTTTGTGGAATGTAGTAGAATTTGGTGGGAGTTCCTTTGTTCTACTGTGAAACTCTCTCTCTCCATACTGCATGAAAAGGGAGAGAGAGTCTCCACCAGGAATTCACGACCTGAGATAACAGAACCTGGGTGTAGGAGAGAGTGAGAAGCCATGATCTATACCCAGAAAGGGCCACGTCATGACACCTATGAACCCGAGTTATACTGTTAGCACTGAGGTGGAGTGCCCTAGCAGGAAGTCTACTCTGTGCAGCTCACCCTGCACTAATATAAATAACCTGAGCATATCCACCTCTGCTAAGCTTCCCAGTAAAGCAAGAAAAACAATCAAGCATCCCAGAAAAGTGTTAAAAACAGTCCACGTTATCATACAGTGCATTCGGAAAGTATTCAGACCCCTTGACTCTACAGCCTTTTTCTAAAATATATTTTTTTATATCCTCAGCAATATACACACAATACCCCATAATAACAAAGTGAAAACAGGTTGTTAGTAATTTTTGCATATTTATTACAAATAAAAAACAGAAACATTCAGACCCTTTGCTATGAGACTCGAAGTTGAGCTTAGGTGCATCCTGTTTTCATTGATCATTCTTGAGATGTTTCTACAACTTGATTGGAGTCCACCTGTGGTAAATTCAATTGATTGGACATGATTTGGAAAGGCACACACCTGTCTATATAAGGTCAGAGCAATGTCAGAGGAAAAACCAAGCTATGAGGTCAAAGGAATTGTCCGTAGAGCTCTGAGACAGGATTGCGTTGAGGCACAGATCTGGGGAAGGGTACAAAAAAATGTCTGCAGCATTGAAGGTCCCCAAGAGCATAGTGGCATCCATCATACCTAAATGGAAGAGGTTTGGAACCACCAAGACTCTCCCTAGAGCAATCTGAGCAATCAGGGGAGAAGGGCCTTGGTTAGGGAGGTGACCAAGAGAGCTCTAGAGTTCCTCTGTGGAGATGGGAGAACCTTCCAGAAGGACAGCCATCTTTGCAGCACTCCACCAATCAGGCCTTTATGGTAGAGAGGACAGACGGAAGCCACTCTTCAGTAAAAGGCACATGACAGCCCGCTTGGAGTTTGCCAAAAGGCACTTAAAGACTCTCAGACCATGAGAAACAAGATTGGTCTGATGAAACCAAGATTGAACTCTTTGGCCTGAATGCCAAGTGTTACGTCTGTAGGAAACCTGGCACCATCCCTACTGTAAAGCATGGTGGTGGCAGCATCATGCTGTGGGGATGTTTCTCAGCGGAAGGGACTGGGACACTAGTCAGGATCGAGGGAAAGATGAACAGAGCAAAGTACAGAAAGATCCTTGATGAAAACCTGCTCCAGAGCGGATGACTAGGGTGAAGGTTCACCTTCCAACAAGACAACAACACTAAGCACACAGCCAAGACAATGCAGGAGTGGCTTCGGGACAAGTTTCTGAATGTCCTTGAGAGGCCCAGCCAGAGCCCGGACTTGAACCTGACCCAAGAAGATTCAATGATGTAATCACTGCCAAAGGTGCTTCAACAAAGAACTGAGTAAAGTGTCTGAATACTTATGTAAATGTGATATTTCAGTTTTTCCAAATCAATAATCAATATGCAGAAACAGTTTGTGATATATTGAAAAGCTAGACATAAAATGTATTACTTACAGATACATGTAAATGTGATATTTACTTTTTTATAAATTAGCAAGAATTTCTAAAAACCTGTTTTTGCTTGGTCAATATTGGGTATTGTGTGTAGATTGATGAGGGGAAAAACTATTGAATCAATTTTAGAATAAGGTTGTAACATAACAAATGTGGAAAAAGTCAAGGGGTCTTTATACTTTTCGAAGGCGCAAATTTGCTAGTAACAGATGACATTCATATCCTGACAACCTCTGAAACTCACTTGTATTATTACCCTAGTATCATCAAATGTTTTATCTATGGTATAAGATCTACAGAAAAGCTATATATATATATATATATATATATATATATGCTATATTGTGGATAAAGAGTTACTTGTCTAACATAACACAGATGGTGTTATTTAATAGAATCCTCTCCAACAAAATACAGGTAGAATCAGGAATTCCCCAGGGCAGCTGTCTAGGCCCCTTACTTTTTTCAATCTTTACTAACAACATGCCACTGGCTTTTGAGTAAGCTACCACAGCGACTGAAAGGACTGCAACACTTAACAAAGAGCTGCAGTTAGTTTCAGAATGGGTGTCAAGGAGTAAGTTAATCCTAAATAAAATAAAAATTTAAGCACTGTATTTGAGACAAATCATTCACTAAACCCTAAACCTCAATTAAATATTGTAATGAATAATGTGGTAATTGAGCAATTTGAGAAAACTAAACTGCTTGAAGTAACCCTGGATTGTAAACTGTCATGATCAAAACATATAGAGACAACAGTAGTTAGGATGAGGAGAAGTCTGTCCATAATAAAGTGCTACTCTGCATTCTTAACAGCACTATCAACAAGGCAGGTCCTACAGGTCCTAGTTTTGGCACACATGGACTGCTGTTCAGTCATGTAGTCAGGTAACACAAAGATTTTGAGACCTGGGAAAATTGCAATTGGCTCAGAACACGGTAGCACGGCTGGCCCTTGGATGTACACAGAGAGCTAACATTAACTAAACTGCTTGTCTCTCCTGGAGGAGAGATTGACTTCAACACTACTTGTATTTGTGAGAGGTATTGACATGTTGAATCAAATCAAATTGTATTAGTCACATGCGCCAAATACAACAGGTGTAGACCTTACAGTGACATGCTTACTTACGAGCCCCTAACCAACAATGCAGTTTAAAAAAAATATGGATAAGAATAAGAAATAAAAGTAACAAGTAATTAAAGAGCAGCAGTAAAATAACAATAGCGAGACTATATATAGGGGGGTACCGGTACAGAGTCAATGTGCGGGGGCAGTTGAGGTAATATGTTCAGGAGTCTTATGGCTTGGGGGTAGAAGCTGTTTAGGAGCCTCTTGGACCTAGACTTGGCGCTCTGGTACTGCTTGTCGTGCGGTAGCGGAGAGAACAGTCTATTACTAGGGTGGCTGGAGTCTTTGACCATTTTTAGGGCCATCCTCTAACACCGCTTGGTATAGAGGTCCTGGATGGCAGGAAGCTTGGCCCCAGGGATGTACTGGGCCATTCGCACTACCCTCTGTAGTGCCTTGCGGTCGGAGCCCGAGCAGTTGCCATACCCGGCAGTGATGCAACCAGTCAGGATGCTCTCGATGGTGCAGCTGTAGAACCTTTTGAGGATCTGAGGACCCATGCCAAATCTTTTCAGTCTCCTGAGGGGGAATAGGTTTTGTCGTGCCTTCTTCACGACTGTCTTGGTGGGTTTGGACCATGTTAGTTTGTTGGTGATGTGGACACCAAGGAACTTGAAGCTCTCAACCTGCTCCACTGCAGCCCCATCGATGAGAATGGGAGCGTGCTCGGTCCTCTTTTTCCTGTGTTCCAAAATCATTTCCTCTGTCTTGAAAATGCACCGAGCTTGTTGTTTTAACTACTGGCACACAGCTTGGACACCACAAGACATGCCAGCAGAGGTCTCTTCACAGTCCCTAAGTCCAGAACAGACTATGGGAGGCGCACAGTACTACATAGAGCCATGACTACATGGAACTCTATTCGACATAAATAACTCATGGAAGCAGTAAAATGAGATTTAAAAAAGCCGATAAAAATACACCTTATGGAACAGAGGAGACTGTGAAGCACTTGAATGGGTGCATCACTTGAATGGGTTGAGTCACTATCGTGATCTTCCTGTCTGGTTTTGCTTGTGCGATGGAGGAGAACTTCGTGGGCTATACTCAGCCCCGTAGTAAGTTGGTGGTCTGTTGATATCCCTCTCGTGGTGTGGGGGCTGTGCTTTTGCAAAGTGGGTGGGGTTATATCCTGCTTGGTTTGTCTCGTCATCGGACGGGCCACAGTGTCCCCCGACCCCCCAGTCTCAGCCTCCAGTATCTATGCTGCAGTAGTCTATGTGCCGGGTGGCTAGGGTCAGTCTGTGTGTCCTGTGTGGATTGAAGTATGATCCCTCTAATTCTCTCTCTCTCACTCGCTCCCTCCCCTTCCGGAGGACCTGAGCCCTAGGACCTTGCCTCAGGACTACATGGCCTGATGACTCCTGGCTGGCCCAATCCACCTTGTTGTGCTGCTGCTCCAGTTTCAACTGTTGCTTGCTGTTTGGGGATTTAGGCTGGGTTTCTTTATAGCACTTTGTGATATCTGCTGAGGTAAAAAGGGCTTTATAAATACATTTGATTAAATAATTGATTGATGTTTTAGGAATATAAATGGAACTTTCAACATTCATTCCAATAGTATTCTACTAAATTAGGTAAGAACTGCTGAATGAGTTCAAAAATTTGAATGATTTATTTTGATCTACCTGAAATCATGAAAACGGATCTGACTTGACTTCAACTAGCTCAATTTGTTTTTATTACTTTACACATTTATTTGTGGATTCCACCACGTAAACTGATTACGCGCGAGTGGAGAAAGAGAGTCTCATTTCAGTGCATTCTCTTCCACGTTCCCTATCCTCAATTACCTTTGACCTTTTTCGAAAGGAGGCGAGAGAAGACAGAGGAGAGAGGACACAGGAGTTGAGCAAAACAAAATTAGATTCTCCCTGGGATTTGGGAAGCTGTTCATTGGTCATGTCAATTCATGATATTTACCCATTGAAGAATATAACGTACAGTATGAATGCGTCCTTAGGTTAACACAACTGTCTGTCTTCGTCATAACCCAAAAAATAAGGTTGTATTACAAACAAGAATGTAAAGAAACAATCTATAGCTTCACAATATGGTTAAATATGAGCTGTCAGTCCTTTCATCTGGAGAGCTATCTATGAATTTGAGAGGGTTTCACATTTCCCTAGCCCCATCTCCAGCTGTATACCAAAACAACTGGGGACCCCATTTTGTTGCTTTTTCGAAATGCAGATTGTAGCATTAAGACTCTCAAGTCATTCAACTATAGAGGCTCAGCTGTCATGACAGTATGTGCCTTTACTGGTGGTCATTGTGGTGAGATAATGAACTCACCAAAACCACAATGAGGTTCACTCTGACTAGAGGTGCATATTGGGCATTACATTTGTAAGAGATTGTTGTAATCTCTGATAGCGGACTGTGGTTGTGGAAGTAAATGTTGCAGGTAAGTTTTATCTCATAAACACTGCTGCTCAGATTGATTCACGTTGAACGTTGGACGTTGAAGATGCTCCGCTTTGATTAGAGAGCTTCTTTGACTTCCAACTTGGATGTCTGGTGCATCCCAAATTGCTCCATATTCCTTGTATAGTACACAAACCGTATGGGCCCTGGTCAAAAGTATTGGACTATATAGGGAATAGGGTCCCATTTGGAGGGTATTCCGAGAATTCTCCAACTGTTTACTAGCTGCCCTAACAGTTCATTAGAGTATAGTTCAGGCACCATCTCCAGAATGTGCTGCTGCTGTCACCTAGCCTGCAAAGGGCTCAAGGAAAGAAGCCTGATATGTACTCCACTTGAGGCCAGCCGCTTCTGCAAAGATGAATGGCCTGCTTTGAAGTGTGCCACCTCATGCAGCCCATCTGTCATTAAGGGCCACTGTAAGGATGCAGGGATAATGGCGCCAGGCTACACTGCTTAAGTATCATAAGTTATTTTAAGGGGCAATCTTCGATTGGTACATTCATTTTTGTACTTTTAAATATAGCCATTGATTTGTGAAGAATCGAACTTCCCTCAGCTGTCTACCAAAACAAGTGGCGGTGCCTACTTTGTTGTGTTCTGAATCCCAGATAACCCCTTTAAGCAAAGGGTCTGTGTCAGGGATAAAAGTCAAACCACTTTTTATTTTTAACTGAGCAAGTCAGTTAAGAACAATTTCTTATTTACAATGACGGCCTAGGAACTGCCTTGTTCAGCGGCAGAACAACAGATTTGTACCTAGTCAGCTGGGGGATTCAAACTTGCAACCTTTCGGTTACTGGCCCAATGCTCTAACCACTAGGCTACCCTGCCGCCCCGGATATATTTCAACAGTATATACATATTGAAGCAAATTAATGGTCTAGAGCTGACAAATTCAGTTAGTCTTCCCCAAAATATTGATAATATATATATTTTTTTTTAAACATACAAAATAATGTATCTTTCGTTTCTGTGTTTCATAAATGTCCTTCAATTCGCAATAGGCTGAATGTATCTCACCGGAGAAAGCATCCAAGCAAATTAAACAGTGCCTCTGTCTCAGTATGTGTAGCTCAAATATCTGATGCTGTCTGGTCAAAAAAGTTTGACATTGTTGCCTCCCGTAGCATTGAATGCAAGGTAAGCCGGCGAGCATTTGGCCTCTCTTGGTATCTCCCTATATATTTAAATAAAATAAGTGTTATGGGAAGCCAGTTTGAAAAATAAAATAATAGCCAATCAGCATTGAGCTAAACTTAGTGAGCTCATCTGTGATTGGTCCTGGCACACCAAAAAAAAGTGTTATGGGAAGCCAGTTTGGATATGGCTTCACACCAATCACATCACCAGATTCCAAACGTCATTGACAGAAAAAAATGGAATTGTTGCATCTCGTTGTGTTGTTGCCCATTCCTAAATTAGCCATGGATGGAGATAGGGATTTGGACTTTTACTTAATTCTACGTACAGGCCAATGATTATAACGACGATTCTGGAAGGAAGTTAGGCTAGTGAGCAAGCATGTTAGCCACGTAGCCTAGGACAACAAAAACTGAAAGTGTGTACTGTATGACAGAGTCTTAGACCGTTAAGGGGTCATGAAAGAGGACGATGGCATTGCTGTCATTTCTCTACAAGGAGGGTGTCAACTTGTTTTTTTTTACTTGCAAGCACTCACGCACACACACAAACACACACACACACACACACACACACACACACACACACACACACACACACACACACACACACACACACACACACACACACACACACACACACACACACACACACACACACACACACACACACACACACACACAGAAATCAGTACCATGGACAGCTACATCATATTTAGCGTACGTTGAATGGACTAAATAGTTGTTGATATCTTTTAGTTGTCATTGTATTAGACTAAGCATAAGTGGTTAGATGATGTTGAACTTGAAATGGTGCTGGATTAGTGGAGGCAGCGCCTGTTTTCTTTGCGACTTGCAGTAACTCTCCTTGGTTCTAAATCAATAGTTTAGTAGTCCGAAAATGGCGGAAACATTAACTTGCTTGACCATGTTGTAGGTCATGTAACTAATTGTTGCATGCAATATGTTTTGTGGACTTCACCGGATAGATGTTGCTCTCCGGTTTTGTGACGAAACAAATCTTTGGTTGAATTAATTCTGCCACTGTGTCTTATTGTCTCGGCCTTAGGCCTATATATCACGTTGTCAAGGCATAGGAACTAACAGGTTATAGAGCAAACAACACAATTATCACAACACATAGTTTGTAATATGTATTTTTTCTCTGGCTTGGCTTCCCTAGTGATTTTACCCACGCACCACTACTGGACAAATAGGAAAAGCGTTTGGGAATGTATGCATTTTTGTCTATTCAAATGCCATGCAATTAATGTATCCTATTGGATATAGGAAACAGGATAAAATATTACATTTTTACACATTCCAGTATAAAAACAATGTAAGTTGCCCAGTGGGATATGTGCATGCTCACGCGCATGCGCACATGCACACACACACGCACACACACCACCATCATTCATCACACTGAGGTTAAGGTAAATCCATGTCCAAAGCTATATTATTAATCTATCCATATATTATTCATTCAATTCTACTATTCCTTACAGAGTGAGTGGGGGAAAGAACAGGCAGACCAACGTCATTCTGTTTCCTTGACTCTCTAGGTTTGATGCTCTCCCTCACTCTCCCTCAGATTCATTCTGAAGCTATCAATGCAAACTTAACATGATGAGCACTTGCAACATTAAACATTTATAAGCTTCAATATTTCAGTGGGAATTTGATCATACCCCATGGTGCAGCTACTACAAAGCTTGAAAGTCTTTTTTTGGCCTGTGGACAAGAGATGTTTTGGGTGGAAGCGAACGAGCACCGGTATCCCAAAAGCAAGGGCCTTTTATTCAATCAAACCCAATACGTGTCAATTTCAGGAGCTAAACAAAACTTTATTTTTGCGTTGAAAGGGTGCATGCTTGAATTTATAACCATTTGCATTGGCTATTGTATTGATTAAATAACTCAATGGCGCTGATGAGAGAGATGAACGTTTGGAATTCGACCAAAATCAATCAGATTATTTATTTTCTTCAGTTTAATTTATTTTCATTTGTATCTACCACTTTATTGTCTTAGTGGCACCGATCTGCCGCAATGGCTGTGTCCCAAATGGCACCCTAAATGTATTCACCCCCCATGGATTTTTGGTTTTGCATTTTGTTGCCTTACAAAGTGTGATTGACATGTTTTTGTAATTGATGTGCACTAAATACTCCATACTGTCAAAAAGAAAAGAAAATTCGACAAATGTGTACAAATTAATAAAAACGAAATAACTCAAATAGTCATTGCATAAGTTTTCCCCCCTTCAAGCTGCATACTGGACCCTATTCCAACTAAACTACTGATAGAGCTGCTTCCTGTGCTTGGCCCTCCTATGTTGAGCATAATAAACGGCTCCCTATCCACCGGATGTGTACCAAACTCACTAAAAGTGGCAGTAACAAAGCCTCTCTTGAAAAAGCCAAACCTTGACCCAGAAAATATAAAAAACTATCGGCCTATATCGGATCTCCCATTCCTCTCAAAAATGTTAGAAAAAGCTATTGCCTGCAACTCACTGCCTTCCTGAAGACAAACAATGTATACAACATGCTTCAGTCTTGTTTTAGACCCCATCATAGCACTGAGAATGTACTCGTGAAGGTGGTAAACCACATTTTAATGGCGTCAGACCAAGGTTCTGCATCTGTCCTCGTGTTCCTAGACCTGCATTTGACACCTTAGATCACCACATTCTTTTGAAGAGATTGGAAACCAAAATTGGTCTACACAGAGAAGTTCTGGCCTGGTTTAGATCTATTCTGTCGGAAAGATATCAGTTTGTCTCTGTGGATGGTTTGTCCTCTGACAAATCAACTAAGTTTCGGTGTTCCTCAAGGTTCCGTTTTAGGACCACTATTGTTTCCACTTTATGTTTTGCCTCTTGATGATGTCATTCGGAAACATAATGTTAACTTTCACTGCTATGCGGATGACACACAGCTGTACATTTCAATGAAACATGGTGAAACCCCAAAATTGCCCTCCCTGGAAGCCTGTGTTTCAGACATAAGGAAGTGGACAGCGGCACATTTTTAGCTTTTAAACTCAAACAAAACAGAGATGCTAGTTCTAGGTCCCAAGAAACAAAGAGATCTTCTGTTGGATCTGACAATTCATCTTGATGGTTGTACAGTTGTCTCAAATTAAACTGTGAAGGACCTCGGTGTTACTCTGGACCCTGATCTCTCTTTCGACAAACATAACTGTTTCAAGGACAGCTTTTTTCCATCTAATCTGAAACTTTCTGTCCAAAAATTATGCAGAAAAATTAATCCATGCTTTTATCACTTTTAGATTAGACTACTGCAATGCTCTACTTTCCAGCTACCCGGATAAAGCACTAAATAGCTCGGATATGAAAAGCCAACTGGCATTTACTCCTGAGGTGCTGTCCTGTTGCACCCTCTACAACCACTGTGATTATTATTATTTGACCCTGCTGGTCATCTATGAATGTTTGAACATCTTGGCCATGTACTGTTATAATCTCCACCCGGCACAGCCAGAAGAGGATTGGCCACCCCTCAGAGCCTGGTTCTTCTCTAGGTTTCTTCCTAGGTTCTGGCCTTTCTAAGGAGTTTTTCCTAGCCACCATGCTTCTACATCTGCATTGCTTGCTGTTTGGGGTTTTAGGCTGGGTTTCTGTATAGCACTTTGTGACATCGGCTGATGTAAAAAGCTTTATAAATACATTTGATTGATTTGATTGTTGACCCATCATCAGTTTTCTCCTGTCACAGTCATTAAACTCTGTAATTGTTTTGAAGTCACCATTGGCATCATGGTGAAATCCCTGAGTGGTCTCCTTCCTGTCAGGCAACTGAGTTAGGAAGGACGCCTGTACCTTTGTAGTTACTGGGTGTATTGATATACCATGCAAAGTGTAATTAATAACTTCACTATGCTCAAAAGGATATTCAATGTCTTGCTTTTTTACTTTTACCCATCTACCAACAGGTGCCCTTCTTTAAGAAGCATTGGAAACTTGATTTGTCTTTGTGGTTGAATCTGTGTTTGAAATTCACTGCTCGATTGATGGACCTTACAGATAATTGTATGTGTGGGGTACAGAGAAGAGGAAGTCATAAAAAAATCATGATAAACACTATTATTGCCCACAGAGTGAGTCCATGCAACCTATTATGTGACGTGTTAACCTCTCTTGGGTAGGGGGCAGTATTTTCAATTTTGGATGAATGAGGTGCCCAATGTAAACTGCCTGTTTCTCAGGCCCAGAAGCCATGCATATACCTGGTAGTTTTGGATAGTAGTTTTGGAAAATCCATCCAGGAAGTGGGATATTTTTGATGTGGGATCTTTTCTATTGAATGCCTATACAGTATCTAAATGGTTATGACCCAGATTGCAGTTCCTATGGCTTCCACTAGATGTCAACAGTCTTTAGACATTGTTTCAGGCTTGTATTCTGAAAAATTAGGAAGAATGAGACCATTCTTTCAGTGGACTCTAGAATTAACCAGAGCTAGTTTGCGCGTGACCGATTGCGCACCCTTCGTTGTTTTTCCTTTCTATTAAAGACGCTATTGTCCGGTTGAAATATAATTGATTATTTAGGCAATAGACAACCTGAGGATTAATTATAACCATCGTTTGACATGTTTCGACAAACTTTACCGGTACTATTAGGATGTATTCGTCTGCATGTCGTGACCGCCTTTGAGCCAGTGGATTACTGAACAAAACGCGCCAACAAAACAGAGTTTTGGGACATAAAGAGGGCCTTTTCGAACAAAATGAACATTATTGTGTAACAGGGACACTTGTGACTGCAACCATATGAAGATCATCAAAGGTAAGTGATTAATTTTATCGCTATTTCTGACTTTTGTAATTCCTTTACTTGTTTGTAAAATGTTTGTGTGCTTTTGTAAGCGGGGCGCTGTCCTGAGATAATCGCATGGTATGCTTTCGCCGTAAAGCCTTTTTGAAATCAGACACAGCAGCTGGATTAACAAGAAGTTCATCTTTAAGCCAATGTATAACACTTGTATTTTTATGTATTTTGTATTTTGAATTTGGCGCTCTGCAATTTCACCGGATGTTGGCCAGGTGGGACAGTAGGGCCCACCTGCCCATAAGAAGTTAAGCGCCATTTTACTCCTGAACTTAGTTAGGCTTGCCATAACAAAGGGGTTGAGTACTTATTTACTCAAGACATCTTCATCATTTCATTTTTAATTAATTTGTAAACATTTCTAAAAACATAATTCCACTTTGACATTATGGGGAATTGTGTGTAGGCCAGCGACACAAAATCTCAATTTAATAAATTTTAAATTCAAGCTGTAAAGCAACAAAAGTAGGAAAAAGTCAAGGGGTGTGAATACTTTCTCAAGGCACTGTACAACACAAGGCCAAATCTACACTGGAGTTGCTTACCATGAAGACAGTTCAAGTTAATGACAGCATGCAATACGGTTTTGGAAACCTCTGAAATTACAAATAAAAAAAATACACATACTGTATGCATTGCGCTTCCTGAGCTAAAGGGAAATCTCAAGAGAAAAATAAAATGTCTTGAAAATGTAAAGTTGGTTTGGATGATAATTAAGTTGCGTTCAAGTTTATCAAAACTATCGCAATCAAGGATATATTTTTTCTAGACCTATACTTTGATGGCGCCGGAGAAGGCGGCTGACGTTTTACGTGCTCCTAACCGATTGTGTTTTTTGCGTTGTTTGTAATTAACTTTTTTTGTAATTTATTTTGTACATAATGTTGCTGCTTCCATCTCTTTTGACTGAAAATAACTTCTGGACATCAGAACCGCAATTACTCACCACGAACTGGCGGCGCTCCTAGTGGCCAGGGACTTTAATGAAGGGAAACTTAAATCTGTTTTACCAAATTTCTATCAGCATGTTAAATGTGCAACCAGAGGGAAAAAAACTCTCGACCACCTTTACTCCACACACAGAGACACATAGAAAGCTCTCCCTCGCCCTTCATTTGGCAAATCTGACCATAATTCTATCGTTCTGATTCCTGCTTACAAGCAAAAATTAAAGCAGGAAGCATCAGTGACTCAGTCAATAAAAAAGTGGTCAGATGAAGCAGATGCTAAGCTACAGGACTGTTTTGCTAGCACAGGTTGGAATATGTTCCGGGATTCTTCCTATGCCACTGAGGAGTACACCACATCAGTCAATGGCTTCATCCGATGACGTCGTGCCCATAGTGACCATACGTACATACCCCAACCAGAAGCCATGGATTACAGGCAACATCCGCACTGAGTTGAAGGCTAGATCTGCAACTTTCAAGGAGCGGGACTAACCCGGAAGCTTATAAAAAATCCCGTTATACCCTCTGATTAACCATCAAACAGGCAAAGTATCAAAACAGGACTAAGATCGAATCGTATTAAACCGGCTCCGATGCTCGTCGGATGTGGCAGGGCTTGCAAACCATTACAGACTACAAAGGCACGTAGCACTCGCATATGTAGCCATGATGTGCTTTGCAGTGCTGGTCATGGCTCACATCAACACCATTATCCAAGAAACCCTAGACCCCCTCCTATTTGCATACCGCCCTAACAGATCCACAGATGATGCAATCTCTATTGCACTCCACACTGCCCTTTCCCACCTGGACAAAAGGAATACCTACCTGAGAATGCTACTCATTGACTACAGCTCAGCGTTCAACACCATATTGCCCTCATAGCTCATCAACCCTGGGACCCTGGGACTAAACACCTGCAACTGGATCCTGGACTTCCTGACGGGCCACCCCCAGGTGGTAAGGATAGGTAACAACACATCTGCCATGCTAATCTTCACCCCCCCATTCTTATCGACGGGGCTGTAGTGGAGCAGGTTGAGAGCTTCAAGTTCCTTCCACATCACCAACAAACTAACATGGTCCAAGCACAGTTGTGAAGAGGGCAAGATAAAACCTATTTCCCCTCAGGAGACTGAAAAGATTTGACATGGGTCCTCAGATCCTCAAAAGGTTCTACAGCTGCACCATCAAGAGCATCCTGACTGGTTGCATCACTGCCTGGTATGGCAACTGCTCGGCCTCTGACCGCAAGGCACTACAGAGGGTAGTGCTTATGGCCCAGTACATCACTGGGGCCAAGCTTCCTGCCATCCAGGACCTCTATACCAGGCGGTGTCAGAGGAAGGCCCTAAAAATGGTCAAAGACTCCAGCCACCCTAGTCATAGACTGTTCTCTCTGCTAACGCACGGCAAGTGGTACCGGAGCGCCAAGTCTAGGTCCAACAGGCTTCTAAACAGCTTTTACCCCCAAGCCATAAGACTCCTGAACATCTAATGAAATGGCTACCCAGACTATTTGCATTGCCCCCCACCCCTTTTATGCCGCTGCTACTCTCTGTTATTATATATGCATAGTCACTTTAATAACTCTCCCTACATGTACATATTACCTCAATTACTTCGACTAACCGGTGCCCCCGCACATTGACTCTGTACCGGTACCCCTTGTATATACAGTGGCAAGAAAAAGTATGTGAACCCCTTGGAATTACCTGTATTTCTGCATAAATTTGAATCTGATCTTCATCTAAGTCACAACAATAGACAAACACAGTGTGTTTAAACTAATAACACACAAATTATTGTAGTTTACTTGTCTGTATTGAATACATCATTTAAACATTCGCAGTGTAGGTTGGAAAAAATGTGAACCCCTAAGCTAATGACTTCTCCAAAAGCTAATTGGAGTCAGGAGTCAAATCAATGAGACGAGATTGGAGATTTTGGTTACAGCTGCCCTGCCCCATATAAAACACTCACAAAAGTTGTGTTTGCTATTCACAAGAAGCATTGCCTGATGTGAGCCATGCCTCGAACAAAAGAGTTCTCAGAAGTTTAAGAGTTGTTGCCTTGCATAAAGTTGGAAAGGCTTACAAAAGTATCTCCAAATGTCAGTCCACGGTAAGACAAATTGTCAATTAATAGAGACATTTCAGCACAGTTGCTACTCTCCCTAGGACTGCAAGAGCACGGCGCAGAATGCTTAATAAGGTTAAGAAGAATCCTAGATTGTCATCTAAAAACTTACAGAAATCTCTGAAAGATGCTAACATCTCTGTTGACGAGTCTTGAATACGTAAAAAAACTTTGGGCCTGCTTTGCTGCCTCAGGGCCTGGACAGCTTGCTATCATCGACGGAAAAATGAATTCCCAAGTTTATCAAGACATTTTGCAGGAGAATGTAAGGCTATCTGTCCGCCAATTGAAGCTAAACAGAAGTTAGGTGATGCAACAGGCCAACAACCCAAAAGACAGAAGTAAATCAACAACAGAATGGCTTGAACAGAAGAAAATACCCCTTCTTGAGTGGCCCAGTCAGTCCTGCCTCAACCCGATTGAGATGCTGTGGCATGACCTCAAGAGAATGGTTCACACCAGACATCCCAAGAATATTGTGAAACTGAAACAGTTTTGTAAAGAGGGATGGCCCAAAATTCCTCCTGTTAGTTGTGCAGGTCTGATCCGCAACTACAGAAAATGTTTGGTTGAGGTTATTGCTGCCAAAGGAGGGTCAACCAGTTATTAAATCCAAGGGTTCACATTTTTTAAACTGCATTGTTGTTTAGGGGCTTGTAAGTAAGCATTTCACTATAAAGTCTACACCTGTTTTATTCGGCCATGTGACTAATACAATTTGATTTGATTGATTTGATTTGACCCACCAGTTGCAAGAAGTGACATCCCCAAAATCATCCCAAAAATATTCAACCCAAATGGCTCCTAGCCTCCCACACTTACTTTCTGTCCCTAACACTTAAAACTAAAACTGAAACCAAATAGTATAAAAACGAAATATGAATGTTTTTATACAACTTAACCTCTTGACGCTAGGGGTCAGATTTTTATATATTTAAAAAAAAATAACGTTCCCAAGGTAAACGGACTATTTCTCAGGATCAGATCGTAGAATATGCATATAATTTACAGATTAGGATAGAAAACACTCCAAAGTTTCCAAAACTGTCAAAATATTGTCTGTGTGTATAACAAAACTGATTCTGCAGGCAAAAACCTGAGGAAATCGAACCCGGACGTGATTTTTTATTTATTTATCTGTGTTTCCTTGCCCGTCTTTCTTCCATTTAAAGGGGTATCAACCAGATTCCTTTTCCAATGGCTGTCTCAGGCTGTGACCAGGCTTTAGACATAGTTTCAGGCTTTTATTTTGAAAAATGAGCAAGATTTTTCAAAACTAGTCAGGTGTCCTTTGATTAGTTCCTGCGCGCGAGAGGGGTAGCTCTCCATTTTCTTTCTCTCTTTTATTGAATAGGTTACGGTCCGGTTGAAATATTATCGATTATGTTTGTTAAAAACAACCTGAGGATTGATTATAAAAAACATTTGACATGTTTCTACGAACATTACGGATACTTTTTGGAATTTTTGCCGAATGGAACGAGGCTTTGGTTTTCTGAACATAACGCGCAACCCAAATGGTGTTTTTTTGTTATAAAAGTAATATTTATCGAACAAAAATAACATTTATTGTGTAACTGGGAGTCTCGTGAGTGCAAACATCCGAAGATTATCAAAGGTAAGCGATTAATTGTATTGCTTTTCTGACTTTCGTGACCATGCTAATTTGGTGCTAGCTGTTGTAGCATTGATTGATACACTCACAAAAGCTTGGATTGCTTTCGCTGCTAAGCATATTTTCAAAATCTGACACGATAGGTGGATTAACAACAAACTAACCTGTGTTTTGGTATATTTCACTTGTGATTGCATGATTATAAATATTTTTAGTAATGGGGTTATCATTTGATTTACACAACATGTGTACCACTTTGAAGATGCAAAATAGAGGGCAGTGCACCACCCCCACCACCCAGAGGCAATACTTTGTAAAGCCACCTTTTTCAGCAATTACAGCTGCAAGTCTCTTGGGGTATGTCTCTTTAAGCTTGGCACATCTAGCCACTGGGGTTTTTTCCCATTCTTCAATGCAAAACTGCTCCAGCTCCTTCAAGTTGGATGGGTTCCGCTTTGACTAGGCCATTCCAAGACATTTAAATATTTCCCCTTAAAACACTCAACTGTTGCTTTAGCAGTATGCTTCGTGTCCTTGTCCTGTCGATGGCCACTGGCATGCTGGAGAAGTCCGCTCTTCAAGGATGAATCCCGTTTTGAACTGTACCAGGCAGATGGCAGACTTCATGTGGCGTATGGCGTCATGTGTGCGAGTGGTTTTCTGATGTCAACGTTGTGAACAGACTTCCTCATGGTGGCGGTGGGGTTATGGTATGGGCAGGCATAAGCTACAGACAATGAACACAATTGTATTTTATCAATGGCAATTTGGACAGAGATAGAGATACCGTGACGAGATCCTGAGGCCAATTGTCGTACCATTAATCCGCCGCCATTGCCTCATCTTTCAGTAGGATCATGCAAGGCCCTTGTTGCAAGGATCTGTACACAATTCCTGAAAGCTGAACATGTCCCAGTTCTTCCATTGCCTGCATACTCACCAGACATGTCACCCATTGAGCATGTTTGGGATGCTCTAGATCATGGGTGTCAAACTCTGGGTAATTATATTTGGCCCGCGAGACAATACCAAATTACTACTAGAGCTGGCCCGCCGGTATTATACAGCGCATTCACCGCTAATACTACGAATCCCATAATGCTCTGCTGTTGTTTTCGCGCGCCAATCAGGACAGGACCCAGAAACGCCCTCTCCTCTGTGACAGTAGTCATAGCAACATAGACGCTACAACTGTTCGCGCGCTATCCCTTCCCAAAAATGGCGAAAAGAAAGGCAGAAAACAGGAGCTTTCTGGACAAGTGGGAGGCAGAATATCTGTTTACATATGTAAAAGACAAACCTGTTTGTCTTGTTTGTGGAGTCAACGTGGCTGTAAGTAAGGAGTACAACATTAGACGACACTATGAAACGAAACACCATGACAAATACAAGGACCTGGACATGACTCAAAGGAGCCAGAAAGTAGAGGAGATGAAAAGAAGTTTGGTTTCACAACAGAATATGTTCAAAAAAGCCACATCACAAAGTGAGGCTGCTGTAAAGGCTAGTTATATAGTGGCAGCAGAGATCGCAAAATCAGCCCGGCCCTTTAATGAGGGAGAGTTCGTGAAAAAGTGCATGATGAAAGTTTGTGACCTCGTATGCCCAGAGAAAAAGCAAGCATTTTCAAACGTGAGCCTGAGCAGGAACACAGTAGCTGATCGCACATGTGATCTTGCCACCAGTCTGTATGACCAGCTGATGGAAGAGGGAAAAGATTTCGTTGCGTTCTCCCTCGCTGTGGATGAGAGCTGCGACGCATCTGATACTGCTCAGCTGTCAGTCTTCATCCGTGGAGTGGACTCAAATCTGTGTGTTACGGAGGAGCTATTGGGATTCAAATCAATGCATGGCACAACCACAGGAAAGGAAATCTTTGAGGAGGTTTCCAAATGTGTAACTGAAATAAAGCTGCCGTGGGATAAACTCGTTGGATTAACGACAGATGGTGCGCCAGCGATGTGCGGTAAAAAGAGTGGACTGGTGGGCATGGTTCGGGAGAAGATGCGGGAAGAGAACTGTGCAGGTGAGCTAACTGTTTACCACTGCATCATACATCAGGAATCACTGTGTGCCAAAGCCCTAAAGATGGAACATGTTATGACCACAGTAACACAGGTAGTTAACTTTATAAGAGCCAAAGGTCTGAATCACCGCCAGTTTACATTTTTTCTAGAGGAGTGTGGTTCGGAATACGCAGACGTGCCGTATCACACAGAGGTGAGATGGCTAAGCAGAGGAAAAGTACTGAACAGATGTTTCGAGCTGCGTGAGGAAATATGTCAATTCCTGGAAACCAAAGGGAAGGATACAGCAGAGCTCCGGGAGCAAAAGTTTCTGTGTGAGCTGGCCTTTCTCTGTGACATCTCGAGCCATCTCGATGCGCTGAACCTGCAGCTTCAGGGGCGAGGGCGCATCATCACAGACATGTACGCTGCAGTGAGGGCCTTTAAAACTAAACTGTGCCTGTGGGAGAATCAGATGCTGCAAGGAAACCATTGCCATTTTCAACCATTGCCAAACCATAAAAGCGCAGATCTCTACCGCCGTGTTCCCATGAGCACAGTTTGCTGAAAAACTCAGTGTTCTCGCCGCTGAGTTTAGCCGGCGATTTGCCGACTTCGATGTCCAGAAATGTAGGTTTGAACTGCTTAGTAATCCCTTCGCAGTTGATGTGGAAAATGCACCAACCAACATCCAAATGGAGCTGATTGAACTCCAGTGCAACGACACGCTGAAGTCAAAGTATGATGCTGTGGGCGCCGCACAGTTTCCACGGTTCATCCCTGACACAATGCCTCAGCTCCGCACCCAAGCTGCTCAGATGCTCTCCATGTTCGGCAGCACTTATCTATGCGAGCAACTTTTCTCCTCGATGAAGATGACCAAAACAACTCACAGGAGACGTCTGACTGATGAACACCTTCGCTCGATACTGAGGATTTCTTCAGCTCAGAGCCTGAGCCCAGACATTGATGAACTAGCATCCAAGAAGAGATGCCAGGTATCTGGCTTGGGCACATCAGATTAGATCAGTGTGCAATAATTAACGTTTTCTTTGTGCACTTTTTCTTGCTACAAGGCATGGGCTTGAATGGTTGATTGATTTATTATCATTTTATTTGTAAAATTATTAGCCAGTGGAAAAAGTTTATTTTGGTATTTAAATCAGAAGGCTGCAAATAGAAAAGAGGCATACGATTTTTATTTACATTTTATTTATTTAATAAATGAATGCCATTGATGTGTTTTTTCATTTGAAATTCGATTTTGCATGTCTCCACTATTAAATTATATATTGTATGGTAATAAGCGATGCTTGTTCCATATTCAATATTAAAGCAAAACTTGTTTGGGTCCATAAAAGGTTCATTTGTTCAATGTTGGCCCGCGACTTTGTTCAGGTTTTACATTTTGGCCCACTGGGTATTTGAGTTTGACACCCCTGCTCTAGATCAACGTGTACGACAGCATGTTCCAGTTCCTGCCAATATCCAGCAACTTTGCACATCCATTGAAGAGAAGTGGGACAACATTCCACAGGCCACAATCAACAGCCTGATCAACTCTATGCAAAGGAGATGTGTCGCGCTGCATAAGGCAAATGGTGGTCACACCAGATATTGACTGGTTTTCTGAGTCACGCCCCTACTTATTTTTAAGCTATCTGTTACCAACAGATGCATATCTGTATTCCCAGTCATGTGAAATCCATAGATTAGTGCCTAATTAACTTATTTAAATTGACTGATTTCCTTATATGAACTGTAACTCAGTAAAATCTTTGAAATTGTCGCAAATCAAATGTTGCATTCATATTTTTGTTCATTGTATAATTTTTGCCTGACACGATAACTTTGCCTACTCTTAATTATTGCCTTATATGCTGGCATGCATAACATTATTTAACCAATTCTGATATTTTGAATGATGTGATGGGCATTGCACTAAAATCATACACTTTTTATAATATTACTGTTATATCAACACACTAGTCAATCCCATTCAACAACTCTAAATAGCGTTTGCATGCGCTCCAAATGTCACGCCCTGATCTGTTTCACCTGTCCTTGTGATTGTCTCCACCCCCTCCAGGTGTCGCTTATTTTCCCCTGTGTTTCCTGTCTCTCTGTGCCAGATTGTCTGTTTAAGAGAGTAGTCAAGACTACTAGCTTGATTGAGCCTCTGCCATGTATATCTCACTAGGTCAGTATATTTCAGCCTCCATATATCCACTAGTTCCAATATATCCAATATATTCTTGATTTCCTTAAGTGCATTAGAGTGATAGTTTTGTAGTGTGATTGGAATGGGTGGCCAGTAATAAACTGGTTCTGTACATCTTTAAAACTAAGAGCATTGTATTTGGTACAAATCATTCCTTAAGTTCTAGACCTCTGCTGAATCTGGTAATGAATGGTGTGGCTGTTGAACAATTTGAGGGGACTCAATTACTTGGTGTTACCTTAGATTGTAAACTGTCATGGTCAAAACATATAGATTCAAAGGTTGTAAAGATGGGGAGAGGTCTGTCCGTAATAAAGAGATGTTCTGCTTTTATTGACCCCACACTCCACAAAGTGAGTCCAGCAGGCTCTAGTTTTATCTAATCTTCATTATTATCCAGTCATATGGTCAACTGCTGCACAGAAAGATCTAGTTAACCTGTCTGGCACCGGGGTTCTGCTAGCGGAACTCCTCCCACATTCCACTGAAAAGGCAGAGCGCGAAATTCAAAAGATATTTTTTAGAAATATTTAACTTTCACACATTAACAAGTCCAATACAGCAAATGAAAGATACACATCTTGTGAATCCAGTCAACATGTCCGATTTTTAAAATGTTTTACAGCGAAAACACCACATATATTTATGTTAGCTCACCACCAAATACAAAAAAGGACAGACATTTTTCACAGCACAGGTAGCATGCACAAAGCCAACCAAACTAACCAAGAACCAACCAAACTAACCAACAAACAACTTCATCAGATGACAGTCTTATAACATGTTATACAATAAATCTATGTTTTGTTCGAAAAATGTGCATATTTGAGGTATAAATCAGTTTTACATTGCAGCTACCATCACAGCTACCGTCAGAAATAGAACCGAAGCAGCCAGAGTAATTACAGACACCAACGTCAAATACCTAAATACTCATCATAAAACATTTCTGAAAAATCGATGGTGTACAGCAAATTAAAGACAAAAATCTTGTGAATCCAGCCAATATTTCCGATTTTTTAAGTGTTTTACAGCGAAAACACAATATAGCATTATATTAGCCTACTACAATAGCCTACCACACTACCGCATTCATTCATCAAGGCACGTTAGCGATAGCAATAGGCACGTTAGCGATAGGGAATAAACCAGCAAAAGATATTAATTTTCACTAACCTTCATAAACCTTCATCAGATGACAGTCCTATAACATCAGGTTATACATACACTTATGTTTTGTTCAAAAATGTGCATATTTAGAGCTGAAATCAGTGGTTATACATTGTGCTAACGTAGCATCTTTTTCCCAGAATGTGCGGATATTTTTATGACACTCCAACTATTCTGACCAAATAACTATTCATAAACGTTACTAGAAAATACATGTTGTATAGGAAATGATAGATACACTAGTTCTTAATGCAATCGCCGTGTTAGAATTCTAAAAATAACTTCATTACGACATCCAGCTTAGGTATAGCGAGAGAGTACCCAAAATCTGGGCGCAAATGACTAGTACAACATGTTCGACAGATATATGAAATAGCATCATAAAATGGGTCCTACTTTTGATGATCTTTCATCAGAATGTTGTACAAGGGGTCCTTTGTCGGGAACAATTGTTGTTTGGATTTAGAATGTCTTCTTCTCCAGTCAATTAGCACGGAAAGCTAGCAAAGTGGCGCTAAGCTCTCCTTCCTGAACAACGGCACACAACGCAACACGCCTAACGTCCCGAATAAATTTCAATAATCTAATAAAACTATATTGAAAAAACATACTTTACGATGATATTGTCACATGTATCAAATAAAATCAAAGCCGGAGATATTAGTCGTCCATAACGACAGCTTATCAGAAGGCAAATCCAGGTCCCTTCACGCGCTCTCCAGAAAACAGGAAACTGGTGACACGTCATGCCGAGAGCTTTCATTCGACCCCAGATCAAGTTATTCACTCCATTTCTTCTCTCACTGCCTGTCGACATCTAGTGGAAGACGTATGAAGTGCATGTATACTGATATATATGAAGGGCATTTATAGGCAGGCCCTAGAACACAGCATCGATTTCAGATTTTCCACTTCCTGTCAGGAAGTTTGCTGCCAAATGAGTTCTGTTTTACTCACAGATATAATTCAAACGGTTTTAGAAACTAGAGAGTGTTTTCTATCCAATAGTAATAATAATATGCAAATTGTACGAGCAAGAATTGAGTACGAGGTCGTTTAAATTGGGCACGATTTTCCCCCAAAGTGAAAACAGCGCCCTCTGTCCTCAACAGGTTAAGCTGCAGCTGGCCCAGAACAGAGCAACATGTCTTGCTCTTCGTTGTAATCAGAGTGCTAAAAATGTATACTATGCATGCCAGTCTCTCTTGGCTAAGAGTTGAGAAAAGACTGACTGCGTCAATTCTTGTTTTTATAAGAAATATTAATATGTTGGAAATTCCAATTTGTTTGCATAGTCTTCTTACACACAGCACTGACACACACACTTATGTCACCAGGGGACTTTTCACAGTCGCTAGGTCCAGAACAAATTCAAGGAAATGTATAAAAACAAAGCAAATCCTCTCATCCCCCATGTGACCTATTTGTTGTATGTCTGTACTGACATTTATGTGTAAATGATGGATGCACACGGACAGACACTATATGTTCATGTTTTTAAATATATTTAAATTGTACAGTCTTTTGTCTGTAATGTCTTTGTTTTTGTTATGTGTCGGACACCAGAAAGACTAGCTGTTGCCATTGGCGTTGGCTAATGGGGTACTAATAAATCAAATCAAAAATGTTAGTTTTTGTATGGTGTGTATTCATTTGTGGATGTCCATCATGCATTTCGAATGATATGTTACAAATTACGATTCATAATATATGTTAAGAAATTGCAAATCGTACAATATGCTATGAATTTGGAAAACGTATGATAGGTTCCAACTTCAAATTTGTTGTAAATAACATTAGCTAGATGGCTAACGTTAGCTCTAGGAGGTAAGGTTAGGGTTACGAGTTAGGTTAAAGATTATGGAGAGGGGAAGGGTTAGCTAACATGCTAAGCAGTTGCAAAGTAGCTAAAAAGTAGTAAGTAGTTGTAAAGTTGTTAATTAGCTAAAATTCCAAAGTTGTCCATGATGACACGCAACCTTTGGGTTGCTAGACGTTTGTACCCTTCTATTTGTTGAAATCATATCAAAAGTAACATATCATACTCATTTTAGAGTCTCAGATGTACGTTTACTATGTTACTTCTAGTCCATGAGACCAGTCTGTACCAATCAAATTCTCAAAGAAACAGGTCCATAGGCCACTTAGACATCTTAAATATAGAGGAAGATTAATTACTTTGGTTTTCATCCACTGTAACATATTTGGCAAACTTCAAGCTGAGATATTTTTACCCATGGCGCCTAGTTGTTGCTACCCCCTTCACGTTGTCGCAGTGGAAAACTCTTGTCTGTTGAGCTCCATCAAACAACAGAGACTTGCCTTAAGATAGGATGGTCCATGGGGAGGCCTGCCTCTCCCTCCATATGTATCCGTTTATTTTAGCAGCTAAAAGATAGCTTTGGAGTCTGGGATGTCAAGTAACACTTTTCAACTGAGGTTTGCACATTCTGCCATGTTGGAGCAAAAAAAGAAGGGCAAATAACATTCTGCTGACACATTGCTTTTCAATAGAATATTTAATGTAATGTATACACATGGTAGTGCTGTAAACCCAGGGAAGGATTGTGTCTCAAAACTTGACAAAAGAGTATACATCACTCACAAACTGTCCAGTCTCTGATATCCTATACAAGGACAGCTTCGTATTCAGCTCTCGTCAAAAGCGGACATTTAGATCGAGCTTATCTTTCCAAATCAACTATATGAGCAGAACGAAATGATTGACTTGCATGCCTACACAAAAGAAATCTATAGTTTTAAAAACACCATAAAGATTCCTAATGTAAATGCAAAAGTATGTGTTCTGGTAGCACAGAAGAATGCTAGCTGATTCCATTTAAATGTTGTAGCTAGCGTTCCCTCAGAATACTGTTTAGAATTCACTCAATACTTACCTTATTAAAATGCATTTATGAGTCTGTGGCAGTTGAGGTAAAAGATAAGGCTGAAAAAAAGCAGATTGGAATCCTGTCAGTCAGCTCTGAATTACTTTGTAATCAGAGATGCAGAGACATGATTTTCTAAAAAATAATGCGAAGTTTCAACCCCCCGCCCTCACTCGTCCTTAATACAGTTGTGAGAGGAGGCAAGCTGAATGCATTGGCTTTAAACCTCTTCCTGTATTAGTCCGTATGGCTCCATGTTAGCAGCAGAGTAGCATACTTTCTGCACAACAAGAAGTCTGTGAAATAAAAAATGCTACCTCCCATTTTAGGATTGGTTGGGAAAGCACAATCTATGAAAGTATGGGGTGTATTCATGAAACTAATGTGTTATACTACTGCTATATGCCTATGCTATGCCAATATGCATGCAAAATACATTTACAATCTCTGTTTCTGTATTGGTTTTGTAAGCTTTAATGGTTTAATTTAAATCTGTCTTGTAAATTGTGCATCTTTCAGACAAGGATAGGTGCCATGAAGATACATCTAACCAAACTTTAAACTGTCACATCTTCATACCTAATGAAATTATGACAACAATAGGAGAACTGAAGTCATTACAAACATATGACGACTGGACTAAATACACGCACACGCACACACGCACACACACTCGCTATCACTATCTCCTCTCTTTCTCTCGCTCTCTTTCTCTCTCTCGCTCTTTCTCTATACAACATACAAACACACATTTCGGAGGATTCATGTTTGCTCTGCAGGAAGAAGAGTTTGCGTATGTTTTAAATAAAAGACAAAGAGAGAAAGGTTTCAGTGATAGTGTTTTTTTTCAACGATGCAAAGCAACACAAGAGGAATAAAATAAAATACACAAGAATGGAGTTAAATACAGCGAGTACCAGTACCAGATCAATGTGCAGAGGTACGAGGTATTTGAGATACTGTATGTACAGCTGAAGTCGGAAGTATACATACACCTTAGCCAAATACATTTAAACTCAGTTTTTCACAATTCCTGACATTGAATCTCAATAAAAATGCACTGTCTTAGGTCAGTTAGTAACACCACTTCATTTTAAGAATGTGAAATGTCAGAATAATAGTAGAGAGAAGGATTTATTTCAGCTTTTATTTCTTTCATCACATTCCCAGTGGGTCAGAAGTTTACATACACTCAATTAGTATTTGATAGCATTGCCTTTAAATTGTTTAACTTGGGTCAAACGTTTCGGGTAGCCTTCCACAAGCTTCCCACAATAAGTTGGGTGAGTTTTGGCCAATTCCTCCTGACAGAGCTGGAGTCAGATTTGTTGGCCTTCTTGCTCGCACACGCTTTCTCAGTTCTGCCCACAAATTTTCAATAGGATTGAGGTCAGGGCTTTGTGATGGCCACTCCAATACCTTGACTTGGTTGTCCCTAAGCCATTTTGCCACAAATTTGGAAGTATGCTTGGGGTCATTGTCCATTTGGAAGCCACATTTGCGACCAAGCTTTAACTTCCTGACTGATGTCTTGGGATGTTGCTTCAATATATCCACATAATTTTCCTTCCTCATGATGCTCTATTTTGTGAAGTGTACCAGTCACTCCTGCAGCAAAGCACCCTCACAACATGATGCTGCCACCCCCGTGCTTCACGTTTGGGATGGTGTTTTTCGGCTTGCAAGCCTCCCCCTTTTTCCTCCAAACATAACGATGGTCATTATGGCCAAACAGTTCTATTTTTGTTTCATCAGACCAGAGGACACTTCTCCACAAAATGCAATCTTTGTCCCCATGTGCAGTTGCAAATCGTAGTCTGGCTTTTTTTATGGCGGTATTAGAGCAGTGGCTTCTTCCTTGCTGAGTGGCCTTTCAGGTTATATCGATATAGGACTCTTTTTACTGTGGATATAGATACTTTTGTACCTGTTTCCTCCAGCATCTTCACAAGGTACTTTGCTGTTGTTCTGGGATTGATTTGCACTTTTCGCACCAAAGTATGTTCATCTTTAGGAGACAGAACGCGTCTCCTTCCTGAGTGGTATGACGGCTGCGCTTTCCCATGGTGTTTTTACTTGCGTACTAATGTTTGTACAGATGAACGTGGTACCTTCAGGCGTTTGGAAATTGCTCCCAAGGATGAACCAGACTTTTGGAGGTCTACAATTGTTTTTCTGAGGTCTTGGCTGATTTCTTTTGATTTTCCCATGATGTCAAGCAAAGAAGCACTGAGTTTGAAGGTAGGCCTTGAAATACATCCACAGGTACACCTCCAATTGACTCAAATTATGTCAATTAGCCTATCAGAAGCTTCTAAAGCCACGACATCATTTTCTGGAATTTTCCAAACTGTTTAACTTATAAATATATAGATACCAAGAATATGCATATACTTGATTCTGGGCCTGAGCTACAGGCAGTTAGATTAGGGTATGTCTTTAGGCGGAAATTGAGAAGAAGGGGGGGGTACCCCAAAGAAGTTAATCCCACCACAGTGTCCGATTTCAAAAAGGCTTTACGGCGAAAGCATACTATGCGATTATGTTAGGTCAGCACCTAGTCACAGAAAAACACAGCCATTTTTCCAGCCAAAGAGAGGAGTCACAAAAAGCAGAAATAGAGATAAAATGAATAACTAACCTTTAATGATCTTCATCAGATGACACTCATAGGACTTCATGTTACACAATACATGTTTGTTTTGTTCGATAAAGTTCATATTTATATCCACAAATCTGTTTACATTGGCGCGTTATGTTCAGTAATATTTTGCTTCCAAAACATCCGGTGATTTTGCTGAGAGCCACATCAATTTACAGAAATACTTATAATAAACATTTATAAAGGATACAACTGTTATGCATGGAATTATAGATAAACTTCTCCTTAATGCAACCGCTGTGTCAGATTTCAAAAAAGCTTAACGGAAAAAGCACACCATGCAATAATCTGAGTACGGCGCTCAGACACAAAAAAGCCATACAGGTACCCGCCATGTTGTGGAGTCAACAGAAGTCAGAAATACCATTATAAATGTTCACTTACCCAGGAATCCCAGTTCCACAATACATGTTTGTTTTGTTCGATAAAGTCCATAATGTATGTCCAAATACCTCCTTTTTGTTCGCGTGTTTAGTTCGTAAATCCAAATTCATGATGCGCAGTCCAGACAAAAAGTCAAAAAATTCCATTACAGTTTGTAGAAACATGTCAAACGATGTATAGAATCAATCTTTAGGATGTTTTTAACATAAATCTTCAATAGTGTTTCAACCGGAGAATTCCTTTGTCTGTAGAAATGCAATGGAACGCAGCTAACTCTCACGGGGGCGTGCCTGAGTGAGCTCGTGGCACTCTGCGAGACCCCGGACTCAATCAGCTCTTATTCCTTCATCCTTCACAGTAGAAGCATCAAACAAGGTTCTAAAGACTGTTGACATCTAGTGGAAGCCTTAGGAAGTGCAATATTACCCCATAGACATTGTATATTTGATAGGCAAACCTATAAACCTCAGAATTCCCATTTCCTGGTTGGATTTTTTGTCAGGTTTTTGCCTGCTATATGAGTTCTGTTATACTCACAGACATCATTCAAACAGTTTTCGACACTTCAGAGTATTTTCTATCCAAATCTACTAATAATATGCATGTCTTAGCTTCTGGGCCTGAGTAGCAGGCCGTTTACTCTGGGCACCTTATTCATCCAAGCTACTCAATACTGCCCCCAGCCATAAGAAGTTTTAAGAAGTAGTGTTCAAATCAAATCAAATTTGTTTCTATAGCCCTTCTTAAATCAGCTGATGCCACAAAGTGTTGTACAGAAACCCAGCCTAAAATCCCAAACAGCAAGCAATGCAGGTGTAGAAGCACAGTATGTATACTGATCAAAAATATAAGGAAATAAGTCACATGAAATAATTTAATTTGGCCTTAATCTATGGATTTCACAAGACCGGGCAGGGGCTCAGCCATGGGTGGGCCTGGGAGAGCATAGTCCCACCCACTGGGGAGCCAGGCCCACCCACTGGGGAGCCAGGCCCAGCCAATCAGAATGAGTTTTTCCCAACAAAATGTATTTTAAACAGACAGAAATAGTCCTCAGTTTCACCAGCTGCCCGGATGGCTGGTCTAAGACGATCCTGCAGCTGAAGAAGCCAGATGTAGATGTCCTGGGCTGGCATGGTTACATGAGGTCCGGAATTCTATAAAACAACATTGGAGGTGGCTTATGGTAGAGAAATTAACATTCAATTCTCTGGCAACAGCTTTGGTGGACATTTCCGTAGTCTGCATGCCAATTGCTCACTATCAGCGAAGTAAATACACTTGTGCACACAAATTGACATTTCTTCTATCTTTTATTACAGCTCATGAAACATGCGACCAACACTTTACATTTGGCATTTATATTTTTGTTCAGTATAATTTTTATTTATTTATTTATAGCTATTAATTTATTACTTTTGTTTTCTTTTTGGTAAAGTCCTTTTTTGAAACCAAATCAAACCAAATCAAATCAATGTATATTTGTCACATACACATGGTTAGCAGATGTTAATGTGAGTGTAGCGAAATCCTTGTGCTTCTAGTCCAACAGTGCAGTAATATCTAACAAATTCACAACGACTCCCTTATACACACACAATGTAAGGGGATGGAATAATCAACCAGATGTATTTATAAAGCCCGTTTTACATCAGCCGTTGTCACAAAGTGCTGTACAGAAACCCAGCCTAAAACTCCAAACAGCAAGCACTGCAGATGTAGAAGCATATTCTTATGTACTGCATATGTACATAATAATATGTACATATACATATATGGATAAGCGATGGCCGTGCTGCATAGGCAAGATACAGTACTGTATATTCATATGAGATGAGTAATGTAGGATATGAAAACATCATTAAAGTGGTATTATTTAAAGTGACTAGTGATACCATTATACCATTATTAAATAAATGTATTAAAGTGGCCAGTGATTTGAGTCTGTATTTCGGCAGCAGCCGCTCTATGTTAGTGATGGCTGTTTAGCAGTATGATTGCCTTGAGATAGAAGCAGTCTTTCGGTCCCAGCTTTGATGCACCTGTACTGTCTCTCGACAGTCTCTCGGTCCCAGCTTTGATGCACCTGTACTGACCTCACCTTCTGGATGATAGCGGGGTGAACAGGCAGTGGCTCGGGTGGTTGTTGTCCTTGATGATCTTTTTGGCCTTCCTGTGACATCGGGTGCTATAGGTGTCCTGGAGGGCAGGTAGTCCATTGTGAGGACCGCACTACCCTCTGGAGAGCCTTGCGGTTGAGGCCGGTGCAGTTGCCGTACCAGGCGGTGATACAGCCCAACAGGATGCTCTCGATTGTGCATCTGTTGAAGTTTGTGAGGGTTTTAGGTGTTAAGACAAATTTCTTCAGTCTCCTGAGGTTGAAGAGCCGTGTCGTCTTCAAACTTGATGATTGAGTTGGAGGCGTGCATGGCCACGCAGTTATGGATGAACAGGGAGTACAGGAGAGGGCTGAGAACACACCCTTGACATCTAGTGGAAGCCATATGAATTGCATAGGACCCATAGCTTTCCATTGTAAGAGCATGGGATCTCAAAATGTTTTTATTTCCGGTTGGTTTTTCTTTGGGTTTTTCTCCTACAATATCAATTGTGTTATAGTCTCATACATTATTTTAACATTTCTACAAACTGCAGAGTGTTTTCTATCCAATGGTACCAATGATATGCATATCCTGGCTTCTGGGCCTGAGTAACAGGCAGTTTACTTTGGGCATGTCAGTCAAGCGGAAATTCTGAAAAAAGGACTCTAGCCCTAACAAGTTTTAAAGAAACGGGTGGGGCTAAGGCTTAAGAGGGTGTGAACAATGCTGAAAAGGTGTAGACAAAGAAGAGCTCTACAGTAGGTCTACCAAAATATTCAAGGATCATTATCAAAAAAAATTGGGTTACAAGTTTATCAAATTTCAAAAGCAGAATAACTTTTCCATTTTTTTCAACTGCATTGTATGATATACAATTTTGTATCTCTGAGTCTCTACTTTTATCCAACGTAAAAAACATAATTTGAAATGTTGCTACAGAAGATAATTATACTTTATGAATAATTAAAATAGCATTGCTAGTATCCAAAATATTCCCTTTATTTTCCTTTCAAATCAGAGTAATTTATTTCTCACAACAATCACAGTTTCACTTTATGCGATCATATCATGTTTGGAAACTACTGAATTTATAATTCTTTGAACAGGAACTGCTCGGAGAAGCTCATTCATTTGCATAAAGTACATTGTATTGCAATCGTAAAAACTATCAACAAACACACCAAGTGCAATGAACATTTCTAAACAAATCAAATCATTTTCAAAGACAAATCGTACACCGTAAGAACTCAATTTAACATGAAAAGATTATTTCAATCCTGAATCCAAAAACAATCCACAAAACTCAACCATACACAATGGAAATTAACAGTGTAACAGTCGGGGGAAACAAAGCACACACAAAAACCACGGTAACAGGGAACAGAAGACAACAGAAGACAAAAACATATTATAAGCAACAGCAATTATTGCAATATGTGTTCTGACAAAAAGGCAGAGGACACTGGCGCCCGAGTGGCCCCGGATCAAGTCTGCCACCAATGGCTTCATGGCTCCGTCCCTCTGTCCCTTGGGGTCACAGTTCATTGTGTATGCCCCTCTGACTCAGTGCCGGCTGACAGACCACGGGAGTCTGAAGCTTCATGACGTACTGGCATTTGCTGGGCTCCTTCAACGTTCTCAAGGCTGTCTCTGTCCAGCATGTCAACGTGACCTAGAAAAAAGAACGAGGAGATGCCGGGAGATTGTCAGGGAGAAGAAGAGGAGAGAGCCATGTCGTTTGCCTCTTGTATGGTTACGACTGGAGGAGCACCAGATATGTGCTGGTATGTGCAGTGTATTTTAAAAAGCATTACATTTGCGTCTTTGTTTGGTTATACTGTGATGATACTGTGGTAGAATCACAACAAATAATAGATTTATGCCAAAACTTAACTGTAGTTCAGAAATATTTGTTGACCACAACACATTCACAGACACACAAATCATAGTACGCTGAAGCAACTTTCATCACTGTCCTTGTATATAATATCCGAGTCTATGTGAAATTTGGAGACAGGGACACCAATGACATTTCACAGCGCCCACCCGGATATCCATCCAGAGTCCTGTGTACGCGATGGCTGTGATTTCCACCATTGTCATTTTAATGGGTGACTTTTTGATGCCCTCTGCTAAAGGGAGAGAGAGAAATTATATATTTTTTTTTACTTCTAGAGGGTTTCCATAGCAACCCTTCTCCTCACTACTCTCCCTCTACAGACATCCCACCCACTGATCAAAAGGCGAGGAGCACTGAATCCCCTTAGGTAGCATAACTAAACCAGACAGGCACCAATAATTTGGCATGTGACAGGACACTACTAATGGTTTGGTTGTGATGGAGTTTATTAATATACCCAATGACACACTAAACCAGACAGGTACCAATAATTTGGCATGTTGGGTGGGTTGGTGTGAGCGTGCGGGTGTAAATTGCAAATAGTCCTTCACAGCACGGTTTCAGCAACTAAGGTGGATGCGTAACTAGGCCCTTGTAGTACAACCGGACTAGGCTTGGCTCAGTAGTGTGAAAAGGGTATTTTTTTTCTACACTAAGTGTACAGAACATTTGCAACACCTTCCTAATATTGAGTTCCACCCCCTTTTGCCCTCAGAACAGCCTCAATACGTTGGGGCATGGACTCTAGAAGGTGTGACAAGTGTTCCACAGGGATGCTGGCCCATGTTGACTCCAGTGCTTCGCACAGTTGTGTCAAGTTGGCTGGATGTCCTTTGGGTGGTGCACCATTCTTGAAAAACACAGGAAACAGTCGAGTGTAAAAAACCCTGCAGCGTTGCAGTTCTTGACACACTCAAACCGGTGCGCCTGGCACATACTACCATACCTTGTTCAAAGGCACTTCCACCTATGAATTGCACACATACACAATCCATGTCTCAACTGTCTCAAGGCTTAACAATCCTTTTTTAACCTATCTCCTCCCCTTCACCTACACTGATTGAAGTGGATTTAACAAGTGACATCAATAAGGAATCATAGCTTACACCTGGATTCACCTCCTGATATAGAGGTCATGATGGCAGGGAGCTTGGCCCCAGTGATGTACTGGGTTGTCTGCACCACCCTCTGTAGCAACATGCCAATTAGATGCTCTCAAAGGTACAGCTGTAGAACTTTTTGAGGATTTGAGGGCCCGTGCCAAACCTGAGGGGGGAGAGGCGCTGCTGCGCCTTCTTCACGACTGTGCGTTTGTGGACAATTTTAAGTCCTTAATTATTTGGATACAGAGGAACTTGAAGCTCCCCTACAGCCCCGTCGATGTGGATGGGGGAATCCTCGCCTCCCCGTTTCCTGTATTCCACGATCAGCTCCTTGGTCTTACTGATGTTGAGGGAGAGGTTGTTGTTCCGGCACCACACTGCCAAGTCATTGACCTGCTCCCTGAAGGCTGTATCACCGTTTGACGGTGATCAAGCCTACCACCATCGTGTTGTCAGCAAACTTGATTATGGTGTTGAAGTGTGGTGTATTTGGTATTTGGTATTTTATTAGGATACCCATTAGCTGTTGCAAAAGCAGCAGCTACTCTTCCTGGTGTCCACACAAAACACGAAACATAATACAGAATGACATAATACAGAACATCATTAGACAAGAACAGCTCAAGGACAGATCTACATACATTTTTAAAAAGGTACCCATAGCCTACATATCAGTGCATACACACAAACTATCTAGGTCAAATAGGGGAGAGGCGTTGTGCCGCGAGGTGTTGCTTTATCTGTTTTTTGAAACCAGGTTTGCTGTTCATTTGAGCAATATGAGATGGAAGGAAGTTCCATAAAATAAGGGCTCTATATAATACTGTACGTTTTCTTGAATTTGTTCTGGATTTGGGGACCTCCCCTGGTGGCATGTCTGGTGGGGTAAGTGTGTGTGTCAGAGATGTGTGTAAGTTGACTATGCAAACAATTAGGTATTTTCAACACATTAATGTTCCTTATAAAAAGAAGAAGTGATGCAGTCAATCTCTCAACTCTTAGCCAAGAGAGACTGGCATGCATAGTATTTATATCAGCCCTCTGATTACAATTAAGAGCAACAATTGTGTCGTCTATGGATCTTTTGAGGCGGTATGCAAATTGGAGTTGATCTAGGGTGTCTGGGATGATGGTGTTGATGTGTGCCATAATCAGCCGCTCAAAGCACTTCATGAATACAGATGTGAATGCTACAGGCATTGTGGCATGAAGCCTTAGAGTTCTTGAGAAAAGGAATGATGGTGGTCATTTTAAAACATGGGGATTACAGAGTGGGACAAGGAGAGGTTGAAAATGACTGTAAATATTTCTGCCAGCTGTTATGCGCATGCTCTGAGAACGCGCCCTGGAATACAGTCGGGCCCAGAGGCCTTGAAGGTGTCGACCTGATTAAAAACCTTATTCACGTCAACCTCGGAGAGTGAAATCACCCAGTTGTCTTGGTCGGTGATGGCTCTCACACCCGGAGCAATGTTGTTATTGTCAAACTGTGCATAAAATGCGTTGAGTTGGACTGGTAGAGAGGCATCGTTGGGCAGATCTTGGCTGGGTCTTTCTTTGTAATCAGTAATGGACTGTAGCCCCTGTCACATGCGGCAGACGTCGGAGCCTGTGTAATATGATTCTACCTTATTCCTATATTGTCCTTTTGCTCATTTGATGACTATGCTGAGGTCATAGCGGGACTTTTTGTACTTGTTCCAGTCCTCAACCGTAGCCTCAGGGTTGTCTGCGATAGCCCTGTGTGGGGTAGCCCTGTCCTTTAGTTTAGTGCCAACCTTGGTGTTAATACAGGGCTTTTGATTGGGAAAACAGTGAAGTTTCACTGTGGGGACAACGTTGTCGATGCATTTCCTAATGAAGCCGGTGATGACGGTGGTTAGTTTCTCTAAATATTCGGCGCTAGCAAAGCAGTCCTGTAGCATAATCTCTGATTCTAGTGTCCATTTCTTAACAGAGCGAGTCACGGGTACTTCCTGTTTGAGCTTCTGCTTGTAAACAGCAAGCAGGAGTACGGAGTCATGATCTGATTTGCCGAAAGACGGACGAGTGAGGGCCTTTTATGCTTGCTTGTGGGTAGAATAACAGTGGTCTAAGACTTTATGGCCCCTACTGGTGAAGGAGACATGTTGATGGAATTTGGGTATCATGTGTCTGTTATGGCTAGACGTCCCGCTAGCGGCACACCATGACACCATCCGGGGAAATTGCAGAGCGCGAAATTCAAATTACAGAAATATAAATATTTAACATTCATGAAAATACAAGTGTTATACATGAAAATAAAGCTTCACTTTTTGGAGATTTGGGGCAGCATTTTCACTTTTGGATGAATTACTATTGGATAGAAAACACTCTGTAGTTTCTAAAACTGTTTGAATGATGTCTGTGAGTATAACAGAACTCATATAGCAGGGAAAAACCTGAGAAAAAATCCAAACAGGAAGTGAGAATTCTGAGACTGGTCGATGTTAAAGTCATCGCCTATTCAATTCCCTGTAATATATGGATCTGTTTGCACTTTCTACGCCTTCCACTAGATGTCAACAGTCTGTAGAACGCTGAATGAAGCCTCTAGTGTGATGTGGGGCCGGATGGGAGGTGTTTCAGTCATTGGTCTGGCAGATTGCCAGTTCTTGGTCACGCGCTTTCCTCATGATATCGCCATGCGTTCCATTACTTATAGAGACTGAAAAGAATTCTCCGGTTGGAACCTTATTGGATATAAATGATAACAACATCCTGAAGATTGATTCTCTACTAAGTTTGACCAGTTTATTCGACTTGTAATATAACTTTTTGAAGTTTTCGTCCGACGTTTGCCTGCATCTGCGCGAGCGTTTGGACACGGGTACTACACATGCTAGCAAAAGTAGCTAATTGGACATAAGTAATGGACATTATCGAACAAAACAACGATTTATTGTGGAACTAGGATTCCTGGCAGTGCATTCTGATGAACATAATCAAAGGTAAGGGAATATTTATGATGTAATTTCGTATTTCTGTTGACTCCAACATGGCGGAGAAAGGTTGTTAAATCTGAGCTCAGATTATTGCATGGTGTGCTTTTTACGTAAATGTAAAAAAAAAATCTGTGTAAAACATGTATCTTTCATCAAAGTTTATGATGAGTATTTCTGTTATTTGAGGTGGCTCTCTGCAATTACTCTGGATATTTTGGAGGCATTTCTGAACATGGCACCAATGTAAACCGAGATTTGTGGATATAAATATGCACATTATCGAACAAAACATAAATGTATTGTGTAACATGATGTCCTATGAGTGTCATCTGATGAAGATCATCAAAGGTTAGTGATTAATTGTATCTCTATTGTATCGCTTTTTGTGACTACTATCTTTTGCTGGGAAAATGGCTGTGTTTTTCTGTGGCTATGTACTGAGCTAACATAATTGTTTGGTGTGCTTTCCCCGTAAATCCTTTTTGAAATCAGACATGTTTGCTGGATTCACAACATGTGTAGCTTTAATTTGGTGTCTTTCATGTGTGATTTCATGAAAGATTGATTTTTCTAGTAATATATTTGAATTTGGTGCACTACATCTTTTCTGGATTTTGGCCAAGTGGGACGCTACCGTCCCACCTATCCTAGAGAAGTTAACAAACCTCCAAACGAGCTTCAATGCCATACAACACTCCTTCCGTGGCCTCCAACTGCTCATAAACGCAGTAAAACTAAATGCATGCTCTTCAACCGATCTCTGCCCGCACCCGCACGCCCGACTAGCATCACTACTCTGGACGGTTCTGACTTAGAATATGTGGACAACTACAAATATCTAGGTGTCTGGCTAGGCTGTAATTGCTCCTTCCAGACTCATATTAACTTCTAGTTCCTCCCAAACCCGGATCCGGGAGCACCCCCACCAGTAAAAAAGCTGACTAGCATAGCCTAGCATAGCGTCACAAGTAAATACTAGCATCTAAATATCATTAAATCACAAGTCCAAGACACCAGATGAAAGATACACTTCTTGTGAATCCAGCAATCATTTCTGATTTTTAAAATGTTTTACAGGGAAGACACAATATGTAAATCTATTAGCTAACCACGTTAGCAAAAGACACCATTTTTCTTAGTCCACCATTTTTTCTCTCCACCAGTAGCTATCACCAATTCGACCAAATAAAGATATTGATAGTCACTAACCAAGAAAAAACTTTATCAGATGACAGTCTGATAACATATTTATTGTATAGCATATGTTTTGTTAGAAAAATGTGCATATTTCAGTATAAATCATAGTTTACAATTGCACCCACCATCACAACTCGACTAGAATAAATACAGAGAGCAACGTGTATTACTTAATTACTAATCATAAAACATTTCTTAAAAATACACAGCGTACAGTAATTGAAAGACACAGATCCTGTGAATCCAGACAATATTTCAGATTTTCTAAGTGTTTTACAGCGAAAACACAATAAATCGTTATATTAGCATACCACATGTGCAAACATTACCCCAGCATTGATTCAAGGCAAAAAGAGCGATAGCGTTATCACCACCAAAATATATTAATTTTTTCACTAACCTTCTCAGAATTCTTCCGATGACACTCCTGTAACATCATATTACAACATACATATAGAGTTTGTTCGAAAATGTGCATATTTAGCCACAAAAATCGTGGTTATACAATGAGAAAAGTAGCCAAACTGGCCAGAAAATGTCGGGCGCCATCTTGGAGAGTGACCTAGTCTAATCAATAAATAATCATAAACTTGACTAAAAAATACAGGGTGGACAGCAATTGAAAGACAAATTAGTTCTTAATGCAATCGCTGAATTACATTTTTAAAATTAACCTTACTGCGCAATACAGGGTGCGCCAAAGCGAAGCTACCCAAAAAAAAATGGCAGCTTATGCGTTTAACATTTTTCAACAGAACAACGATTTATCAGCATAAATAGTTCTTACTATTAGCTGAGCTTCCATCAGAATCTTGGGCAATGTGTCCTTTCTCCGGTCTAATCGTCTTTTGGTCGAAAGATGTCCTCTTGTCCTGTCGAAATGGCCACTAACGTTCGGCATGTACCGGAAAAGTGTCCAACTCTTGAAAGTGCGTCACAAAGAAATGCCAGAGAATCGCAATAAACTGATATAAATTGCTATAAGTCGGTTTAAATTAACTACCTTATGATGTCTTTAACACCTATAACGAGTAAAAACATGACCGGAGATATATTACTGGCTAAACCAAAGCTTGGAAGGAGGCCAGTCCGACGTCCATCGTGCGTCAAGCGCAGGGCAGAAAAGAAAGGTACTTCCGCACCTTGGTCTTATATAAAGTCCCAGATTGCGCAATCGACCCCATTCAAATTGTCACCACTTACTGACATCTAGAGGAAGGCGTAGGCAGTGTTTGTAGCTCCACAGCATTCACAGGGACTTATAAACTGACCTGGGAACAGAGGCCAAGATTTCTGAAATCTCACTCCCTGGCAGGAAAAGTGCTGTAGAATGAGTTCTGTTTCACTCAGAGACATAATTCAAACGGTTTTAGAAACTAGAGAGTGTTTTCTATCCAATAGTAATAATAATATGCATATTGTACGAGCAAGAATTGAGTACTAGGCAGTTTAATTTGGAGACCAATTTTCACTAAGTCGAAACAGCACCCCCTATATTCTCAAGAGGTTAACCTCTTGACACTAGGGGGGCGCCATTTCGACTTTGTAAAAATTCGTGCCCAAATTAAACTGCCTCGTACTCAATTCTTGCTCGTACAATATGCATAATATTATTACTATTGGATAGAAAACACTCTCTAGTTTCTAAAACCGTTTGAATTATTTCTCTGAGTGAAACAGAACTCATTCTGCAGCACATTTCCTGTCAGGGAGTGAGATTTCAGAAATCGAGGTCCCTGTTCTGAGGTCAGTTTATAAGTCCCCATGTAAGCCATCGGGCTACATGCACTGCATACGTCTTCCTCTAGATGTCAGTAAGCGGGGAGAATTTGAATGGAGTGGATTGTGCAATCTGGGGCCCTATATAAGACCGTGGAACGGAAGTACCGTTCTTTTCAACGGGGCGCTTGGCGCATCAGGGACATCACAATGGCCTCCTGCAAAGCTTTCGTTTTAGCAGTTCTGTATCTCCGGTCATGTTTTTATTCGTTATAGTTGTTAAAGACATCATAAGGTAGTTAATTTAAACCGACTTATAGCAGTTTATATCAGTTTATTGCGATTTTCCTGGATTTCTTTGTGATGCGCTTTCACGAGTTGGACACCTCTCCAGTGGGTGGCTAACGTTAGCGGCTATTTCGACAGGACAAGAGGACATCTTTCAACCAAAAGACGATTGTTCTGGAGAAAGGACACCTTGCCCAAGATTCTGATGGCAGCTCAGCAAATAGTAAGCAGTCTTTATGCTGTTAATTCGTACTTATGTTGACAAATGTCAAATAATAATTCCGCCATGAATTATGGTGCGGTCTCGCTTTAGCGCACGCTGTATTGCGCAGTAACGTTAATTTTAAAAATCTAACACAGCGATTGCATTAAGAACTAATTTATCTTTCATTTGCTGTCCAATCTGTATTTTTTAGTCAAGTTTATGAATAGTTTTCGATTAGATTAGGTGCCTCTCCAAGATGGCGCCGGACAGATTGCTTGAATTTTTGGCCACTAATCACATTGTATAACCACGATTTGTGCCGCTAAATATGCACATTTTCGAACAAACTCTATATGCATTGTGTAATATGATGTTATAGGACTGTCATCTGAAGAATTCTGAGAAGGTTAGTGAAAAAATTAATATATTTTGGTGGTTTATACATTATCGCTATGTTTGGCTTGAATCAATGCTGTTGTGATGTTTGCTATTGTGGTAAGCTAATATAACGCTATATTGTGTTTTCGCTGTAAAACACTTAGAAAATCTGAAATATTGTCTGGATTCACAAGATCTGTGTCTTTCATTTGCTGTACGCTGTGTATTTTTAAGAAATGTTTTATGATGAGTAATTAGGTAATACACGTTGCTCTCTGTAGTTATTCTAGTCGCTTTGGTGAGAGTTGTGATGGTGGCTGCAATGGTAAACTATGATTTATACCTGAAATATGCACATTTTTCTAACAAAACATATGCTATACAATAAATATGTTATCAGACTGTCATCTGATGAAGTTGTTTCTTGGTTAGTGGCTATTTATATCTTTATTTGGTCGAATTTGTGATAGCTACTGATGGAGTAAAAAACTGGTGGAGTAAAAAAAGTGGTGTCTTTTGCTAACGTGGTTAGCTAATAGATTTACATATTGTGTCTTCCCTGTAAAACATTTTAAAAATCAGAAATGATGGCTGGATTCACAAGATGTGTATCTTTCATCTGGTGTCTTGGACTTGTGATTTAATGATATTTAGATGCTAGTATTTACTTGTGACGCTATGCTAGGCTATGCTAGTCAGCTTTTTTACTGATGGGGGTGCTCCCGGATCCGGGTTTGGGAGGAACTAGAAGTTAACTAGTCGATATAGCCGCCAATGTTTGTATATGTTTTCAAAGCGTCTTACACTTAACACAGTAGGCCTATTCAGAAACATGCTGAAATCAAACCCACAACCCTGGTGTTACAAGCACTATACTCCAACACACTGAACCATTTGAAGTTCCCTATTTACTATGTAAAACTATGTCCATTGTCGAGTCAGAGGTGGACTGTGTTTGTACCATATCCAACAGCACCATGGCTCTTACTTTCTTCCAAATCTCCTCTAAAGCTGTGGTGAAATGTAATTAGACATTGCATGGCAGGCGAGGCCTCATTTGGGAACGGGTTCAATGCTATTGTGCTCCTCTCGCTCCCTGTGCAGAACAAGACAGAGAATTAACTCAGACAAACGGTAATTAGCGAGACAGAACAGCCAGCACCAAACACCAGGCACTAGCAGAGGGCACTTTTATTTTATTTTATTTCACCTTTATTTAACCAGGTAGGCCAGTTGAGAACAAGTTCTCGTTTACATCTTCAGATGTCGTTCCAGTCATTGGCAGCAGAGAACTGGAAGGAAAGGCGGCCAAAATAGGTGTTGGCTTTGGGGATGACTAGTGAGATATAACTTCTGGAGCGTGTGCTATGGGTGGGTATTGTTATGGTGAGCAGTGAGCTGAGATAAGGTGAAGCTTTACCTAGCAAAGACTTATAGATGACCTGGAGCCAGCGGGTCTGGCGGCGAATATGAAGCGAGGGCCAGCCGACGAGAGCATACAGGTCGCAGTGGTCGGTGGTATATGAGGCTTTGGTGACAAAACTGATGGCACTGTGATAGACTGCATCCAATTTGCTGAGTTAGGTGTTGAAGGCTATTTTGTAAATGACATCGCCAAAGTCGAGGGTCGGTAGTCAGTTTTACGAGGGTATGTTTGGCAGCGTGAGTGAAGGAGGCTTTGTTGCGAAATAGGAAGCCAATTGTAGATTTAATTTTGGATTGGAGATGTTTAACTTAACTAGCTCACTTAGTTGAGAGGGACATACTAAGTACCCTAACTATATATATTCAATATTTTAAGCCTCACATTGGAATTATATGGAATTCGACAACAACATTTAGTATGTGCCTAAACATTATCTGTGGTGTCACTTTCACAAGATAAGGAAGGGTAATGCTTGACAGATTTTGTATAGGAACATAGAGTTGTGGCAAACAAAACCAGTCAGTTACTTGTGATCAGTATTTAATCTCAGATGATTTTTCAGACATCAAACAGCAATAACTATGAATATTAAATGACAGACCTTGCTGAAAATAATGACACATAAAAATAATGAGATCTTTCCTGTCGGATGATCACTGATGGCTTAATATAAAGGTAGAGAAAATCATGAACCCTTTTCAGCGGAGTGCATTTCCACAAAGTGGATAGCAACACGCACTTGGTCCCCTTGTTTGACTCATATCTATCTAATAGCACTCTATACTTATGTCTGACCTCATAGAAAATACGCTGTCTCCCTTCCTTCGACTTTTGAAGATTCTTTAGTCTTGTAAAGATTGAGAGACATCGACGGCAAGTCCTATTTTAAGGTCCCTGAGTGCCCTAGCTCCTTTTCCTGGCTTCCATGCCAACATGGATGGCTTATTTAGGTTGTCTGAATTGGTTACTCAGAGGTGAATTGTTCACACAAGTGGAAGCTGGAGCAGTGTCCCTTTTCTTTCACCCTGTTTGATTAGATTTAAGCACTCATTTAGTGCCAGGGTCCCTCAAATGGATTGCTGTCAGGGCCAGGGTACGCAGGGGGCAGAGCGACTGACAGCGCTGGGCTCTTGCCACCAGTTGACCAATGTGATCCTTACTGTGCTCGCCCGTTTGTCCCACGTACTTCCCCTCTCATCCCCCTGTTCTGTCCATCGTCAGACCACCATTCTCAAATCTCGCAGTCCTATCCGTGCCACAGGAGGCAGGAGAGGCCATGTCAATTAGGCCCCATTTATCACTAACACATTTATTTAAAATGTATTTAACTTGGCAAGTCAGTTAAGAACACATTTTTATTTACAATGACGGCCTAGGAACAGTGGGTTAACTGCCTTGTTCAGTGGTAGAACAACAGATTTTTACCTTGTCACCTCGGGGATTTGATCTAGCAGCCACTAAGCTACCACATGCCCTATAGACTGCATTTACGACTCACTGGAGTCTCCGGATGGAACCCTATTGACAGATCTCTCCTGATAATAATACCTCAGTCCATTGACTGAGACATGTTTTTTAGTTTTAATATCGCAGATATATTGTAGATTGTAGTTTCTATCAATGTAATTGTCTTCATCATTTCCAATCCCCATATACATAGAGATTTGATATATATTTTATTATTTTCCCCTAACACTCTCACTCCTCCCCCTAATTAGAGTAAACTAATGGAGTCAATACTTATGCTTCTACTTACAGCTTATACATACTATATACATTTTACCGGCACAACATATTTTACATTCGTTTTTTATTCGTTTTTATTTGGATTTAAGTCCCACACTTCAGTTACCCTCAACCCCTCCTATCGACTGTATCTCTGAAAACCATCCAGTTTAGATTTTTAATTGTCACATATTTTTCAACTGTGCTGTGCTGTAATGTTTCACAAAAGTTATGTACTAAAGTATTTTTTCATAGTTTCTACAGATCATAAATTAAAGATGATCGTTTTTACTAAGTGTATTATTATATTATTGATCATTTGACTACAGTAAGGCTTTTCAAGTCACCCAGCAGTGCTATTTTGCTCCAGGTAAATGTTGAAATTCTTCAGCAATTCCTGAACCTGTGACCAAAACAAGCTACATTTGGGCCGTACCAAATCAAGTGATCCAATATTTCTGCCTCTTCGCAGCAAAATCTGCAGAGCTGGAATGGATCACTATCCCAGCTCTGCATATACAGTGCATTTGGAAAGTTTTCAGACCACTTGACTTTTTCCACATTTTGTTACGTTACAGACTTATTCTAAAATGATTCAATTGTTCTTCCCTCTCATCAATCTACACACAATACCCAATAATGACAAAGCAAAAACAGGTTTTTAGAATTTTTTGCAAATGTATTAAAAATACAAAACTGAAATTTCACATTTACGTAAATACTTTGTTGAAGCTCCTTTTGCAGCGATCACAGCCTTGAGTCTTCTTGGAGATGACACTACAAGCTTGGCACACCTGTATTTGGGGAGTTTCTCCCATTCTTCTCTGCAGATCCTCAAGTTCTGTCAGGTTGGATGGGTAGAGTAGCTGCATTATCAGGTCTCCCTAAAGATGTTAGATCGGTTTCAAGTTTGGCTGGGCCACTCAAGGACATTCAGAGACTTGTCCCGAAGCCACTCCTGTGTTGTCTTGACTGTGTGCTTAGGGTTGTTGTCTTGCTGGAAGGTGAACCTTCACCCTAGTCATCCGCTCTGGAGCAGGTTTTCATCAAGGATCTCTCTGTACTTTTCTCCATTCATCTCTCCCTCAATCCTGACTAGTCTATGAGTCCCTGCCACTGAAAAACATCCCCACAGCATGACGCTGCCAACACCATGCTTCACCGTAGAGATGGTGCCAGGTTTCCTCAAGACATTAGCATTCTGGCCAAAGAGTTCAATCTTTGTTTCATCAGACCAGAGCACATTGTTTCTCATGGTCTGAGAGTTCTTCAAGGGCCTTTTGGCAAACTCCAAGCGGGCTGTCATGTGCCTTTTACTGAGGAGTGGCTTCCATCTGGTCTCTCTACCATAAAGGCCTGAATGGTGGAGTGCTGCATAGATGGCTGTCCTTCTGGAAGGTTCTCCAATCTCCACAGTGGAACTCTAGAGCTCTGTCAGAGTGACCATTGGGTTCTTGATCACCTCCCTGACCAAGGCCCTTCTCCCCCGATTGCTCAGTTTGGCCGGGCGGCCAGCTCTAGGAATAGTCTTGGTGGTTGCAAACTTCTTCCATTTAAGAATGATGGAGGTACAGTTAAAGTCGGAAGTTTACATACACATAGGTTGGAGGCATTAAAACTTGTTTTTCAACCACTCCACAAAATGATTGCTAACAAACTATAGTTTTGGCAAGTCGGTTAGGACATCTACTCTGTGCATGACACGAGTCATTTTTCCAACAATTGTTTACAGACAGATTATTTCACTTATAATTCACTGTATCACAATTCCAGTGGGTCAGAAGTTTACATACACTAAGTTGACTGTGCCTTTAAACGCTTGGAAAATTCCAGAAAATTATGTCATGGCTTTAGAAGCTTCTGTTAGGCTTATTGACATAATTTGAGTCAACTGGAGGTGTACCTGTGGATGTATTTCAAGGCCTACCTTCAAACTCAGGGCCTCTTTGCTTGAAATCATGGGAAAATCAAAAGAAATCAGCCAAGTACACAGAAAAAAAATTGTAGACCTCCACAATCTGGTTCATCCTTGGGAGAAATGTCCAAATGCCTGAAGATACCACGTTCATCTCTACAAACAATAGTACGCAAGTATAAACACCACGGGGACCACGCAGCTGTCATACCGCTCAGGAAGGAGACGCGTTCTATCTCCTAGAGATGAACGTACTTTGGTGCGAAAAGTGCAAATCAATCCCAGAACAACAGCAAAGTACCTTGTGAAGAGCACCATCCCAACCGTGAAGCACGGGGGTGGCAGCATCATTTTGTGGGGGTTCTTTGCTGCAGGAGGGACTGGTGCACTTCCCAAAATAGATGGCATCATGAGGGAGGAAAATGTTTTGGATATATTGAAGCAACATCTCAAGACATCAGTCAGGAAGTTACAGCTTGGTTGCAAACGTGTCTTCCAAATGGACAATGACCCCAAGCATACTTTCAAAGTTGTGGCAAAATGGCTTAAACAGTTTAAAGGCAATACTACCAAATACTAATTGAGTGTATGTAAACTTCTGACCCACTGGAAATGTGATGAAAGAAATAAAAGTGGAATTAAATCATTCTCTCTACTATTATTCTGACATTTCACATTCTTGAAATGAAGTGGTGATTCTAACTAACCTAAGAAAGGACATTTTTCCTGGGATTAAGTGCCAGGAATTGTGAAAAACTAAGTTTAACCTCTACTTCCTCAGAAACCCGGGTCCGGGAGCACCCCCACCAGTAAAAAAGCTGACTAGCATAGGCTAGCATAGCGTCACAAGTAAATAGTAGCATCTAAATATCATTAAATCACAAGTCCAAGACACCAGATGAAAGATACACATCTTGGTAATCAAGCCATCATTTCTGATTTTTAAAATGTTTTACAGGGAAGACACAATATGTAAATCTATTAGCTAACCACGTTAGCAAAAGACACCATTTTTTTTACTCCACCAGTTTTTGACTCCATCAGTAGCTATCACAAATTCGACCAAATAAAGATATAAATAGCCACTAACCAAGAAACAACTTCATCAGATGACAGTCTGATAACATATTTATTGTATAGCATATGTTTTGTTAGAAAAATGTGCATATTTCAGGTATAAATCATAGTTTACCATTGCAGCCACCATCACAACTCGACTAGAATAACTACAGAGAGCAACGTGTATTACCTAATTACTCATCATAAAACATTTCTTAAAAATACACAGCGTACAGCAATTGAAAGACACAGATCTTGTGAATCCAGACAATATTTCAGATTTTCTAAGTGTTTTACAGCGAAAACACAATATAGCGTTATATTAGCTTAGCACAGTAGCAAACCAAACAACAGCATTGATTCCAGCCAAACATAGCGATAACGTATTCACTACCAAAATATATTAATTTTCACTAACCTTCTCAGAATTCTTCAGATGACAGTCCTGTAACATCATATTACACAATGCATATAGAGTTTGTTCGAAAATGTGCATATTTAGCGGCACAAATCGTGCTTATACAATGAGAAAAGTTGCCAAGCTGCCCAGAAAATGTCGGGCGCCATCTTGGAGAGTCACCTAGTCTAATCAATAAATAATCATAAACTTGACAAAAAAATACAGGGTGGACAGCAATTGAAAGACAAATTAGTTCTTAATGCAATCGCTGAATTACATTTTTAAAATTAACCTTACTGCGCAATACAGGGTGCAATACAGGGTGCGATAACGCAAGGCTACACGGCAAATAATGGCGTCTTATGCATTTTACTTTTTCAACAGAACAACGAATTATCAGCATAAATAGTTCTTACTATTAGCTGAACTCCCATCAGAATCTTGGGAAAGGTGTCCGTTGGCCAAAAGAATCGTTGCTGGGTTGGAGAATGTTTCCTTCCACGTTGCAATTAGCAGTACACAATGGCATGCGAGAGAGAGAGATACCCAACTCAATACAACGTCAGAAAATGAAATGCCCGAAAATCGCAATATACTGACATAAACTGATATAAATCGGTTTAAAATAACAAGATTATGATGTCTTTAAAGCCTATATCGAATAAAAACAGAGCCGGATATATATAGGAGCTAAAACCAGAGCTTCTAAAAAGACATGCCAAGACCCTCTCTGCGTCAGCGCGAGGATCCAAAAGGGTGGACACCTCGATTCCAATCAATTTATAGACTTTCTGAACTGCGTAGAAACTCCATTTCAAGTCTCCCTATTAGCTAACAACCAGGGGAAGGCGTATGCAGTGCATCTCAACCAATAGAGGACAGGCAAATTAATACACAGGTCTCAGAACAGCCAGTAAAATTCTGCATTCTTACATACACATAGGAAAATTGCTCTAAGTCGAGTTCTGTTTCACCCACAGATATAATTCAAACGGTTTTAGAAACTAGAGTGTTTTCTATCCAATAGTAATAATAATATGCATATTGTACGAGCAAGAATTGAGTACGAGGCAGTTTAATTTGGAAACACCAAGAAAAAAATAATGCTAACAGCTCCCCCTATTGACAAGAAGTTAAACGTATTTGCCTAAGGTGTATGTAAACTTCCTACTTCAACTGTACTCATATCTTAGAGTTGTTTCGGAAAACGGTAACTCGTTAAATAAACTTTTCCGTGGTGCTCTAAGATTGCTAACGAGTTAATTGTAACAGGATTACCTTAAACATAGTAATAATTAAACATTATTACTATTACTATTACGTCATCACATTAATGATATCCAAAAATACGACACTGAGTTGGTGTGGGTTTTTATTTAAATTTGGCAAACCTAGTGGGCATCCATGTGGATGTTGTTAATAACACCTTACTAGTGGCTTTGGGAAAGTAACTCTGTTTTGAAAGCTGATAAACTTGGTACCCGACTTTTGAGGAAATGGCCCTTGAATGATTTGTTACACCTACTTTAGAGCTTTTCTTTGTCTACACCTATTCAGCATTGTTCACACCCTCTTAAGCCTTAGCCCCACCCATCTCTTTAAGGATTGACATCTGAGGCCATGTGCTAAACAGAGTGAGTAAGGTAGTGTAGTAAACAACCAAAGATTTCAAGACCAAAAGTGGTGAATGTAGTAGCCTAAAATAAGGAACAACTCCAGGTCAAAATACACTTAATCTAATCCTTGGCTGTTATCCTAATCTGACTTTGGTGTAGGTCATGTTGTTCTTTACTTTACCGTCTCTGATAAACACACACAGTCTAAAATTAAATCAAATTGTTTTGTCACATGCACAGGATACAGAATGTGTAAACAGTACAGTGAAATGCTTACTTGCATATTTACATAGTAACAATATCAAAAATAGAAAGTGTCCATATACAGTTCCAGTCAAAAGTTTAGACACATACTCATTCACGGATTTTTCATTATTTTTACGGTTTTCTACATTGTAGAATATTAGTGAAGACATCAAAACTATGAAATAACACATTTGGAATCATGTAGTAAGCAAAAAAGGGTTCAACAAATAAAAATATATTCTACCCGTTGCCTTGATGACAGCTTTGCACACTCTTGGCATTTTCTCAACCACCTTCACCTTTAATGCTTTTCCATTGGTCTTGAAGGAGTTTCCACATATGCTGAGCACTTGTTGGCTGCTTTTCCTTCACTCTGCATTCCAACTCATCCCAAACTATCTCAATTGGGTTGAGGTCGGTTGATTGTGGAGGCCAGGTCATCTGATGCAGCACTCCATCACTCTCCTTCTCGGTTAAATAGCCCTTACACAGCCTGGAGGTGTGTTGTTGTCATTGTCCTGTTGAAAAACAAATGATAGTCTCACTAAGCGCAAACCAGATGGGATTGAATATCGCTGCAGAATGCTGTGGTAGCCATGCTGGTTAAGTGTGCCTTGAATTATAAATGAATCATAGACAGGGTCACCAGCAAAGCACCCCCACACCATCACACCTCCTTTTCCATGCTTCGTGGTGGGAACCACACATGCAGAGATCATCCGTTGAGCTAACCTAGGCTAATGCGATTAGCATGAGGTTGTAAATAACAAGAACATTCCCCAGGACATATACAGTGGGGAAAACAAGTATTTGATACACTGCCGATTTTGCAGGTTTTCCTACTTACAAAGCATGTAGAGGTCTGTAATTTTTTATCATAGGTACACTTCAACTGTGAGAGACGGAATCTAAAACAAAAATCCAGAAAATCACATGGTATGATTTTTAAGTAATTCATTTGCATTTTATTGCATGACATAAGTATTTGATTACCTACCAACCAGTAAGAATTCCGGCTCTCACAGACCTGTTAGTTTTTCTTTAAGAAGCCCTCCTGTTCTCCACTCATTACCTGTATTAACCTTTTCTCAATAGGGGGTGCTGTTTTCACTTTGTAAAAATTTCGTTCCCAAATTAAACTGCCTCGTACTCAATTCTTGCTCGTACAATATGCATATTATTATTACTATTGGATAGAAAACACTCTCTAGTTTCTAAAACCGTTTGAATTATATCTGTGAGTAAAACAGAACTCAAGTTGGAGCAATTTTCCTGTGAGGAAGTGAGAAATCTGAAATAAGGCAGGCTGTTCTGGGGTCAGTTTATTAATTTGCATGTCTTCTATTGGTCGAGATGCACTGCATACGCCTTCCCCTAGCTGTCAGCAAATAGTGAGAATTGGAATGGAGTTGCTAGGCAGATCTGAGGCCATATAAAGGGTTTGGGAATGTGGGGTCCAGTCTTTTCATCTTTCGCCATGACGCAAGACAGACCTCAGGATGGCGTTCTGGAAAGCTACCGTTATAGGCCTTAGATATATCCGGCTCTGATTTTATTCGATATAGTTGTTAAAGACATCATAATGTTGTTATTTTAAACCGAGTTATATCAGTTTATATCAGTATATTGCGATTTTCGGATATTTCTTTGTGTTGCGTTCTAGTGAGTTGGGCACGTCTGGGCCACATGGCTAATGTTTACTGCTAATTACAAAGTTGAAGGCGACAATCTACAACTGAGCAACGATTCTTTTGGACAAAGGACAACTTGCCCAAGATTCTGATGAAAGCTCATCAAAAAGTAAGAACTATTTATGATGTTAATTTGTTGTTCTGTTGAAAAATGTAAAACTCATATTCCGCCATTAATTTCGGTGCGGTCTCGCTTTAACTGCACCTGTTTGAACCCGTTACCTGTATAAAAGACACCTGTCCACACACTCAATCAAACAGTCTCCAACCTCTCCACAATGGCCAAGACCAGAGAGTTGTGTAAGAACATCAGGGATAAAATTGTAGACCTGCACAAGGCTGGGATGGCCTACAGGACAATAGCCAAGCAGCTTGGTGAGAAGGCAACAACTGTTGGCGCAATTATTAGAAAATGGAAGAAGTTCAAGATGACGGTCAATCACCCTCGGTCTAGGGCTCCATGCAAGATCTCACCTCGTGGGCCATCAATGATCATGAGGAAGGTGAGGGATCAGCCCAGAACTACACGGTAGGACCTGGTCAATGACCTGAAGAGAGCTGGGACCACAGTCTCAAAGAAAACCATTAGTAACACACTACGCCGTCATGGATTAAAATCCTGCAGCGCACGCAAGGTCCCCCTGCTCAAGCCAGCGCATGTCCAGGCCCGTCTGAAGTTTGCCATGACCATCTGGATGATCCAGAGGAGGAATGGGAGAAGGTCATGTGGTCTGATGAGACAAAAATAGAGCTTTTTGGTCTAAAGTCCACTCGCCGTGTTTGGAGGGAGAAGAAGGATGAGTACAACCCCAAGAACACCATCCCAACCGTGAAGCATGGAGGTGGAAACATCATTCTTTGGGGATGCTTTTCTGCAAAGGGGACAGGACGACTGCACCGTATTGAGGGGAGGACGGATGGGGCCATGTATCGCGAGATCTTGGCCAACAACCTCCTTCCCTCAGTAAGAGCATTGAAGATGGGTCTTGGCTGGGTCTTCCAGCATGACAACGACCCGAAACACACAGCCAGGGCAACTAAGGAGTGGCTCCGTAAGAAGCATCTCAAGGTCCTGGAGTGGCCTAGCCAGTCTCCAGACCTGAACCCAATAGAAAATCTTTGGAGGGAGCTGAAAGTCCGTATTGCCCAGCGACAGCCCCGAAACCTGAAGGATCTGGAGAAGGTCTGTATGGAGGAGTGGGCCAAAATCCCTGCTGCAGTGTGTGCAAACCTGGTCAAGAACTACAGGAAACGTATGATCTCTGTAATTGCAAACAAAGATTTCTGTACCAAATATTAAGTTCTGCTTTTCTGATGTATCAAATACTTATGTCATGCAATAAAATGCAAATTAATTACTTAAAAATCATACAATGTGATTTTCTTGATTTTTGTTTTAGATTCCGTCTCTCACAGTTGAAGTGTACCTATGATAAAAATTACAGACCTCTACATGCTTTGTAAGTAGGAAAACCTGCAAAATCGGCAGTGTATCAAATACTTGTTCTCCCCACTGTACATATCTGATATGGGCAGAAAGCTTAAATTATTGTTAATCTAACTGCACTGTCGAATTTACAGTAGCTATTACAGTTAAAGAATACCATGTTATTGTTTGAGGAGAGTGCACAGTTATGAACTTGAAAATGTATTAATAAACCAATTAGGCACATTTGGGCAGTCTTGATACAACATTTTGAACAGAAATACAATGGTTCATTGGATCAGTCTAAAACGTTGCACATACTCTGCTGCCATCTAGTGGTCAACATCTAAATTGTGCCTAGATTCCTTAGTCATATATTGACCTTTCCCTTGCATTTCAAAGATGGTGGAACAAATCAACATCCAAAAAACGCATGTTTTATACCCCAGGTCTTTCTACCCTGGGGTATAAAACATGTGAGTTAAGAATTTACATATCAGACTAGAAGACCGTTTGCTGCAGCCAGAGTCCATGATTAGTCACAATCCCAGAAACACACCACGATGTTGAGGAAGACAAAGGAACCTCTTAACAATCAATGCTACGGTTGATTACTGTATCTAGGGAGATGAATTCAAGCAGGAGCACCCGATTATTCTTTCAAGTCACCGGTTGTCAAGACGGCCCTCCTACCAAAGCTGGGAGCTGATTAGCTGTCCTGGGAAGACCACTCTCACAGAACGAGTGCAAGGAAACAGAGAACTAAGAGAAAGGACATTGTGACATCTTGTGGACAATCAGAGAGTTATACCCGAAGACGAAAGACTAGAACCTCAGATATACCCAACGGAGACCTTCAACACGTAAATACATGCATTACAATTCTGACCCATAAGAGCGGCAGTTCGGGGCAAGGTGTTAGAGCTAAACTAAGCGTAGTTTACAGATGTATCCAAGTGATGCTTTTCTCTCTTGCTTTTCTCAATTTTTTCCTTTAACTTCTTATGGCTGCAGCCCGGCGTCGGTACACTTATGACAACAGCCACTTCAAGTGCAGGGCGCGAAATTCAAAATATATATTTTTTTAAATATTTAACTTTCACACATTAACAAGTCCAATACAGCAAATGAAAGGTACACATCTTGTGAATCCAGCCAACATGTCCGATTTTTAAAATGTTTTACAGCGAAAACAGCACGTATATTTATGTTAGCTCACCACCAAATACAAAAAAGGACAGACATTTTTCACAGCACAGGTAGCATGCACAAATCCAACCTAACTAACCAAGAACCAACCAAACTAACCAACAAACAACTTCATCAGATGACAGTCTTATAACAATGTTATACAATAAATCTATGTTTTGTTCGAAAAATGTGCATATTACAGGTATAAATCATAGTTTACATTGCAGCTACAATCAAAAATTGCACCGAAAGCAGCCATAATAATTACAGACACCAACCTCAAATACCTAATTACTCATCATAAAACATTTCTGAAAAATACATAGTGTACAGCAAATGAAAGACAGGCATCTTGTGATTCCAGCCAATATTTCCGATTTATTAAGTGTTTTACAGCGGAAACACAATATAGCGTTATATTAGCTTACCACAATAGCCAAAAATACAAGCCATTTCCCAGCAGTAAAAGTTAGCGATCGTGACAAACCAGTAAAAGATATATAATTTTTGACTAACCTTGATATTCTTCATCAGATGACAGTCCTATAACATCAGGTTATACATACACTTATGTTTTGTTCGAAAATGTGCATATTTAGAGCTGAAATCAGTGGTTATACAATGTGCTAACGTAGCTACTATTTCCCACAACGTCCGGATATTTTTCTGACACTTTTTCTGACACACATATTCTGACCAAATAGCTATTCATAAACATAACTAAAAAATACATGTTGTATAGGAAATGATAGATCCATTAGTTCTTAATGAAATCGCCGTGTTAGAATTCTAAAAAATAACTTCATTACGACATCCAGCTTCGGTATAGCTAGAGTACCCAAAACTTGGGCGCCGACGACTAGTTCACATCTACGACAGATATATGAAATAGCATCATAAAATGTTTCTTACTTTTGCTGATCTTCCATCAGAATGTTGGACAAGGGGTCCTTTGTCCAGAACAATCGTTGTTTGGATTTAGAACGTCCATTTTCCCTCTTGAATTAGCAAGCACACTAGCCAAGTGGCACGGATCTCTCCATCGTCAACAAAGTCAGAGAACGGAACACGGCAAAACTCCCGAAAAAATTTCAAAAATCTGATTAAACTATATTGAAAAAACATACTTTACGATGATATGGTCACATGTATCAAATAAAATCAAAGCCGGAGATAGTAGTCGCCTATAACGGCAGCTAAACAGAAGGCAAATCCAGGTACCACCTCGCGCTCTCCAGAAAACCGGAAATGGGGGACACGTCATACAAAGAGCTTGTATTCCACTTCAGACCAAGATAAACACTACATTTCTTCTCTCACCGCCTCTTGACATCCAGGGGAAGGTCTATGAAGTGCATGTATACTCATACGTATCATGCCCATTTATAGGCAGGAAGAAGAACAGAGCCTCGATTTCAGACTTTCCACTTCCTGGTCAGGAAGTTTGTGCCAAATGAGTTCTGTTTGACTCACAGATATAATTCAAACGGTTTTAGAAACTAGAGAGTGTTTTCTATCCAATAGTAATAATAATATGCATATTGTACGAGCAAGAATTGAGTACGAGGCCGTTTGAAATGGGCACCTTTTATCTGGTTACTCAATACTGCCCCTGCAGCCCAAACAGGTTAAATCTCCAGCTTGTGTAACACGTGTCATATTGTGTTGGTCCGCTAGGGACCTGTTGCCATTGTATTAAGTTCTAACCATTAACCTAGATGGTTTGTGTATGTATATCTTATGTTATCATTCAGCTTGTTAGTAAATAAAAAATCTACACAATTTGTATGGTACGGACTGATTAGTGAGCCCCTGGTTTGTGCAGATCTACGAATTATGCAACGTTCAGAATGAGACTGATGAGAAAATGTATTAATTAGTGACTGCTATGAAATTGATATATTCTAATATTCTTTGAGTTAATTCGGGAAACGGTAACTCATTAAACAAACTTTTCCTGTGGTGCCCCAGGTTACTAAGTTAATGGTTACATGATTTAAATCTTGTAATTATAAACAAAGTTAATTATTTGATAAATAGCATGTCATCACATTAACGATAACAATGTCACAACATATTGCAAACAAAAATAATAACATGGAAGCAAAACTTAAGCCCAAAAGCATTCATAGCAAAACAAAATATTGCAAGGAAATAATTTTGAAATGCGATAAAAAATAATTGTAAATGGAGGTTTTCAGTTATTATTTTTATGATAACGAGATTAAATAAAACACCTCCCTTTTTTCCCCCATCTTCGGTTGTTACCCTGGCTTTTTCTTTCGATGAATTCTTTCCAGTTTTGGCACATTCATTCCAGCAACATAGAACCCTTTATTCCACTGCTGGTTTGCCTCTGAGGCTAAGCAGGGTTGGTCCTGATCGTTCCCTGGATGAGAGACCAGATTTAGCTGGAAGTGGTGAAAATAATAATGTGAAAAATAAATGTGTGGGGATTTTCTTTACACATGAAAACCATCTGTCTGACTCTTGAAAAATGATTTGTTCACACGTGTCCGATAACCACGTGTTTTTTGCCATATACTTTTTTCATGTTTGTTTTTTTCTTTTTGTAAGGGAAACCTAGTCTGCTTTAAATCGTATTTTCAGATGAGCGTATGTTTCATTGTAGCCTGCCTTCCTACAATTTCATAACATACACTTTCCATCTTGGATAGCTCTGAGAGTAACATATCTTGTGGCCTAAATCAATTATCCACACCTGTATGCTGTAGAAGACACCACTGAGAACACTCAGCATGCACAGAGATACTTCTCACCACTACCATTTAAGGACAAATCACATTTATATCAAGCCGCTTCTGCCTGTGGATCACTTAGGCCTCATTTACAACTACTGAGTAGTGCTGAAGAGTAGAGACACAAAATACTGTCCATGCGATGTTGGATAATGAGTTATAGGACAAAATATATTGATTGCCGGTATAGCATATTCAACAATGTCATAATTTAGGGGTTGGCTACATGGAAACATATTAAGCCTATTAATGTACTGAGAAGCACCTTCAATGAAGAAACTCCCTTGAACATGATTTTTAGTCCAAGACTAAGTTTAATCTGTGTGCAGAAACAACTTTTGTCATTCAGCTGGCTTAATCATTTCAGTGATGAGAAGGGGGAGTTATCTGTGTACATAATTTTAGTTGTGACCAGCTATATATGGACTACAACATTGTTTGTTGCACATCAAAATAATAGGTTTCACTTGATTTGGATAGTCTCCTAAAGATGATCTACCAACTGAGTATTACTGTAACTCTGTTGATATGCAACAGTTTGCTAGGGTTAGGGTAAGGGTTAAGATTAGTGTTACTGCTAGTGTTAGGGTTAAGTTTAGGGTTAGAATAAAGGTTAGGATGAGGATAGTTAGTTGAAATGTTATTGACATTTAGTTGAACATCTACAAACAATTTATTTAGGACTATGAATAAAGTGTTACCAAATAATGAATACCATGTTTTTAGTTCTAGCCAAACACATTGCAACAAACCATGTTTTGGCAGAATTCTACTTTGAAGAGTATGAAGAGCTCGCACCTGATTCTAATAATTTGCTAATAATTAGCGTGTTGAATCATGTTAGTTACAACTGAGGTTGGATCGAAAACCTACAGGAGGGTAGCTATCCAGTAGGTCTTCCACTGGAATACATGCATTGTGCAGCTTGCTAATTGATCACAACTCACTCAGTCAACCAAAACTGCCAATCATCTCAAGCTGTAACGGCATTCCTCCTCCTCTTCATACGAAGAGGAGGAGTAGTGATTCGACCAAAATGCAGCGTCTTGATATGACATTATTTATTAAAGAAAACACGAAAACACGAACTTCACTTGAAACTAACAAAACAACAAACGGAGTAGACAGACCTGGACGACGAACTTACATGAAACACGAAGAACTCACGAACAGGAAAATGACTACACAAAATGACGAACGAACGAAACAGTCCCGTATGGTGCAACATAGACACAGACACAGGAGACAACCACCCACAACAAACAATGTGAAAACACCTACCTTAATATGACTCTCAATCAGAGGAAATGAAAACCACCTGCCTCTAATTGAGAGCCATATCAGGTCACCCTTAAACAAACATAGAAACACATAACATAGACTACCCACCCAAACTCACGCCCTGACCGTCAAACACATACAAAATAACAGAAAACCGGTCAGGAACGTGACACAAGCTGCTGGACAATATACACAAATATGAATTTTTTTATGAATATTGCCACAAAGTGGGCCTGGAATACCCACATTGTTTAATTGATCTTTACATCTGATCTTTATTGAGAATAATTAGCTTTATTATGAATAATGCTTGAGCTGATGATGAGCTCATTTTCTTTTTTAAAATATATGCTAGCCAGTGATTCAATTGAACTTCATTAATCTGCATGCCTCTAGCAATAAATCCAGTGAAATCCATTCTAATCTGAGCCAGAATTGAAAGTGGAGTTAGCCCCGGATATAGCCACACATCAACCTGTCAGAAGCAATTATAATTTAGGCAACTCTACTTAGGCTTTTAAACAGCCTGCGCATACAGTGTTGAGACAAAACGCAGGCAGAGGGTAAAGTACCACGACTTCAGTGGGAGGGTTTTAAATTAACAAACCACAGGGGGAAAGTAATGTAACAGCCCTATAATATACATTATTTTGTTTCTCTGGTTGGTTTACTCAAGTGGAATGAATATAGTGTAGATTTGCTCAATTGCCTATTCTTTGAAACGCATCTAGTCTGTGTTTGTGTCCATTAGAAAGTTCACTGAGACAGTATTAGAGCACTATACATTATATGCCTCACGTTCGCATATAGGGGCCATGGTGTGAGCACACATTTGTGCATGTATTTTTTATAGCGAGGAAGAGGGGTTAGAGATGTTAGCTAACATGCTGCAGTTACAGTATGGGAAAAAAGGCGACACCCAGCAGTAGCAGCTCGGCCAATGAGCGCCAGCGACCTCTGCCCACTCACGTAAGGTCCCCATTTAGATTGTGGCACCTTGAGCTGAGCTGGGCACCACCCTTACCGTATCAGCCTCCATGCCCACTCTCCTAATTAATAATTCATACACACAGGAACATGTGAAGGGCACACGCTGGTCAAAGCTAGGCTTTGCTTTGTCTCTATCTAATATAATAGATATAGATGGATGCACATTGCAGTGATAATTCCTGATGTCATACTAAAGATTGGAGTTTGGACCTCATCTTTATACAAACTACTTGAAAACAAACAGAATTACAAGTAATGATCCAATAGCACTGCTCTGACGTGCTTGGTCCGAAACACTTTAAAGTGTATTCAGCATTAGACTACATGAAGCGGATTAAGTTGCAGTCATGATTCATTTTCCAGCTTTTTAGTGATGCCATATATGTTGCAGGTGGGATGTGTGCAATATGGTTGTGTGCTTTCATTTAGTTTAGCTTTAAGTTGATACAGTATATTGGACCTGTGAATCACAGTTAAAGGGTCCAAGGGGTGACTTTCAAAGCACATTCTGTTTTGTACACATTATACACACACACACATGCACCCTCACATACTCATTTTACAGACGCATGCAAAACAAACCCTAACAACCCTTAAGTACGTTGAGTACAAAACATATAGCTGAGCTGTATGTAATGCCACGTTATTGTATTACTCTACCTGGTTGTCTGTCAATGCAGTGCGGAGCTGGAGCGTCGGGCACTCTAATAGCTTGAAAATGAGCACATTAAGTAGGAACACTAATGTATAATTATCCACTTGTTCCAAAGCTGTGGAACAGGGGTTAAATCATTACGCCTGAAAATCAAAATATATACACTACATGACCTAATCGTCGAACATCTCATTCCAAAATCATGGGAATTAATATACAGTTGGTCCCACCTTTACTGCTATAACAGCCTCCACTCTTCTCTGAAGGCTTTCCAATAGATGTTGAAACATTGCTGTGGAGACCTGCTTCGATTCAGCCACAAGAGCATTATGGAGGTCAGGCACTAATGTTATGCGATTAGCTTGGCTCACAGTCGGCGTTGCAATTCATCCCAAAGGTGTTCGATGGGGTTGAAGTCAGGGCTCTGTGCAGGCCAGTCAATTTGTTCCACACAGATCTCGACAAACCATTTCTGTATGTACCTCTTTGTGCACGATGGCATTGTCATGCTGAAAAAGGAAAGGGCCTTCCCCAATCTGTTGCCACAAAGTTGTCAGCACAAAATCGTCAGTAATGTCACTTGTATGCTGTAGCATTAAGCTTTCCCTTTACTGGAGCTAGGGGGCCTAGCCCGAACCATGAAAAACAGCCCCAGACCGTTATTCCTCCTCCACTGTGACTATTAACCGCCCTTGCTGTCTCTGCCAGGCCGGTTCCCCTCTCTCCACTGGGATTCTCTGCCTCTAACCCTATTACAGGGGCTGAGTCACTGGCTTACTGGTGCTCTTTCATGCCGTCCCTAGGAGGGGTGCGTCACTTGAGTGGGTTGAGTTACTGACGTGATCTTCCTGTCTGGGTTGGCGCCCCCCCTTGGTTTGTGCTGTGGTGGAGACCTTTGTGGGCTATACTCGGCCTTGTCTCAGGATTGTAAGTTGGTGGTTGAAGATATCCCTCTAGTGGTGCGGGGGCTGTGCTTTGGCAAAGTGGGTGGGGTTATATCCTTCCTGTTTGGCCCTGTCCGGGGGTTTCTTCGGATGGGGCCACAGTGTCTCCTGACCGCTCCTGTCTCAGCCTCCAGTATTTATGCTGCAGTAGTTTGTGTGTCGGGGGGCTAGGGTCAGTTGGTTATACCTGGAGTACTTCTCCTGTCTTATCCAGTGTCCTGTGTGAATTTAAGTATGCTCTCTCTAATTCTCTCGTTCTCTCTTTCTCTCTGAGAACCTGAGCCCTAGGACCATACGTCAGGACTACCGGGCATGATGACTCCTTGCTGTCCCCAGTCCGCCTGGCCTTGCTGCTATTCCAGTTTCAACTGTTCTGCCTGCGGTTACGGAACCCCTACCTGTCCCAGACCTGCTGTTTTCAACTCTTAATGATCGGCTATGAAAAGCCAACTGAGATTTATTCCTGATTATTATTTGACCATGCTTGTCATTTATGAACATTTTGAAAATCTTGGCTCTCTCTAATTTTCTCCCTCTCTCTTTCTTTCTCTCGGAGGACCTGAGCCCTAGGACCATACGTCGGGACTACCGGCCGTGGTGACTCCTTGCTGTCCCCAGTCCGCGTGGCCTTGCTGCTATTCCAGTTTCAACTGTTCTGCCTGCGGTTATGGAACCCCTACCTGTCCCAGACCTGCTGTTTTCAACTCTTAATGATCGGCTATGAAAAGCCAACTGAGATTTATTCCTGATTATTATTTGACCATGCTTGTCATTTATGAACATTTTGAAAATCTTGGCTCTCTCTAATTTTCTCCCTCTCTCTTTCTTTCTCTCGGAGGACCTGAGCCCTAGGACCATACGTCGGGACTACCGGCCGTGGTGACTCCTTGCTGTCCCCAGTCCGCCTGGCCTTGCTGCTATTCCAGTTTCAGCTGTTCTGTCTGCGGTTATGGAACCGCCACCTGTCCCAGACCTGTTGTTTTTCAACTCTTAATGATCGGCTATGAAAAGCCAACTGAAAATTATTAATGATTATTATTTGACCATGCTTGTCACTTATGAACATTTTTGAACATCTTGGCATAGTTCTGTTATAATCTCCACCCGGCACAGCCAGAAGAGGACTGGCCACCCCTCATAGCCTGGTTCCTCTCTAGGTTTCTTCCTAGGTTTTGGCCTTTCTAGGGAGTTTTTCCTAGCCACCGTGCTTCTACACCTGCATTACTAGCTGTTTGGGGTTTTAGGCTGGGTTTCTGTACAGCACTTCGAGATATTAGCTGATGTACGAAGGGCTATATAAAATAAAATTGATATTAACCTGTTTGGGCTGCAGGGGCAGTATTGAGTAGCCTGGATAAAAGGTGCCCATTTCAAACGGCCTCGTACTCAATTCTTGCTCGTACAATATGTATATTATTATTACTATTGGATAGAAAACACTCTCTAGTTTCTAAAACAGTTTGAATTATATCTGTGAGTAAAACAGAACTCATTTTGCAGCAAACTTCCTGACAGGAAGTGGAAAATCTGAAATCGATGCTCTGTTCCAGGGCCTGCCTATAAATGTGCTTGATATGTATTAGTATACATGCACTTCATACGCCTTCCACTAGATGTCAACAGGCAGTGAGAGAAGAAATGGAGTGTATAACATGATCTGAGGTCGAATAAAAGCTCTTGGCATGACGTGACACCAATTTCCTGTTTTCTGGAACGCGCGAGAAGGGACCTGGTATTGCCTTCTGAAAAGCTGTCGTTATAGATGACTAATATCTCCGGCTTTGATTTTATTTGATAAATATGACAATATCATCGTAAAGTATGTTTTTTCAATATGGTTTTATTAGATTATTGAAATTTTTTCGGGACGTTAGGCGTGTTGCTTTGTCTGCGTTTGTTCACGAAGGAGAGCTTTGCGCCACTTTGCTAGCTTTCCGTGCTAATTTACTGGAGAAGAGGACATTCTAAAACCAAACAACGATTGTTCCCGACAAAGGACCCCTTGTACAACAGTCTGATGGAAGATCATCAAAAGTAGGACCCATTTTATGATGCTATTTCATATATCTGTCGAACATGTGTACTAGTAGTTTGAGCCCAGATTTTGGGCACTCTCTCGCTATAACTAAGCTGGATGTCGTAATGAAGTTATTTTTAGAATTCTAACACAGCGATTGCATTAAGAACTAGTGTATCTATCATTTCCTATACAACATGTATTTTTTAGTAACGTTTATGAATAGTTATTTGGTCAGAATAGTTGTGTCATAAAAATATCCGCACATTCTGGGAAAAAGATGCTACGTTAGCACAATGTATAACCACTGATTTCAGCTCTAAATATGCACATTTTCGAACAAAACATAAGTCTATGTATAACCTGATGTTATAGGACTGTCATCTGATGAAGCTTATCAAGTTTAGTCAAAAATTATATATATTTTGCTGGTTTGTTACGATCGCTAACTTTTGCTGCTGGTAAATGGCTTGTGTTTCTGGCTATTGTGGTAAGCTAATATAATGCTATATTGTGTTTTCGCTGTAAAACACTTAATAAATCGGAAATATTGGCTGGAATCTAAAGATGCCTGTCTTTCATTTGCTGTACACCATGTATTTTTCAGAAATGTTTTATGATGAGTATTTAGGTATTTCACGTTGGTGTCTGTAATTACTCTGGCTGCTTCGGTCCTATTTGTGATGGTAGCTGTGATGGTAGCTGCAATGTAAAACTGATTTATACCTCAAATATGCACATTTTTCGAACAAAACATAGATTTATTGTATAACATGTTATGTGACTGTCATCTGATGAAGTTGTTTCTTGGTTAGTTTGGTTGGTTCTTGGTTAGTTAGGTTGGTTTTGTGCATGCTACCTGTGCTGTGAAAAATGTCTGTCCTTTTTTGTATTTGGTGGTGAGCTAACATAAATATACGTGGTGTTTTCGCTGTAAAACATTTTAAAAATCGGACATGTTGGCTGGATTCACAAGATGTTTATCTTTCATTTGCTGTATTGGACTTGTTAATGTGTGAAAGTTAAATATTTCTAAAAAATATCTTTTGAATTTCGCGCACTGCACTTGAAGTGGCTGTTGCCATATTGTGCCCGGCTTCGGGCTTGCAGCCCAAAGAAGTTAAAACCTTCCCTAACCAGAAACTGTGGATTGATGGCAGAATTTGCGCAAAGCTGATAGCGCGAACCACCACTTTTAATCATGGCAAGGCGACTGGAAACATGACCGAATACAAATAGTGTAGCTATTCCCTCCGCAAGGCAATCAAGCAAAGTGTCAGTATAGAGACAAAGTAGAGTCGCAATTCAACGGCTCAAACACGAGACGTAGTATGTGGCAGGGTCTACAGTCAATCACGGATTACAAAAAGAAAACCAGCCTAGTCGCGGACATCGGCGTCTTGCTCCCAGACAAATTAAACAAGTTCTTTGCACACTTTGAGGACAATACAGTGCCACTGACACGGCCCGCTACCAAAGACCGTGGGCTCTCCTTCACTGTGGCCAATGTGAGTAAAACATTTAAACGTGTTAACCCTCGCAAGGCTGCCGGCTGAGACGGCATACTTCAACATGCTTCAAGAGGACCACCATCGTTCCTGTTCCCAAGAAACTAAGGTAACTGAACTAAATGACTATTGCCCCGTAGCACTCACTTCTGTCATCATGAAGTGCTTTGAGAGACTAGTCAAGGGTCATATCAACTCCACCCTACCTGATACCCTAGACCCACTCCAATTTGCATACCGCCCCAATAGGTCCACAGACGACATAATCATCATCACATTGCACACTGCCCTATCCCATCTGGACAAGAGGAATACTTGTGTATTAACCTCTACTTCATCACTCTCCCAGATCCGGGATCCTCCTCATCAAAAAAGCTGACTAGCATAGCCTAGCCTAACGGGACAGGGATATCATATAATATAATTTTCATGAAATCACAAGTCCAATACAGCAAATGAAAGATAAACATCTTGTGAATCCAGCCATCATTTCCGATTTTTAAAATGTTTTACAGCGAAAACACAATATGTATTTCTATTAGCTAACCAAAATAGCCAAACACACAACCGCATATTTTCACCATGTTTTCACCGCATAGGTAGCTTTCACAAAACCGACAAAATAGAGATAAAATTAATCACTAACCTTGAACAACTTCATCAGATGACAGTCTTATAACATCATGTTATACAATACATTTATGTTTTGTTCGAAAATGTGCATATTTAGAGCTGCAAATCGTGGTTATACATTGTGAATACGTAGCAACATTTCCCCAGAATGTCCGGAGATATTTTGGACACTCACCTAATCTGACCAAAGAACTCATCATAAACTTTACATAAAAATACTTGTTGTATGGCAAATGAAAGATACACTGGTTCTTAATGCAACCGCTAAAAATAACTTTACCACAACATACAGCTTGGGTTATTGTGAGACAGCGCTCACCAACACGGCGGAGAAGAGGCATCAACATATTACACAGAAATACGAAATAACATCATAAATGTTTTCTTACTTTTGCTGAGCTTCCATCAGAATGTTGTACAAGGAGTCCTATTTCCAGAATAAATCGTTGTTTGGTTTTAGAATGTCCATTTCTTCTGTCGAATTAGCAACCTTGGCTAGCATTGTGGCGCGAACATTCCCATCCTCTCTTGGCGCAAAGAACGGAAAATTCCAAAAGTCCCATTAACTTCTTATGGCTGCAAGCCCGGTGTCAGTACACATATGACAACAGCCAGTCCAAGTGCAGGGCGCGAAATTCAAAATATATTTTTTAGAAATATTTAACTTTCACACATTAACAAGTCCAATACAGCAAATGAAAGATAAACATCTTGTGAATCCAGCCAACATGTCCGATTTTTTAAATGTTTTACAGCGAAAACACCACGTATATTTATGTTAGCTCACCACCAAATACAAAAAACCACCAAATACAAAAAACCAACCAAACTAACCAAGAAACAACTTCATCAGATGACAGTCTTATAACATGTTATACAATAAATCTATGTTTTGTTTGAAAAATGTGCATATTTGAGGTATAAATCATAGTTTTACATTGCAGCTACAATCGGAAATAGCACCGAAGCAGCTAGAACACAACACATAGTGACGTTGCGCAAATTGGAAGCTGTTTTTTTCTGGATCAAACGCGCCAAATAAATGGACAATTTGGATATATATGGACGGAATTAATCGAACAAAAGGACCATTTGTGATGTTTATGGGACATATTGGAGTGCCAACAAAAGAAGCTCGTCAAAGGTAAGGCATGATTTATATTTTATTTCTGCGTTTTGTGTTGCGCCTGCAGGGTTGAAATATGCTACACTCTCTTTGTTTACTGTTGTGCTATCATCAGATAATAGCATCTTATGCTTTTGCCGAAAAGCCTTTTTGAAATCTGACATGTTGGCTGGATTCACAACGAGTGTAGCTTTAATTTGGTATCTTACATGTGTGTTTTAATGAAAGTTTGATTTTATAATATTTTTTTGAATTTGCCGCTCTACATTTTCCCTGGCTATTGGCCAAGTGGGACGCAAGCGTCCCGCCTATCCCAGAGAGGTTAATAATTAGTTAAATTATTAATCAGTAGTTATAATAGAGACATGAGGGGTGCCATAAGTAAGCATAGGAGGGGCTGAGAGCAGTGAAAACGGTCACATGTGGCAGTACTGATAAGGGGAGGAACCATTTAATGCCCATATCTCTTAGCTCCCTGACTAGCAATAATGATGCAATGTTTAGCGATAAGAAGGAGACTCCACCCAAAGTGATGTATGTATACTACCACGGGCGGAACCATGACTTTATCTAAAGCAGCTGTATTGACCCTCTGGGAAGAATAATCTTGGTTTATGGTCTGTTGATTTCTTACTATAATAATTAGAACCTAACATCACTAAACATAATATAATTGCTCATATAACCTCACCATGAGGACTGCTTTGAAGATATGTGTCAGGTAAGAAGTGTTATCAATCGGCTAGCTAAACATAATATTTATGCTCTGTGTGAGTATATAGCTTATATAATTCATAGCCAGTGAGCCTTTATATAGGGACTAAGTAGAGATGAACAGTACTCGATTGAAGGCAGATTTGAATCTTCATAGTGACCAGCACATTCCACTCTCTATGGGGTTTACAGTACTGTTGTAGGCTAGCTGTATACTGGATACTGCATACCACATTCACAGTGGGTATGCCGCACTTGTTCGCTGTGATCTCATTGTTGCTAGGCTACCTCCTCTCTTCTCTGTTTTCTGTTTGGAAATCTACTGTTCAATAAAGCGGTTCAAGGGAGACCTGTGGGTTTGAACACTGAGTGATGTGAACCTGCAAAGGCAACTGACAGTACTAATGGGCTTTATTTTGCTTTCACAATAGGCCTTTTCTTTTCCCTTGACTCTGTAGCACAACAGCAATGATATGCGGCATCTCCCACCATGACAACCCTCGCCATACAAAGATAGACTTTCAATCAAAATATTGTTAGTTTCATAGCATTTTACTTGAGTTATCACTGTGGTGGCACAAATGTTCCCTATCTGGTCTTATACAGTTTCCATTTTTAAGTATTGAATCATTTCACTACTCTGCCAAGTACTGAAAATATATTTTGTCTCTACTTTCTGTAGTGAAATATAGGACATTATCCAAGAACACAACGGATGACATTGTGGACTCCCAATTTTAAAGGGTGAACGGGCAAGTTGCTATTCTAACGTTGCTTGTTATGTCACCTGATTTGTTGTGAGCGATGACACTGTGTCTGCAGAGAGCATTATGACCCTGTGCTCAGTGGGCGGCTCCTTGAACCCTACGGTGCGGCACACCCTGTGACCTAAGCCACATGGCCACCTGATTTCCCCAGAGCCCAGGCCACCAAGCGGCTCTGTGACCTGCTGACCCCTGCCTCTATGTACAGTGCCTTCAGAAAGTATTCACACCCCTTGATTTTTTCCACATTTGGTTCTGTTACAGCCTGAATAAAACATTTATTAAAATTAGATTTTGTTTTACAAAACCCCATAGTGTCAACGTGGAATAAAGTTTTGACATTTTTACAAATTAATTCAAATGAAAAGCTGAAATGTCTTGACTCAAAAAGTATTCAATCCCTTGCCATAAGGCAAACATAATGTTCAGGAGTCAAAATTTGCTGAACAAGTCACATAATATGTTGCATTCTCACTGTGTTCACTATCACACCTACTCCCGCTCCCCCTCTCTGGCGCTCAAGGGTGCCAGGCGGCCCATCATTACGCACACCTGTCACCATCGTTACGCGCATCAGCGCTTCATGGGACTCATCTGGACTCTATTACCTTATTGATTTCCTCCCCTATATCTTTCACTTCCTCAGTTTCTTCCCCGTGTCTGCATTATTGTCGTTATGTTTCCCTTGTCCAGACACTGTTCCCCAAAACGTAGTGAAGGTATTCCTTCTTAAAGCACTTCAAATCCCACTCGATGCTGTTGATAAAATCCAACTTGAACGTGCACACCGTTTCGGACAAAGAGGACAGTGATTTGAGCGTCTAATCTTTGCCAAATTATCTTTCTTTAAGGATAAATTAATGGTTTAAAGCCTTGGTAAAAGACTCGCTGGCACGAAAAGAGGCATGATCAGTTCCCGAGGGAGATTGCAAAACGGTGCAAAGTTCTGTATCCAATCTTCAAGGAGAATAGATTAAAAGGGAAGCGTGTCGCTCTCGTAATCGATAAACTGTATATTGACAAACAAATATTCCGAGACACAAAGACTGCTCCATGGCTATTCTAAAAATGACATGTTCTCATAGAGGAGCCGGATAATGGAACACCCAATACTAGCCATGGTAGGGATTGTAATAATACAAAAAAATTGATAGAAAAGCAATAAAATAATTGTTAAATAATTAAACTGCACTTTACCTTTCAAGATAGGGAATGTTGTAAAATAATTAGTAGTCAATTTTCCTTTTATTGTATTTTATAAATGGATAAGACAGCATTAGAGGAAAGGATAACTAACAAAATAACACATCTTCAAATATAACTAATTGGAACACAAATGTACAAATTCAACATGGTGGAGATAAAAACACAGCCTACAGAAGACACAGTATGTGGGTATGTGTGGATGCGTTCTGATGGAACTTGTTGTGTGTGTTTGGAAAAGTGTTGCGTTAAGTGGGTGATAAAGGAAATGGTTGCATATCCCAGAACCAATGTGTGTCTGTGAGCAGGGGTTGTGAGAAAGCTTTCAATTTTGTGCAGATGAGGGATATACATTTTGAAATCGAATTTATTTATTTATTGTCCTGTCATGATAGAGTGGTCCACAGCCCTGTACCCTGGACACTAACCTGGGGAGGGGTGTCACACTCAGACAATCAGAGAGGGGGCATACTATTGTGGCCCTGGTGGCACAAAATAATCAAAGGTCTGGCTGCACGGAGATGCTTGGGAAGGTGGTTGCAACGGGGGACCAGCGTGTGTGTGTTTCGGGGGAATGGGGTGGATCTGATTTCCATCACCTAGGACTCGACCATGGTTAATCAAATCTACATGTTTTGCAAATTTTTGCTCAATCTTGCAGGCTTTCTCAAACACCTGTAACTGTATTTGCATTTATAAATCAGGTCCTTTCTTGAGTTGGACTCTGGGATGTAGCAACCGTTGAGCTTCTGAGCTTATGGTTGATTGTGGGGGAAAGGGGTTGAGTGTGTGTGTGTGTGTGTGTGTGTGTGTGTGTGTGTGTGTGTGTGTGTGTGTGTGTGTGTGTGTGTGTGTGTGTGTGTGTGTGTGTGTGTGTGTGTGTATCTCACATCTGTTGCATGGGGTAAGGACATTAGGGACAATATAGGAGGAATCACAATAATTGTTTGCTAAAATAATAATTGCTTGACAAAAATGCAATGGCAATCCTGGTTATAGGTAGTAATCCTTTGCACAAACAACCAACAGTATTATGCATATTAAATGTTAATGTTGGAAATTAAGATATATTTTTAATAGCTATATATAAAGCAAATTGAGGTGAGAGCATTGGAAATATTTTTTGCGGTTGATCTGCTTCTGTTCTGTATGTGGCACTGTGTGCTGTTTTCGAAGGATGGGTCCTGGCCTTTCGGGGGGCCTAGGGATCCAGGGGGACGGGGGTGGTCTGACGGTCACTGGGATGACAACACAATTTGGGAGGGGCTTTGGCGGGTGGAGTAGTGAAGAACAATTGGAGGGTTACTTAGTACCAAAGTAAATATAATGGTACAGCTATATGGACACTCAATCACTATGGCACTTTTTAATGGTACATTTAGAAACATTTATTATGATGAATATTGTGAAACTTGTATCTTATTATGGTAAATAGTGAAATAAGTATAGCCAGTTATAATTGTAATGGCTTAGCATATAATAACAAAAGAATAACAAAATTACCTGGCTCAAAGAGAAGGAATATAATAACTATTGTTTACAGGAAACTCATTCAACAATTTTAGATGAAGGTGAGTGGAAAATGGACTGGGGGGTGAAATATACTTCTCCCATGGGTAAAGAAACTCAAAAGGGGTGATGATATTAGTTTCATTTATATGTACATATTATTGTTCCATCCCTTTACTTAGATTTGTGTGTATTAAGGTAGTTGTGGAATTGTTAGATATTACTGCACTGTCGGAACTAGAAGCACAAGCATTTCACTACACTTGCATTAACATCTGCTAACCATGTGTGTGTGACCAATAAAATGTGATTTAATTTGATTTGAGAATGCGGTCGGACGCTCCGATAAATACCATATACATTACTCTTACAGAATTTCCACGTGGGTGAGGATATTGGACATTTAATCAAAGCTTATTGTATGGGACACTTTTAAATGTGCTTTTAGAGGCCATGCAAATCAGTACTCATCTCTAAAACAAAAGCAATTTCAGTCAAAGGAGTCAATACTAACAAAGGAAATAGTAGGTCTAACAGAACAGCTAGATAGCAATAAAAGCTGTACCATAGAGGCTCAGAATAAGTTTGAGGGAAAACAAAAAGAAATGGAGCAACTTATTCAACGAAGATCAAGTGTAAAATATTATAATAATACATCAAATTGGATGAAATATGGGGGAAAATGCACCACATTTTTTTTATCTTCAACATGGTAATCCTACAACAAATAATTTACTGACAAATGACGGAGTCACCTATGATTCACAAAATTATATTTTGAGAGAGGGAGCAAAGTACTTGAACTTTTTAGGGATAGTGGGCAGCATTTTCACTTTTGGATGAATTGTGTGCCCATAGTGAACTGCCTCCTACTCGAATTGTTTACCAAAACCCTAACCAAAGTCTCAAAGCGCGACCACTATAACGTGACGAAATGTCCAAACATTCCGTTACAGTCAGTAGAAACATGGCAAACGATGTACTGAATCAATCTTTAGAATGTAGTTAACATACATCTTGAATAACGTTCCAACCGGAGAACTATAACGACTTCAATTGAGAGATGGAACACAGCTGCCTCTCACGTGAACGCGCGTGGGGAATGCATGGTCACCTCATGGACCTGATACTAAATTCTGTCTAATTCGACCCCCCTTCACATTAGAGTCATCAGACTTAGTTCTGTTGATTGCTGACATCTAGTGGAACCCCAAGGCAGTGCAACATCATTAATATCTCAAGTGGATTTCTTTAGGGACTCTGGTGAATACACACAGGCTCAGATTTCTGACTTCCTGTTTTGATTTCAACTCAGGATTTTGCCTGCCAATATGAGTTCTGTTATCTCACAGACATAATTCAAACAGTTTTAGAAACTTTAGAGTGTTGAAGAGAGGGAGCAAAGTACTACATCAGTAGCTATCACAAATTCGACCAAATAAAGATATAAATAGCCACTAACCAAGAAACAACTTCATCAGATGACAGTCTGATAACATATTTATTGTATAGCATATGTTTTGTTAGAAAAATGTGCATATTTCAGGTATATATCATAGTTTACATTGCAGCTACAGTCAGAAATTGCACCGAAAGCAGACAGAAAAATTACAGACACAAATGCCAAATAACTAAATACTCATCATAAAACATTTCTGAAAAATACATAGTGTACAGCAATTGAAAGACAGGCATCTTGTGATTCCAGACAATATTTCCGATTTATCAAGTGTTTTACAGCGAAAACACAATATAGCGTTATATTAGCTTAGCACAATAGCAAACATAACAACAGCATTGATTCAAGGCAAAAATAGCTATAACGTATAAACCACCAAAATATATTAATTGTTTCACTAACCTTCTCAGAATTCTTCAGATGACAGTCCTGTAACATCATATTACACAATGCATATAGAGTTTGTTCGAAAATGTGCATATTTAGCGGCACAAATCGTGCTTAGACAATGAGAATAGTGTCCATAACGTCAAGCAATCTGTCCGGCGCCATCTTGTAAAGGCACCTTTTCTTATCGAATACTATTCATAAACTTGACTAAAAAAATACAGGTTGGACAGCAATTGAAAGACAAATTAGTTCTTAATGCAATCGCTGAATTACATTTTTAAAATTAACCTTACTGCGCAATACAGGCTGCGATAACGCAAGGCTACACTGCAGGAAATGGCGTCTTATGCATTTGACATTTTTCAACAGAACAATGAATTATCAGCATAAATAGTTGTTACTTTTAGATGAACTCCCATCAGAATCTTGGGAAATGTGTCCTTTGTCCAAAAGAATCGTTGCTAGGTTGGAGAACGTCGTCTTCAACGTTGCAATTAGCTGTAAACAATAGCCATGTGGGCCAGAGATACCCAACTTCCTAAAACGTCACGAAAATAAATACCCGAAAATCGCAATATACTGACATAAACTCCATTGCCATTGAAACTCCATTTCAACTCTCCCTATTCGCTGACACCCAGTGGAAGGCGTATGCAGTGCATCTCAACCAATAGAGGACAGGCAAATTAATACACAGGTCTCAGAACAGCCAGCAAAATTCTGCATTCTGACATACACATAGGAAAATTGCTCTAAGTCCAGTTCTGTTTCACCCACAGATATAATTCAAACGGTTTTAGAAACTAGAGAGTGTTTTCTATCCAATAGTAATAATAATATGCATATTGTACGAGCAAGAATTGAGTACGAGGCCTTTTTGAAATGGGCACCTTTTATCTGGCTACTCAATACTGCCCCTTGAGCCCAAAGAGGTTAATTCGTTGTTCTGTTGAAAAATGTTAAACTACTATTCCGCCATTAATTTCGGTGCGGTCTCGCTGTATGTCGTAGTAACGTTAATTTTAAAAATCTAACACAGCGGTTGCATTAACTTCTTTGGGCTGCAAGCCCGAAGCCGGGCACAATATGACAAAAGCCACTTCAAGTGCACCTGTGTGTAATCTAAGTGTCACATGATCTGTCACATGATATCAGTATATATACACCTGTTCTGAAAGGCCTCAGAGTCTGCAACACCACTAAGCAAGGGGCACCACCAAGCAAGTGGCACCATGAAGACCAAGGAGCTCTCCAAACAGGACAGGGACAAAGTTCTGGAGAAGTACAGATCAGGGTTGGGTTATAAAAAAATGTCAGAAACTTTGAACATCCCTGTAACGATGCTCGTCTGAGGAAGAAGGAGAGGACCAAGGTGCAGCGTCGTACGTGTTCATGATTTTTTATAAGGCTACCTAAGTCTGGTTCTCAATCAGAGACAACGATAGACAGCAGCCTCTGATTGAGAACCACACCCGGCCAAATGAATAGAAAAATGAACATAGAATGCCCACCCAAATCACACCCTGACCAAACCAAAATAGAGACATAAAAAGCTCTCTACGGTCAGGGCGTGACAGTATGCCCCCCCCCAAAGGTGCTGACTCCGGCCGCAAAACCTGAACCTATAGGGGAGGGTCTGGGTGGCCATTTCACCGCGGTGGCGGCTCTTGTGCGGGACGTAGACCCCGCTCCACCTCTGGCTTGGCCCACTTAGGTGGCGCCTCTAGAGCGGGGAGCCTCGCCACCGACCCCGGACTGGGGACCCTCGCAGCAGGCCCCAGACAGGATGGCGACTCTGGCAGCTCCGGACAGGATGGCGACTCTGGCAGCTCCGGACAGGAGGGCGACTCTGGCAGCTCCGGACAGGAGGGCGACTCTGGCAGCTCCGGACAGGAGGGCGACTCTGGCAGCTCCGGACAGGAGGGCGACTCTGGCAGCTCCGGACAGGAGGGCGACTCTGGCAGCTCCGGACAGGAGGGCGACTCTGGCAGCTCCGGACAGGAGGGAGACTCTGGCAGCTCCGGACAGGAGGGAGACTCTGGCAGCTCCGGACAGGAGGGAGACTCTGGAAGCATAGGACGAACAGCACCCTCCCAGCGCCCCAGAGAAACAGTACGCAGAGCCGGCGCAGGATACCCTGGGCCGAAACGGTGCACCGGAGACCAAACACGCTGAGCTGGCACAATCTGCCCTGGCTGGATGCCTACTCTCGCAGGGAGGGCTGGCCTATAGCGCTCCGGGCTATGAGCGCGCACTGGCGACACCGTGCGCTTCACCGCATAACACGGTGCCTGACCAGTACTACGCTGCTTCCGGTAAGCACGGGGAGTTGGCTCAGGTCTATCGTGCCTGCTGCGCTGCCTTGCCTTGCCTCAAATCGCCGCCTCTCAGCTATAGCTGCCTCCAGCTCTTTCTTCGGGCGGCGATATTCCCCAGCCTGTCTCCAGGGTCCCTTACCGTCCAATATCTCCTCCCAAGTCCAGGAGTCCTGAACCCTCTGCTCCTCCATACCACGCTGCTTGGTCCGTTGGTGGTGGGTAGTTCTGTAACGGTGTTCGTCTGAGGAAGAAGGAGAGGACCAAGGTGCAGCGTGGTACGTGTTCATGATTTTTTAATAACACTGAACACTAGAACAAAAATAACAAAGCGGAACAAAACGCAACGAAACAGTCCTGTCTGGTACAGACACAGAGACAGAAAACAACTACCCACAAAACACAGGTGGGAAAAGACTACCTAAGTATGGTTCTCAATCAGAGACAACAATAGACAGCTGCCTCTGATTGAGAACCACACCCGGCCAAACACAAAGAAATAGAAAGTATAGAAAAATGAACATAGAATGCCCACCCAAATCACACCCTGACCAAACCAAAATAGAGACATAAAAAGCTCTCTACGGTCAGGGCGTGACAATCCCACGGAGCACCATTAAATCCATTATTAAAAAATGGAAGAAATATGGCACCACAACAAACCTGCCAAGAGAGAGCCTCCCACCAAAACTCACGGACCAGTTAATGCAATCGCCGTGTTAGAATTCTAAAAATAACTTCATTACGACATCCAGCTTAGTTATAGCGAGAGAGTACACAAAATCTGGGCGCAAACTACTATTTCACATGTTCGACAGATATATGAAATAGCATCATAAAATGGGTCCTACTTTTGATGATCTTTCATCAGAATGTTGTACAAGGGGTCCTTTGTCCAGAACAATCGTTGTTTGGTTTTAGAATGTCCTCTTCTCCAGTCAATTAGCACGGAAAGCTAGCAAAGTAGCGCGGAGCTCTCCTTCCTGAACAACGGCACACAACGCAACACGCCTAACGTCCCGAATAAATTTCAATAATCTAATAAAACTATATTGAAAAAACATACTTTACGATGATATTGTCACATGTATCAAATAAAATCAAAGCCGGAGATATTAGTCGTCTATAACGGCAGCTTTTCAGAAGGCAAAACCAGGTCCCTTCAAGCGCTCTCCAGAAAACAGGAAACTGGTGACACGTCATGCCGAGAGCTTTTATTCGACCCCAGATCAAGTTATACACTCCATTTCTTCTCTCACTGCCTGTCGACATCTAGTGGAAGACGTATGAAGTGCATGTATACTGATATATATGAAGCCCATTTATAGGCAGGCCCTAGAACAGAGCATCGATTTCAGATTTTCCACTTCCTGTCAGGAAGTTTGCTGCAAAAGGAGTTCTGTTTTACTCACAGATATAATTCAAACGGTTTTAGAAACTAGAGAGTGTTTTCTATCCAATAGTAATAATAATATGCATATTGTACGAGCAAGAATTGAGTACGAGGCCGTTTAAATTGGGCACGATTTTCCCCCAAAGTGAAAACAGCGCCCTCTGTCCTCAACAGGTTAAGGAGGGCATTAATCAGAGAGGTAACAAAGAGACCAAAGATAACCCTGAAGGAGTTGCAAAGCTCCACAGCGGAGATTGGAGTATCTGTCCATAGGACCACTTTAAGCCGTACACTCCACAGAGCTGGGTTTTACGGAAGAGCGGCCAGAAAAAAGCCAATTTCTTAAAGAAAAAAATTTGCAAAAATTAGCAAAAAATTAGCAAACACGTTTGGTGTTTGCCAAATGGCATGTGGAAGACTCTCCAAACAAATGGAAGAAGGTACTCTGGTCAGATGAGACTAAAATGGAGCTTTTTGGCCATCAAGGAAAACGCCATATCTGGCGCAAGCTCAACACCTCTCATCACCCCGAGAACACCATCCTGTCCCTGCCATGTTCATTGGCAGGGACAGGGCAACTGGTCAGAACTGAAGGAATGATGGATGACGCTAAATACAGGGAAATTATTGAGGGACACCTGTTTCAGTCTTCCGGAGATTTGAGACTGGGAAAGAGGTTCACCTTCGAGCAGGACAATGACCCTAAGCAAACTGCCTGCTACTCAGGCCCAGAAGCTAAGATATGCATATAATTAGTGGATATGGTTAGAAAACACTCTGAATGATGTCGGTGAATATAACAGAACTCATATGGCAGGCAAACACCTGAGAAAAAATCCAACCAGGAAGTGGGAAATCTGAGGTTTATGGTTTTTCAAGTCATTGCCTATCGAATATACAATGTCTATGGGGTCATATTGCACTTCCTAAGCCTTCCACTAGATGTCAACGGTCTTTAGAACCTTGTTTGATGCTTCTACTGTGTGGGAGGGGGGAATGAGAGCTGTTTGAGTCAGGGGTCTGGCAGAGTGCCACAAGCTCAGTCTCGCACGCTCCCGTGAGAGTTAGCTGCGTTCCTTTTCATTTCTACAGACAAAGGAATTCTCCGGTTGAAACATTATTGAAGATTTATGATAAAAAAATCCTAAAGATTGATTCTGTAATATGACTTTTCGTCTGAACTTTCGCCTGGACTTGCCCGCGCCTCCTGAGCTTGGATTTGTGTACTAAATGCGCGAACAAAAAGGAGGTATTTGGCCATAAATGACGGACTTTATCGAACAAAACAAACATTTATTGTGGAACTGGGATTCCTGGGAGTGCATTCTGATGAAGATCATCAAAGGTAAGTGAATATTTATAATGCTACTTCGGACTTCTGTTGACTCCACAACATGGCGGGTATCTGTATGGCTTGGTTTTGTGTCTGAGCACTGTACTCAAATTATTGCATGGTGTGCTTTTTCTATAAAGTTTTTTTCAAATCTGACACAGCAGTTGCATTAAGGAGAAGTTTATCTAAAGTTCCATGTATAACACTTGTATCTCTTATCAATGTTTATTATGAGTATTTCTGTAAATTGATGTGGCTCTCTGCAAAATCACCGGATGTTTTGGAGGCAAAACATTACTGAACATAACGCGCCAATGTAAGCCAAGATTTTTGGATATAAATATGAACTTTATCGAACAAAACATACATGTATTGTGTAACATGAAGTCCTGTGAGTGTCATCTGATGAAGATCATCAAAGGTTTGTGATTAATTTGATCTCTATTTCTGCTTTTTGTGACTCCTCTCTTTGGCTGGAAAAATAGCTGTGTTTTTCTGTAACTAGGTACTGACCTAACATAATCAGATGGTGTGCTTTCGTCGTAAAGCCTTTTTGAAATCGGACACTGTGGTGGGATTAACAACAAGTGTATCTTTAAAATGGTGTAAAATACTTGTATGTTTGAGGAATTTTAATTATGAGATTTCTGTTGTTTGAATTTGGCGCCCTGCACTTTCACTGGCTGTTGTCAAGTCGATCCCCTTAACGGGATCTCAGCCGATCTCAGCCGTAAGAAGTTAAGGGAAAACATTTAAATGTCTTGGAATGGCCTAGTCAAAGCACAAAGCTCAATCCAATTGAGAATCTGTGGTATGACTTAAAGATTGCTGTACACCAGCGGACCCATCACTGTAACCCATCCAACTTGAAGGAGCTGGAGCAGTTTTACCTTGATTAGGCAAAAATCCCAGTGGCTAGACGTGCCAAGCTTATAGAGACATTCCCCAAGAGACTTGCAGCTGTAATTGCTGCAAAAGGTGGCTCCACAAAGTATTGACTTTTGGGGGGTGAATAGTTGTGCACGCTCAAGTTGTTTTGTCTTATTTCTTGTTTGTGTCACAATGAAAATATTTGGCATCTTCAAAGTGGTAGGCATGTTGTGTAAATCAAATGATACAAACCCCCCCAAAAAATCTATTTTAATTCCAGGTTGTAAGAAAACAAAATAGGACACATGCCAAGGGGGTGAATACTTTCGCAAGGCACTCTAGCTCTATAAAAAAATCAGATTTTTATTCATCTTCATAATATAATATTAATAATCTTCTAATGCAAGATGCATGGCTGGCTGGACAGTGACATGTGTGGATATTTTAGTATACTGTATGGTGGTTGCAGCAAGGTTAGGCAGCAATGGTAGTGGAAACAAACAATGACAGACAGAATTGTTGCTTGTTTCATAAAATGTGCTAATTAGTACATGTCCTTATAAACAACTCTGGACAGGCACACACACATCACCCTTTTCTTACAAACCCCTAATATACAGTGCATTTGGAAAGTATTCAGACCCATTGACTTTTTCCACATTTTGTTACGGTACAGCCTTATTCTAAAAGTGCTTAAATTGTTTTTCCCCCCTCATCAATCTACAGTCGTGGCCAAAAGTTTTGAGAATTACACAAATATGAATTTCCACAAAGTTTGCTGCTTCAGTGTCTTTAGATATTTTTGTCAGATGTTACTATGGAATACTGAAGTATAATTAACAGCATTTCATAAGTGTCAAAGGCTTTTATTGACAATTACATGAAGTTGATGCAAAGAGTCAATATTTGCAGTGTTGAACCTTCTTTTTCAAGACCTCTGCAATCTTCCCTGGCATGCTGTCAATTAACTTCTGGGCCACATCCTGACTGACGGCAGCCCATTCTTGCATAATCAATGCTTGGAGTTTGTCAGAATTTGTGGGTTTTTGTTTGTCCACCCGCATCTTGAGGATTGACCACACGTTCTCAATGGGATTAAGGTCTGAGCAGTTTCCTGGCCATGGACCCAAAATATTGATGTTTTGTTCCCCGAGCCACTTAGTTATCACTTTTGCCTTATGGCAAGGTGCTCCATCATGCTGGAAAAGGCATTGTTTGTCACCAAACTGTTCCTGAATTGTTGGGAGAAGTTGCTCTCGGAAGATGTGTTGGTACCATTCTTTATTCATGGCTATGTTTTAAGGCAAAATTGTGAGTGAGCCCACTCCCTTGGCTGAGAAGCAACCCCACACATGAATGGTCTCAGGATATTTTACTGTTGGCATGACACAGGACTGATGGTAGCACTCACCTTGTCTTCTCCGGACAAGCTTTTTTTCCAGATGCCCCGAACAATCGGAAAGGGGATTCATCAGAGGAAATGACTTTACCCCAGTCCTCAGCAGTCCAATCCCTGTACCTTTTGCAGAATATCAGTCTGTCCCTGATGTTTTTCCTGGAGAGGTGGCTTCTTTGCTGCCCTTCTTGACACCAGGCCATCCTCCAAAAGTCTTTGCCTCACTGTGCGTGCAGATGCACTCACACCTGCCTGCTGCCATTCCTGAGCAAGCTCTGTACTGGTGGTGCCCCGATCCCGCAGCTGAATCAACTTTAGAAGACTGTCCTAGCGCTTGCTGGACTTTCTTGGGCGCCCTGAAGCCTTCTTCACAACAATTGAACCGCTCTCCTTGAAGTTCTTGATGATCCGATAAATGGTTGATTTAGGTGCAATCTTACTGGCAGCAATATCCTTGCCTGTGAAGCCCTTTTTGTGCAAAGCAATGATGACGACACGTGTTTCCTTGCAGGTTAACATGGTTGACAGAGGAAGAACAATGATTTCAAGCACCACCCTCCTTTTGAAGCTTCCAGTCTGTTATTCGAACTCAATCAGCAAGACAGAGTGATCTCCAGCCTTGTCCTCGTCAACACTCACACCTGTGTTAACCTCTTGGCGCACGGATCCCTTTAACTTATTGCCGCACGGATCCCTTTAGCGGGATTATTTTCGTAAAACCGCTGAATTGCAGAGCGCCAAATTAAAAAAGAATACTAAAAATATTTATAATCATGAAATCACAAGTGAAATATACCAAAACACAGCTTAGCTTGTTGTTAATCCACCTATCGTGTCAGATTTTGAAAATATGCTTTACAGCGAAAGCAATCCAAGCGTTTGTGAGTTTATCAATCACTAGACAAAACAGTAAGAACAACTAGCCGCAAATTATCTTGGTCACGAAAGTGAGAAAAGCAATAAAATGAATCGCTTACCTTTGATAATCTTCGGATGTTTGCACTCACGAGACTCCCAGTTACACAATAAATGTTATTTTTGTTCGATAAAGATTAGTTTTATAACCAAAAACCACCATTTGGTTTGCGCGTTATGTTCAGAAAACCACAGGCTCGTTCCGGTCCTGAAAGGCAGACGAAAATTCCAAAAAGTATCCGTAATGTTCGTAGAAACATGTCAAACGTTTTTTATAATCAATCCTCAGGTTGTTTTTAACATACATACATAATTGATAATATTTCAACCGGACGGTAAACTATTCAATACTACAGAGAAAGAAAATGTCGAGTTACAGCTCTCGCGCGCAGGAACAAAGGACACCTGACGCGTTTTGATAAATCTCGCTCATTTTTCAAAATAAAAGCTTGAAACTATGTCTAAAGCCTGGTCACAGCCTGAGGAAGCCATTTGAAAATGAATCTGGTTGATACCCCTTTAAATGGAGGAGGGGCAGGCAATGGAACAGGGATTTTTCCAAATAAAAGGCACTTCTGGGTTGGATTTCCTCAGGTTTTCGCCTGCAAAATCATTTCTGTTTTACTCACAGACAATATTTTGTCAGTTTTGGAAACTTTAGTGTTTTCTATCCTAATCTGTCAATTATATGCATATTCTAGCATCTGGACCTGAGAAATAGTCTGTTTACCCTGGGAACGTTATTTTTCCAAACATAAAAATTCTGCCTCCTAGCTGAAAGAAGTTAACAGGATCATTTTCATAAACAACCGCTGAATTGCAGAGCGCTAAATTCAAACAAAATTACTAAAAATATTTATTTTCATGAAATCACAAGTGAAATATACCAAAACACAGTTTAGCTAGTTGTTAATCCACCTATCGTGTCAGATTTTGAAAATATGCTTTACAGCGAAAGCAATCCAAGCGTTTGTGAGTTTATCGATCACGAGACAAAATATTACAAACAGCTAGCAGCAATGTAGATTGGTCACGAAAGTCAGAAAAGCAATAAAATTAATCGCTTTCCTTTGATGATCTTCAGATGTTTGCACTCATGAGACTCCCAGTTACACAATAAATGTTTCTTTTGTTTGATAAATATTATTTTTATATCCAAAAACCTCCATTTGGTTGGTGCGTTATGTTCAGAAATCAACAGGCTCGAGCGGTCATGAAAGGCAGACGAAAATTCCAAATAGTATCCGTAAAGTTCATAGAAACATGTCAAACGTTTTTTATAATCAATCCTCAGGTTGTTTTTAACATAAATAATTGATAATATTTCAACCGGACGGTAAGCTATTCAATAAAAGAGATAAAGAAAATGTCGAGCTACAACTTTCGCGCGCATGAACTAATCGAAGGACATTCAGCTGTCCACTGACGCGTTTTGATAAATCTCGCTCATTTTTCAGAATAAAAGCTTGAAACTATGAGTAAAGCCTGTTCACAACCTGTGGAAGCCATTGGAAAAGGAATGTGGTCGATATCCCTTTAAATGGAGGATAGGCAGGCAATGGAACAGGGATTTTTCAAAATAAGAGGCACTTCCGGGTTGGTTTTCCTCAGGTTTTCGCCTGCAAAATCAGTTCTGTTATACTCACAGACAATATTTTGACAGTTTTGGAATCGTTGGAGTGTTTTCTATCCTAATCTGTCAATTATATGCATATTCTAGCATCTGGGCCTGAGAAATAGGCCGTTTACATTGGGAACGTTATTTTTCCAAACATAAAAATTCTGCCTCCTAGCGTCAAGAAGTTAACGAGAGAATCACTGACATTATGTCAGCTGGTCCTTTTGTGGCAGGGCTGAAATGCAGTGGAAATGGTTTTTGGGGATTCAGTTCATTTGCATGGCAAAGAGGGACTTCGCAATTAATTGCAATTCATCTGATCACTCTTCATAAAATTCTGGAGTATATGCAAATTGCCATCATACAAACTGAGGCAGCTGACTTTGTGAAAATGAATGTTTGTGTCATTTTTGGCCACTACTGTTTTTAGAAAATTGTTTTTTAGAAATTGTATGTGTGCATATAGCTGATGTGGAACCATTTTCTCTGTGTTTATCCTAAGTAAACTCCATAAAGGCACACATTAATATTTTAGCTGTACTTCTGCTCATGGCGAAAGGATATTATGACCATGGAGCATTGTAAGGGCATATTTAAAGTGCTCTTTTCTGTTGTTGTTAGCAGCTAGAGGAGAAAATTGCTTCTTCAACATAGCTAATTACTCCACGTGAAATGCTTTCTAGGGACTTCCATTTCAAAGCCAAACTACAATAAGCTAGCCACCCATTTTGTATATGTATCTTCAGCCATAGGCCCTGATCCTGTTTGCAAATTGATATTTTGCAGTGATCTCTCTCTCTCTCTATCTCTAATAACCATCTGCCAATAACCACCTTTTATTTAACTTCACAAGGCAGAGGCAGGGGGGAAACAATATAATGTTTCCATGAGTCATCGACTTTAGCTCGCTAGAAGCCATGGCGTGTATTGCTACCACATCACGTTTCCTGCCCAACTGAAACTGATTCCTGTGTAACTGCATGAATTTTGCCTCAAGTAGAGCACACTATTATGTCGTTGACTGTGTTTGTCAATGGAGGCTGCTGAGGGGAGAACAGCTCATTATCATGGTTGGAATGGAGTGAATGGAATGGTATCAAAAACATGGTTTTCATATGTTTGAAACCATTCCATTCACTCCATAACAGCCATTATTATGAGCCGTCCTCCCCTCTGCAGCCTCCACTGGTGTGTGTGTGTGTGTATTTCATTTCCACATCCTCATTTCCATACTCCAAAGATACAGAGTAGCAGCCAGTGAAAAGCGACACCCTGTGTATGTGCTCGAATGTTTGTTTTCTTTTCAGGTAATTTAATACCATTTTCCTGACAGGGTGTGTGTCGCTCTCCCATCGATGTGTACCCAGCACGTCATGCACACAGGCATACCGGGCATTATTAAGATGGATGACGCTGTCACTGGAGGACTGTGCTGTCGCTGTATGAGTGTTTTATCATTATCATGGCTGATGGTACTGTTACTATATTCCATTCCCGGAGCAGGAAAACGGACTGCGAAAAAGAACGCTTGAATAGAAAATGGAGCCATTGAAATGTATTGCTGCGTATGTGCTGCAAAATATCAATATTTGCAGACGACGTGGAACATATAGAATGCCTGGGAAAAACATAACGTCAATATGGGTGGCCATTTTGTATGAATCAGCCAAAGAAAAGCTTTCTCAAGATGTTTGATTGTTACTGAGAGGTATTTGTGCAGGTTATGGTCCAAACAATACATACAACCAAAATAAGGCAAGGCATGTGAATGAAGTAAACATATACTGTATGAGCCCCTTGAGTGATAACAAAGGAACAGGTATGCATAGGCTATACGCAGTAATCACAGTACTGATACTGCCATTGAAAGCCATTCACCATTGCTGATGTCACTATTACATCTATTTCTACAGCAGGAAGCAATCGCAATCACATTATTTGTGCCAATAGCAACAGTAGTTAAACTAGTAGTACACCTTCCCATGACAAGTCATGCATGTTAATACTCTCTCTCTCTCTCTCTCTCTCTCTCTCTCTCTCTCTCTCTCTCTCCTCTCTCTCTCCCCTCTCTCTCCCCTCTCTCTCCCCTCTCTCTCTCTCTCTCTCTCTGTGTGTCCTTTAGGATTCGGAATCAGGTGTGATAAATGCTGCCATTTAAATCAAAGCTCTCCTCACTTCCCCCTCTCTGACTCTGGAGATAGGAGGATGTCTCCATGCAGTTTGATATCAGGGCGCCCAGAAATATCCTGTGAGGGCTGAGTGATGGTCTGCCTGGATAAAAAATAAACTTTATTCCCAGCGTGCCGTCTATGATTCATGTTTCCCCTCCAACCCAGCACCACACCACACCGCTCTCTCCCTGGAAACATGTGGGCTACATCTCCGAGTGTACCACCACCTGCCCACCCCAGCAAATCACATTACTGTGTGAGTTATACTCCGCCGCATCTAAGCAATCATTTAGTTTCCATTAACTGTGAATGACATATTAAATATCGTTTTTCAGCGGACACATCTTTTTTTCATCACGGTGGGTGGCACACAATAACCAATTTTTCGAAGTGATCAGTGAGAGGAGACCATTGTAATGGAAAGGTTAGATGCAGAAGAAGTATGTATGCAAGTTAAAATCCTGACTAGGGTGTGAAAGTGCTGTTATCCACACTTGGTGTGTGTGAAGGGTGCTCTCTGTGGCTGTGAGGTCAGCGGGTTAACGTTTGAACGAGTGGTCACTAGTTGGCACAGCCACAAAGTCATAAAATCTTATTTTAAACCTAACCCTGACCTTAAGCAATGGCTTTTTTCTGGACATTCTTCCGTAAAGCCCAGCTCTGTGGAATGTACGGCTTAAAGTGGTCCTATGGACAGATACTCCAATCGCTGTGGAGCTTTGCAGCTCCTTCAGGGTTATCTTTGGTCTCTTTGTTGCCTCTCTGATTAATGCCATCCTTGCCTGGTACGTGAGTTTTGGTGGGCGGCCATCCCTTGGCAGGTTTGTTGTGGTGCCATATTATTTTTATTTTTTTATAATGGATTTAATGATGCTCCGTGGGATGTTCAAAGTTTTGGATATTTTTTTATAACCCAAACCTGATCTGTACTTTCTTTACACTTTTCCATTTTCCATTTTTATTTTATTTTATGAAACAAGTAATTTTTTTCATTTCACTGAATAAATGGATCTCTAGTCACTTTACCTTCTCTGGGATAGGTGGGACGGTAGCGTCCCACTTGGCCAAAATCCAGAAAAAATGTAGCGCGCCAAATTCAAATATATTACTATAAAAATCAATCTTTCATGAAATCACACATGAAAGACACCAAATTAAAGCTACACATGTTGTGAATCCAGCCAACATGTCTGATTTCAAAAAGGATTTACGGGGAAAGTACACAAAAGAATTATGTTAGCTCAGTACATAGCCACAGAAAAACACAGCCATTTTCCCAGCAAAAGATAGTAGTCACAAAAAGCAGAAATAGAGATAAAATGAATCACTAAACTTTGATGATCTTCATCAGATGACACTCATAGGACATCATGTTACACAATACATTTATGTTTTGTTCGATAATGTGCATATTTATATCCACAAATCTCGGTTTACATTGGCGCCATGTTCAGAAATGCCTCTAAAATATCCGGAGTAATTGCAGAGAGCCACGTCAAATAACAGAAATACTCATCATAAACTTTGAAGAAAGATACATATTTTACACAGAATTAAAGATACACTTGTTCTTAATGCAACCGCTGTCAGATTTAAAAAAAACTTTACGTAAAAAGCACACCATGCAATAATCTGAGACGGCGCTCAGATAAAAACAAAATTTCTCCGCCATGTTGGAGTCAACAGAAATACGAAATGATATCATAAATATTCCCTTACCTTTGATCATCTTCACCAGAATGCACTCCCAGGAATCCTAGTTCCACAATAAATCGTTGTTTTGTTCGATAATGCCCATTACTTATGTCTAAGTAGCTACTTTTGCTAGCATGTTTAGTGCACATGTCCAAACGTTTGCACAGATGCAGGCAAACTCGGATGAAAACTTCAAAAAGTTATATAACAGGTTGAATAAACTGGTCAAACTAAGTAGAGAATCAATCTTAAGGATGTTGTTATCACATATATCCAATAACGTTCCAACCGGAGCATTCCTTCAAGTCTGTAGAAGTTATGGAACGCAAGGCGATATCATGAGGAAAGCACATGACCAGGACCTGGCATTCTGCCAGACCAATGACTGAAACACCTACCATCCGGCCCCACATCACACCAGAGGCTTCATTCCACATTCTACAGACTGTTGACATCTAGTGGAAGGCGTAGGAAGTGCAAACAGATCCATATCTTACAGGGAATTGAATCGGCGATGAGTTGAACGTTGACCAGTCTCAGAATTCTCACTTCCTGTTTGGATTTTTTCTCAGGTTTTTGCCTGCCATATGAGTTCTGTTATACTCACAGACATCATTCAAACTTAGTTTGACATGTTTCTATGAACTGTAATATGACTTTGTCTGAACTTTCGCCTGGACTGCCCACGCGTCGTGAGTTTGGATTGTGTTGGATTGTGATTTGGACATAAATTATGGACTTTATCGAACAAATCAAACATTTATTGTGGAACTAGGATTCCTGGGAGTGCATTCTGATGAAGATCATCAAAGGTAAGTGAATATTTATAATGCTATTTCTGACTTTGATGACTCCACAACATGGCGTATATCTATATGGCTTATTTGGGCTCTGAGCGCTGTACTCAGATTATTGCATGGTGTGCTTTTTCGGTAAAGCTTTTTTGAAATCTGACACAACGGTTGCATTAACTTCTTTGGGCTGCAAGCCCGACGTCGGTACACTTATGACAACAGCCAGCTCAAGTGCAGGGCGCGAAATTCAAAATATATTTTTTAGAAATATTTAACTTTCACACATTAACAAGTCCAATACAGCAAATGAAAGGTACACATCTTGTGAATCCAGCCAACATGTCCGATTTTTAAAATGTTTTACAGCGAAAACAGCACGTATATTTATGTTAGCTCACCACCAAATACAAAAAAGGACAGACATTTTTCACAGCACAGGTAGCATGCACAAAACCAACCAAACTAACCAAGAACCAACCAAACTAACCAACAAACAACTTCATCAGATGACAGTCTTATAACATGTTATTCAATAAATCTATGTTTTGTTCGAAAAATGTGCATATTTCAGGTATAAATCATAGTTTACATTGCAGCTACAATCAGAAATTGCACCGAAAGCAGCCATAATAATTACAGACACCAACCTCAAATACCTAATTACTCATCATAAAACATTTCTGAAAAATACATAGTGTACAGCAAATGAAAGACAGGCATCTTGTGATTCCAGCCAATATTTCCGATTTATTAAGTGTTTTACAGCGAAAACACAATATAGCGTTATATTAGCTTACCACAATAGCCAGAAACACAAGCCATTTCCCAGTAGCAAAAGTTAGCGATCGTAACAAACAAGCAAAAGATATATAATTTTTGACTAACCTTGATATGCTTCATCAGATGACAGTCCTATAACATCAGGTTATACATACACTTATGTTTTGTTCGAAAATGTGCATATTTAGAGCTGAAATCAGTGGTTATACATTGTGCTAAGGTAGCATCTTTTTCCCACAACGTCCGGATATTTTTCTGACACTTTTTCTGACACACATATTCTGACCAAATAGCTATTCATAAACATAACTAAAAAATACATGTTGTATAGGAAATGATAGATCCATTAGTTCTTAATGAAATCGCCGTGTTAGAATTCTAAAAATAACTTCATTACGACATACAGCTTCGGTATAGCTAGAGTACCCAAAAGCTGGGCGCCGACGACTAGTTCACATGTACGACAGATATATGAAATAGCATCATAAAATGTTTCCTACTTTTGCTGATCTTCCATCAGAATGTTGTACAAGGGGTCCTTTGTCAAGAACAATCGTTGTTTGGATTTAGAACGGCCTCTTTCCCTCTCGATTTAGCAAGCACACTAGCCAATTGGCACGAATCTCTCCATGTCAACAAACGGAAGAGAACGGAACACGGCAAAACTCCCGAAAAATTTCAATAATCTGATTAAACTATATTGAAAAAACATACTTTACGATGATATGGTCACATGTATCAAATAAAATCAAAGCCGGAGATATAGAAAATAGATAGAAAACACTCTCTAGTTTCTAAAACCGTTTGAATTATTTCTCTGAGTGAAACAGAACTCCTTCTGCAGCACATTTCCTGACCAGGAAGTGGAATGTCAGAAATCGATGCTCTGTTCAACTTCCTGCCTATACATGGGCATGATACGTAAGAGTCTACGTACACTTCATACACCTTCCCCTGGTTGTCAAGAGGCGGTGAGAGAAGAAATTTCGTGTTTATCTTGGTCTGAGGTGGAATAACAGCTCTTTGTATGACGTGACCGTCCATTTCCTGTTTCTGGAGCGCGCGAAAGGGGACATGGATTTGCCTTCTGTTTAGCTGTCGTTATGGACGACTAACATCTCCGGTTTAGATTTTATTTGATACATGTGACCATATCATCGTAAAGTATGTTTTTTCAATATAGTTTAATCAGATTATTGAAATTTTTTCGGGAGTTTTGCCGTGTTCCGTTCTCTGACTTTGTTGACGTTGGAGAGATCCGTGCCACCTGGCAAGTGCCCATGCTAAATGAAGAGGGAAATTTGCAGTTCCAGATCTAAACAACGACTGTTCTGGACAAAGGACACCTTGTCCAACATTCTGACGGAAGATCACCAAAAGTAAGAAACATTTTATGATGCTATTTCTAATATCTGTCATGCATGTGAACTGGACGTCGTCGTCCAAGTGTTTCTGGCTATTGTGGCTACGCTAATATAACGCTACATTTTGTTTTCGCTGTAAAACATTTAATAAATCGGAAATATTGTCTGGAATCACAAGATGCCTGTCTTTCAATTGCTGTACACTATGTATTTTTCAGAAATGTTTTATGATGAGTAATTAGGTATTTGACGTTGATGTCTGTAAATATTATGGCTGCTTTCGGTGCAATTTCTGATTGTAGCTGAAATGTAAACTATGATTTATACCTGAAATATGCAAATTTTTCGAACAAAACATATGCTATACAATACATATGTTATCAGACTGTCATCTGATGAAGTTGTTTCTTGGTTAGTGGCTATTTATATCTTTATTTGGACGAATTTGTGATAGCTACTGATGGAGTAAAAACTGGTGGAGTAAAAAAAAGTGGTGTCTTTTGCTAACGTGGTTAGCTAATAGATTTACATATTGTGTCTTCCCTGTAAAACATTTTAAAAATCGGACATGTTGGCTGGATTCACAAGATGTGTACCTTTCATATGCTGTATTGGACTTGTTAATGTGTGAAAGTTAAATATTTAAAAAAAAATATCTTTTGAATTTCACTTGAGCTGGATGTTGTCATAAGTGTACCGGTGTCGGGCTGCAGCCCAAACAGGTTAAACAACACAATGTAACTCCAAGTCAATCACACTTCTGTGAAATCAAACTGTCCACTTAGGAAGCAACACTGATTGACAATACATTTCACATGCTGTTGTGCAAATGGAATAGACAAAAGGTGGAAATTATAGGCAATTAGCAAGACACCCCCAATAAAGGAGTGGTTCTGCAGGTGGTGACCACAGACCACTTTTCAGTTCCTATGCTTCCTGGCTGATGTTTTGGTCACTTTTGAATGCTGGCGGTGCTTTCACTCTAGTGGTAGCATGAGACGGAGTCTACAACCCACACAAGTGGCTCAGGTAGTGCAGCTCATCCAGGATGGCACATCAATGCGAGCTGTGGCAAGAAGGTTTGCTGTGTCTGTCAGCGTAGTGTCCAGAGCATGGAGGCGCTACCAGGAGACAGGCCAGTACATCAGGAGATGTGGAAGAGGCCGTAGGAGGGCAACAACCCAGCAGCAGGACCGCTACCTCCGCCTTTGTGCAAGGAGGAGCACTGCCAGAGGAGCACTGCCAGAGCCCTGCCAAATAACCTCCAGCAGGCCACAAATGTGCATGTGTCTGCTCAAACGGTCAGAAACAGACTCCATGAGGGTGGTATGAGGGCCCGACGTCCACAGGTGGGGGTTGTGCTTACAGCCCAACACCGTGCAGGACGTTTGGCATTTGCCAGAGAACACCAAAATTGGCAAATTCGCCACTGGCGCCCTGTGCTCTTCACAGATGAAAGCAGGTTCACACGCACTTGTGACAGACGTGACAGAGTCTGGAGACACCGTGGAGAACGTTCTGCTGCTTGCAACATCCTCCAGCATGACCGGTTTGGCGGTGGGTCAGTCATGGTGTGGGGTGGAATTTCTTTGGGGGGCCGCACAGCCCTCCATGTGCTCGCCAGAGGTAGCCTGACTGCCATTAGGTACCGAGATGAGATCCTCAGACCCCTTGTGAGACCATATGCTGGTGCGGTTGGCCCTGGGTTCCTCCTAATGCAAGACAATGCTAGACCTCATGTGGCTGGAGTGTCAGCAGTTCCTGCAAGAGGAAGGCATTGATGCTATGGACTGGCCCGCCCGTTCCCCAGACCTGCATCCAATTGAGCACATCTGGGACATCATGTCTCGCTCCATCCACCAACGCCACGTTGCACCACAGACTGTCCAGGAGTTGGAGGATGCTTTAGTCCAGGTCTGGGAGGAGATCCCTCAGGAGACCATCCGCCACCTCATCAGGAGCATGCCCAGGCGTTGTAGGGAGGTCATACAGGCACGTGGAGGCCACACACACTACTGAGCCTCATTTTGACTTGTTTTAAGGACATTACATCAAAGTTGGATCAGCCTGTAGTGTGGTTTTCCACTTTAATTTTGAGTGTGACTCCAAATCCAGACCTCCATGGGTTGATAAATTTGATTTCCATTGATAATTTTTGTGTGATTTTGTTGTCAGCACATTCAACTATGTAAAGAAAAAAGTATTTAATAAGAATATTTCATTAATTCAGATCTAGGATGTGTTATTTTAGTGTTCCCTTTATTTTTTTGAGCAGTGTATATAAAATATCTGATAGAGCATTTCCATAAGTCCACTCAAGTTTCTTCAACTGTCTTCTGACTGTGATTAGAGCGACGTTGATTGCCTTTGCCAATCGCTAATCATCTTCAACTAACCCCCTTATCCACATCAAAGGGACAGCAGTAGATAAGGTGGAAAGTTTTAAGTTCCTGACAAACTGAAATGGTCCACCCACACAGATAGTGTGGTGAAAAAGGCGCTGAAGAAATTTGGCTTGTCACCCAAAACCCTGACGCACGTTTACAGATGCCCAATCGAGAGGATCCTGTCAAACTGTATCGCAGCCTGGTACGGCAACTGCACCGCCCTCAACCGCAAGGCTCTCCAGAGGGTGGTGTGGTCTGCACAACGATTCACCGGGGGCAAACTACCTGGCCTCCATGACACCTACAGCACCCAATGTCACAGGAAGGCCAAAAAGATCATCAAGGACAACAACCACAGAAGCCACTGCCTGTTCACACCGCTATCATCCAGAAGGCGAGGTCAGTACAGGTGCATCAAAGATGGGATTGGAAAAACAGCTTCTATTTCAAGGCCATCAGACTGCTAAACAGCAATCACTAACTCAGAGAGGCTGCTGCCTACATTGAGACCCAATCACTGGACACTTTAAAGGGATATCAACCAGATTCCTTTTCCAATGGCTTCCACGGGTTGTGAACAGTCTTTAGACATAGTTTCAAGCTTTTCTTCTGAAAAATTTGCGAGATTTATCAAATCGCGTCAGTGGACTGCCAGATGTCCTTTGATTAGTTCCTGCGTGCGAAAGTGGTAGCTCGACATTTTCTTTATCTGTTGTATTGAATAGTTTACAGTCCGGTTGAAATATTAGCGATTATTTATGTTAAAAACAACCTGAGGATTGATTATAAAAAACGTTTGACATGTTTCTACGAACTTTACGGATACTATTTGGAATTTTCGTCTGCCCTTCATGACCGCTCGAGCCTGTGGATTTCTGAACATAACGCGCCAACCAAATGGAGGTTTTTGGATATAAAAATAATCTTTATCGAACAAAAGGAACATTTAATGTGTAACTGGGAGTCTCGTGAGTGCAAACATCCGAAGATCATGAAAGGTAAGCGATTAATTTTATTGCTTTTCTGACTTTCGTGAGCAATCTACATTGCTGCTAGCTGCTCGTAATGTTTTGTCTAGTGATCGATAAACTCACAAACGCTTGGATTGCTTTCGTTGTAGAGCATATTTTCAAAATCTGACACGACAGGTGGATTAACAACAAGCTAAGCTGTGTTTTGGTATATTGCACTTGTGATTTCATGAAATTAAATATTTGTAGTAATTTCTTTTGAATTTGGCGCTCTGCAATTCAGCGGATGTTTACGAAAATGATCCCGTTAAAGGGATCTATGCGCCAAGAGGTTAACCTCTTTGTACTATTTTGTGTATGTCCATTACATGAAATCCAAATAAAAATCCATTTAACTTCTTACGGGCAGGTGGGACGCTAGCGTCCCACCTGAAATTGCAGAGCGCGAAATTCAAAAATACCAAATTTAAATATTTAACATTCTTGAAAATATATGTGTTATACATCAAAATATAGATTAACTTCTTGTTAATCCAGCCGCTGTGTCAGATTTCAAAAAGGCTTTACGGCAAAAGCAAACCATGCGATTATCTGAGGACAGCGCCCTGCATATAAACACATGAAAATCACATTTCAACCAGGCAGGTGCGCCACAACAGTCAGAAATAGCGATATAATTAATGCCTTACCTTTGAAGATCTTCTTCTGTTGGCACTCCAAAATGTCCCAGAAACATCACAAATGGTCCTTTTGTTCGATAATGTCCTTCTTTATTTCCCAAAATGTTCCATTTATTTTGCGCGTTTGATTCAGAAATACACCGGTTCCAACTTGCCCAACATGCCTACAAAGTATCTAATAAGTTACCTGTAAATTTGGTCCAAACATTTCAAACAATGTTCCTAATCCAACCTCAGATACCCTAAAACATAAATAATCGATAAAATTTAAGATGGAATAAACTGTTTCTAATACCGGATAAAAACAACGCGAAGTTCGCTCCAGTTCACGCGCATCAAAACAGTAGAGTCCACCTGGCGTGACACTTACAATGAATAGCACTACTTCTTCATTTCTCAAAAGAAAAAGATCGAACAATTTCTAAAGACTGTTGACATCTAGTGGAAGCCATAGGAACTGCAACCAGGTTCCTAATAATAAGGGTATCCCATAGAAACCTATTTGAAAATCCTATGACCTCAATTTGCTTTTTCCCTGGATGGTTTGTCCTCGGGGTTTCGCCTGCCATATCAGTTCTGTTATACTCACAGACGATATTTTAACAGTTTGAGAAACTATCCAAATCTACCAATTATATGCATATCCTAGCTTCGGGGCATGAGTAACAGGCAGTTTACTTTGGGCACGCTTTTCATCCGGAGGTGAAAATACTGCCCCCTACCCAAGAGAAGTTAAATGACATGTTGTAATGCTACAGAATAGGAAAAACGCCAAGGGGGGTGAATACTTTTGCACGGCACTGTATGACTTTGGTGGTTTGACATTATAACTAAAACAAGTCTGGATCGAACTTTGCTATTTGTTTTAAGCTCTGAAGGTAAAAACACACTAGTGGGCTGGATAAAAAAAACACACACCCCCATTATATCTCCAAGACTGGACTTGGAGACCCTGAACTGAAGAGGTTCAAACACTCCATCTAAGATATCTATTTTAAGGTTGTGTCCCAAATGGTAACCTATCCCCTATAGTACACTCATTTTGACTAGAGCCCAAACTAAATTGACCTTATTCGGGCAATGGGCCCGAATTTGACTATGTTTATTTGCATTCTGCGATTAGGCAGTTATCGCTTGTCAAACATAAACAAACACAGCTGCCATCATAAAGAATTTAGCCACTGTTAGCTTAGCTGACATGAATCTATTTTCTGAACAATATAAACATTTTCTGTTGTGCTCACCAGAAATGTGGTACATTGTAAAGAAGTCTAGCTGTTATGTCGTTAACTAATGTTTTGTTTTTCTGTCAGTGCAGACTGGTTTATGGAATGAGTTTGGCTGAGGATGTGTTCCATGTGATGCCTGGATGAAGAAGTTTGCATTGATCTTTTACAATAAAAGGTGGAATTGAGGAATAAAGGTGTCCGTCAGTACTAAACATTGTTTCAATGCTTTTCAAACAACAATGCTATTTTGACATTTTTGTTGCATCATATGTAGATTTTTTTTGCTACTGTTCCAATCACATACTTGCGAAGGCACGCTGCAGTGACCACTCAACAATGATCACAAATATGTGTTCATACATAAAAGGTTAAAAGGTTAACTAAACTACCGCTTGGCGATGTCACCTGGCACGTCAAAACGCCACCCCACCAAAACAGACTGAAATTTCAGGCAGTCTTTTCAAACACTTTACACTAAAAGGGCATTATCATATTTGATATATATAAAAAGATAGAAAACCATGTTTTTGACTGCACTGGGCCTTTAAAGACTATACTGTCACAGTATTGGTCTTTTCTACCTTACTTTAGGCTCTATAAAATAGCACCACTATGCAGCAGAACGGTCCCATCACAAAGTAGTAAATAACACGATGCCACACTATATCCAAACATATACTTATTATGGATGTCTCCAAGGTGTGTAGTCACATTCAAGAACAAGTGCTCTGTACTGTATCAAGACATCCCACCACTGCCAGCAATTGTTACTTACAACAAAAACATTGCAACATGAGCTACAGTAATTACAATAAAGTGTATTTCAGAACTATACAAGGGTGGAAGTAATTGAATATGCACATTATGCTATGAAAAATCAGGAAGCATAGTGTTCTGACATTAGGGGTAACAGAAAAACAAATGTTGACCTAGACATTACCAAAGAATTATCCTTCTTTATGTGCTCCAAAATAGCACATTCAAATTCTGTGCCGACTTACTGTGCCCACAGTTTTGATTGGTATATTAAAACTGAGATGAAAAATGGAAAATGCAATGTTACTGGTGACTGACACATACAAATCAATCGACAAGCTGTGTAACTTATTTGGTTGATTGCCTCGCACTGATTGAGTTTTTAGATAAAATTGTTTTGCCAGGACTGGACACATTCACACAGTTAGGATAGTGGAAGGGGGAGTGTATTCCGGATCTCCCAACAGGCATAATGGGAGGAATTTGTATGCTGAAAACAAATTGTTATTGGCAGAGAGGTTTGAAAGAGTCTTTGTTGTTGGTCTTTTCAATTATCCCCTCACTCAGAACCTGCTGAAAATAAGGGCTTTTATAGATTGCTGTCAGTGGAGGTTGCCGAGGGGAGGATGGCTCATAAATGGCCGTAACGGAGTGAATGGAATGGTTTCAAACACATGCTTTTTGGGGGGTTTTCATGTGTTTTCATGTGTGAATTCCATTCACTCCATTCCAGCCATTATACTCCATTTCAGCCATTATTATGAGCCGTCCTCCCCTCATTCCCATTGAGCAAAAATGGTTGATAAGACATATTTTCCAAGTCTTTTCAGCATATAAGATATATTTTCAACGTCTTTTATTAAGCATCTTTTGCTCATAGAGACCAGCATATATTGGGCAGTAACGCTGTTCACATTTTGAACACTTTTAGTGTTAGATTCATCAGCTGTTGTTCAAAAACTATATATACTGTAACACAAGGAAATGTGAATTGTGACTGCACTTGTCCTTTAAAATATGGTAGAATACTATGTCTGCAGGGAAGTCCATTTCTACCAGTCACAGCACTGGATGAGCAAGTTGTTTATGTTGATGCTAATTCATTCGTGCAATCTTTGGCACGCTGTTACTACATGCTAGCACTGTGAACAGATACCGATGATCCTCCAAGTTTGCAGAGTAACAGATAATTGTGCTACAGTTTATAAACCCAGCGTGTCACCATTCGACCTCTCGCAGTTTGCTGCAAACATTTACAGGGTTACCTGTACACCAATTAGCTACTGTTGAGGTTGCTGGTGTCACCTTTGTGAACCCAGCCCACACAGTCACATAGCAGTCCATAGGGAGAAAGGCTTAATTGCTCCCTCTCCCTTTCTCTCTCTCTCTTGATTGTCTATCTATGTCTTCTTGTATTTCACAGGTCTGAAAAGTGTGTGAGCTTTTCTTTCATAGTAAGCAGTAGACAGTTGTTTGCATAATTTTTTTTAAATAAGTGAAGTTTATCGTTGGTAATGCAAAGACTGGTTTTATGTGCCACTTTCTCTGCACTCATCAACCTTTACATGCACTGTACAGAAACTGAGTCCACTACATAATTGTAACTTTTTCTGAATATGTCTGTATGCTGCTATAAAGTCAGTTGAAGTATAAACTTAGCTCTGAATTAGTTTTCTCCATTATTGTTTTTGAGGAATCCAGTACCAATACCAATATGATAAGAAATGTCACCTCATTCTGACGTACCATGCCAAATGTTGCCTGCTGGGAAACTGGTGGGCTGGATCAAAGTGTCTCCTGACCCCTCCTATCTCAGCCTCCAGTATTTATGCTGCAGTAGTTTATGTGTCGGGGGGTTAGGGTCAGTTTGTCATATCTGGAGTACTTCTCCTGTCTTATCCGGTGTCCTGTGTGAATTTAAGTATGCTCTCTCTAATTCTCTCTTTCTCTCTTTCTTTCTCTCTCTTGGAGGACCTGAGCCCTAGGGCCATGCCTCAGGACTACCTGGCATGATGACTCCTTGCTGTCCCCAGTCCACCTGGCCGTGCTGCTGCTCCAGTTTCAACTGTTCTGCCTGCAGCTATGGAACCCTGACCTGTTCACCGGATGTGCTACCTGTCCCAGACCTGCTGTTTTCAACTCTCTAGAGACCGCAGGAGCGGTAGAGATACTCTTAATGATCGGCTATGAAAAGCCAACTGACATTTACTCCTGAGGTGCTGACTTGCTGCACCCTCGACAACTACTGTGATTATTATTATTTGACCATGCTGGTCATTTATGAACATTTGAACATCTTGGCCATGTTCTGTTATAATCTCCACCCGGCACAGCCAGAAGAGGACTGGCCACCCCTCATAGCCTGGTTCCTCTCTAGGTTTCTTCCTAGCTTTTGGCCTTTCTAGGGAGTTTTTCCTAGCCACCGTGCTTCTACACCTGCATTGCTTGCTGTTTGGGGTTTTAGGCTGGGTTTCTGTACAGCACTTTGAGATATCAGCTGATGTACGAAGGGCTATATGAATAAATTTGATTTGATCTCTCCAAGACTGGACTTGGAGACCCCAAAATCTAAATTAAGAGGCTCAAACCCTCCATCTAAGATATCTATTCTAAGGCGGTGTCCCAAATGGTAACCTTTTCCCTGTAGTACACTACTTTGACTTAGGGCCCATTGGGCTCTGGTCAAAAGTAATAAACTACATAGGGAATAGGTTACAATTTGGGACACAACCTTAGAATTGTAGGGCCTACTAAATATGCATATTTGTTTGCAGGTATGCTAATGACCTGAAAGAGAAGACTGCCCCTGATGTAAAAGGGAAGCTCTCAAAATGGGTTAACACTAACATCAGTGAAATATATACCTTCCTGGTCACGGTGATGCTGATGTGCTGATGGGGCTAGTGAGGAAGGGCTCTGAGAGGGATTACTGGAACACTGACCCCATGCCCCAGATCCCTTTTTTCCAAGCCTTTTCTATGCTCCACTTTGTGAACAATACCACTGCCAACCTATCTGACCCTCTTTACAAAATTATGAATGTCCTGGGCAGCATGACCAGGGCATTTGGGACTTCTACATTGATGAGTCTCTCATGGCTGAGAAAGGGAGGCTTGCATTCTGCCACTACATCCCATCAAAGCGCCACAGATTTGTAGTCAAGTTATTTGCTTTATGTGACTGTTTGACAGAATATGTACAGGACCTGATCATTTACACTTGCACCACCACAGATATAAGGCATGTTGAGGGTCTTGGAATACAGTTTGTGGATCAGTGGTGATCACTATGCTGCAGCCTTACCTCGGAAAGGGGCACACTGTATTTGTTGACAACTGGTACACTCATAGAAAAAATGGTGCCAAAAAGGTTATTTGGCTGTCCCCATGGATGAACCCTTTGAAGAACCCTTTTTGGTTCCAAGTAGAACCCTTTTGGGTTCCATGTAGAACCCTCTATTTGTAACGCATTCTAGCTGAATTTCATTCAAACTTTTCAAAATTATATTTTCCCTAGACAACAACATTTAGCGTAACCTATTTCATCAGCTGGCTACTACTGTAGACCAAGATTATGATTTTAATCGTTAAACTACATTTTTCCTAGAAATATAGAGTTAGTAACACTGGAAGTTTATACAAAAGTAACCACGTTTTGGAAGGAGAGCGATAACTGGTCGACGTAACATTCATCTCAATGATGGCAACAAAGCATAAACCTAGATAATACTGTCTAGCTCCATAGTTTACAATAACCTGTTAGATCTACAACCTCACCTAACTCATGCCACGGTCTCTGCACACAATATAGCTGATTACACACAAAACGCCATTCAATCTGATCACCTGCACAAACTACCCCACTTTGTTGCTTACATGACTTGATCCACCTGCTTTCACTCTCCTCTGCTCCGACCAGGCTAAAACCTATCCAAGCCATACTCATTGCATTTGATGATTGCAAAATATATTCCCCGCTTGGCGATGAGGCAGTCATCCGGCTAAATGTCCAGTGGTGATAATACGTTGACATGATGATGAAATATAGCCACCGTTGTAGCCTAGTTTTTCCAGGGGAGAATACATTTAAACAAAAAAAATGAACATAAGGTATTAAGGATGCCAGCATTTCCCTTAGCCATGGTCGGCCTATGTAATATACTGTATGCTCATACTCAGCTCTCACTTTGTTTGTTCACCACTTTTGTATCAAATACACTGGACTTAGCACCTCAGGTGTCGTACCCTGTCTCACATGCGCAGCCACACAGACAGGCTAATACCACAGCCTCTTTCAGATAATAATAAATGTATACTGCACAAAAATAAAAAATGCAACATACAACAATTTCAATGATTTTACTGAGTTACAGTTCGTTTAACGAAATCACTCAATTGGAATAAATTCATTAGGCCCTAATCCATGGATTTCACATGACTGGAAATAAAGGTATGCATCTGTTGGTCACAGATACCTTGAAAAAGGGTAGTGGCGTGGATCAAAAAAGCAGTCAGTATTGGGTGTGACCACCATTTGCCTCATGTAGCGCAACACTTCTCCTTCGCAGTTGATCAGGCTGTTGATTGTGGCCTGTGGAATGTTGTCCCACTCCTCTTCAATGGCTGTGAGAAGTTGCTGGGTATTGGCGGGAACTAGAACATGCTGCCGTACATGTCAATCCAGAGCATCCCAAACAGTATGCAGGCCATGGAACAACTGGGACATTTTCAGCGTCCAGGAATTTTGAACAGATCCGAGCAAAATGGGGCTTTGCATTAAAATGCTGAAACATGAGGTGATGGCGGCATATGAATAGCAACAATGTGCCTCAGGAGCCAGTCACGGTATCTCTGTGCATTCAAATTGCCATTGATAAAATACAATTGTGTTCGTAGTCCGTAGCTTATGCCTGCCCATACCATAACCCCACCGCCACCACGGAGCACTTTGTTCACATGGTTGACATCAGCAAACCGCTCGCCCACACAACGCTATACACGCTGTCTGCCATCTGCCCGGTACAGTTGAAACAGGGATTCATCCATGAAGAGCACACTTCTCCAGTGGCCATCGAAGGTGAGCATGCAGTCAGGTCAAGACCCTAGTGAGGACGACAAGCACTCAGATGAGCTTCACTGAGATGGTTTCTGACAGTTTGTGCAGAAATTCTTCGGTTGTGCAAACCCACAGTTTTGTCAGCTGTCCTGGTGGCTGGTCTCACACGATACAGCAGGTGAGCAAGCCGAATGTGGAGGTCCTGGGCTGTCGTGGTTACACGTGGTCTGCGGCTGTGAGGCCAATTGGACGTAATACCAAATTCTCTAAAACGACATTGGAGGCGGTGTATGGTAGAGAAATAAACATTAAATTCTCTTGCAACAGTTGGACATTCCTGCAGTCAGCATGCCAATTGCACGCTCCCTCAACACTTGAGACATCTGTGGCATTGTGTTGTCTTCACCTTTTAGAGTGACTGTTTAATGTCCCCAACAAGGAGAAATGCTCACTAACAGGGATGTAAAATAAATTTGTGCACACAATTTGGTATAAATAAGCTTTTTGTTCGTATGGAAAATGTCTGGGATCACTTATATCAGCTCATGAAACATGGCACTGACATTTTATATGTTGCGTTTATATTTTTATTCAGTGTAATATACAGTTGAAGTCAGAAGTTTACATACACCTTAGCCAAATACATTTAATCTCAGTTTTTCACAATTCCTGACATTTAATCCTAGTATAAATTCCCTGTTTTAGGTCAGTTAGGATCACCACTTTATTTTAAGAATGTGAAATGTCAGAATAATAGTAGAGAGAATGATTTATATCAGCTTTTATTTATTTCATCACATTCCCAGGGGGTCAGAAGTTTACATACACTTAATTAGTATTTGGTAGAATTGCCTTTAAATTGTTTTACTTCGGTCAAATGTTTCGGGTAGCCTTCCACAAGCTTCCCACAATATTTTGGGTGGATTTTGGCACATTCCTTCTGACAGAGCTGGTGTAACTGAATCAGGTTTGTAGGCCTCCTTGCTCGCACACAATTTTTCAGTTCTGCCCACAAATTTCGATGGGATTGAGGTCTGGGCTTTGTGATGACCACTCCAATACCTTGACTTTGTTGTCCTTAAGCCATTTTGCCACAACTTTGGAAGTATGCTTGGGGTCATTGTCCATTTGGAAGACCCATTTGCGACCAAGACTGATGTCTTGAGATGTAGCTTTAATATATCCACGTAATTTTCCTACCTCATGATGTCATCTATTTTGGGAAGTGCACCAGTCCCTCCTGCAGCAAAGCACCCCCACAACATGATGCTGCCACCCCCATCCTTCACGGTTGGGATGGTGTTCTTCGGGTTGCAAGCCTCCCATTTTTTCCTCCAAACATAACAATGGTCATTATGGCTAAACAATTATATTTTTGTTTCATCAGACCAGAGGACATTTTTCCAAAAAGTACGATCTTTGACCCCATATACAGTTGCAAACCGTAGTCTGGCTTTTTTATGGCAGTTTTGGAGCAGTGGCTTCTTCCTTGCTGAGCGGCCTTTCAGGTTATGTCGATATTGGACTCGTTTTACTGTGGATATAGATACTTTTGTACCTGTTTCCTCCAGCATCTTCACAAGGTCCTTTGCTGTTGTTCTCGGATTGATTTGCACTTTTCTCACCAAAGTACGTTCATCTCTAGGAGACAGAACATGTCTCCTTCCTGAGCGGTATGAAGGCTGCGTGGTCCCATGATGTTTATACTTGCGTACTGTTGTTTGTACAGATGAACGTGGTACCTTCAGGTGTTTGGAAATTGCTCCCAAGGATGAACCAGACTTGTGGAGGTCTACAAATTTTGTTCTGAGGTCTTGGCTGATTTCTTTTGATTTTCCCATGATGTCAAGCAAAGAGGCACTGAGTTTGAAGGTAGACCTTGAAAAACATCCACAGGTACACCTCCAATTGACTCAAATGCTGCCAGTTAGCCTATCAGAAGCTTCTAAAGCCATGACATCCTTTTCTGGAATTTTCCAAGCTGTTTAAAGGCACAGTCAACTTAGTGTATGTAAAGTTCTGAACCACTGGAATTGTGATGCAGTGAATTAAAAGTGAAATAATCTGTCTGTAAACAATTGTTGGAAAAAGTACTTGTGCCATGCACAAAGTAGATGTCCTAACCGACTTGCCAAACCTATAGTTTGTTAACAAGAAATGTGTCGAGTGGTTGAAAAACGAGTTTTAATGACTCCAACCTAAGTGTATGTAAACTTCCAACTTCAACTGTAGATGATGATAATAATTATATAATTATCAATAATACTATAGATACTCGCTGCCACTAATATAGGGCTCCCGAGTGGCGCAGAGGTCTAAGGCACTGCATCTCAGTGCTAGGGGCGACACTACAGACACCCTGATTTGAATCCAGGCTGTATCACAACCGGCTGTGATTGGGAGTCCCATAGGGCGGTGCACAATTGGCCCAGCATTGTCTGGGTTTGGCAGGTGTACGCCTTCATTGTAAATTTGATTTTTTTCTTCACTGACTTGCATAGTTAAATAAAGGTTTAATTTAAACAAATACAGGAAAAAGGATAAGAGATTGAGTGGTTCAAAATTATTATTTTTTTAAAGCCTCATATGAAGCTAACAATGCAGTGAGGGTTGCAGAGAACAGAGAAAAAATGCAACAATCAAATTGTAGAACAGCAGCATAGAATTATGGTACCACGTGCAAAATGAACTCATGCTGTAAGAGACAATATTAATATTTACATAACGGGTGGGCCTAATTCTGAATGTTGATTGGTTAAAACCGCATTCCAGCCGGTGTCTTTTCCACAAGTTACCACCGGCTAAATCTATGACGTTAAAATGCCTGTTTACTCTGTTCCATCTGACTGCGCAATCCATTGTCTTATCAGCCCAGCCAAGCAACTTATAAACTTGATATCCACTATGAAAAGCATCTAGACATTATCTCACAATCTTTTAGACTAACATTTAGTTTTCAACAGCAGAGATTTGTAGAAACCTTTGTCTGTCTCTCCAACATCTGGAACTTGTCCAACATCTGCAACGTTTCATTATTCAAATTCAATCTCCAGCTGTCCGATAGTAATGAATGTACCGGGAGTCAGGACGAGACAGACAGGCAGGCAGCGTTTCTCAGCCAGTTGAAATCACGAAACAGCGTAAACAAATGCAAATCCATCTACTTGCTTTTACTTGACGTGACTTTAAGTTAGCCGTAGTTGGCTAGCTAGACAGCAAAGGATAATAATGTTGCCAGCCAGTATGGAAATGGAATATTTGGAACGAAAGACTGGGTCGCGTCTCTAGCAACCGAACCGATAGAACGAACTACCACCCGGTTTAGGTAGCAACCCTAGATTTGTGTCGGGACTATATCTTGTGGAAGGATGAAATAGTATGAATAAATTCCTCAAAATAAAGTTGAATGAAAACATGTCAATCATTATTTGAAAACGTCTAACCTAATGGTTAGACCATTGCACCAGTAATCGAAAGGTTGCTAGATCGAATCCCAGAGCTGACAAATCTGTCATTCTGCTTCTGAACAAGGCAGTTAACCCACTGTTCCTAGGCCGTCATTGTAAATAAGAATTTGTTCTTAACTGACTTGCCAGGTTAGATAAAAATGTTGGTAAACCCTTGTATAAAAGTTATAATGCCCTCAAAGCTTGTGTTTGGAGGACTTCATCTCGGGCCTAACAACACCCGTGTCAATATATCCTCCAAACACCGGCTTCTCGGGCATTATCACTTAATTAGAATGTACGTGTGAAAAGGTAAATAGATTTTTTTTTAAAAGAGAGAATTCCAAACATCTCTGCAAATAACAGCTAGTTTTCAATTGTCCCCTCCCAGACAATCCTAGCAAAATTATTGGTTGAGAAATTGATCTTTGCTTGTAACGTTCGTCGTCTGAAGATGAGGAATCATCGGACCAAAGCGCAGCGTGGTAAGTGTTCATGTTAATTTATTAAAAACAGAACACTGAACAAAATAACAAACAGAGTGAAACGAAAACGAAACAGCCCTGTAAGGTGCAGCAACACAAAACATAAAACTACCCACAAAACCAACATGGAAAATGTCAACCTAAATAGGCTCCCCAATCAGAGACAACGAGAAACAGCTGTCTCTGATTGGGAACCAATTCAGGCCACCATAAACCTACATACCCCTAGACCATACAAAATCCCCATAGATAAACAAAAACCCTAGACAAGACAAACCCTAGACAATACAAAAACTAAACAAACCACCCTTGTCACACCCTGACCTAACCAAAAAATTAAGAAAACAAATATAACTAAAGTCAGGGCATGACAGTACCCCCCAAAAGGTGCGGACTCCGGCCGCAAAACCTAAAGATATAGGGGAGGGTCTGGGTGGGCATCTATCCGCGGTGGAGGCTCTGGCGCAGGACGTGGACCCCGCTCCACCTTAGTCTTGGCCCACTTAGGGGACCCTCGCCGCCGACCCCGGACTGGGGACCCTTGCAGCGGGCCCCGGACAGGAGGGCGACTCTGGCAGCCCCGGACAGGAGGGCGACTCTGGCAGCCCCGGACAGGAGGGCGACTCTGGCAGCCCCGGACAGGAGGGCGACTCTGGCAGCCCCGGACAGGAGGGCGACTCTGGCAGCCAGAAATTACATGATAAATATTCCCTTACCTTTGATGATCTTCATCAGAATGCACTCCCAGGTCCACAATAAATGCTTGATTTGTTCGATAATGTCCGTAATTTATGTCCAATTAGCTACTTTGGTTAGCGCGTTTGGTAAACAATTCCAAAGTCACGAAGCGCGTTCACTAAAACGTGACGAAATGTCCAAAAGTTCCGTAACAGTCAGTAGAAACATGTCAAACGATGTATTGAATCAATCTTTAGAATGTTAACATAAATCTTGAATAACGTTCCAACCGGAGAATTACATTGACTTCAGATGAGCGATGGAACAGAGCTCACTCTCATGTGAACGCGCATGGTCAAAGAATGGTCACCTCATGGCAGTGGTGACTAATTCTTCTCTCATTCGGTCCCCCTTCACAGTAGAGTCATCAGACAAAGTTCTACAGACTGCTGACATCTAGTGGAAGCCGTAGGAAGTGCAAACCCACTCATATATCGCTGTAATTTCAATAGGATCTTGGTTGAAAATCGACCAACCTCAGATTTCCCACTTCCTGTTTGGATTTCTTCTCAGGTTTTTGCCTGCCATATGAGTTCTGTTATACTCACAGACATAATTCAAACAGTTTTAGAAACTTCAGAGTGTTTTCTATCCAATACGAATAATAATATGTATATATTCACACCTGGGACTGAGGAGCAGGCCGTTTACTCTGGGCACCTCTGGGCACCTTTCATCGAAGCTACTCAATACTGCTCCTGCAGCCATAAGAAGTTAAAGTAATGATCCACTGTCGTTTCTCTTTGCTTATTTGAGCTGCTCTTGCCATAATATGGACTTGGTCTTTTCTCAAATAGGGCAATCTTCTGTTTACTACCCCTACCTTGTCACAACACAACTGATTGGCTCAAACGAATTTAGAAGGAAAGAAATTCCACAAATTCAATTTTAACATGGCACAACTGTTCATTGAAATGCGTTCCACATTGAGAGAATGCAAATAGTGTGCAAAGCTGTCATCAAGGCAAAGGATGCCATTTCGCTACACTCGCATTAACATCTGCTAACCATGTGTATGTGACCAATAAAATTAGATTTGATGAAAATTTCATTTTACTTTGAAGAATCTAAAATCTAAATTTTGGGGGGGATTTGTTTAACACTTTTTTTGTTACTACATGATTCCGTATTTTAGTTTTGATGTCTTCACTATCATTCTACAATGTAGAAAATAGTAAAAAAATAAAGAAAAACCCTGAATGAGTGGGTGTGTCTAAACTTTTGACTGGTACTGTAACTAAAATAATGAAAATCATCATAGCTAATTTGCGATGCATACAAAATTGTTTGACTACAGAGGCAGCAAAACTGTACTTCAATGCTATGATACTCCCCCACTTAACATACTGCTTGACTAGTCGGGCCCAAGCTTGCAGTACAACATTAAAACCCATTAAGTCGGTCTACAAACTGGCTCTCAATGTGCTTGATAGAAAACCCAATAGCCATCATCACTGTTACATCCTCAGAAAGCTTGAGCTCCTGAGTTGGGACAATCTTGTGCTATACACTGACGATTGTCATGTATTCAAGATCATAAATGGCCTGGCTCCCCCTCCACTTAGTACTTTTGTCAAACAGAAAACCCACAAGGTCGGCAATGAGAGGTGGCTGTATAGTTCGTTTTAAGGAAAATCAACTTTAGTCAAACTGCTTTCTCTGTGAGACCTTCCCATGTCTGGAACACACTGCCATCAGACACACATAACTTCACCACCTATCACACCTTCACAAAAAACATGAAGACATGGCTAAAGGACAATCAGACTTGTGAACATAATCCCTGGCTGTGTATTCCCACTCTCCGTGTTATTTGTTGTCTGTTACTTGTGAGGTGTTTAAACACTGTTTGATGCTTTTATGTATTTTGTTTTCTTGCTTTTTGTGCATATACATATGGAATCATGAGATTCGTGAGAAACGCAATACATATCATATCAGTACCCATCATCAGGAAAAGGTGAAAAGCAAAAAGCATTGGTTAATTGCTGAGCCAAGGTGCCAAGTCACAAATTAGTCCAAGAAGAATATCCAGGATTTATTATCTTACATGATTTCCATATACATTGTTTCGAATGTGTATTCAACTTTCTTCAGATCAGCAGCCGCCTTTTCCACAGTTAGACAAAACAAAAAAGCTCAGACATCAGCATCTGTGTGTTGCCAAACAGTGGCTGTTGATGTCTGCCAGTGTTGTGTCTAAGAGCAGAGCAGCCGGGCTGTAAATAAACATGCACGCTATTTCCAGGTGTGGCAGCAGCGAAGAAGACCGCAGGCTTAATTAGTCACTTCACAGTGACAACAAAGTGCTAACAGAGAGGAGATGAGATGAGAGGACACCGTCATGGAAGGGTTTGTGCCACGGTGTTCCTAGCCTCATTTTTACTGTATATGCTAGTATGATTCTAGTTTCATGTCAGGATGACATGACATTACTGATCATTCTTCATAGTACAATCAATTTTGATAGCTAGCAGAACATTTAAAGCATGGGGAAAAACCTCTGCTTTCTGCAGTCCACGTCCAGTCCCCTGCTTTCCCCTTGCTTTTGAATGCACCGCTGGCTGGTAAATCTGTTTCCACCAGCATTGCTACATGCTCCAAAAATGCTAGCCAGGAGACTCTGAACATGGTTTAATAACCAGTTCACCATCTTAACATGGTTTCGATGAAACAACAACATCTGAGGTAAGTCGAAATGAGCTCAAATAAAAAAGTTAACTAACCCTTTAACCCTCACAAGAAGAACGGGTTTGAACAGGGTTCTGAAAACCAGACAGTAGCACAAAGCCAGAAACAAACAAGAAAAAATCTAAAGAACGAAGAAAGAGATAGAGAGGGCGAAAGAAAAAAAGAAAAAAGGTAGAAAATATAATTGGAGCAAACTAAGTGAACTCTAGTTTAATTTTCTTGTTTCTGGAGAAGAGAGCACTAGTGGCGTGATTCGGGATTTTCAACGAGGAAACCCTTGGCGGCCTAGTGTGTGCACAGCTGTGTGGGAGGCTGTCAGATCCCGGCCTGCATACCAATTAGCATGTTCCTCATATGTGGTCTCAGCTGGTCGCCCATAATGATAGATCCACCCCACTCCCTCACCTCCCCCAAACACCCAATTCCCTGCAAACCTCACATAGATGTGGTGTGGCGAAGAGCCAAGCTGTGATTTCTCGCTTGTACAATGGACATTTTTATGACACGGTAGCTCTCTCAATATCCTTCCCCTCAGCAGCATTAAAGAGGACTGCATGAAAGCACTACACTGACACAACACTGATATTTTTGGAATGAAAAAGTAACATTAACTTGTTTGGGATAGGGGGCAGTATTTTGACATCCGGATGAAAAGTGTGCCCAAAGTAAACTGCCTGTTACTCAGGCCCAGAAGCTAGGACATGCATATAATTGGTAGATTTGGATAGAGAGCACTCAAAAGTTTCTAAAACTGTTAAAATAATGTCTTTGAGTATAACAGAACTGATTTGGCAGGTGAAACCCCGAGGACAAACCATCCCAAAAAAACTAATTCAGCTTACCACTGATTTCAATGGCTAGTACTTTAATTAATTACAAGGCCAAGTCCTCCCAGATTGCAGATCCTAGGGCTTCCACTAGATGTCAACAATCTTTAGAAAGAGTTTCAGGCTGGTTTTTGGAAAAATTAGCCAGAAATGTTAGTTTTTCTAGATGGCTCCCATTTTGGCTGTAGTGTTTCAAGGGCGTGAAAGAGAGCTCGTTCTTAGGTATTTTTCTCCGGTAAAGACAATAACGATTCTCCGTCTTAAATTTGATTGTTTATTTGCATATTAGGATACCTAAGGTTTGATTATAAACGTTGTTTGACTTGTTTGGAAAAGTTTATTAGTAACGTTTGGGATTCGGGATGTTGATGATGTAACTAGCAGGGGTTGGAACCGGTACAGGGGACAGAACCTAAAACTGGAAAATAACAAACATTTTCTAGGAGCAGAATCAGAACCGGGAACAAAAGTGATCTATACGGTTCCAGAACAGAACTGTTATTTTAAGAGCATGGGAACCATTTAATAAGGTTGTTTTACGTTCCTGGCATTTTTTTCCTTGTCCCACAAAAAAACGCAACAAAGCGCCTACGCAAACCCCTCACACTGACACTTAGAAACATATTCCAGTGTCTGCCTGCCAGCTGAAAAACTTTGCCATTGTGTGTAGGCTACCTACCCCTCCTCCTCCAAACCATAGGCTACTATAGCCTACTGATGTTACAAGCTTGATTCAGAAATTAGGGGGAGATTTTTAATTAGAGAAGAATAGATAAACTTTTTCAATTCTAGTTATGAAAACTATAGTTGTTATGTTGCACTTTGGATATATTAACTACAAAAAGTAAGACATGTTTTTAATTCTGGTGCTTCTCTGCACACACAAGCGTGTTAGCTATCTAGCTAGCTAGCTAGCTCTGATGCAGCGTTAAGTACAACGACATTCAAAGTTCCTCCATATCTGTGGGCCTAATTCAGATAATGCATGTCATAACAAGATGGCCAGCGCTTCAAACCAAGTCCCCTCCTCCACCCTCTCTCACTCTCCCCACCCGCAAAATTTCAGTCGCATCTTGCGCCCTACACTTGTCCGTCCCACACTCATGTAAACCACTAAGCTATAGCTTGCCTGGTCCAGTTCAAGCTGCTCTATCTGCACTGATTGGTGAAGTAATTTTTTGTCGAGGTAAATGTAAAAAATAAAAGATTTTTTTTTGGGCTATGAACTGTTTCAGATTTTTTTTTTGCAGTTTGGAACAGTAGAACGGAATGACAAAAATAATGTTTATTTTCAGAACCATTGGTCATTATGCATATATTCATTGAGTAATTCCGGCCTTAAAGCTGTAAAATGAAAACAGAAATCCACAGCTATGCTTAATCTGAAACCAGTGCATAGAGTTAACAAACCATTCAAATCCATTATTGTAATTCCATATCCTACAATACATTTTCCCACTCAGTCCTACTCCCAGAAATGATCCAGAGGTTCAGCAGAGGTCAGTCTAGCCCGCGTTAAAGCTGAAAGTGTCTGACTGCATTAGTGATGAAATTCATATCCTGGTGGCAAACTCAGTTTTATTCAATCTCCACACTCCAAACCCATATTCACAGCCATTGAAGGCCACCTAGCCCACGAATAGGGCATATTGTCATTATGAAAGGCCCATTCATGAGAACAAATGCCGTAGGATTAAATACAGAACTTTAACATGACTATTGAGTATTAACATCTACTGCGAATATTGTTTTTCTGTTTAATTTGAGAGGAGCTTGTAGGAACTCGTTTGATGGTGAACGCCACTCCAAATCAGACAATAAACAGACCAACAGTCTCAGTGAATTCACTCTGCAACAACTAGGTTCTGTTGATAAATCTGTATGATGTAACAAACGACCAAGAGACGACCTACTTCTGCATCTCTCTCCTCCTCATGACTTAGTCCCCTTCAGGGTTAGCGCTGTTGTCTCGCAACATACTGTAATAGCAGGAAGCATACTGTCTGTTTGCAAATCAATATACTCTCACTTCTCTTGCTATTGCTATACAGTGCCTTGAAAAAGTATTCAACCCCCTTGGCGTTTCTCCTATTTTGTTGCATTACAACCTGTAATTTAAATGGATTTTTATCTGGATTTCATGTCATGGACATACACAAAATATTCCAAATTGGTGAAGTGAAATGAAAAAAAAATACTTGTTTCAAAAAATTCAAAAAATGTCTAAACGGAAAAGTGGTCCATGCATATGTACTCACCCCCTTTGCTATGAAGCCCCTAAATAAGATCTGTTGAAACCTATTACCTTCAGAAGTCGCATACTTTGTTAAATAAAGTCCACCTGTGTGCAATATAAGTGTCACATGATCTCAGTATATAGATATATATATACACCTGTTCTGATCTGAAAGGCCCCAGAGTTTGCAACACCACTAAGCAAGGGGCACCACCAAGCAAGAGGCACCATGAAGACCAAGGAGCTCTCCAAACAGGTCAGGGACAAAGTCATGGAGAAGTACAGATCAGGGTTGGGTTATCTGGTCAGATGAGACTAAAATCACTCCGAGAACACCAGTGAAGCATGGTAGTGGCAGCATCATGTTGTGGGGATGTTTTTCATTGACAGGGACTGGGAAACTGTTCAGAATTTAAGGAATGATGGATGGCGCTAAATACAGGGAAATTCTTGAGGGAAACCTGTTTCAGTCTTCCAGAGATTTGAGACTGAGACGGTGGTTCACCTTCCAGCAGAACAATGACCCTAAGCATACTGCTAAAGCAACACTCGAGTGGTTTAAGGGGAAACATTTAAATGTCTTGGAATGGCCTAGTCAAAGCCCAGACCTCAATCCAATTGAGAATCTGTGGTATGACTTAAAGATTGCTGTACACCAGCGGAACCCATCCAACTTGAAGGAGCTGGAGTAGTTTTGCCTTGAAGAATCGGCAAAAATCCCAGTGGCTAGATATGCCAAGCTTATAGAGACATACCCCAAGAGACTTGCAGCTTTAATTGCTGCAAAAGGTGGCTTCACAAAGTATTGATTTTGAGGGGTGAATAGTTACGCACACTCAAGTTTTCTGTTTTTTGTATTATTTCTTGTTTGTTTCACAATAAAATATATTTTGCATCTTCAAAGCGGTAGGCGTGTTGTGTAAATCAAATGATAAAACCCCCCCAAAAAATACATTTTCATTCCAGGTTGTAAGGCAACAAAATAGGTAAAATGCCAAGGGGGTGAATACTTTCGCAAGCCACTGTACATATTGCCCTTCATATTGTGTGTATGTACTGACATGTACAGTATGTGTAACTGATAGATGCACACACACACTACATGTTAATATTTTCTAATGTATTTTAAAAGTACTTTGTAATGTATTTATATGTCGGACCCCAGTAAGACCAGCTGTCACCATTGGCTTCTGCTAATCGGGATCCTAATAAATCAACAACATCTAAAAATTGCCAGGGACAATCTTGCAATGTAAATGCGTTAATAGGTGGTTGGGAGCAGTCATTTTCATAATGACATGATACGTCATTCATCTGAAGTACTTAGTCTTGACATGTTTGTGAATTTAGTTGGGGGAACTATATGCAAACTTTTAGCTCAATTAACCTTGGCTATCTACATATATACTGTAATACACTTTGCAGGACATCAACAGATTACAGTAAACAGTAAAAGTTAGTCTGCTTTAGCAAAATCAATGCAAAAATAGTAACATTACATCATGTTAATATCATGCATAAAAGTAACGTAAATCATATGCGGGCACAGAAATGAGAAGGTGGGAGTCATTTTAGAAGGGGGAATAAAATATTGATAGACAAGCACTCTGTTTGTAGACATAACAAAGGCTCCAGACATAACTGGGACAGTACACTGGAGTATTCCACCATCGTATCTCCTACAACACTCATAGAAATATATTCATCTCCAATCATCTGGGTTTGATGCCAAATAATGTTAGCTTCAGGAGCCTGGGAAGAGAGAACATCTATTTCAGACAAACGCTTCGGAACAGATATAAGTGAGAAAGCTGTCAGCCTCTCAAAAATCTGAATTCTGCCACTCAGATGTGAAGAACAACTAATTCAATGTATCCCTCTCATGGTAAGAATCCAATAAATTCCACCTGTGGCTATCAGCGCACGTAAACTCGAACAGAAGGAGCAGACCTTTTTTACCCAGAGAAGATTAAGAAAGGAAGGGAAAAAGTAGTGCTTAGTCTGGTGGTGTACCAAAGAAACATTTGATTCCCCCCTCCTTCCTTCCTTCCTTCCTTCCTTCCTTCCTTCCTTCCTTCCTTCCTTCCTTCCTTCCTTCCTTCCTTCCTTCCTTCCTTCCTTCCCTCCTTACCTCCCTCCCACACAACACCCACTCTTCCCCCTCCCCACCCCTCGTCTCCCCCTGTTGAACTGCTGCACCAGGTGAGCTCAATTATCCGGGGTCGGAGGTCGTGGTTCGCGCTGACGGCAGCGGCGGTTAATAGTGAGCCCCCCTGCATAACATTACACAGCTAACCCCTTTAAACTCTGACTTGGGCTCTGCTGACCTCTCACAATCAGAGCCAGGGTTACAGTGTGGTTGCCAAAAATGACAGTAGTTACACAGCTTTTTCAGAGGGCATTGCACAGGGTTAAGAAAACATAATGAAGTATCTCTGAACTCTTTCTAAGTTTTAAATCAAATTACTGTCAAGGATAATTGCACTCTAAGCAGCGCTTTACCCTATGTTTCCACTGGTCCAAGGTCGTGACTCGGATACCAGAGAACAGTATACTATACCTGCAGGGGACGATAGACATCAAAACTCTTACCCCAAACCCCACTCCCCATTGGGTGAAAAAGAGAGTGAGATGTAGGGATGATGAGAGGGAGAGAGTGAGAGTCGAAGAAGCCATAGAAATCAGGGCAGTGCACAAACATTTCAGGGGGCAGGTGCTCAAAATCACTTTCGTAATTCATATCTGGAAAGTCATAAGATACCAAATGCCTTGTAGCAAAACATTTTACATCAGCAGACAAAGCACAAAGCAGGGAGCCATAAACTACGCAAGCCGAGAGAGACGCACAAAGCTGGGGAACGGGACTATCGTTAGGGTGGCACCAGTATTGGTGGCCTTTTTGGTCTTTCTAGTTTCGGGATATACCGTGTCTGTGTGTTCATGGCCCTGAGGCAGGGAGAACAGTAGTGCCGGGGTGGGGGCTGAGTGAAAGAGCTGTAGCCTGGTGACCTTTACCACCCTCAAGCAACAGCGGTTCACTGGATTGGTGGTCGGGGGATGGTGGTGGGTTACGTACACCTCAAGTCGTCACGCGACGGCTCTCGATACACTCCAGCATAGCTCCCTCCTTCCCTTGAGCACAGCCCTATGTAGAAACAAAATCCAGATATAATACAGACAATAAGGAAAACGGCATGACTTTGCACCAAATATGTAACTACATTGAGGGTCTATCAAGCACGTTAAGTTGACAATCTGATTGCTGAAGGGGTGAACTGATAGGCTGGAATCAAAATTGATATGCTCCATTTCACCATGGAGCATTGCAGTTTGGATTCCAAGCTAGGGATCTGAGGTTTATTGTGTAAAATGCAGGTTATGCTTTTTCTCCATATTCCGTAAACGCAAACCAAATGTCTCTCAGTGTCATCTTGGAGCTTTTTGCATTCAGAAAACTGAATTAGAATAGCTGAACGAAGACAGTACATGAATAAAATAGTCTACAAGTACCACATGCTACCATACTCAAACACTGGCAACTGTATGTTACAGAACTTACAGTACATCACACTCAAGCATGATGCTTGTGTGACAAAAGCCCTACACAGTCGCTCTTTTCGGAGTATACTTTTAAATTTCAAGGGATGCGACGAGACCCCATCTGCTTTAACCCGCATCTACGTCGATCCACAAACCCCATAAGGGTGTCTCTCTTCCTCTCCCCTCGTCGTTTCCAAATCACAATCCAACAGCGAGGCCGACCAGATAACGAGATCGAGGGAGAGACAAAGCAAACATAATGCCACCGCCTTACCGTCTTTTCAGATTGCCAAAAATAAGCAGCACTGTCAGTGAGTAAAGAGGCAATGCTGAGATCTGTGGGCGATGTCAAATATCTCACCAAAACTAAGCACTGAAATAAAATTGCTTCCAGAAATGAGGAGGGGACGGAGCACAAGTTAAAGCACAAACACTCCTCCAGTCACAGCTACAGGACGTCCTGATGGCAATTACTGTATTTAGACGTTTGCACCACTAATTAGAATGGGAGATGACAGGTGCCCAAACCAATTTGAGCGCAAAGGGGCCCCGAGCCAGTGTTGCCACGGCATTTGTTGATACGGGATAAAGATAGCAAATCAAGCCATTGTCTCACCATGAGCGAACACATCTATTTTACTTCTCAGCGTGTACTCCACTGAAACCACTTCGACTTGTTCAAGACCAGCCACCTTAACACACAGTTGTACAGTTAAACTAGACTAGAGGTTGATATGCTGGTAATTGCTCAGTGTACACATTTTGATGAAGAGTGGCTCATGTTGTCAATGGATTTGTACAGTATAATCATATACAGTACCAGTCAAAAGATTGGACACACCTACTCATTCAAGGGTTTTTCTTTATTTTTACTATTTTCTACATTGTAGAATAATAGTGAAGACATCAACACTATGAAATAACACATGTGCAATCATATAGTAACCAAAAAAGTGTTTAAAAAAACAATTTATATTTGAGATTCTTCAAAGTAGCCACCCTTTGCCTTGATGACATCTTTGCACATTCTTGGCATTCTCTCAACCAGCTTCACCTGGAATGCTTTTCCAATGGTCTTGAGGGAGTTTCCACATATGCGGAGCACTTGATGGCTGCTTTTCCTTCACTCTGCGGTTCAAAACCATCTCAATTGCGTTGAGGTTGGGTAATTGTAGAGGCCAGGTCATCTGATGCAGCACTCCATCACTCTCCTTATTGGAGGTGTGTTGGGTCATTGTCCTGAGGAAAAACAAATGATAGTCCCACTAAGCTCAAACCAGATGGGATGGCGTACTGCTGCAGAATGCTGTGGTAGCCATGCTGGCTAAGTGTGCCTTGAATTCAAAACAAATAACAGGCAGTGTCACCAGCAAAAGACCATCACATCTCCTCCTCCATGCTTCAAGGTGGGAACCACACATGTGGAGATCATCCACCCATCAGATAAAAGGACAGAATTCCACCAGTCTAATGTCCATTGCTGGTGTTTCTTGGCCCAAGCAAGTCTCTTCTTATTGTTGGTGTTCTTAAGCAGTGGTTTCTTTGCAGAAATTTGACCACGAAGGCCTGATTCATGCACTCTCCTCTGGACAGTTGATGTTGAGATGTGTCTGTTTTGTATTTGTAATTGTATTTATTAGGGATCCCCATTAGCCAAGGTAGCAGCAACTCTTCCTGGGATCCAAAAACACCAAAGAACCCACATGACATAAAGTGGGGAGAAGAAGTATTTGATACACTGCCGATTTTGCAGGTTTTCCTACTTACAAAGCATGTAGAGGTCTGTAATTTTTATCATAGGTACACTTCAACTGTGAGAGACAGAATCTACAACAAAAATCCAGAAAATCACATTGTATGATTTTTAAGTAATTAATTTGCATTTTATTGCATGACATAAGTATTTGATACATCAGAAAAGCAGAACTTTATATTTGGTACAGAAACCTTTGTTTGCAATTACAGAGATCATACGTTTCCTGTAGTTCTTGACCAGGTTTGCCCACACTGCAGCAGGTATTTTGGCCCACTCCTCCATACAGACCTTCTCCAGATCCTTCAGGTTTCGGGGTTGTACGGACTTTCAGCTCCCTCCAAAGATTTTCTATTGGGTTCAGGTCTGGAGACTGGCTAGGCCACTCCAGGACCTTGAGATGCTTCTTACGGAGCCACTCCTTAGTTGCCCTGGCTGTGTGTTGCCCTGGCTGGTCGTTGTCATGCTGGAAGACCCAGCCACGACCCATCTTCAATGCTCTTACTGAGGGAAGGAGGTTGTTGGCCAAGATCTCGCGATACATGGCCCCATCCATCCTCCCCTCAATATGGTGCAGTCGTCCTGTCCCCTTTGCAGAAAAGCATCACCAAAGAATGATGTTTCCACCTCCATGCTTCACGGTTGGGATGGTGTTCTTGGGGTTGTACTCATCCTTCTTCTTCCTCCAAACACGGCGAGTGGAGTTTAGACCAAAAAGCTCTATTTTTGACCACATGACCTTCTCCCATTCCTCCTCTGGATCATCCAGATGGTCATTGGCAAACTTCAGACGGGCTTGGACATGCGCTGGCTTGAGCAGGGGGACCTTGCGTGCGCTGCAGGATTTTAATCCATGACGGCGTAGTGTGTTACTAATGGTTTTCTTTGAGACTGTGGTCCCAGCTCTCTTCAGGTCATTGACCAGGTCCTGCCGTGTAGTTCTGGGCTGATCCCTCACCTTCCTCATGATCATTGATGCCCCACAAGGTGAGATCTTGCATGGAGCCCCAGACCGAGGGTGATTGACCGTCATCTTGAACTTCTTCCATTTTTTTATAATTGCACCAACAGTTGTTGCCTTCTCACCAAGCTGCTTGCCTATTGTCCTGTAGCCCATCCCAGCCTTGTGCAGGTCTACAATTTCATCCCTGATGTCCTGACACAGCTCTCTGGTCTTGGCCATTGTGGAGAGGTTGGAGTCTGTTTGATTGAGTGTGTGGACAGGTGTCTTTTATACAGGTAACGAGTTCAAACAGGTGCAGTTAATACAGGTAATGAGTGGAGAACAGGAGGGCTTCTTAAAGAAAAACTAACAGGTCTGTGAGAGCTGGAATTCTTACTGGTTGGTAGGTGATCAAATATTTATGTCATGCAATAAAATGCAAATTAATTACTTAAAAATCATACAATGTGATTTTCTGGATTTTTGTTTTAGATTCCGTCTCTCACAATTGAAGTGTACCTATGATACAAATGACATACCTCTACATGCTTTGTAAGTAGGAAAACCTGCAAATTCGGCAGTGTATCAAATACTTGTTCTCCCCACTGTATATAACAAAATATTAAACAGTGAACTATGTTTGTACTGAATGAGCTAAAGATGAACAGTACATCATATAACATCCCTACACCACCACATATCCACAACACAAAATGTTCAAAACACGTTTATATCGCAATGTATGCGTATGCATGTGTCTATACCTTTGTGTGTGTCTCTTGTCCTATCACACTTAGAGTACTGTCCGGTTATATGGTCATCTGCAGCAAAGAAATATATATAAACGCTCCAAATGGCTCAAAACAGTGCTGCCAGACTATCTCTTCATTGCTCTAACCGTATGAATATTATCCAAATGCATCAGAATTTCTCATGGCTTCATGTTAAAAACAAATTACTATCTAGTCTTCTGATTTTCTTTTGGAATGTTATATATTTTTTTTTAAAACACAGTATTTTTCAGTCCAGTTAGTACATATTAGCAACATGCATAACCACCAAACCAGACAGGCAAATTCAGGGCAGCTAAAACAACCCAAGCCAAGGACAAATCGCCTTAAATCTACAGTTTTATATAGAGCCATAGCTGAATGGAACTTGTTACCAATCCATATTTCTCAGGTAAAAAGTAAATCCCCCTTCAAGAAAAACATTTAAGAATATCTAATGCAATAGACCATATGACTGGACAGCAAATAGAAAGCATCAACTGAATGTTAACTTCTTGTGGCTGCAAGGCAAAGTGTTGAGTAGCCAGTGAAATCGTGCCCATTTCAAACGGCCTCCTACTCAAATCTTGCTCGTACAATATGAATATTATTATTCTTTTTGGATAGAAAACACTTTCTAGTTTCTAAAACAGTTGGAATTATTTCTCTGAGTGAAACAGAAGTCCTTCTGCAGCACTTTTCCTGACCAGGAAGTGAAATGTCAGAAATCAATGCTCTTTTCAACTTGATGCCTATACATGGTCTTGACACTTAGGAGTCTGCTTACACTCTATACGCCTTCCTATTGGTGTAAAGAGGATGTCAGAGAAGAAATTTTTGTGCTCATCTTGTTCTGTGGTGGAAAAAAACCTATTTCTTTGACTTGACCGTCCACTTCCGGTACTCTGAAGGAAGTGGGACTGACTTCTGTTTTGCCTTCGTAACGAACGGCTAACATCTCCGGCTCGAATTTTTTTTGATACATGTGACCATATCATCGTAATGTATGTTTTTTCAATATAGTTTAATCAGATTATTGAAACTTTATTCGGGAGTTTTGCCGTGTTCCGTCCTCTGACTGTGTTTACGTTGGAGAAATTTATGCCATCGGCTAGTGCCAATGCTAATTGAAGAGGGAAATTTGCCATTCTGAATCGAAACAACGACTCATCTGGACAGAGGACACATTCTTCAACATTCTGATGAAAGATCAGCAAAAGTAAGACCCATTTTATGATGTTATTTCATATATCTGTCGTGCATGTGAACTGGCCGTGGGCGCCCAATTGTGTCTGTCTATTGTAGCTACGCTAATATAGCGATACATTTTGTTTTCGCTGTAAAACATTTAATAAATCGGAAATATTGTTTGGAATCACAAGATGCCTGTCTTTCAATTGCTGCAGACTATGTATTTTTCAGAAATGTTTTATGATGAGTAATTAGCTATTTGACGTTGGTGTCTGTAAATATTATGGCTGCTTTCGGTGCAATTTCGGATTGTAGCTGAAATGTAAACTATGGTTTATACATGAAATATGCAAATTTTTCGAACAAAACATATGCTATACAATAAATATGTTATCAGACTGTCATCTGATGAATTTGTTTCTTGGTTAGTGGCTATTTATATCTTTATTTGGTCGAATTTGTGATAGCACCTGATGGAGTAAGAAACTGATGGAGTTAGAAAAGTTGTGTCTTTTGCTAACGTGGTTAGCTAATAGATTTACATATTTTGTCTTCCCTGTAAAACATTTTAAAAATCGGACATGTTGGCTTGATTCACAAGATGTGCACCTTTCATCTGGTGTCTTGGACTTGTTAATGTGTGAAAGTTAAATATTTAAAAAAAATAGATTTTGAATTTCGCGCCCTGCACTTTGAGCTGGATGTTGTCATAAGTGTACCGGTGTCGGGCTGCCCCCGTAAAAGGTTAATGTGTGAAAGTTAAATATTTAAAAAAAATATCTTTTGAATTTCGCGCCCTGCACTTTGAGCTGGCTGTTGTCATAAGTGTACCGGTGTCGGGCTTGCACGCCAAACAGGATATGCATATAATTGGTATATTTGGGTAGAAAACACTCTAAAGCTTCTAAAACTGTTAAAATAATGTCTGAGTATAACAGAACTGAAATGGCAGGCGAAACCCCGAGGACAAACCATCCCACACAAAAAAAGTCATCCTACCACTGATTTCAATGGCTGGCACTTTTATAATACGGTGAAATCGGGCCCGATTGCAGTTCCTAGGGCTTCCACTAGATGTCAACAGTCTTTAGAAAGAGTTTCAGGCCGGTTTTTGGAAAAATGACACAGAAATGTTTGTTTTTCTAGGTGGCTTCCATTTTGGCTGTAGTGTTTCCAAGCGCGTGAATGAAAGCGTGTTCTTTGGTACTTTTCTCTGGTAAAGACAATAACGATTCTCCGTCTTAACCTGTTTGGGCTGCAAGCCCGACACCGCCCACAATATGACAACATCCAGCTCAAAGTGCAGGGCGCGAAATTCAAAAGCTAGTTTTTAAAAATATTTAACTTTCACACATTAACAAGTCCAAGACACCAGATGAAAGATAAACTTCTTGTGAATCAAACCAACATGTCCGATTTTTTAAATGTTTTACAGGGAAGACAAAATATGTACATCTATTAGCTAACCACGTTAGCAAATGACACCACTTTTCTAACTCCATCAGTTTCTTACTCCATCAGGTGCTATCACAAATTCGACCAAATAAAGATATAAATAGCCACTAACCAAGAAACAAATTCATCAGATGACAGTCTGATAACATATTTATTGTATAGCATATTTTTTTTCGAAAAATGTGCATATTTCAGGTATAAATCATATTTTACATTTCAGCTACAAATCAGAAAGTGCACCGAAAGCAGCCATAATATTTACAGACACCAACAGACACCAACGTCAAATAGCTTATTACTCATCATAAAACATTTCCGAAAAATATATAGTTTGCAGCAATTGAAAGATAGGCAACTTGTGATTCCAAACAATATTTCCGATTTATTAAATGTTTTACAGCGAAAACAAAATGTATCGCTATATTAGCGTAGCCACAATAGAGAGACACATTTGGGCGCCCACGACCCGTTCACATGCACGACAGATATATGAAATAACATCATAAAATGAGTCTTACTTTGGCTGATCTTTCATCAGAATGTTGAAACAGGCGTCCTCTGTCCAGATGAGTCGTTGTTTCGTTTCAGAATGAGAAATATCCCTGTTCATTTAGCATTTCCAGTAGCCGTGGTCCAACGTAAACACAGTCATACGACGGAACACGGCAAAACTCCCGAATAAAGTTTCAATAATCTGATTAAACTATATTGAAAAAACATACATTACGATGATATGGTCACATATATCCAAAAAAAATCGAGCCGGAGACGTTAGCCGTTCGTTAGGAAGGCAAAACAGAAGTCCATCCCACTTCCTTCAGAATACCGGAAGTGGGCGCTCAGGTCAAAGAAATAGGTTTTTTTCCACCACAGACCAAGAGGAGCAAAAAAAATTCTTCTCTGACATCCTCTTTACACCAATAGGAAGGCGTATAGACTGTCAGCAGACTCCTAGGTGTTAAGACCATATATAGGCATCAGATTGAAAAGAGCATAGATTTCTGACATTTCACTTCCTGGTCAGGAAAAGTGCTGCAGAAGGACTTGTGTTTCACTCAGAGAAATAATTCCAACTGTTTTAGAAACTAGAAAGTGTTTTCTATCCAAAAAGAATAATAATATTCATATTGTACGAGCAAGATTTGAGTAGGAGGCCGTTTGAAATGGGCACGATTTCACTGGCTACTCAACACTTTGCCTTGCAGCCATAAGAAGTTAACTGATGAGGACAGAGGGCGCTGTTGTCACTTTGGGGGAAAAACGTGCCCAATTTAAATGGCCTCGTACTCAATTCTTGCTCGTACAATATGCATATTATTATTACTATTGGATAGAAAACACTCTCTAGTTTCTAAAACCGTTTGAATTATATCTGTGAGTGAAACAGAACTCATTTGGCACAAACTTCCTGACCAGGAAGTGGAAAATCTGAAATCGATGCTCTCTTCTGGGTCCTGCCTATAAATGGGCATGAGACCTATTAGTATACATGCACGTCATACACCTTCCCCTGGATGTCAAGATGCAGTGAGAGAAGAAATTGAGTGTTTATCTTGGTCTGAGATGGAATACGTCCTCTTGGAATGACGTGTCACCGATTTCTGGTTTTCAGGAAGGCGCGTAGAGGGACATGGATTTGCCTTTTGAAACGCTGTCGTTATAGGCGACTACTATCTCCGGCTTTGATTTTATTTGATACATGTGACCATATCATCGTAAAGTATGTTTTTTCAATATAGTTTTATTAGATTTTTGAAATTTATTCGGGACGTTAGGCGTGTTGCGTTGTGTGCCTTTGTTCAGAAAGGAGAGCTTCGCGCCACTTGGCCAGTGTGCTTGCTAATTCAAGAGGGAAAAACGATGTTCTAAATCCAAACAACGACTGTTCTGGACAAAGGACCCCTTGTCCAACATTCTGATGGAAGATCACCAAAAGTAGGACCCATTTTGTGATGCTATTTCATATATCTGTCGAACTGTTTACTAGTAGTTTTGCGCCCAGGTTTTGGCCACTCTCTCGCTATAACATAAGCCTATTGTCGTAATTAAGATATTTTTAGAATTCTAACACTGCGATTGCATTAAGAACTAGTGGATCTATCATTTCCTATACAACATGTATTTTTTTGTAATGTTTATGAATAGCTATTTGGTCAGAATAGGTGAGAGTCTAATAGAAATATCCGCACATTCTGGGAAAAAGAAGCTACGTTAGCATAATGGATAACCACTGATTTCAGCTCTAAATATGCACATTTTCGAACAAAACATAAGTGTATGTATAACCTGATGTTATAGGACTGTCATCTGAGGAAGGTTTATGAAGGTTAGTGAAAATTAATTAATTAAGTTTATTCGCTAACGCTAACGTGCCTATTGCTATCGCTAACGTGCCTTGATGAATGAATGCGGTAGTGTGGTAGGCTATTGTAGTAAGCTAATATAATGCTATATTGTGTTTTCGCTGTAAAACACTTAAAAAATCTGAAATATTGGCTGGATTCACAAGATGCTTGTCTTTCATTTGCTGTACACGATGCATTTTTCAGAAATGTTTTATGATGAGTATTTAGGTATTCCACGTTGGTCTCTATAATTACTCTGGCTGCTTCGGTGCTATTTTTGATGGTAGCTGTGATGGTAGCTGCAATGTAAAACTGATTTATACCTCAAATATGCACATTTTTCGAACAAAACATAGATTTATTGAATAACATGTTATAAGACTGTCATCTGATGAAGTTGTTTGTTGGTTAGTTTGGTTGGTTCTTGGTTAGTTAGGTTGGCTTTGTGCATGCTACCTGTGCTGTGAAAAATGTCTGTCCTTTTTTGTATTTGGTGGTGAGCTAACATAAATATACGTGCTGTTTTCGCTGTAAAACATTTTAAAAATCGGACATGTTGGCTGGATTCACAAGATGTGTACCTTTCATTTGCTGTATTGGACTTGTTAATGTGTGAAAGTTAAATATTTCAAAAAAATATATTTTGAATTTCGCGCTCTGCCTTTTCAGTGGAATGTGGGAGGAGTTCCGCTGGCGGAACGCTGGGGCGGTAAAGGTTAACCTTTTGTCAATAGGGGGGCGCCATTTCGACTTTGTAAAATTCGTTCCCAAATTAAACTGCGTCTTACTCAATTCTTGCTCGTACAATATGCATATTATTAACACTCTCTAGTTTCTAAAACCGTTTGAATTATTTCTCTGAGTGAAACAGAACTCATTCTGCAGCACATTTCCTGTCAGGAAGTGAGATTTCTGAAATCGAGGTCCCTGTTCTAGGGTCAGTTTATAAGTCCCCATGTAAGCTATGGGGCTACATGTACTGCATACACCTTCCTCTAGATGTCAGTAAGCGGTGAGAATTTGAATGGAGTGGATTGCACCATCTGGGGCACTATAAAAGCTCATGGAACGGAAGTACCGTTCTTTTCAACAGGGCGCCTGGCGCAAGAGGGACATCACAATGGCGTCCTGAAAAGCTTTCGTTTTAGCAGTTCTATATCTCCGGCTCTGATTTAATTTGATTTTTGTCTTAAAAACTTCATAAGGTAGTTAATTTAAACCGACTTATAGCAGTTTATTGCGATTTTCTGGGATTTCTTTGTGACGCGCTATCACGAGTTGGACACCTCTCCGGCACATAGCTAGCGTTAGCTGCTAATTCTACAGGAGAAGAGGACATCTTTCAACCAAAAGACGATTATTCTGGAGAAAGGACACCTTGCCCAAGATTCTGATGGAAGCTCGTCAAATAGTAAGAAGTCTTTATGCTGTTAATTCGTATTTATGTTGACAAATGTTAAACAATATTTCCGCCATGAATTTCGGTGCGGTCTCGCTTTAGCACACGCTGTATGCGCAGTAACGTTAATTTTAAAAATCTAACACAGCGGTTGCATTAAGAACTAATGTATCTTTCATTTGCTGTCCAACCTGTATTTTTTAGTCAAGTTTATGAATAGTTTTCGATTAGATTTGGTGCCTCTCCAAGATGGCGCCGGACAGATTGCTTGCAGTTTGGCCACTACTCACATTGTATAACCACGATTTGTGCCGCTACATATGCACATTTTCGAACAAACTCTATATGCATTGTGTAATATGATGTTACAGGACTGTCATCTGAAGACGTTTATGAAGGTTAGTCAAATTATATATCTTTTGCTTGCTTGTTACGATCGCTAACCTTTGCTGCTGGTAAATGGTGTTGTGTTTCTGGCTATTGTGGTAAGCTAATATAATGCTATATTGTGTTTTCGCTGTAAAACACTTAAAAAATCTGAAATATTGGCTGGATTCACAAGATGTTTGTCTTTCATTTGCTGTACGCTGTGTATTTTTCAGAAATGTTTTATGATGAGTATTTAGGTAATTCACGTTGCTCTCTGTAGTTATTCTAGTCGCTTTGGTGAGAGTTGTGATGGTGGCTGCAATGGTAAACTATGATTTATACCTGAAATATGCACATTTTTCTAACAAAACATATGCTATACAATAAATATGTTATCAGACTGTCATCTGATGAAGTTGTTTCTTGGTTAGTGGCAATTTATATCTTTATTTGGTCGAATTTGTGATAGCTACTGATGCAGTAAAAAAATGGTGGAGTAAAAAAAGTGGTGTCTTTTGCTAACGTGGTTAGCTAATAGATTTACATATTGTGTCTTCCCTGTAAAACATTTTAAAAATCAGAAATGATGGCTGGATTCACAAGATGTGTATCTTTCATCTGGTGTCTTGGACTTGTGATTTAATGATATTTAGATGCTAGTATTTACTTGTGACGCTATGCTAGGCTATGCTAGTCAGCTTTTTTACTGATGGGGGTGCTCCCGGATCCGGGTTTGGGAGGAATTAGAGGTTAAATTGAAGATGTGGCAATATTGTCTGCTATTATTCTCAGTAATTTTCCACCCAAATTGTCAGACCCGAGTGGCTTGTTATTGTTGATAGACAACAACAATTGTTTCACCTCCTCCACACTGACTTTACAGAATTCAAAAGTACAATTATTTTCTTTCAGAATTTGGTCAGATATACTTAGATGTGTAGTGTCAGTGTTTGTTACTGGCTGTGTTTGTTACTGCCTAAATTTGCTTATCTTGCCAACTAAAATATCATTAAAGTAGTTGGCAATATCAGTGGGTTTGTGATGAATGAGCCATCTGATTCAATGAATGATGAAGCCAAGTTTGCTTTTTTTCCCAAAATTTCATTTAACCAAAGCTTTATCTTATAATTTTTTATATAATTTGTCTTTGTTTCATGGTATTGCTTATTTATCTTTCGTCATATGATTTCTCAATCATTTGGGCTGCCAGACTTATTTGCCATACCTTTTGCCTCATCCCTCTCAACCATACAAATTTTCAATTCCTCATCAATCCAATGAGATTTAACAGTTTTTACAGTAATTTTCTTAATGAGTGCACGCTTATTGGTTACTGGAATAAGCAATTTCATAAATGTGTCTGTCAGCGTATGCGCTACTGGTGTTGAAGTAAGGTGCAAGAGAGCAGAGAGTTGTGATCAGGCTGTAATGGTACTCGTCCTCGTCTGATGACGAGTATGACAGATCGGACCAATGTGCAGCATGGTAAGTGTCCATTTGAATGAAATCCAACTGAACACTGAATGACAAAACAACAAAAGAGAATGAACGAGACTGAAACAGTTTTGTATGGAAAAACACAGACACAGAAAACAACTACCCACAACCCATAGTGGGAAAACAGGCTACCTAAGTATGATTCTCAAACAGAGACAACGATCGACAGCTGCCTCTGATTGAGAACCATACCAGGCCAAACACAGAAATACTAGACTACAAAACCTAGAATGCCCACCCCAACTCACGCCCTGACCAAACTAAAATAAAGACATAAAAAAGGAACTAAGGTCAGAACGTGACACTACCCCCCCCCCCCCCAAAGGTGCGGACTCCGGCCGCAAAACCAGAACCTATAGGGGAGGGTCTGGGTGGGCATTTCACCGCGGTGGCGGCTCTGGTGCGGGACGTGGACCCCACTCCACCATAGTCTTGGCCCACTTAGGTGGCCCCTTTGGAGATTCGACCCTCGCCACCGACCCCGGACTGGGGACCCTTGCAGCGGGCCCCGAATAGACGGGAGACTCTGGCAGCGCCGGAGTGAAGGGCGACTCTGGCAGCTCCGGAGTGAAGGGCGACTCTGGCAGCTCCGGAGTGAAGGGCGACTCTGGCAGCGCCGGAGTGAAGGGCGACTCTGGCAGCGCCGGAGTGAAGGGCGACTCTGGCAGCTCCGGAGTGAAGGGCGACTCTGGCAGCTCCGGAGTGAAGGGCGACTCTGGCAGCTCCGGAGTGAAGGGCGACTCTGGCAGCTCCGGAGTGAAGGGCGACTCTGGCAGCTCCGGAGTGAAGGGCGACTCTGGCAGCTCCGGAGTGAAGGGCGACTCTGGCAGCTCCGGAGTGACGGGCGACTCTTGCAGCTCCGGAGTGACGGGCGACTTTTGCATCTCCGGAGTGACGGGCGACTCTGGCAGCTCCGGAGTGAAGGGCGACTCTGGCAGCTCCGGAGTGAAGGGCAACTCTTGCAGCTCCGGAGTGACGGGCGGCTCTGGCAGCTCCTGACTGACGGGCGGCTCTGGCAGCTCCTGACTGACGGACGGCTCTGGCAGCTCCTGACTGACGGGCAGCTCTGGCAGCTCAGGACAGATGGACGGCTCTGGCAGCTCAGGACAGACGGGCGGCTCTGGCAGCTCCGGACTGACGAGAGAACCTGGAGGGAGGAGACGGAGAGACAGTCTGGTGCGTGGGGCTGCCACAGGACCAACCAGGCTGGGGAGACCTACAGGAGGCCTGGTGTGTGGAGGAGGCACCGGATGGACCGGGCTGTGGGGGAGCACTGGAGCTCTGGTGCACAGCCTTGGCACCACTCCTCCAGGCTGGATGACCACTTTAGCCCGGACCCTCCAGAGTGCAGGCACAGGTTGAACCGGGCTGTGGGGGAGCACTGGAGATCTGGTGCATAATACTCGCACCTCTCCCTTAGGCTCAATGCCCACATTCGCCTTGTACGGGCGGAGCGCAGGCATAGGACGCACTGCACCCTCCCAGCGCCCCGGAGTCACAGCACGCAGAGCCGGCGCAGGATACCCTGGGCCGAAACGGCGTACCGGAGACCAGACATGCTGAGCCGGCACAACACGCCCTGGCTGGATGCCCACTTTCGCATGGCACTTGAGGGGGGCTGGCCTGTAGCGCTCCGGGCTATGAGCGCGTACTGGCGACACCGTGCGCTTGACCGCATAACACGGTGCCTGACCAGTACTGCGCTTCTTCCGGTAAGCACAGGGAGTTGGCTCAGGTCTATCGCCTGACTCCGCCAATCTCCCCGTGTGCCACCCCCCAAAAAAATTGGGGGGCTGCCTCTCGTGCCTGTTGCGCTGCCTTACCTCATATCGCCGCCGCTCCGCTTTCGCTGCCTCCAGTTCTTCCTTGGGGCGGCGATATTCCCCAGCCTGTGCCCAGGGTCCCTTACCGTCTAGTATCTTCTCCCAAGTCCAGGAGTCCAGAACCCTCTGCTCCTGGTTACCATGCTGTCTGGTCCTTTTTTGTGGGTAGTTCTGTAACGGTACTCGTCTTCGTCTTATGACGAGTATGAAAGATCGGACCAATGTGCAGCGTGGTAAGTGTCCATTTTAATGAAATCCAACTGAACACTGAATGACAAAACAACAAAAGAGAATGAACGAGACTGAAACAGTTCTGTATGGAAAAACACAGACACAGAAAACAACTACCCACAACCCATAGTGGGAAAACAGGCTACCTAAGTATGAATCTCAATCAGAGACAACAATCGACAGCTGCCTCTGATTGAGAACCATACCAGGCCAAACACAGAAATACAAAACCTAGACTACAAAACATAGAACGCCCACCCCAACTCACGCCCTGACCAAACTAAAATAAAGACATAAAAAAGGAACTAAGGTCAGAATATGACACAGGCGCACTCTTTATTTGGGCATGTCACGATCGTCGTAAGAAGCGGACCAAAGTGCAGCGTGGTTTGAATACATTCTTCTAATTTTAATGAAGAACACTTAAACAAAAAAACAACAAAACGAATAGGACGAACGTGACCGCTGTATAAACTCTGTGCTAACATGCAACATAACATAGACAATAACCCACAACACAAAACAGGCTACCTAAATATGGTTCCCAATCAGAGACAATGACTAACACCTGCCTCTGATTGAGAACCATATCAGGCCAAACAAGAAACCCCACATAGAAACAGAAAACATAGACTGCCCACCCCAACTCACGCCCTGACCATACAAAACAAAAGACAAAACAAAGGAACTAAGGTCAGAACGTGACAGTACCCCCCCCCCCCCAAGGTGCGGACTCCGGCCGCAAAACCTGAACCTATAGGGGAGGGTCTGGGTGGGCATCTGTCCGCGGTGGCGGATCTGGCGCTGGACGTGGCCCCCACTCCACCATAGTCAATACCCGCTTCCGTGGCCTCCTAGGAATGGCGACCCTCCTAAATGGCCCCACTGGACTGAGGGGCGCCTCTGGACTGAGGGGCAACTCCGGACTGAGGGGCAGCTCCGGACCGAGGGGCAGCTCCGGACCGAGGGGTAGCTCATGACCGAGGGGTAGCTCCGGACCGAGGGGTAGCTCCGGACTGAAGGGCAGCTCATGACTGAAGGGCAGCTCATGACTGAAGGGCAGCTCATGACTGAAGGACAGCTCATGACTGAAGGGCAGCTCATGACTGTAGGGCAGCTCATGACTGAGGGGTAGCTCAGGACTGAGGGGTAGCTCAGGACTGAGGGGTAGCTCAGGACTGAAAGGCAGTTCCGGACTGACGGGCGACTGTGGCGGCTCCTGACTGGCGGGCGGCTCTGGCGGCTCTGGACAGACGGGCGGCTCTCACGGCTCTGGACAGACGGGCGGCTCTGACGGCGCTGGACAGACGGGCAGCTCAGGCGGCGCTGGACAGACGGGCAGCTCAGGCGGCGCTGGACAGACGGGCAGCTCAGGCCTGCTGAGGCGCACAGTAGGCCTGGTGCGTGGTGCCGGAACTGGTGGTACCGGGCTGGGAACACGCACCACTGGGCGAGTGCGGGGAGCAGGAACAGGGCGTACATGGCTCTGGAGACGCACAGTAGGCTTGGTGCGTGGTGCCGGAACTGGTGGTACCGGACTGGGGACACGCACCTCAAGGCGAGTGCGGGGTGCTGGAACTGGAGTCCTGGTACGTGGCACCGGCACCGGAGAACTGGTGCGTGGGACTGCCACAGGAGAGCTAGTACGTGGGGCTGCCACAGGAGAGCTGGTCCTGAGGTGCGTGCTAGCCGTCTGGTGAAGACTGTGCCAGCCCCACGCACCAGGCCTCCTGTGCGCCTCCCTAGCCCTGCACGTCCTGTGCCAGCTCAGCGCACAGGAGGCCTGGTGCGTGGGGCTGGCACAGTCTTCACCAGACGGCTAGCACGCACCTCAGGATGAGAATGGCAAGCTGACTCAGGTGACATCAAATCCCCGACACGCTCCGTCGGGCGGATGTCGTGCCTCATGCACCAAACCAGCAAATCCCTAATTTCTCTCTCCTCCAATTTCCCCATTAAACCCTTCACAGTCTCTGCTTCACTCACCCTGCTCACCTCCAACTCCACCCCGACTGGCTCCAGTTCCATCCTCGGCTCCTCACGGTAAGCACGGGGAGTTGGTGCAGGTCTCCTACCTGGCTTCGCCACACTCCCCGTGTTCCCCCTCCCAAGATATTTTTGGGGCTGCCTCTCGGGCTTCCTACCGCGCCGCCGTGCTGCCTCCATTCCAGGCGGGCTCCGGCACTCTCCCTGGGTCGACCGCCCACCTGTCTATCTCCTCCCAAGTTGTATAGTCCAGACTGTCCTCCCAAATCCATTTCTCCTGTTGCTGCCCGTTACCACGCTGCTTGGTCCCTTTTTGGTGGGTTATTCTGTCACGATCGTCGTAATAAGCGGACCAAAGCGCAGCGTGGTTTGAATACATTCTTCTAATTTTAATGAAGAACACTTAAACAAAAAAACAACAAAACGAATAGGATGAACGTGACCTCTATATAAACACTGTGCTAACATGCAACATAACATAGACAATAACCCACAACCCACAATACAAAACAGGCTACCTAAATATGGTTCCCAATCAGAGACAATGATTAACACCTGCCTCTGATTGAGAACCATATCAGGCCAAACAAGAAACCCCACATAGAAACAGAAAACATAGACTGCTTCTACACCTGCATTGCTTGCTGTTTGGGGTTTTAGGCTGGGTTTCTGTACAGCACTTTGAGATAGCAGCTGATGTAAGAAGGGCTATATAAATACATTTGATTTGATTCGATTACACACCACAGACCAGCAAATATTCTTTACATCATCAAAATATGAATCACCACAAAACTTATTGTATGACCTATTTTATGACCTCTATGACACTATATTAGGCCCAGCCTTTGAACTTTGTTTTTTCAAGATATGGCTATTATATTGTGATCACTACATCCTATGGATTTGGATACTGCTTTAAAGCAAATTTCTGCAGCATTAGTAAAGATGTGATCAATAAATGTTGATGATTTCATTCCTGTGCTGTTTGTAAATACCCTGTTAGGTTGACTGACAACCTGAACTGGGTTGCAGGCACTGGTTACAGTTTGAAGTTTTTCTTGAGTGGGCAGCTTGATGAGAGCCAGTCAATATTTAAATCATCCAGAAAATATACTTCTCTGTTGATATCACGTACATTAGCAAGCATTTCACACATATTATCCAGAAACTGACTGTTAGCACTTGGTGGTCTATAGCAGCTTCCCACAAGTATTTAACATTAGATCATCTCTAAGCTTTACGGGAATGTGCTTCTCGATATAGACCGCAACACCGCCCCTGTTGGCATTTCTGTCTTTTCTGTAGATGTTATAACCCGGTTTTGCTACCAGTGTATCATGTTACTTGAACACTGTGAAGGATTTATTTGGGCTGCAATTTCTGAGGCTGGTTACTCTAATGGGTCTTCCTTTCCTGTAGAGGTTCTCCTGAGAGCCAATTTCATCATAACACTTGATGGTTTTTGCGACTACACTTGAAGAAACTTTAAAAGTTCTTGAAATGTTCCGCATTGACTGCCCTTCATGTCAGTGGACTGTCATTTCGCTTTGCTTATTTGAGCTGTTCTTGCCATAATAGGGTCTTGGTATTTTACCAAATAGGGCTATCTTCTGTATACCACCCCTACCTTGTCACAACATAATTGATTGGCTCAAACGGATTAAGAAATAAAGAAATTCCATAAATTAACATTTAACAAGACACACCTGGTAATTGAAATGCATTCCAGGTGACTACCTCATGAATCTGGTTGAGATAATGCCAAGAGTGTGCAAAGCTGTCAAGGCAAAGGGTGGCTACTTTGAAGAATCTAAAATATGTTCTGATTTGTTTCACACTTTTTTTGTTACTACATGATTCCAAATGTGTTATTTCATAGTTTTGATGTATTCACTATTATTCTACAATGTAGAATATAGTAGAAAAAAAACTGGAATGAGTAAGTGTGTCCAAACTTTTGACTGGTACTGTACTAATCAGAGCTGTTGCACATCTACTATGGGAGGCCTTTAAATCTTATATAGCCAGAGTTGGGCAATAATCAAAAACACATTACTAAAAGCTTTGATATCATATCACTCCTTTGGAGGCAGTGCAGATATCGATCAATGAGGCGTGGAACTATAAACTTTACTCCTACCTCCTACTCTTTTTCCCTTCTCAGGAATGGTTTTCCCAGATTCTATCCAATCACATGTGCTCTCCCCATATCCCATAAGCCTCCTCTCTGCCATGTGCACAGCTCCATTTAACTAAAATCAAAGACACACACACACACACACACACACACACACACACACACACACACACACACACACACACACACACACACACACACACACACACACACACACACACACACACACTCCAGGAAAGCTAGGAGAGACCTTGAGCCCTCCCAAAGGACTACAGAGGAAGAAGGGTACGAACTAGTGGTGGAAAAAATCCAATGGTATATCCAATCACTGAAATCAAGGCATTTGATTGATACATTATGAGTATAAATGAAATGCTCTTCTCTGTCATGGTTGAGCATAGCTGCTGTGAGAAGGAAAGAGCTGATGCACAGCTGTTGATGTAATGGGGTGATGAGGAGTGTGTACTCAGGCTTTAGAGAGGGATGTGTGTGTGCGTGTGCGCGTGCGTGTGCGTGTGATAGAGCAAAACCTGACACCCCATCACTCAAAGCAAGGGAGGATGAGGCAGGAGGGAGGGAGGGTTCAACCCCTTTTTTCTGATGAGACATTTTTATTGGTTTCATGAACAAAACACACAAGTAAAGTTATGGCACAACGTTATGTCAATATAGTGTTAAAATTGCAATACAAGAAGAGAACAGGAGGAAGAGCGAAATAACAAAAAGTTCAAATATGGGGTTACAAAAAAAGTCCCACTGTCACGTTCCTGACCTGTTTTCTGTTGTTTGGTATGTGTTTAATTGGTCAGGGCGTGAGTTTTGGGTGGGTAGTCTATGTTATGTGTTTTCTATGTTGGGTTAATGGGTTGCCTGGTATGGCTCTCAATTAGAGGCAGGTGTTTGGCGTTTCCTCTGATTGAGAGTCATATTAAGGTAGGTTGTTTCACATTGTTTGTTGTGGGTGGTTGTCTCCTGTGTCTGTGTTATGTTACGCCACATGGGACTGTTTCGGTTTTGTACGTTCGTTCTTTTATGTAGTCAGTTTTCCTGTTCATGCGTTCTTCGTGTTTCATGTGAGTTCGTCGTTCAGGTCTGTCTACTTCGTTTATTGTTTTGTAACTATTCAAGTGTTCGTTCGTGTTTTTCTGTTTTGTTAATTAAAAATCATGTCATTTCACAACGCTGCGTTTTGGTCGAATCCCTGCTCCTCCTCTTCGGATGAAGAGGAGGAGGAAAGCCGTTACACCCACAACATTTAGTGTACATGTGAAACCTATGCAGTCCATTTGTCATTGAAAAAACAGGTTTTCATCTTGTTTCGGCTGTTTGAATGTACCCTTGTGATAACTAAAATTATATATCACATGCTCATGAAAACCAGGTGGATAGGTGTAAATACTTTATACCTTCCCTTGATCAAGGCCTTTAACCATTTATACTCATACCCGTATACGGGTTAAAAATGACATATTTGGGTACTGATAAAAACCTAAATTGGAATGCAATGCTGTACAATAACATGCTATACATGACAGCAGCGCTCTGGTTCCTCGCTGCACAGTGCTGTATGGGTTTTGACTGACAATCGTTCAGAACTTGAGCACTGCATGCGACAAGAAGTTTCCCCATCCCTCCCGCTAACTGGACAACTTTTTGTAAATGTTTTGTTGTCTAAATGAGTGAAATGTTGTACATTTAGAGGACTCTATGTATTTTTAAAGATGAGACTTGGATGATTATAATACAGTAAATACCGCTATGATGTCATATAAGCAAGCCGAAGACCCATGAGTCCAAATGTGCTCCTCACATTTCCATATCATAAAACTCATGTCATATACATTGTCAACATTTTTTATCATTATGTTTGATGTACAATTACAAAATGACATGTCGTCATTCCCTGGGTTGCTCTGAACCGAATGAGCCTATGTTTGTCTATTGTGAAAAACATTTTCCACATCACGCGCTTCTGAATTCACTCGTGACTCCTTTCTATTTACACCAAAATGATGATCTGTTTCCCTGCATTGCATTGTGAAAGCCTAACACTGTCATATCTTATTTTCTAACTTAGCTAATCAATAGAACCGGTTTTAAAATGATGCCCACCTGACCCAGATTGTGATTTACAATGGACCGTTTTGGATTTGTAAACAACAACAGTACTTGTGTGATGGTGGGGATGCAGGGAGAGGTCAAAAAAGCACCTTCAAGTTGGAGACTTTTCTTTGAGTCATGAAAGTGCAATGAAATTACTTAGGAACTGTGCACACTTTTGATAGGTGTGTGGCCACTTGGAGACACCAGTTAGACCTCTAACTCAAACCCTTGTAATTTATTTGTCTTATGTTGCACCTAACCCACATTTTCCAGGAATATTTCCAGAGTATTATCAGATTTCGTATCAACAAATGTGGGGAAAAGCACAGGAAATGTAAAATGCACAAAAAATGTAACAGTGTAATATTTGTATTCTGTCTAATGTTCCCATAATCTCCAAACGGTTCTCTTCCAATTGCTACCATTGTCATGCATATGCTTTTCATATTTCTTCTGAAAGATCATTTTCAATTCAGCCCATATCCATATAGGCCAATTCCCATGAGTATAAAGGGTTAAGTTACACAATGAGTTCTGTTACCCACCTTTTCTGTCAACGTCCAGGATTTCAATTCCATATTGATCTCAACGTGATACCACGCGTCTGTGAGAAGAAAAAACATATCACTTTGCCTGACACAAACACATTGCAGATGGTTTCCTTCTCCACCGAGAGAGGAGTGAGCACATTGCCATTCGCACACATTTATGTGTGATTTTTAATAAACACTAAAACAGTACAGTCATATCTTTCAGCCAAAGACTAGGATTCCGCTCCATTTATAAAGTGGGGAGGTACTAGATGAACTTGTCGAATAAGAAATAATCGTTTTTTTTTTCAGTGGCAAAGTGTTTTGCGACGGTGTACCCTAATGAACATGTCCCTGACCACATCGCCTGTTATCCATCATCCTATTTTTTTCTTCTTTTTGTCCTGTTTTAGTAATCCGATCCAAATAGGGGGATCGAGGGAGGGAGGGACAGAGGGACAAAACAAATGGGATGCCAACGCCAAACCATTTTCTGACCTCAATAAACAAGCAGCTGCTGTCTAATGAGTGAAATGTGGACGTACTACTGAAATTGTCTAATAAGAAACACTTGTTTATGTTTTCATTTGCAAAATGTTTTGTGATGATGTACAGTGGCTTGCGAAAGTATTCACCCCCCCTTGGTATTTTTCCTATTTTGTTGCCTTATAACCTGGAATGAAAATAGATTTTTGGTGGGTGTTGTATCATTTTATTATTGTGTTTTTTGGGGGTGTTGTATCTTTTTATAATTTTACACAAAATGCCTACCACTTTGAAGATGCAAAATATTTTTTATTGTGAAACAAACAAGAAATAAGAATAAAAAACGGAAAACTTGAGTGTGCATAACTATTCACCCCTCCAAAGTCAATACTTTCACCCCCCCCAAAGTCAATACTGCACTTAAAGCTGCAAGTCTCCTGGGGTATGTCTCTATAAGCTTGGCACATCTAGCCACTGGCATTTTTGCCCATTCTTCATGGCAAAACTACTCCAGCTCCTTCAAGTTGGATGGGTTCCGCTGATGTACAGCAATCTTTAAGTCATACCACAGATTCTCAATTGGATTGAGGTCTGGGCTTTGAAAAGGCCATTCCAAGACATTTAAAACCTGTCTAGGTTTTGGCGCTCAAAGACCACCACAACCCAAAAAGATATCCGCCATGTTGGAGTCAACATAAGTCAGAAATAGCATTATAAATATTCACTTACCTTTGATGATCTTCATCAGAATGCACTCCCAGGAATCCCAGTTCCAAAATAAAAGTTTGATTTGTTCCAGAAAGTCCATAATTTATGTCCAAATACCTCTTTTGGTTCGCGCGTTCAGTACACAATCTAAACTCACGACACGCGGCAGGTCCAGGCAAAAGTCCAGACGAAAAGTCATATTACAGTTCGTAGAAACATGTCAAACGAAGTATAGAATCAATCTTTAGGATGTTTTTAACATAAATCTTCAATAATGTTCCAACCGGAGAATTCCTTTGTCTGTAGAAAAGCAATGGAACAGAGCTCGCTCTCACGTGAACGAGCGTCACGAGCTCAAGGCATTCTGGCAGGCCTCTGACTCATTACCCTCTCATTCGGCCCCCCTTCACAGTAGAAGCATCAAAGAAGGTTCTAAAGACTGTTGACATCTAGTGGAAGCCTTACGAAGTGCAATTTGATCCCATAGACACTGTATATTCAATAGGCAAAGAGTTGAAAACCTACAAACCTCAGATTTCCCACTTCCTGGTTGGATTTTTCTCAGGTTTCCGCCTGCCATATGAGTTCTGTTATACTCAGAGACATCATTCAAACAGTTTTAGAAACTTCAGAGTGCTTTCTATCCAAATCTACTAATAATATGCATATATTAGCAATTGGGACTGAGTAGCAGGTAGTTTACTCTGGGCATGCTTTTCATCCAAACGTGAAAATGCTGCCCCCTATCCCAAACAGACCCGGAGTGCTGGAGGTGGAGAGAGACATATCTGCACTCTGGACAGTGGTGAGAAAACTTCAACAGGAGAAAGAGCAGGAGCAGGAGAAGCACTAGAGGAGAGGATCAGACTGCTGGAGGAGAGGTTGAGGGGGATGGCGTGTGACAGAGAACAACCCACTAGAGAGGTGGCCACCCCTGCAGAGAAGCCAGCAGAACAGCCCAACTCAGCACCCGACAAAAGCCTCGACACCACAGCAGAACAGTCCACACCAAACCCTGACCATAGCGTCGACATCACAGCAGAACAGACAAATGAAGAACCCCAAGCCCAGCGGCTCTCACCCCCTCTGAGCACCCCCCCTGTCAGCCACCCTGATAGCCCTTCTGACAACCCCCCCACACCCACTGAAATGATGGATGGTGCTAAATACAGGGAGATTATTGAGGGAAACCTGTTTCAGTCTTCCACAGACTTGAGACTGGGACGGAGGTTCACCTTCCAGCAGGGCAATGACCCTAAGCATACTGCTAAAGCAACACTCGAGTGGTTTAAGGGGAAACGTTTAAATTCTGACCAGTTTCCCAATCCCTGCCGATGAAAAACATCCCCACAGCATGATGCTGCCACCACCAGGGATGGTGTTCTCGGGGTGATGAGAAGTGTTGGGTTTGCGCTAGACGTAGGGTTTTCCTTGATAGCCAAACAGCTCAATTTTAGTCTCATCTGACCAGAGTACCTTCTTCCATATGTTTGGGGAGTCTCCAGCATGCCTTTTGGTGAACACCAAATGCATTTGCTTATTTTTTTTCTTTGAGCAATGGCTTTTTTCTGTCCACTCTTCCGTAAAGCCCAGTTCTGTAGAGTGTACGGCTTAAAGTGGTCCTATGTACAGACACTCCAATCTCCGCTGTGGAGCTTTGCAGCTCCTTCAGGGTTATCTTTGGTCTCTTTGTTGCCTCTCCAGATGAATGTTTTGGTGGGCGGCCCTCTCTTTGCATGTTTGTTTTGGTGCCATATTTTTTCCGCTTTTTAAAAATGGATTTAATGGTGCTCCGTGGGATGTTAAGAGTTTCAGATATTTTTTTATAACCCAAACCTGATCTGTACTTCTCCACAACTTTGTCCCTGACCTGTTTGGAGAGCTCCTTGGTCTTCATGGTGCCGCTTGCTTAGTGGTGCCCCTTGCTTAGTGGTGTTGCAGACCATGGGGCCTTTCAGAGCAGGTGTATATATATACTGAGTTCATGTGACAGATCATGTGATACTTCGATTGCACTCAGGTGGACTTTATTTAACTAATTATGTGACTTCTGAAATTATTTGGCTGCACCGCGTCTTATTTCGGGGCTTCAATAGCAAAGGGGGTGAATACATATGCATGGACCACTTTTCCATTAGTAATTTTATATCAAATTTTGAAACAATTTTTTTCATTTCACATACACTATTTTGTGTATGTCCGTTACATGAAATCGAAATAAAAATCAATTTAAATTACAGGTTGTAATGCAACAAGATAGGAAAAATTACAAGTGCGATAAATACTTTTGCAAGGCACTGTAAGATCACCTGGGTGCCACTCAGAATTCTGGTCATATTCTTTTAGCAGCAGGCCAGGAGAAAGGCCTATGGCATTGCATCCATGTCCTCGACCCGCAATTCCAACTGCTCCCAGTTGGATGCCGCCTGTGCTTTTCTAGTTCTGGTTAACAGGACCATTTAAAAAATACATATGCATATTTCATTTTTATTTAACTAGGCAAGTCAGTTAAGAACAAATTATATTTAGAATGACAGCCTACCCTGGCCAAACCTGGACGACGCTGGGCCAATTGTGCAACGCCCTATGGGACTCCCAATCACAGCCGGATGTGAAGGAGCCTGGATTCAAACCAGGTACTCTTGCACTGAGATGCAGTGTCTAAGACCACTGCACCACTCAGGAGCCCTATTAAGTAAGACCTAGCCCTGCCATTTTTGCAATCCCTCAGGGATTGCAAAAAGCACTGAAGCTGGAGTCTTATATCTCCCTCTTTAACTTTAAGCATCAGCTGTCAGAGCAGCTTACCGATCACTGTACCTGTACACAGCCAATCTGTAAATAGCACACCCAACTACCTCATCCCCATATTATTACGTACCCTCTTGCTCTTTTGCACCCCAGTATCTCTACTTGCACATCATCATCTGCACATCTATCACTCCAGTGTTAATGCTAAATTGTAATTTTTTCGCCTCCATGGCCTATTTATTGCCTACCTCCCTACTCTTCTACATTTGCACACACTGTACATAGATTCTTCTATTGTGTTATTGACCTTACGTTTGTTTATGTGTAACTCTGTGTTGTTGTTTTTGTCGCACTGCTTTGCTTTATCTTGGCCAGGTCGCAGTTGTAAATGAGAACTTGTTCTCAACTGGCCTACCTGCTTAAATAAAGGTGAAATATATAAATATATATATTAATAAAGTGGTCTTGTATTGTACAATAACTTGTTTTGTTTTCAGTTGCAAAGCATTTTATGACTGTGTACCCTAATGAACATGTCCCTGGCTTCATCCGCCTGTTTTCCCTATTTGCCGTTGCACCAATTTCTATCATAAGAACTTTGGTTAAAACGTCTGGTGTTTGGTTGATAGTAAGCCAGTATTAATTCAAATGCAACCATTCAAAAAGCCCTCATGATGATTTATGCTTGATCTGGGAACTCTGCTTCATAAGGCTTTAATAGCACTCATTTCATTTCGGAGAGTAGTTTGTTGCCGCGCAGGGAGTGCTGTAATAATCTCCACTTCACATATTATATAGTAGAGTGTGTGATACCGGGCTATTAGTCCATGGGTTGGGCTAATTTTGCATTTTGATAGGGGTTCAATTGAAGCGTGTCCATTCGAGAGGCCTCTGTGGAATTTAATATACACTGAGTGTACAAAACATTAGGAACTCTTTCATTGACATAGACTGACCAGGTGAACACAGGTGGAAACTATGATTCCTTATTGATGTCACCTGTTAAATACGCTTCAATCAGTGTAAATGAAGGGGAGGAGACAGGTTAAAGAAGGATTTGTAAGCCTTGAGACAATTGAGACATGGATTGTGTATGTGTGCCAATCAAGGGGGAATGGTAAGACAAACAAATTAAGTCCCTTTGACCGGGGTATGGTAGTAGGTGCTACGTGCACCGGTTTGCGTGTGTCAAGAACTGCAGCGCTGCTGGGTTTTTCACGCTCAACAGTTTCCCATGTATATCGAGAATGGTCTAACGACAACTTAACACAACTGTGGGAAGCATTGAAGTCAACACGGGCCAGCATCCCTGTGGAACGCTTTCGATACCTTATAGTCAATGTTTCTGGGGGCCAAAGGGGTGCCTGAGGGCCAAAGGGGGTGCAACTCAATATTAAGAAGGTGTTCCTAATGTTTTCTACACTCAGTGTATGTTTCAATCGCTTCAGATATCACGCAGTAATAGGCTTTCTGCCGTTCACAACCAAACATGTATTTTTTTTTACTCCCAGCAGCCTGTGCATTTTGGCTCTGTTCCCCATGCACATACATAAAACATCACATTATAAAGTCCCCATCTATTATTACCCTCTGCTGTAAAGACATATCCCACACAACAGCTAGCTAAAAGAGTGGGGATTTGAAATGGGCCCGGGGTGCCATGTTATACCTTGCTAAATGTGTCGCTGTGATAGATAATCTATAAACCCTTGTGCCAGGCCACCTCTTTACCACTGCCTCTTTACCTTCCCTTTCTCTTCTTTCTCACTCTCCCTTTCTATCTCACTTTCTCCTAAAGGTTCTGGTTCAGCTCCGAAGGTCTTCTTCAGCTCAGAGAGCTTGCAATATGAATCAGAGGCTGCATGGGAATGTAGCACTAAAAGCACCTTCATGTCCTGGGAAATGGTTTGATTGAGTTGTGATTGTAATACTAAGAATGTTATATACAGTAGGTGCTGTAGTTGTGAATACTAAAGGTTTAAAGGTGCACGACTTCATCTCTTTTTCCGCCTACAGGGAGGCCCTAAAATGTCTGTTTGTAAACAGAGGGCTTGAATTCTGTGGTAACAGCCCCAAAACTAAAGATGAGTGCACCTTGAAAAGAGTTTTAGGAGTGCACTTTTTTTAAAGAAGCTTTGTTCTTTTAAGATGTATAATAAGCTCCAATTTTTAGGAATATTCAGGAATTACCAATGTGTTGTTGGACTAATTGTTGTTGTCTGAGGTGATTTGCAAATAATAAAGCATGATTTACACACTGTCACTAAAACTGAAAATAAAACTGAATGTGCACGCCACATTGACTGTGCTACAACCCCATGAATTATCAAATCTCAATTTATACATTGTACATATCGTGTCATTGAGCTTTGCATGCATTTGTTTATCTTGTGTTGTATTTAACTGCCTTGACATTTACAGAAATTGATTTCATTCACAGTCTTTGCATTTGTTTGAACATACTCTGCGATGGCTCTGTAATCCCATTTTAATTTGGAAGATGTAGCGAGCATGTTAAACTCACGTGCTTTACTCCCCTGTTACGGCTGTCCTCCTCCTCTTCGGAAGAAGAGGAGGAGTAGGGATTGGACCAAAGCGCAGCGTGGAAAGTGGACATAATGAAGTTTATTAAAGAAAAGACGAAAACCGAAAACACTTCAACAAACTACAAAATAACAAACGAACGTAGACAGACCTGAACTATGAGAACTTACATATAACACGAAGAACGCACGAACAGGTACAGACTACATCAAACGAACGAACAAACCGAAACAGTCCCGTGTGGTGCAACATACACAGACACGAAGACAATCACCCACAAACAAACAGTGTGAACAGCCTACCTATATATGGTTCTCAATCAGAGGAAACGTCAAACACCTGTCCCTGATTGAGAACCATATAAGGCTAATTACACCTGACCTAAACATAGAAACACAAAACATAGAATGCCCACCCCAACTCACGCCCTGACCAACTAAACACATACAAAAATAACAGAAAACAGGTCAGGAACGTGACATCCCCGCAGCGATGCCACACTGGCAAGGAATCAATCACCAAGGCACCAGTTACCAGGGCAACGGACGGGGGCTCCTGCACCACTGTCTAAGTGGTAAATGATTGCAGGTGTAACTCTTTGGCGGGTGTGAGGAGTTTATCCCCTCTCTCGTTGCAATGCCAGAGAGTTAATTAAATGCAGCCCACAAAATAAATCGAAATCCAAGTAGAAATGAAACATACAGTACGAATTGAATACCTGTGTCGAGGGGTTTGGGGTTGAGCGGTAGGGGAGGGCTGACTGTAGTTAGTCAGCCCTCCCCTACCCAACATAGCGTAATGCCCCCTGCGTTGCGGTCATGCCTCTAGGCTACGTTCCAGAGTGAACGCCTCCTTCTTAGCACTTGGGTGACCCACAGTTGTGGCTAGAGAGCACGCAGAGGCTAATTTGGGTTAACTAGAAGTTGGAAAGCATTTCTTTAACTGACACTGATGTGGGTTTTGCCTGAAACATTTAAGCCTTGTTCACACTGCAGGCTTTAATACTCAAATCGCTTTGGTTTTTCAAATATGTTTTGGAATAAAGTCTAAAGAGAAAGTGACCAAATCTGATTTGTGTGTGATCAGACCGCAGTCATTTGGTGACATGGCTATGCTAGTTGCCATAGTAATGATGGATGTGTGTGCAGTGGTGTAGGCTGATTGGTGGTAGTGTTCGTGCTTACTATCACTCAGAAGTTATGTAGCAAGCTAAGCTCTTTGCTTTGAATGTTAAAAATCATTGTGTAAGATTACTTTTGAAGCCTCAAATTATAAGATTATCCAACTTTTAAAAGTCATTTTTTGGCTAGCCACAGCAGAGATCTAGCTAGCTAGGTAGCTGTTTAGCTTTCTAGCACATTCACTAATTTGTTTGTAAACAATTAATACGATAGTTAGCCACCACATGTTCTTGTCAAACTGTCAACAAGGAAGCTAGCAAGAAACAAGATATGCCAAATAACAGTCTAAAAACCACTTAAGTGTAAGGGTCCTGTGTGTAGCTGGTGTAGAGAGTCAGGCGCAGGACAGCAAATATGAGTAATCAACGTACTTTGCTTAAAATGACAAATGTACAAAGTAACATCATGAGCACACCATAACAGACCGGAAATACAATAAACAATCACTCACAAACAAACATGTGGAACAGAGGGTTAAATAATAAACAGATAATTTGGGTGAGTGAAACCAGGTGTGTAAGACTAAGACAAAACAAATGGAAAATGAAAAGTGGAACAGCGGTGGCTAGAAGGCCGGTGACGTCGACTGCCGGACGCCGCCTGAACAAGGAGAGGGACCGACTTCGGCGGAAGTTGTGACATTAAGGGCAAATAAATCATATTTGTCATTATCATTTATCATATGGCCAGGATATGCAACAAACTTCACACCACCTATGAAGGTGGTTTGAAATGTGGCTTGAAAAATCCAATTCCATATTCTTTTTGGCTGTTCATACTGCAGGAAAAAGAACAGATTTTAATTAAATATTGAAGAAAAAAAAAGATTTTAGCCACTTCAAACTGCCAATGGAAACAGGGCTTTAGAATCCCAATGTGGAGAGCTAATCAAAGATGTATGCAAGATGTCATATATTTACTCTATAGGCTACAAGGTGTGCTTGTTCGTGTCTTTGTAAAACCAGGGAGAACTGATCAAATATTTGTCATCCACATTAAACTTTCAGACCGACTTCCAGAACTGTGGAACACGCTTTTGCTGCACTGCATCGTCAGTGGAGAAATCAGTTACCTCTGTCGGGTTGGTAGTGTGTTTGCAGTCGGTGGTTGTCGGCGCATGCATTGGGAATAAGGGATACTTCCACCAAGACACTGAGCACTATGCACTGCTTGTCCAACAAAGTCTAAAAGGATATTAGAGATGTGCGCTGAATATGTCTTTCAGTATTTACATGGAATATTCCCCTTCACATCATCTTTGATTCATTTTTTTTATACACACAAACACCACACACAAATGTTCCTGGAGTTCAATATAATTTTAACACATTTTAAATTGTGTGGTTACTGTTTGTCACATTTCCTCTCTAAGAGTGGCCTTAGTATAGGCTTTATTCACATAACATAACTGTTAACATAACATAACTGTTTTTATCTCCTTTCTTGAACACACACAAGCCACTGCACTTTTACAACCACTGTAGCAAATTGGAGCTTTGAAATGGTTTCTAATTTCCAGATCTTCAACGGTTCCCTGTTAAGCCAAAAACACATTCACGGAGGCTTTGTAGGAGAGTGAATGAAGCATCGCACTTAATGAAAGTGTTGGCCAACATTGTAAATGGCTGCCAGTGGTAAAAGCTCACTTAACTGATTCCATATATGTTATTTCAAAGTTGTGATGTCTTCACTATTATTCTACAATGTAGAAAATTGAAAAAATAAAGAAAAATCCTGGAATGAGTAGGTGTGTCCAAACTTTTGACTGGTACTTGCTTAATTCATTTGATTAATATTATGGTCTTTCTATTACATGAAAAATTAAAAACCCCCTCGGTAAATCGAAACTGTTTTGCTCTCGGAGCGCACATTGGACGTTTGGGCCGATGAATAGGGTTTATTTGAGCCTTCTGGCCTTACAACAGCAGTCAAGCACCCAAGCAAACGTTGGCTAGCTTGCTAGCTACTTCCAAATGAGGGTGGATGGTCAAATGGACAAATGATACCACTCTGACCATTTTACTCGCCCAAGCAGAGCTAGTTAAGCAGTTTCTGTGTTAACCAGAGCGTCGGTGACTGTAACTACGCTACTGGAAACAATTTAATTACGTTTTTTCGCTGATGTTTACTGATACCGGCCATATTCAATGTGTGTTGAGCGCTCGTAAATTCATTATTCTGTGCTCTGGTACACTCAGACGAGAGTGCTCTGAAATCGGAGTAGATAGCCAGATCAAATATACGAAAGCACCCGAATGTCCATTGAGAAAGCACAACGACTATACCATTTAGCTAAGCTAAGATTGACGAGAATAATTAAGTCAATAAATGTAGGGTAGTTAGATAGCCTATAGTTAATATACTGGCAAGTTTGATGTATAACTACTAACGTTAGGTAGATAGCTAACATACCGGTACATACTACTGTAATGATAAGCTATGTGGTTCGTAAGAACAGCATAGCTAACAAATTGTCAGCCAACATAACGTGTAAGGTAACTTATTTGAAAAGGGCGGGGGTGTATGCCTTATGATTAACGAGACGTGGTGTGATCATAACAACATACAGGAACTCAAGTCATTCTGTTCACCTGATCTAGAATTCCTCACAATCAAATGTCGACCGCATTATCTACCAAGGGAATTCTCTTCGATTATAATCACAGCCGTATATATTCCCCCCCAAGCAGACACATCGATGGCCCTGAACGAACTTTATCTGACTCTTTGTAAACTGGAAACCACACACCCTGAGGCTGCATTCATCGTAGCTGGGGATTTTAACAAGGCTAATCTGAAAACAAAACTCCCTAAATTCTATCAGCATATCGATTGTGCTACCAGGGCTGGTAAAACCTTGGATCATTGTTATACTAACTTCCGCGACGCATATAAGGCCCTCCCCCGCCCTCCTTTCGGAAAAGCTGACCACGACTCCATTTTGTTGCTTCCAGCCTACAAACAGAAACTAAAACAACAAGCTCTCTCGCTCAGGTCTGTTCAACGCTGGTCCGACCAATCTGATTCCACGCTTCAAGACTGCTTCGATCACGTGGATTGGGATATGTTCTGCATTGCGTCCAACAACAATATTGACGAATACGCTGATTCGGTGAGCGAGTTCATTAGAAAGTGCATTGACGATGTCGTACCCACAGCAACGATTAAAACATTCTCAAACCAGAAACCGTGGATTGATGGCAGCATTCACGTGAAACTGAAAGCGCGAAACCACTGCTTTTAACCAGGGCAAGGTGACCGGAAACATGACCGAATACAAACAGTGTAGCTATTCTCTCCGCAAGGCAATCAAACAAGCTAAGTCCCAGTATAGAGACAAAGTAGAGTCGCAATTCAACAGCTCAGACACAAGGCGTATGTGGCAGGGTCTACAGTCAATCACGGATTACAAAAAGAAAACCAGCCCCGTCGCGGACCAGGATGTCTTGCTCCCAGACAGGCTAAATAACTTTTTTGCTCGCTTTGAGGACAATACAGTGCCACTGACACGGCCCGCTACCAAAACCTGCGGGCTCTCCTTCACTGCAGCCGAGGTGAGTAAAACATTTAAACGTGTTAACCCTCGTAAGGCTGCAGGCCCAGACGGCATTCCCAGCCGCGTCCTCAGAGCATGCGCTGACCAGCTGGCTGGTGTGTTTAAGGACATATTCAATCAATCCTTATCCCAGTCTGCTGTTCCCACATGCTTCAAGAGGGCCACCATTGTTCCTGTTCCCAAGAAAGCTAAGGTAACTGAGCTAAACGACTACCACCCCGTAGCGCTCACTTCCGTCATCATGAAGTGCTTTGAGAGACTAGTCAAGGACCATATCACCTCCACCCTACCTGACACCCTAGACCCACTCCAATTTGCTTACCGACCCAATAGGTCCACAGACGACGCAATCGCAACCACACTGCACACTGCCCTAACCCATCTGGACAAGAGGAATACCTATGTGAGAATGCTGTTCATCGACTACAGCTCAGCATTTAACACCATAGTACCCTCCAAACTCGTCATCAAGCTCGAGACCCTGGGTCTCGACCCCGCCCTGTGCAACTGGGTCCTGGACTTCCTGACGGGCCGCCCCCAGGTGGTGAGGGTAGGTAACAACATCTCCACCCCGCTGATCCTCAACACCGGGGCCCCACAAGGGTGCGTTCTGAGCCCTCTCCTGTACTCCCTGTTCACCCACGACTGCGTGGCCATGCACGCCTCCAACTCAATCATCAAGTTTGCGGACGACACTACAGTGGTAGGCTTGATTACCAACAACGACGAGACGGCCTACAGGGAGGAGGTGAGGGCCCTCGGAGTGTGGTGTCAGGAAAATAACCTCACACTCAACGTCAACAAAACAAAGGAGATGATTGTGGACTTCAGGAAACAGCAGAGGGAGCACCCCCCTATCCACATCGACGGGACAGTAGTGGAGAAGGTGGAAAGTTTTAAGTTCCTCGGTGTACACATCACGGACAAATTGAATTGGTCCACCCACACAGACAGCGTTGTGAAGAAGGCGCAGCAGTGCCTCTTCAACCTCAGGAGGCTGAAGAAATTCGGCTTGTCACCAAAAGCACTCACAAACTTCTACAGATGCACAATCGAGAGCATCCTGTTGGGCTGTATCACCGCCTGGTACGGCAACTGCTCCGCCCACAACCGTAAGGCTCTCCAGAGGGTAGTGAGGTCTGCACAACGCATCACCGGGGGCAAACTACCTGCCCTCCAGGACACCTACACCACCCGATGTCACAGGAAGGCCATAAAGATCATCAAGGACAACAACCACCCAAGCCACTGCCTGTTCACCCCGCTATCATCCAGAAGGCGAGGTCAGTACAGGTGCATCAAAGCAGGGACCGAGAGACTGAAAAACAGCTTCTATCTCAAGGCCATCAGACTGTTAAACAGCCACCACTAACATTTAGTGGCCGCTGCCAACATACTGACTCAACTCCAGCCACTTTAATAATGGGAATTGATGGAATAAATATATATTGTACCACTATATTGTACCACAATGTACCACTAGCCACTTTAAACAATGCCACTTCATATAATGTTTACATACCCTACATTACTCATCTCATATGTATATGTATATACTGTACTCTACATCATCTACTGCATCTTGCCGTCTTTATGTAATACATGTATCACTAGCCACTTTAAACTATGCCACTTTATGTTTACATACCCTACATTACTCATCTCATATGTATATACTGTACTCTATACCATCTACTGCATCTTGCCTATGCCGTTCTGTACCATCACTCATTCATATATCTTTATGTACATATTCTTTATCCCTTTACACTTGTGTGTATAAAGTAGTAGTTGTGGAATTGTTAGGTTAGATTACTTGTTGGTTATTACTGCATTGTCGGAACTAGAAGCACAAGCATTTCGCTACACTCGCATTAACATCTGCTAACCATGTGTATCTGACAAATAAAATTTTATTTTATTTGATTTGATTTGACTTTATTACATTGAGTAGCAAGCTACCGCGAGGACACACTCTATCGGCTCCGCGGCTTGAGCATGCTTTTGGTGCACAGTCGCTAGCGCACTGGAATTCGGGCAAGAAGGTTCAGGGTTCGAAACCTGCTCCCTGATTGTTTCATTTGAAGTCGTGCACAATTATCAGTTTATTATTTGGTTTATATTGCCTATTCATTGTCAGTTATAGACACAGTAGTGTATTGGGACCCAAAAGCAGAATCAGTGCTCTAACTCCCCCTTGGTCGTTAGGGCAAATCTGGTCTGTGATAGGACGGGGGGGTTTCACACCTAGCTCGGCTATTGGACCATTCTTTAGTAAATGTTGAATAGTCTATTGTTCAGCTATTAGCACCCCTGAAAGTAAAAAAGTACAAATGAGGCTTCAAACAAAAAAAATATAATATTTTAGCAATCAAATATTTTGTAATAGAGCGCAAGACCTTATGCATTTTATTCCCCAAAATACTTTGAGAACAAAAAATGAATTTCAAAACAAAACTCACATTTTGAATATCGCTATCAACCATCCTCCACGTTGGCCATTATTTGTGTGTCAGTCTGTTCAGCCTTTCTTTCCGACGCAAAGGAAGTCATAGCGGACACCTACGAAGAAGGACTGTGTGATGATGGCATCTCAGGTAAGCAGCACAAGGCGTTCTTCCGTCCAACTTCTACATAGCTAGTAGTTAGCTCCTACGATTCAGTGACGGTTCATAACATTCTACATTGATACATAGATACATACATACATACATACATACATACATACATACATACATACATACATACATACATACATACATACATACATACATACATATCGTAGAATGATAAATCATGCAATTATTATTCTCAAGCTAACAAAAAACATTTAGGTACGAATGCCTGTTCTCGCCATTTTCAGTTGAATTCATCTAACTTTCTTTCATGGCAACTCCTAAGCAGGCAATTTCCTGTTTGTTTCATAGTCGATACAAAAAAAGAAACGTCCTCTCACTGTCAACTGTGTTAATTTTCAGCAAACTTAATTAATGTGTAAATATTTGTATGAACATAACAAGATTCAACAACTGAGACATAAACTGAACAAGTTCCACAGACATGTGACTAACAGAAATGGAATAATGTGTCCCTAAACAAAGGGGGGGTCAAAATCAAAAGTAACAGTCAGTATCTGTTGTGACACCCTGCTGCATGAAGTACTGCAGTGCATCTCCTCCTCATGGACTGCACCAGATTTGCCAGTTCTTGCTGTGGGATGTTACCCCACTCTTCCACCAAGGCACCTGCAAGTTCCCGGACATATCTGGGGTGAATGGCTCTAGCCCTCCTATTCCGATCCAACAGGTCCCAGATATGCTCAATGGGATTGAGACCTGGGCTCTTCACTGGCCATGGCAGAACACCGACATTCCTGTCTTGCAGGAAATCACACACAGAACGAGCAGTATGGCTGGTGGCATTGTCATGCTGGAAGGTCAGGATGAGCCTGCAGGAAGGGTACCACATGAGGGAGGAGGATGTCTTCCCTGTAACGCACGGCGTTGAGATTGCCTGCAATGACAACAAGCTTAGTCCGATGATGCTGTGCCACACCGCCCCAGACCATGACGGACCCTCCAACTCCAAATCAATCCCACTCCAGAGTACAGGCCTCGGTGTAACGCTCATTCCTTCGATGATAAACGCGAATCTGACCATCACCCCTGGTGAGACAAAACCGCGACTCGTCAGTGAAGAGCACTTTTTGCCAGTCCTGTCTAGTCCAGCGAAGGTGGGTCGCTGATGTCTGATGTCTGGTGAGGACCTGCCTTACAACAGGCCTACAAGCCCTCAGTCCAGCCTCTCTCAGCCTATTGCGGACAGTCTGAGCACTGATGGAGGGATTGCGCGTTCCTGGTGTAACTCGGGCAGTTGTTGTTGCCATCCTGTACCTGTCCCGCAGGTGTGATGTTCGGATGTACCGATCCTGTGCAGGTGTTGTTACACCTGGTCTGCCACTGCAAGGATGATCAGCTGTCTGTCCTGTCTCCCTGTAGCACTGCTTTAGGTGTCTCACAGTATGGACATTCCAATTTATTGCCCTGGCCACATCTGCAGTCCTCATGCCTCCTTGTAGCATGCCTAAGGCACGTTCATGCAGATGAGGAGGGACCCTGGACATATTTCTTTTGGCATTTTTTAGAGTCAGTAGAAAGGCCTTTTTAGTGTCTTAAGTTTTCAGAACTGTGACCTTAATTGCCTACCGTCTGTAAGCTGTTAGTGTCTTAACGGCCGTTCCACAAGTGCATGTTCATTAATTGTTTATGATTCATTGAACAAGCATGGGAAAAAGTGTTTAAACCCTTTACAATGAAGATCTGTGAAGTTATTTGGATTTTTATGAATTATCTTTGAAAGACAGGGTCCTGAAAAGTGACATTTCTTTTTTTGCTGAGTGTATAATCATATTTTATGACAGTGTAACGGTTAGCTTTTTTTACATAAGGATGAAAGAACACAGTATGCCTGTCAAGGAATGCTATTCTGATATGTCAGTTGAAGAGTTAGACCAGAAAGTCAGGGCCATTAAGGCAAGGATGCCCCATGCGGGCTTTAGAATGGTCAAAGGAAGTCACCAAGCATTGGGCCATCGTGTACAATGGTGAAAAGTTAGGGAGTCTTTGCAGCGTGTAGATGGTGCAGGTATCATTGCCAGAATGATCCAGTTTTGTTGCATTGCTCGGCAAAAATACTCTGTTTCTGCTCCCCTGTCTCTCTTCCACATTGATACAAATCATAAATTGATGAGGTACGAAGATGTATAATGTCATGGTCATATCTCAGTTATTGTTTTCATATCTACAAAAAATAAACTGTTTTCTTTGCTTTGAGTGCGAGCTGATCAAGGGGTCAAAATGTAGATATTGCCAGATGTATGTTCACTGTCCGAGGAACAGGCCGTGGAAGCTTTATTGCTGGCAAAAGTGTCATTAACCAGAGGTAATTAAAATGTTCTTTGTTCTTTTTCTCTCTTTCTCTCTGTCTGTCTTGTTGTACATGGAACCTGTCTCTTAACTAAAAAAACCTTAAGATGTCAGCTGCTAATTTCAAGATTTACACCACATTAACACTCAGCCATTTTCACTGGACTATCAAGCCCCTGTTGCTGCCAAATTTATCGTCACTAATATAGATTTGTTTCTTTTGAGCATTCCAGATTCAGCAGGTGGTCATTGTTCCTGACATCCCATGCCCCCTGTCTACTGAGAATCTTGCTGTGCTGTAACGTCAAGTGAACTCTACCACTGACTCCTCCCCCTCCTCTTCGAGTAGTTATGAGTCTCCAGCCTTTTAAGGCGGAAATCCTCCCACACGATGTAGGATATTGTTTTAGCCCCAGTGCAACTATTGATAATGGCAAACATTTGAATTTTTTTGAGGATGGTGAAAGGGGGGGCAGGTAGCCTAGTTGTTAGATCGTTGGACCAGTAACCGAAAGGTTCCTAGATCGAATCCCTGAGCTGACAAGGTAGAAATCTGTCGTTCTGACAGTTAACCCACTGTTTCTAGGCCGCCATTGTAAATAATAATTTGTTCCTAACTGACTTGCTTCGTTAAATAACAAGAAAAAAGGACAGCAGGCCCAGCTATCAAAGTGAGAGAGTAGGCTATTCTGGATAGAGCAGGTACGTTTGTGTATTCTATTTCTTGTTAGATTTTCTGTCCTCAGATGCAGAGAGCTGTGAAAGCCTGTCTGCAGATTAACTTCTTATGGCTGGGGGGCAGTATTGAGTATCTTGGATGAATAAGGTGACCAGAGTAAACTGCCTGCTGCTCAGGCCCAGAAGCTAAGATATGCATATTATTAGTAGATTTGGATAGAAAACACTCTATGTCTGTGAGTATAACAGAACTCATATGGCAGACAAAAACCTGAGAAAAAATCCAACCAGGAAGTGGGAAATCTGAGGTTTGTAGTTTTTCAACTCGTTGCCTATCCAAGATACAGTGGAAAATGGTCCGATTGCACTTCCTAAGGCTTCCACTAGATGTCAACAGTCTTTAGAACCTTGTTTCAGGCTTCTATATATGCATATATTAGCTTCTGGGCCTGAGTAGCAGGAAGTTTACTCTGGCCACGCTTTTCATCCCAACGGGAAAATGCTGCCCCCTATCCCAAACAGATTGTCTGATGGCCTTGAGATAGAAGCTGTTTTTCAGTCTTTCAGTCCTAGCTTTGATGCACCTGTACTGTCCTCGCCTTCTGGATGATAGCGGGGTGAACAGGCGGTGAACAGGCAGTGGCTCGGGTGGTTGTTGTCCTTGATGATCTTTTTGGCCTTCCTGTGACATCGGGGCCTTCCTGTGACACACTCCGAGGGCCCTCACCTCCTCCCTGTAGGCCGTCTCGTCGTTGTTGTTAATCAAGCCTACCACTGTAGTGTCATCTGCAAACTTGATGATTGAGTGGGAGGCGTGCATGGCCACACAGTCATGGGTGAACAGGGAGTACAGGAGAAGTCTAAGAACGCACCCTTGAGGGGCCCCAGTGTTGAGGATCAGCGGGGTGGAGATGTTGTTTCCTACCCTCACCACCTGGGGGCGGCCCTTCAGGAAGTCCAGGACCCAGTTGCACAGGCCGGGGTCGAGACCCAGGGTCTCGAGCTTAATGACGAGTTTAGAGGGTACTATGGTGTTAAATGCTGAGCTGTAGTCGATGGACACCATTCTTACATAGGTATTCATCTTGTCCAGGGCAGTGCAGTGTGATTGCGATTGCATCGTCTGTGGACCTATTGCGGCGGTAAGCAAATTGGAGTGGGTCTAGGGTGTCAAGTAGGGTGGAGGTGATATGGTCCTTGACTAGTCTCACAAAGCACTTCATGATGACGGAAGTGAGTGCTACTGGGCGATAGTCATTTAGTTCAGTTACCTTAGCTTTCTTGGGAACAGGAACAATGGTGGCCCTCTTGAAGCATGTGGGAACAGCAGACTGGGATAAGGTTTGAATGAATATGTCCATAAACACACCAGCCAGCTGGTCTGCACATGCTCTGAGGACGTGGCTATGGATGCCGTCTGAGCGGCAGCCTTGCGAGGGTTAACACATTTAAATGTTTTACCCATGTTGGCTGCGGCGAAGGAGAGCCCGCAGGTTTTGGTAGCGGGCCGTGTCGGTGGCACTGTATTGTCCTCAAAGCGAGCAAAGAAGTTGTTTAGTTAGTCTGGGAGCAAGACATTGTGGTCCGCAATGGGGCTGGTTTTCTTTTTGGAGTCCATGATTGACTTTAGACCCTGCAACATACTTCTTTTGTCTGAGCCGTTGAATTGCGACTCTACTTTGTCTCTATACTGACGCTTAGCTTGTTTGATTGCCTTGCGGAGGGAATAGCTACACTGTTTGTATTCGGTCATGTTTCCGGTCGCCTTGCCCTGATTAAAAGCAGTGGTTCGCGCTTTCAGTTTTGCGCGAATGCTGCCATCAATCCATGGTTTTTGGTTGGGGAAGGTTTTAATAGTCGCTGTGGGTACAACATCACCGATGCACTTGCTAAAAAACTCGCTCAACGAATCAGCGTATTCATCAATGTTATTGTTCGACGCTATGCGGAACATATCCCAGTCCACATGATCGTAGCAATCTTGAAGCGTGGAATCAGATTGGTCGGACCAGTGTTGAACAGACTGTTTTAGTTTCTGTCTATAGGCTGGGAGCAACAAAATGGAGTCGTGTTCAGATTTTCCAAAAGGAGGGCAGGGGTGAGCTTTGTATGCGTTGCGGAAGTTAGAATAACAATGATCCAGGGTTTTGCCAGCCCGGGTCGCGCATTCGATATGCGCGACAATAAATAATAAATGCAATAAATGCAGCCTCAGGATATGTGGTTTCCAGTTTACATAGAGTCCAATGAAGTCCTTTCAGGGCCATCGATGTGTCTGTTTGGGGGGATATACACGACTGTGATTATAATCGAAGACAATTCTCTTGGTAGATAATGTTGTCAGGATTTAATTAGTAGGAATTCTAGGTCAGGTGAACAAAAGGACTTGAGTTCCTGTATGTTGTTATGATCACACCACGTCTCGTTAATCATAAGGCATACACCCCCGCCCTTCTTCTTACCAGAGATATGTTTGTTTCTGTCGGCGCAATGCGTGAAGAAATCAGGTGGCTGTACCAACTCTGATAACGTATCCCGAGTGAGCCATGTTTCTGTGAACCAAAGAATGTTACAATCTCTGATGTCTCTCTGGAAGGCAACTCTTGCTCGGATTTCTTCTACCTTGTTGTCAAGAGACTGGACATTGGCGAGTAGCATACTCTGCGACCCAAAACAACGGCGCCGCAGATGGAGCGGTCTTCTGGTTAGGCTCTGTAGACGGGCACATCGCTCACCACTCCGTCTGGCCCTTCTGCGACGCCGTTGTCGTCATCATTGCTTTGCACAAAAAGGGCTTCACAGGCAAGGATATTGCTGCCAGTAAGATTGCACCTAAATCATCCATTTTTTGGATCATCAAGAGCATCAAGGAGAGCGTTTGAATTGTTATGAAGAAGGCTTCAGGGCGCCCAAGAAAGTCCAGCAAGCGCCAGGACCGTCTCCTAAAGTTGATTCAGCTGCGGGATCGGGGCACCACTAGTACAGAGTTTGCTCAGGAATGGCAGCAGGCAGGTGTGAGTGCATCTGCACGCACAGTGAGGCCAAGACTTTTGGAGGATGGCCTGGTGTCAAGAAGGGCAGAAAAGAAGCCATTTCTCTCCAGGAAAAACATCAGGGACAGACTGATATTCTGCAAAAGGTACAGGGATTGGACTGCTGAGGACTGGGGTAAAGTCATTTCCTCTGATGAATCCCCTTTACGATTGTTTTGGGCATCCGGGAAAAAGCTTGCCCGGAGAAGACAAGGTGAGCTCTATCGTCAGTCCTGTGTTATACCAACAGTAAAGCATCCTGAGACTTCATGTGTGGGGTTGCTTCTCAACCAAGGGAGTGGGCTCACTCACAATTTTGCCTAAGAACACAGCCATGAATAAAGAATGGTACCAACACATCCTCCGAGAGCAACTTCTCCCAACCATCCAGGAACAGTTTTGTGACGAATAATGCCTTTTCCAGCATGATGGAGCATCTTGTCATAAAGCAAAAGTGATACCTAAGTGGCTCGGGGAACAAAACATCAATATTTTCGGTCCATGGCCAGGAAACTCCCCAGACCTTAATCCCATTGAGAACGTGTGGTCAATTTTCAAGAGGCGGGTGGACAAACAAAAACCCACAAATTCTGACAAACTACAAGCATTGATTATGCAAGAATGGGCTGCCATCAGTCAGGATGTGGCCCAGAAGTTAATTGACAGCATGCCAGGGCAGATTGCAGAGGTCTTGAAAAAGAAGGGTCAACACTGCAAATATTGACTCTTTGCATCAACTTCATGTAATTGTCAATAAAAGCCTTTGACACGTATGAAATGCTGTTAATTATACTTCAGTATTCCATAGTAACATCTGACAAAAAATATCTAAAGACACTGAAGCAGCAAACTTTGTGGTAATTAATATTTGTGTCATTCTCATTTTTTGGCCATGACTGTACATAAAAAACAAAATACTGCATAGTTTCCTAGGAACGCGAAGCTAGGTGGCCTTCTCTGTCGGCGCCAGAAGTTTCCTGGTATTGGATATGACTGAAAAAGAATGTCACAGAGATTCATACCTGAACCGCACCTTTATTTGCCAAGGAAGAGTACATAATCAGTGACTTTATTCAATGTACAGGCTACAATGTGGGGAACTCATGCGTGGAATTAACTACAGTTCATGTATACAGGACTTGCATCCTTGGCACAATAAAGTTATTATATTCTTCTCAATCCATAGGCTTCATACAACAACTATACAACAACTATGATAGCTGAGGCTCATTGATAGGTTCTGAACTAATATTCATGACAAACGTTTTAGGGTGCATACACAGATCGGCTACATACTGTAGCTAGCTACACATCCATAGGCATACAGTTATTTTTATCCTCCACTACACAATAAGCAAATAAATAGTTAGCTAGCTATGTTACTTCAGCTGTATTGCATGGCAAATATGAGCAAGGCAAGCTAACACAATTTTACATTAAATTTGCAGTTAATGCTTTAGCTAGCTAGATTAATTACATCCTCTGTTTCACAAGACAATAGCCTGGTTTGCTGGTTTCTCAGGAGTCGCTAAAACATATTTTCTACAAATGTGTTTACTTACAGACAGTACAAGTCTCCTCAAGGCCGAAACTGATGAGTGAAGACTGAACATCTTCAGTGGTTACGGATTGGATAGACACATTTCCGAGACATTTCTACATTTCCTAGACACATCCCAAAACCTAAACTAGCATTCACCAGGATCATTATATCATATCACACCTTTTCAGGATTTTTTATTTCAACCAGAAAATGTGTTTGGCCACCCCCTTGTTCAGGCTCATTAACCCTGGAAAGTGTGCTGAAAGGTGGACTGAGTGGGTGAGCTCCCAGCACCTTGGTGTGCTTTTAAGAAGTGCTAAAGCATTATGATTGTCCAGAGGAGAATGCCGGGTGATAATTGAGAAGCTAATGGTCATTGAGAGAATGTACTATCTCTCTGTTAAATATAGCCATGGTTAGGTCCAATCACCCTGAGGTTCATCTTTTTCCCACAACGTCCGGATATTTTTCTGACACTTTTTCTGACACACATATTCTGACCAAATAACTATTCATAAACATAACTAAAAAATACATGTTGTATAGGAAATGATAGATACACTAGTTCTTAATGCAATCGCCGTGTTAGAATTCTAAAAATAACTTCATTACGATATGCAGTTTACGTTATGGCGAGAGAGTACCCAAAACCTGGCCGCAAACGACTAGTTCACATGTACGACATATATATGAAATAACATCATAAAATGGGTCCTACTTTTGATGATCTTTCATCAGAATGTTGTACAAGGGGTCCTTTGTCGGGAACAATCGTTGTTTGGATTTAGAACGGCCTTTTTCCCTCTCGATTTAGCAAGCACACTTGCCAAGTGGCGCGAATCTCTCCATCGTCGACAAACAAAGAGAACGGAACACGGCAAAACTCCCGAAAAAATTTCAATAATCTGATTAAATTATATTGAAAAAACATACTTTACGATGATATTGTCACATGTATCAAATAAAATCAAAGCCGGAGATATTAGTCGTCCATAACGACAGCTTATCAGAAGGCAAATCCAGGTCCCTTGACGCGCTCTCCAGAAAACAGGAAACTGGTGACACGTCATACAAAGAGCATTTATTCGAGGCCAGATCAAGTTACACACTCCATTTCTTCTCTCACTGCTTGTTGACATCTAGTGGAAGACGTATGAAGTGCACCTAAACGAATAAATATCAAGGACTTTAATAGGCAGGCCCTAGAAGAGAGCATCGATTTCAGATTTTCCACTTCCTGTCAGGAAGTTTGCTGCAAAAGGAGTTCTGTTTTACTCAGAGATATAATTCAAATGGTTTTAGAAACTAGAGAGTGTTTTCTATCCAATAGTAATAATAATATGCATATTGTACGAGCAAGAATTGAGTACGAGGCAGTTTAATTTGGGAACGAAATTATTACAAAGTGCAAATAGCACCCCCTATTGACAAAAGGTTAACAAGTCCAATACAGCAAATGAAAGGTACACATCTTGTGAATCCAGCCAACATGTCCGATTTTTAAAATGTTTTACAGGGAAAACAGCACGTATATTTATGTTAGCTCACCACCAAATACAAAAAAGGACAGACATTTTTCACAGCACAGGTAGCATGCACAAAGCCAACCTAACTAACCAAGAACCAACCAAACTAACCAACAAACAACTTCATCAGATGACATTCTTATAACATGTTATTCAATAAATCTATGTTTTGTTCGAAAAATGTGCATATTTCAGGTATAAATCATAGTTTACATTGCAGCTACAATCAGAAATTGCACCGAAAGCAGTCAGAATAATTACAGACACCAACGTCAAATACCTAAATACTCATCATAAAACATTTCTGAAAAATACATAGTGTACAGCAAATGAAAGACAGGCATCTTGTGATTCCAGCCAATATTTCCGATTTCTTAAGTGTTTTACAGCGAAAACACAATATAGCGTTATATTAGCTTACCACAATAGCCAGAAACACAAGCCATTCCCCAGCAGTAAAAGTTAGCGATCGTAACAAACCAGCAAAAGATATATATTTTTGACTAACCTTGATAAGCTTCATCAGATGACAGTCCTATAACATCAGGTTATACATACACTTATGTTTTGTTCGAAAATGTGCATATTTAGAGCTGAAATCAGTGGTTATACATTGTGCTAACGTAGCATCTTTTCCCACAACGTCCGGATATTTTTCTGACACTTTTTCTGACACACATATTCTGACCAAATAGCTATTCATAAACATAACTAAAAAATACATGTTGTATAGGAAATGATAGATACACTAGTTCTTAATGCAATCGGCGTGTTAGAATTCTAAAAATAACTTCATTACGACATCCAGCTTAGGTATAGCGAGAGAGTACCCAAAAGCTGGGCGCAAACGACTAGCACAACATGTTCGACAGATATATGAAATAGCATCATAAAATGGGTCCTACTTTTGCTGATCTTTCATCAGAATGTTGTACAAGGGGTCCTTTGTCGGGAACAATCGTTGTTTGGTTTTAGAACGGCCTTTTTCCCTCTCGATTTAGCAAGCACACTTGCCAAGTGGCGCGAATCTCTCCATGTCAACAAACGGAAGAGAACGGAACACGGCAAAACTCCCGAAAAATGTTCAATAATCTGATTAACCTGTTTGGGCTGCAAGGGGCAGTATTGAGTAGCCAGATAAAAGGTGCCCATTTCAAACGGCCTCGTACTCAATTCTTGCTCGTACAATATGCATAGTATTATTACTATTGGATAGAAAACACTCTCTAGTTTCTAAAACCGTTTGAATTTTTTCTCTGAGTGAAACAGAAGTCATTCTGCAGCACACTTCCTGACCAGGAAGTGGAAAGTCTGAAACCGAGGCTCTCTTCTACTTCCTGCCTATAAATGGTCATGAGATCTATTAGTATACATGCACGTCATACACCTTCCCCTGGGTGTCAAGAGGCTGTGAGAGAAGAAATGAGGTGATTATCTTGGTCTGAGATGGAACACATCATCTTGGAATGACGTGTCCACCATTTTCGGTACTCTGAAGAGCGCGAGGTGGACAGTGGGATTGCCTTTTGTTTAGCTGCCGTTATAGGCGACTATTATCTCCGGCTTTGATTTTATTTGATACATGTCACCATATCATCGTAAAGTATGTTTTTTCAATATAGTTTCATCAGATTATTGAAAATTTTTCGGGAGTTTTGCCGTGTTCCGTTCTCTTCCGTTTGTTGACATAGAGAGCGTCGTGCCACTCGGCTAGTGTGCATGCTAAATGAAGAGGGAAAGTTGCCGTTCTAAATCCAAACAACGACTGTTCTGGACAAAGGACACCTTGTCCAACATTCTGATGGAAGATCATGCAAAAGTAAGAAACATTTTATGATGCTATTTCATATATCTGTCGTAGATGTGAACTGGTCGTCGGCGCCCAAGTGTTTCTGGCTATTGTGCTAAGCTAATATAACGCTACATTTTGTTTTCGCTGTAAAACACTTAATAAATCGGAAATATTGGCTGGAATCACAAGATGCCTGTCTTTCATTTGCTGTACACTATGTATTTTTCAGAAATGTTTTATGATGAGTAATTAGGTATTTGACGTTGGTGTCTGTAAGTTTTATGGCTGCTTTCGGTGCAATTTCTGATTGTAGCTGCAATGTAAACTATGATTTATACCTGAAATATGCACATTTTTCTAACAAAACATATGCTATACAATAAATATGTTATCAGACTGTCATCTGATGAAGTTGTTTCTTGGTTAGTGGCTATTTATATCTTTATTTGGTCGAATTTGTGATAGCTACTGATGGAGTAAAAAACTGGTGGAGTAAAAAAAGTGGTGTCTTTTGCTAACGTGGTTAGCTAATAGATTTACATATTGTGTCTTCCCTGTAAAACATTTAAAAAATCGGACATGTTGGCTGGATTCACAAGATGTGTACCTTTCATATGCTGTATTGGACTTGTTAATGTGTGAAAGTTAAATATTTTAAAAAATATATATTTTGAATTTCGCGCCCTGCACTTGAGCTGGCTGTTGTCATAAGTGTACCGGCGTCAGGCTGCAGCCATAAGAAGTTAAACTATATTGAAAAAACATACTTTGCGATGATATTGTCACATGTATCAAATAAAATCAAAGCCGGAGATATTAGTCGTCCATAACGACAGCTTATCAGAAGGCAAATCCAGAACCCTTGACGCGCTCTCCAGAAAACAGGAAACTGGTGACACGTCATACAAAGAGCTATTATACGAGCCCAGATCAAGTTACACACTCCATTTCTTCTCTCACTCCTTGTCGACATCTAGTGGAAGACGTATGAAGTGCATCTAAACGAATAAATATCAAGGACTTTAATAGGCAGCCCCTAGAAGAGAGCATCGATTTCAGATTTTCCACTTCCTGTCAGGAAGTTTGCTGCAAAAGGAGTTCTGTTTTACTCACAGATATAATTCAAATGGTTTTAGAAACTAGAGAGTGTTTTCTATCCAATAGTAATAATAATATGCATATTGTACGAGCAAGAATTGAGTACGAGGCCGTTTGAAATGGGCACCTTTTATCCGGCTACTCAATACTGCCCCTGCAGCCCAAACAGGTTAAATAACTTCTTAGATTTGATCGAGACATTATACATCTTCGGACCTTATCAATTTATGATTTGTATCAATGTGGAAGAGAGACAGGGGAGCAGGAACAGAGTATTTTTGCAGAGCAATTCAACAAAGCTGGATCATCCTGGCAATGATACCTGCACCATCTACACGCTGCAAAGACTCCCTAACTCTTCACCATTGTACACGATGGCCCATTGCTTGGTGACTTCCTTTGACCATTCTAAAGCCCGCATGGGGCATCCTTGCCTTAATGGCCCTGACTTTCTGGTCTAACTCTTCATCTGACCCCAGTCCTAGACAGGTTAATGCTGAGTTTGGGGGACTTGGGGTGCTCAGGAAACTGGGGTGGTTTCAAAAAGGCGCTGTCTCACATGTTCTCGGAAGCTGTTGTCGATCCTGAATGCCAACGTTAATCAGGGACTCTAGGTCCTCTCCCAGTTCCCGAAAGGCAAGTTCATCCTTGATGGAGTTAGAAAAACCTTGGTGGAAAGCGGTGACCAGCTTTTCCGTTTTCCACCCACTCTCGGCGGCAAGGGTGCAGAACTCAATGGCGAAGTCAGTCACTGGTTAGGCCCCTTGGCGGATATTGAACAGCCGGCTGGCCACTTCTCGTCCGCCGACTGGGTGGTCGAAGACTCATTACATCTCGGCAGTGAAGGCCAATATGGAGCAGCAGGATGGTGGCTGCTGTTCCCACACTGCCTTTGCCCACGCCAGGGCCTTGTCCGAGATGATGTAGGCGATCATGGCCCAATCGGTGTGGAACGAGGAGGGTTGTAGATCGAACACCAGAGAACACTGAGTGAGGAACCCCTTGCATCCTCCCCGGTGGCCGTCATACTGCTCTGGTGTGGGGACCTTGGGTTCCCGGTGCAGGTTCCCTGGAGGAACTACGGCGACGCCTGTAGCACTGGGCAAAGAGACTTGGCCATTGGCTCCTCCTGGGTTGGAGACGTGCCATGGTTGGAGGGAATTGGTAAGTGCCCAGAGGGTCTCTAGGATTTGGGAAACTTGTCCTTGCTGCCATTCCAACAGTGCTTATTGGTGGGTTATCACATTCCTTGATCAGGGTAATCTCTGCTGGGTCCATGTTTAGTCAGAAGCCAACATGGCAACCGAAATTATGCTTCTGCGAAGAGAACAGAAAACACACCACTTTTAAAAGGGGAAATCATAATGAAGAAATAGGGCCGTCTCTGCCACCCTCTGGTGACAGGAGGAACCATGACAGCCTCAGCTTTTACATCCAATGAAGTCTTTATCATAATGACATCTCTCACATCAAACGTTTTTTTCTCAGAGGAGTGAAGTTAAACGTGATGCTTGCTCAGACAAGAGGAGGGTAAACAGCTTTCTCAGAGTAAGAACGACATCTAGAAATATGTCTTTGTGGTTGTTGAGCAAACATGGGCAACAAGCAACCATCTGAGAGGCCAGACAAAACAGTACGCCCATGAAACGATCACTTTCTATTGTCGTCTTGTTACAACATCGACGTGACATGAGACATCCACTCTCTAGTTTTGTAATGATATAGATGTGACACATCAAAGGTGTTAATAGTTGTATGTTTGGTCTGTTTGTGTTGTGTTAAGTATCAAATATAATTTTATTTGTCACATGCGCCGAATACAACAGGTGTAGGTAGACCTTATAGTGAAATGCTTACTTCAAATTTTAAAAAAATTGTCACATACACATACACAGCAGATGTTATTGTGGGTGTAGTGAAAGGCTTGTGTTTCTAGCTCCAACAGTGCAGTAATATCTAACAATTCACAACAATGCATACAATACACACAACCTAAAAATAAAATAATGGAATTAAGGAATATATAAATATTAAGATGAGCAATGTCGGAGTGGCATAGACTAAAATATAGTAGAATAGAATACAGTATAAACATATGAGATGAGTAAAGAAAAATATGTAAACATTATTAAAGTGGCCAATGATTTCAAGTCTATTTATATGGGACAGCAACCTCTAAGGTGCAGGGCTACGTAACCGGGTGGAAGCTGCCTAGTGATGGCTATTTAACAGTCTGATGGCTTTGAGAAAGAAGCTGTTTATCAGTCTCTCGGTCCCAGCTTTGATGCACCTGTACTGACCTCACCTTCTGGATGATAGCGGGGTGAACAGTCAGTGGCTCAGGTATTTGTTGTCCTTGATGATCTTTTTGGCCTTCCTGTGATATCGGGTGCTGTAGGTGTCCTGGAGGGCAGGTATTCTTCCCCCGGTGATGCGTGGGGCAGTTGCCATACCAGGGGGTGATACAGCCCCGACAGGATGCTCTCAATTGTGCATCTGTAAAAGTTGGGAGGGTTTACAGGGAGTACAGGAGGGGGCTGAGCACGCACCCTTGTGGTGACAGTGTGTTGAGGATCAGTGAAGTGGAGGCGTTGTTTCCTACCTTCACCACCTGGGGGGCAGCCCGTCAGGAAGTCCAGGACCCAGTTGCACAGGACGGGGTTCAGACCCAGGGCCCTGAGCTTAATGATGAGCTTGGAGGGTACTATGGTCTTGAATGCTGAGCTATAGTCAATGAACAGCATTCTTACATAGGTATTCCTCTTGTCCAGATAGGAAAGGGCAGTGTGCAGTGCAATGGCGATTGCATCTTCTGTGGATCTATTGGGTCGGTGAGCAAATTGAAGTGGCTCTAGGGTGTCAGGTAAGGTAGAGGTGATATGATCCTTAACTAGCATCTCAAGCATTTCATGATGACAGAAGTGAGTGCTAAGGAGCTATAGTCATTAATTTAGTTACCTTTGCTTTCCCGCTAACGGGATCGATATGACAACAGCCAGTGGAAGTGCAGGGCGCCAAATTCAAACAACAGAAATCTCAAAATTAAAATTCTTCAAACATACAAGTATTTTACACCATTTTAAAGATACACTTGTTGTTAATCCCACCACAGTGTCCGATTTCAAAAAGGCTTTACAGCGGAAGCACACCAAACGATTATGTTAGGTCAGCTACAAGTCACAGAAAAACACAGCCAAAGAGAGGAGTCACAAAAAGCAGATATAGAGATCAAATTAATCACTAACCATTGATGATCTTCACCAGATGACACTCATAGGACTTCATGTTACACAATACATGTATGTTTTGTTCGATAAAGTTCATATTTATATCCAAAAATCGCAGTTCACATTGGCGCGTTATGTTCAGTAATGTTTTGTTTCCAAAACATCCGGTGCTTTTGCAGAGAGCCACATCAATTTACAGAAATACTCATTATAAATGTTGATGAAAATGTAAGTGTTATACATGGAATTATATATCCATTACCGCTGTGTCAGATTTCAAACAAACTTTACGGAAAAAGCAAACCATGCAATAATCTGAGTACGGCGCTCAGACACAAACCAAGCCATACAGGTACCCGCCATGTTGTGGAGTCAACACAAGTCAGAAATAGCATTATAAATATTCACATACCTTTGATGATCTTCATCAGAATACACTCCCAGGAATCCCAGTTCCACAATAAATGTTTGTTTTGTTCGATAAAGTCCATAATTTATGTCCAAATACCTCCTTCTTGTTCGCGCGTTTAGTTCACAAATCCAAATTCATGAGGCTAGGTACAGACGAAAAGTCAAAAATGTCTATTACAGTTCGTAGAAACATGTCAAATGATGTATAGAATCAATCTTTCGGATGTTTTTAACATAAATATTCAATAATGTTTCATAAGGAGAATTCCTTTGTCTTTAGAAATGCAATGGAACGCAGCTAACTCTCACGGGCGGCGTGAGACTGAGCTCATGGCACTCTGCCAGACCTCTGGTTGAAACAGCTCTCATTCTCTCCTCCTTCACAGTAGAAGCCTCAAACGGTTCTAAAGACTGTTGACATCTAGTGGAAGTCTTAGGAAGTGCAATCGGACCAAATTTACACCATATCTTGGATAGGCAAAGAGTTGAAAAACTACAAACCTCAGATTTTAGAAACTTCAGGGTGTTTTCTATCCAAAGCTACTAATAATATGCATATCTTAGCTTCTGGGCCTGAGTAGCAGGCAGTTTACTCTGGGCACCTTATTCATCCAAGCTATTAAATACTGCCCCCCAGCCATAAGACGTTAATTGTCTTACGGACTAACTACAGTTTGTATTTGTCCATGTTCCCAGTCACCTTGGGAATATGGCCAAGTCCACTCCGAATACTTCTTCTCTGTCGGCGGTGTTTTGGACCAGCTTCTGGAATCGTTTCAATTGTCCTAATAACTACTTTATTTAGGAATGTTTTACTTGTATTGACTGTGATATGTGGCTGTTTTATGTACCTTAGTTGAATGCACTGACTGTAAGTAGCTCTCGATAAGGGTGTCTGCTAAATTACTAAAATGTAAATATAGCTGTACCAAAAGTGTACATTATATTTTACAGAGCATTCAGTGCTCATGGTTAGTCTTTGAAACCTTTCAAATTGTCTTAAACAACGCTCCATTTAACAACTGAAAAATGCTCATCTGTCTACTTTTCTGTTCTTTTGAGAATATCGAGGTACATTATAGCATTTTGTAGTCAATTGCCCTTTAAAGTAGCCCTTTACTTGTGTATTTGTGTAGTATGTGCATCCACGGTTTGTGTGCGTGTGTGTGTGTGGGTGGGTTGGTTCTGCCTCGACAAAAGTGCAAATCTCTACAGTGCTTGCATCATAATTTACTTACCACAGCCATTCATTATTTACAATAAAGGACCTAAAAATGGATCTCCAGGAAAAAAGTTATTCTGGTTCATTCCAAGACCAAGGCAGAGTGTCTGAACACAGAGAAATGTGTCACGGAAGGCCAGAAAACAATCTCTGCCACAATGCCTCTGCCTCATCATGCACAATGGAGACAGATGCCAAGAGTACAAAAGCACAACAAAATGGTGGAAAGGAATTACATACATTCATTGTTAATCATAAAGCAGGCAAGCGAGACAACACATCGCGTTAGGTCATCCCTGCAGACCGTAAAATAATGTAGCGAGTGAGAAAGAAATGTATTTTCTTCTTAAGATATAAGCTATGAGATCAATATGTGAGGCAATACCTGGCATTAAAATGAATGGACCTCCGTCAAAATAACCTCCAATTGACCATATAATACATGTCAGTTCTGAATAAATGATGGGCATCAGATGCCATGTAATGCCAATGTTGACCTTTCAAATGGGTCCCTCAAGTGTCACCAAGTCCTATAACAATATTGTGTCTTAGCTCTTGTACAGCTCATGTGTATGTGTTTAAATGACTGCATATCCACGACATACCCTGCACATTGAGAGAAACTGTCAGACACACTAGGCTGACCAAACACAAGTTTGACAGCTATACATTGAAAAGATCTTGGATCGATACTCTTTGCACTTTCGGAAGTTTAGTCATTTCATTTTCGTCTGTTTCTCAAACTAGACACTCTAATGTACTGGTTAGAGCCAGTTTGCGCTGTTCTGTGAAGGGAGTAGTACACAGCGTTGTACGAGATCTTTAGTTTCTTGGCAATTTCTCGCATGGAATAGCCTTCATTTCTCAGAACAAGAACAGACTGATGAGTTTCAGAAGAATGTGCTTTGTTTCTGGCCATTTTGAGCCTGTAACCCACAAATGCTGATGCTCCAGATAGTCTAAAGAAGGACAGTTTTATTGCTTAAAGGCTTCTTAGAGTTATGACTCATGAGACTTAAGTACGGTTTAGTATATAATTGTAACTTAGAATTACATTCTCTAATGCACCTGGCTTAAGCTACCTGAAGCTTTCTTAATCATAGTTATATAGGCAGACATAGGAAATAGCTACGGATAGTGGGAAGCAAACCCCCGTCTTGAGTCAATACTGCCATCTATTGGTAAACATAAATATACCAGGTTACTACACAAACATAATTGCAAAAGGGTTTTCTAATGATCAATTAGCCTTTTAAAATTATAAACTTGGATTAGCTAACACAACGTGCCATCGGAACACAGGAGTGATGGTTGCTGATAATGGGTCTCTGTACGCCTATGTAGATATTCCAGCTACAATAGTCATTTACAACATTAACGATGTCTACACTGTATTTCTGATCAATTTAATGTTATTTTAATGGACAAAATAATTAGCTTTTCTTTCAAAAACAAGGACATTTCTAAGTGACCCCAAACATTTGAATGATAGTGTACATTTATTGTTTAAAGCAAAACTACCAAAACTATTGCTGATGGTGAACCTGAACAATCAAAATCAAATTTATTGTAAGCTCAGCTCAGTAGGTATAGCCAGATGAGAGTTGTGTCTCCGGTAGCTTACTTTTATTCCTGTAAAATAACATTTTCAACAGCGCATAGATAAAAAATAACCTAGCAAATTAAATAGGTTGACACTCAACTAATAAAGTGTAAAGTTCTGACAAACAGAGTGAAAAAATAACGGACAACCAGTAAAAACTCAAGTTTATTTCCCCACTGGATCAAACAGCTGCAAAGACAAAGACATGTTTACACAATTACATATATTTATACCCTCCTACTTGGCAGCGTCAACTCCTTGCACATCTAGACAGCCAATACATCTCTGTTAATTGGTTCCTCTCACTGGTGTAGTGGGTGTGGAAACATATGTGTGAAATATATGTGTGACAGGACAGACTGTTCCTCCTCACTTCATCTGACCTGACCTCGGTCCAAATTCCTTACTCCTTCCTACTCCACGGCTGTCCATCCTTATCAGTGACTGAAAACAGACTGTTGCCGTTTGGCCCCCACCTTAGGAGTCATGAGATTTAACAATACCCAGTTTAAAATAACAGAATGTAAGATTTCTGCACTCCTCTTTCCTCACTCAGTAACTCTCCATACACCTAGTTCTTATCCACCCTCCATTGACACCAACATACAGTTGGAAGATTTCATACACCTTAGCCAAATACATTTCAACTCAGTCTTTCACACCTCCTGACATTTAATTCTAGTAATAATTCCCTGTCTTAGGTCAGTTAGGATCACCACTTTATTTTAAGAATGTGAAATGTCAGAATAATAGTGGAGAGCATGATTTACTTCAGCTTTTATTTGTTTCATCACATTCCCAGTGGGTTAGACGTTTACATACAATCAATTAGTATTTGGTAGCATTGACTTGAAATTGTTTAACTTGGGTCAAACGTTTCGGGTGGCCTTTCACAAGCTTCCTACAATAAGTTGGATGAATTTTGTCCCATTCCTCCTGACAGAGCTGGTGTAACTGAGTCAGGTTTGTAGGCCTCCTTGCTCGCACACGCTTTTTCAGTTCTGCCCACAAATGTTCTATGGGATTGAGATCAGGACTTTGTGATGGCCACTCCAATACCTTGACTTTGTTGTCCTTAAGCCATTTTGCCACAACTTTGGAAGTATGCTTGGGGTCATTGTTCATTTGGAAGACCCATTTGCGACCAAGCTTTAACTTCGTGACTGATGTATTGAGATGTTGCTTCAATATATCCACATCATTTTCCTACCTCATGATGCCATATATTTTGTGAAGTGCCTCAGTCCCTCCGGCAGCAAAGCATCCCCACAACATGATGCTGCCACCCCCATGCTTCATGGTTGGGATGGTGTTCTTCGGCTTGCAAGCCTCCCCCTTTTTCCTCCAAACATAACGATAGTCATTTTGGCCAAACAGTTCTATTTTTGTTTCATCAGACGAGAGGACATTTCTCCAAAAAGTACGATCTTTGTCCCCATGTGCAGTTGCAAACCGTAGTCTGGATTTTTCATGGCGGTTTTGGAGCAGTGGCTTCTTCCTTGCTGAGCGGCCTTTCAGGTTACGTCAATATAGGACTCGTTTTACTGTGGATATAGATACTTTTATACCTGTTTCCTCCAGCATCTTCACAAGGTCCTTTGTTGTTGTTCTGGGATTGATTTGCACTTTTCGCACCAAAGTACGTTCATCTCTAGGAGACAGAAAGCGTCTCCTTCCTGAGCGGTATGACGGCTGCGTGGTTCCATGGTGTTTATACTTGCGTACTATTGTTTGTACAGATGAACGTGGTACCTTCAGGCATTTGGAAATTGCTCCTAAGGATGAACCAGACTTGTGGAGGTCTACACATTTTTTTCTCATGTCTTAGCTGATTTATTTAGATTTTCTCATGATGTCAAGCAAAGAGGCACTGAGTTTGAATGTAGGCCTTGAAATACATCCACAGGTACACCTCCAATTGACTCAAATTACATAATTTTCTGGAATTTTCCAAGCTGTTGAAAGGCACAGTCAACTTAGTGCATGTAAACTTCTGACCCACTGGAATTGTGATACAGTGAATTATCTGTGTGTAAACAATTGTTTGAAAAATTACTTGTGTCATGCACAAAGTAGCAGTCCTAACCGACTTGCCAAACTATAGTTTGTTAACAAGAAATTTGTGGAGTGGTTGAAAAACAAGTTTTAATGACTCCAACCTAAGTGTATGTAATCTTCCAACTTCAACTGTATGTAGCAACATTTTAAATGGTGTATTTTACATTGGATAAAAGTAGAGACTCAGAACTAGAATATTATATATCATAACCTACAGTTGAAGAAAAATGGAAAGTAATTTTGCTTTGAAAGTTGATAAACTTGTAACACCTCACTCTGACCATTTCACTCATCCTAGCAGAGCTGGTTAGGCTGTTTTCATGTTATCCAGGGCGTTGGTGACTGTAACTGTGCTGCTGGCAACAATTTAATTACGCTTTTTTGCTGAAGTTTACTGTCACCGACCAAATTCAACAGGTGTTGAGCATTCGTAATTTCATAAGTTATTCTGTGCTCTGGCACACTCAAACGAGAGTGCTCTGAAATTGGAGAACATAGCCAGAGTGAATTTACGAACGCAGGTGGACACTCCTTCAAATTAGTAGATTCTGCTATTTTAGCCACATCTGTTGCTGACAGGTGTATAAAATAGAGCACACAGTCATAAAATCTCCATAGACAAACATTGGCAGTAGAATGGCCCATACTGAAAAGCTCAGTGACCTTCAACGTGGCACCGTCATAGGATGCCACCTTTCCAACAAGTTAGTTTATGAAATGTCTACCCTACTAGAGCTGCCCCAGTCAACTGTTAGTGCGGTTATTGTGAAGTGGAAACATCTAGGTAGTCCACACAAGCTCACAGAACGGGACCTCCAAGTGCTGAAGTGCGTAGCGTGTAAATTGTGTCCGTCCTCGGCTGCAACACTCACTACAGAGTTCCGAATTGCCTCTGGAAGCAACGTCAGCACATAAACTGTTCATCGGGAGCTTCATAAAATGGGTTTCCATGGCCGAGCAGCCGCACACAAGACTAAGATCACCATGCACAATGCCAAGCGTCAGCTGGAGTGGAGTAAAGCTTTCCTCCATTGGACTCTGGAGCAGTGGAAACGCGTTCTCTGGAGTCATGAATCACGCTTCACCATCTGGCAGTCCAACAGACAAATATGGGTTTGGCGGATACCAAGAGAACGCTACCTACCCGAATGCATAGTGCCAACTGTGAAGTTTGGTGGAGGAGGAATAATGGTCTTGGGCTGGTCGCGCTAGGCCCCTTAGTAATAGTGAAGGGAAATCTTAACGATCAGCATGCCAATGACATTCTAGATGATTCTGTACTTCCTACTTTGTGGCAACAGTTTGGGGAATTCCCTTTCTTGTTTCAGCCTGACAACGCCCACGTGCACAAAGCGATGTCCATACAGAAATGGTTTGTAGAGATCGCTGTAGAAGAACTTGACTGGCCTGCACAGAGTCCTGACCTCAACCCCATCAAACACCTTTGGGATGAATTGGAATGCCGACAGCGAGCCCGGCTTGATCGCCCAACATCAGTACACAACCTCACTAATGCTCGTGGATAAATTGAAGCAAGTCCTCGCAGCAATGTTTCAAAATCTCATGGAAAGCCTTCCCAGAAGAGTGGAGGCTGTTATAGAAGCACAGGGGGATCATGGACATTAATATGGACTTGATCCCCGCTGTGCTTCTATAACAGCCTCCACTCTTTTTGATATGATGTTTGACGAGCAGATGTCCAAATACTTTTGGTCATGTAGTGTATCTTAAACATTTGAATCCAAGACCGATGCATATCGGTGAATGTTATATCCCTACATCTCAAAATAGTAAACTAACTAGTATTTGCTCTTAACTCTAACCCCTGACACTTTAGAAACTCTACGTATACATTCACTTCTTATATGGGTCATAGCCATGCTCTGTTTGATGACTAGATAACTAAAGATATCATGGTATGTCTATTCCATAATGTATGCCGTATGCATGGTAAATTATTGCAGTTAAATTCATTTAATTATGGCAGGTATGGTTTTGGGCCTTAGCAACAGCCCAACCATGTGTTATTCAGAAAAGTGGTAGTTAACAGGCAAATGTAATAAAACCAGGTCTCTTTGTGGTCATCATAGATCCTCTCAGTAATGAACATGGTCTTTGTGGCCTTGAAACAGCAAAAAACATAAGTCTCAAACCCTCCATTTCTGAAGCTTAAAGAAATCCAATGAAGTTAGCCCGGGAGCCTTCGTACATCCCATGGATTTGGATTAGATTATTCCGTTCTCTCTCCTCCTCCTCCTTTCACACTCTGAATCAGCAAGTCCCTTCGGTAAACAAGGCAGAGTGATTTTGGATTTGCATATATCCAAAAGCTGATATTGCATTTGCGCGATAAGTGATGCTGATGCCAGTCGTTTTATCCCCATTCATGCATGCTGCCATGCATTTACCCTGATCGGGAGAGACTGGAGCGAGAGTGAATTCATGTTTTCGGGGGAAGAAAAATGCATGCCGGGCCCCTAGTGGGCCCTCGGCTGCCGACTGCGCGGATGGTTAAATTCAGAGCTGATAATGATGAACACTCATGCCCGCCACCAAGGACAAAGAATGTCAGCCGAAAGAAAGAGATCGAGATAGAAAGGGGAGGAAAAAGAGAGATAGAAATGAGAGAGAGAATTAGGGGTAGTAGAGAATAAGAGAGAAGGGGCAGATAGGAAAAAGAGGGGAGGAAGGATGGTAGAGAGAGAAAGGTAGCAAGAGAAGAGGGGAAGACAGTTAGAGAGGATCATAGGTACTGGAGAGGAGAGCTGCCACATGTCCTTCACGGTACAGTATATTTTACATTGCAGTCATTTAGTAGACGCTCTTATCCCGAGTAACTAACAGGAGCAATTAGGGTTAAGTGCCTTGCTCAAGGACACAGACTGTTCACCTAGTCGGCTTAGGGATTTGAACCAGCAACATTTCGATTACTCCTCTCTTAAACGCTAGGCTCCCTGCTGCCCAGTAGCCAGGCTGACCAAAGCCCAGAGGAGGGAGATCCAGTGGTTGAGGTTACATAGGGTGGAGGGCTGGGGAATGCATAACCAGCTGTAAACATTCAAGATTCATCTACAGAGCTGCTCCTTAAAAATGTTGAAATGTGCATGTGAAATTAAGTTACCAGAAAAAAAAGCCTTTCTGTTATGGCCACATATGTAATCCTTTCTGCCCAGTTAAGCTGAGGGCTGCTTTTTTCCTTCTTACCTCCCTTTCGCCTAGTTCCTGAGGAAATTCGGGCTGGTGGTATTTTGAATGTGAAGAGGAAAACCGATGGAGGGCACAGGCATGAATATTCCAAGTGACTATTGTTGCACATGCTTATTTTTGACGAATCTTTGTTCAGTTGGGAAACCACTTCTAATGCAGGGGAACCATCTGTTATCTGTTGCTGGTGTTTCAGAGCACAGGCGTGTGGTGTGCTCTCATTTGCGCACACACACACACGCATGCACGCACGCACGCACGCACGCACATACACACACACACACACACACACACACACACACACACACACACACACACACACACACACACACACACACACACACAGTTCCAACTGGAGCAGGCACAGCAGACAGATACAAAATTCCTATACAAAATTCAAGCTACTTTTAATTCAGTGTGGTTGTCAGATGTGCTGTAAATCTGGGGAGAGGCTGACAGGGAATATAAAAATTGTTATGTTGCCTATAAATATAGCTGGATTCTCACAGGGGAGGGATGGGCTGGAGAGAAATACATGCTGAGAGGAAGAAGAACTCCACACACACACACACACCAGCTCACCTTGAAAACAAAACATGGCCAGCCTTCATTTTCAGGAGCTATGGGAAATAATGCATTCTTGGTTGTGATTTAGTTATTGCTCAGACGCTACTATAGGCATTGTAGTAAACAATAATTTAACAATAACAATCACTTTCATACAAAATGCTGATAGTAGTAACTCCAATGTTGTGGATCTTACGGAAAGAGACTACATCAGTGGTTACTGACAAGCATCTCTCATCTCTCATTCACGTCACTTCCTCTTGAATTTGCAGACGTGTTGCTGTGCGTTTTGTTGCTGTGCGTTTTGTTGCCAACTTTACTTTGCTAGCTGACAACTTTACGTTTTTTTTTTTTTTTTTCTTCTTTTTAATTACCGTTTATATTTTTAGTTTTTCCATCGCAACTTTTTTCCCTCATTCAACTTTTTCACTCCGGACGCTTTATCTGGACATGGTTCGTCAGCACCTTCAACAGCCGAAGCTAAGTAGTAACATTAACATGATGTCTTCTAATTGCAGTCGCTGTACTCATAATATACAGGAGAACGATCGCCTTACGGCGAGGATAGCTGTGCTGCAAGCCCAGCTTCAGACGCAATCGTTAGGCAAGGGTAATTTCAGTGTAGGAAAGGAAGAAACAGCGTCTGTGCCACCAGTAAGTACAGATAGTAACGTTAGTATAAACCCCCCCGCACAGTCCCCGCAGCCAGACAACTTTCTCATGGCTTCTGGAGGGAAATGCTGTTGGAATGCTCAACTGGTGTCGCTCATTCAGCCGACAGAAACTTTCAACCGGTTCTCCCCATTATGTAGCGAGTCGGAGTCTGAGGCTGAGTCTTCTCTTGTCTCTACTCCTCCCGCTACGGGGTCTGAGACGCCGAAGGCTCCAACCATTAGCTCTGACAAATTGAAAACCCTAGTCATTGGAGACTCCATTACCCGCAGTATTAGACTTAAAACGAATCACCCAGCGATCATACACTGTTTACCAGGGGGCAGGGCTACCGACGTTAAGGCTAATCTAAAGATGGTGCTGGCTAAAGCTAAATCTGGCGAGTGTAGAGAGTATAGAGATATTGTTATCCACGTCGGCACCAACGATGTTAGGATGAAACAGTCAGAGGTCACCAAGCGCAACATAGCTTCAGCGTGTAAATCAGCTAGAAAGATGTGTCGGCATCGAGTAATTGTCTCTGGCCCCCTCCCAGTTAGGGGGAGTGACGAGCTCTACAGCAGAGTCTCACAACTCAATCGCTGGTTGAAAACTGTTTTCTGCCCCTCCCAAAAGATAGAATTTGTAGATAATTGGCCCTCTTTCTGGGACTCACCCACAAACAGGACCAAGCCTGACCTGCTGAGGAGTGACGGACTCCATCCTAGCTGGAGGGGTGCTCTCATCTTATCTACCAACATAGACAGGGCTCTAACTCCTCTAGCTCCACAATGAAATAGGGTGCAGGCCAGGCAGCAGGCTGTTAGCCAACCTGCCAGCTTAGTGGAGTCTGCCAATAGCACAGTCAGTGTAGTCAGCTCAGCCATACCCATTGAGACTGTGTCTCTGCCTCGACCTAGGTTGGGCAAAACTAAACATGGCGGTGTTCGCCTTAGCAATCTTATTAGGATAAAGACCTCCTCCATTCCTGCCATTATTGAAAGAGATCGTGATACCTCACATCTCAAAATAGGGTTACTTAATGTTAGATCCCTCACTTCAAAGGCAGTCATAGTCAATTAACTAATCACTGATCATAATCTTGATGTGATTGGCCTGACTGAAACATGGCTTAAGCCTGATGAATTTACTGTGTTAAATGAGGCCTCACCTCCTGGTTACACTAGTGACCATATCCCCCGTGCATCCCGCAAAGGCGGAGGTGTTGCTAACATTTACGATAGCAAATTTCAATTTACAAAAAAAAAAATGACGTTTTCGTCTTTTGAGCTTCTAGTCATGAAATCTATGCAGCCTACTCAATCACTTTTTATAGCTACTGTTTACAGGCCTCCTGGGCCATATACAGCGTTCCTCTCTGAGTTCCCTGAATTCCTATCAGACCTTGTAGTCATAGCAGATCATATTCTAATTTTTGGTGATTTTAATATTCATATGGAGAAGTCCACAGACCCACTCCAAAAGTCTTTCGGAGCCATCATCGACTCAGTGGGTTTTGTCCAACATGTCTCTGGACCTACTCACTGCCACAGTCATACTCTGGACCTAGTTTTGTCCCATGGAATAAATGTTGTAGATCTTAATGTTTTTCCACATAATCCTGGACTATCGGACCACCATTTTATTACGTTTGCAATCGCAACAAATAATCTGCTCAGACCCCAACCAAGGAGCATCAAAAGTCGTGCTATAAATTCTCAGACAACACAAAAATTCCTTGATGCCCTTCCAGACTCCTTCTGCCTACCCAAGGACGTCAGAGGACAAAAATCAGTTAACCACTTAACTGAGGAACTGAATTTAACCTTGCGCAATACCCTAGATGCAGTTGCACCCCTAAAAACGAAAAACATTTGTCATAAGAAACTAGCTCCCTGGTATACAGAAAATACCCGAGCTTTGAAGCAAGCTTCCAGAAAATTGGAACGGAAATGGCGCCACACCAAACTGGAAGTCTTCCGACTAGCTTGGAAAGACAGTACCGTGCAGTACCGAAGAGCCCTCACTGCTGCTCGATCATCCTACTTTTCCAACTTAATCGAGGAAAATAAGAACAATCCAACATTTCTTTTTGATACTGTTGCAAAGCTAACTAAAAAGCAGCATTCCCCAAGAGAGGATGGCTTTCACTTCAGCAGTAATAAATTCATGAACTTCTTTGAGGAAAAGATCATGACCATTAGAAAGCAAATTACGGACTCCTCTTTGAATCTGCGTATTCCTCCAGGGCTTAGCTGTCCTGGATCTGCACAGCTCTGCCAGGGCCTGGGATCGGGAGAGACACTTAAGTGTTTTAGTACTATATCTCTTGACACAATGATGAAAATAATCATGGCCTCTAAACCTTCAAGCTGCATACTGGATCCTATTCCTACTAAACTACTGAAAGAGCTACTTCCTGTGCTTGGCCCTCCTATGTTGAACATAATAAACAGCTCTCTATCCACCGGATGTGTACCAAACTCACTAAAAGTGGCAGTAATAAAGCCTCTCTTGAAAAAGCCAAACCTTGACCCGGAAAATATAAAAAACTATCGGCCTATATCGAATCTTCCATTCCTCTCAAAAATTTTAGAAAAAGCTGTTGCGCAGCAACTCACTGCCTTCCTGAAGACAAACAATGTATACGAAATGCTTCAGTCTGGTTTTAGACCCCATCATAGCACTGAGACTGCACTTGTGAAGGTGGTAAATGACCTTTTAATGGCGTCAGACCGAGGCTCTGAATCTGTCCTCGTGCTACTAGACCTTAGTGCTGCCTTTGACACCATCGATCACCACATTCTTTTGGAGAGACTGGAAACCCAAATTGGTCTACACGGACAAGTTCTGGCCTGGTTTAGATCTTATCTGTCGGAAAGATATCAGTTTGTCTCTGTGAATGGTTTGTCCTCTGACAAATCAACTGTACATTTCGGTGTTCCTCAAGGTTCCGTTTTAGGACCACTATTGTTTTCACTATATATTTTACCTCTTGGGGATGTTATTCGAAAACATAATGTTAACTTTCACTGCTATGCGGATGACACACAGCTGTACATTTCAATGAAACATGGTGAAGCCCCAAAATTGCCCTCGCTAGAAGCCTGTGTTTCAGACATAAGGAAGTGGATGGCTGAAAACGTTCTACTTTTAAACTCGGACAAAACAGAGATGCTTGTTCTAGGTCCCAAGAAACAAAGAGATCTTCTGTTAAATCTGACAATTCATCTTGATGGTTGTAAAGTCGTCTCAAATAAAACTGTGAAGGACCTCAGCGTTACTCTTGACCCTGATCTCTCTTTTGACGAACATATCAAGACTGTTTCAAGGACAGCTTTTTTCCATCTACGTAACATTGCAAAAATCAGAAATGTTCTGTCCAAAAATGATGCAGAAAAATTAATCCATGCATTTGTTACTTCTAGGTTAGACTACTGCAATGCTCTACTTTCCGGCTACCCGGATAAAGCACTAAATAAACTTCAGTTAGTGCTAAATACGGCTGCTAGAATCCTGACTAGAACCAAGAAATTTGATCATATTACTCCAGTGCTAGCTTCCCTACACTGGCTTCCTGTTAAGGCAAGGGCTGATTTCAAGGTTTTACTGTTAACCTATAAAGCGTTACATGGGCTTGCTCCTACCTATCTTTCCGAGTTGGTCCTGCCGTACATACCTATACGTACGCTACGGTCACAAGACGCAGGCCTCCTAATTGTCCCTAGAATTTCTAAGCAAACAGCTGGAGGCAGGGCTTTCTCCTATAGATCTCCATTTTTATGGAACAGTCTGCCTACCCATGTGAGAGACGCAGACTCGGTCTCAACCTTTAAGTCTTTACTGAAGACTTATTTCTTCAGTAGGTCATATGATTGAGTGTAGTCTGGCCCAGGAGTGTGAAGGTGAATGGAAAGGCTCTGGAGCAACGAACCGCCCTTGCTGTCTCTGCCTGGCCGGTTCCCCTCTCTCCACTGGGATTCTCTGCCTCTAACCCTATTACAGGGGCTGAGTCACTGGCTTACTGGTGCTCTTTCATGCCGTCCCTAGGAGGGGTGCGTCACTTGAGTGGGTTGAATTACTGACGTGATCTTCCTGTCTGGGTTGGCGCCCCCCCTTGGTTTGTGCTGTGGTGGAGATCTTTGTGGGCTATACTCGGCCTTGTCTCAGGATTGTAAGTTGGTGGTTGAAGATATCCCTCTAGTGGTGCGGGGCCTGTGCTTTGGCAAAGTGGGTGGGGTTATATCCTTCCTGTTTGGCCCTGTCCGGGGGTATCTTCGGATGGGGCCACAGTGTCTCCTGACCGCTCCTGTCTCAGCCTCCAGTATTTATGCTGCAGTAGTTTATGTGTCGGGGGGCTAGGGTCAGTTGGTTATACCTGGAGTACTTCTCCTGTCTTATCCAGTGTCCTGTGTGAATTTAAGTATGCTCTCTCTAATTCTCTCGTTCTCTCTTTCTTTCTCTCTCTCTGAGAACCTGAGCCCTAGGACCATACGTCAGGACTACCGGGCATGATGACTCCTTGCTGTCCCCAGTCCGCCTGGCCTTGCTGCTATTCCAGTTTCAACTGTTCTGCCTGCGGTTACGGAACCCCTACCTGTCCCAGACCTGCTGTTTTCAACTCTTAATGATCGGCTATGAAAAGCCAACTGACATTTATTCCTGATTATTATTTGACCATGCTTGTCATTTATGAACATTTTGAAAATCTTGGCTCTCTCTAATTTTCTCCTTCTCTCTTTCTTTCTCTCGGAGGACCTGAGCCCTAGGACCATACGTCAGGACTACCGGGCATGATGACTCCTTGCTGTCCCCAGTCCGCCTGGCCTTGCTGCTATTCCAGTTTCAACTGTTCTGCCTGCGGTTATGGAACCGCCACCTGTCCCAGACCTGTTGTTTTTCAACTCTTAATGATCGGCTATGAAAAGCCAACTGAAAATTATTCATGATTATTATTTGACCATGCTTGTCACTTATGAACATTTTTGAACATCTTGGCATAGTTCTGTTATAATCTCCACCCGGCACAGCCAGAAGAGGACTGGCCACCCCTCATAGCCTGGTTCCTCTCTAGGTTTCTTCCTAGGTTTTGGCCTTTCTAGGGAGTTTTTCCTAGCCACCGTGCTTCTACACCTGCATTGCTTGCTGTTTGGGGTTTTAGGCTGGGTTTCTGTACAGCACTTCGAGATATTACCTGATGTACGAAGGGCTATATAAAATAAACTTGATTGATTGATTGGTTACAGGAAATTCAGTGACCAGCAAGAAGCCTTTATTGTGTGTGTCCTGGGTGGTCTCGCAATTAGTGTTGGTGCCTAGAGCACACATTCTTGCTGGTGCCGGAGTGGGTTTGAATATGGCGCACTAACTTTGTCACACAAATTCTATCTACTGGGCTGTGTAGGCGAACCGGGGACACCATTCGTAAGGCTGGTGCCATGTACACCGGCCCGAGGAGACGTACTGGAGGCCAGATATGTAGAGCCGGCTTCATGGCACTTGGCTCAATGCTCAATCTAGCCCGGCTAGTGCGGGGAGGTGGAATAACCCGCACCGGGCTATGAACACGTACAGGAGACACCATACGCTCTACTGCGTAACACGGTGTCTGCCCGTACTCTCGCTCTCCACGGTAAGCCCGGGAAGTTGGCGCAGGTCTCCTACCTGACTTCGTCACACTCCCCTTTAGCCCCCCCCCCCCCCCAAGACATTTTTGGGTGAGCCTCTCAGGCTTCCAGCCGCTCTGCCTTGCTAGCGCCTCATAATGCCGCCTCTCCGCTTTAGATGCCTTCAGCTCCGCTTTTGGGCGGCGACACTCCTCTGGCTCTGCCCAGGGTCCTTCTCCGTCCAGAATCTCCTCCCATGTCCATTCCTCCTTGAACCACTGCTGCTGTCGCTGCTGCCCGTTAACCCGCTGCTTGATCCGGGTTTGGTGGGTGATTCTGTAACGTTCGTCTTGTGGTGAATAAACGGACCAAGGCGCAGCGGGTGATGAATACATACTGAATTTATTAAATGAAAGACGAAACACTAATGAACTCTAGAACAAACTACAAAACAATAAACGAAGGCAACAGACCTGAAACAAACAAACTTACATATAGACGAAGAACGCACGAACAGGAACAGACTACCTAAAACGAACGAACAAACGAAACAGTCCCATGTGGTATACACAGACACAGGAACAATCACCCACAAACAAACAGTGAGAACAACCTACCTTAATATGGTTCTCAATCAGAGGAAACGTCAAACACCTGCCTCTAATTGAGAACCATATCAGGCAACACATTAACCCAACATAGAAACACAATACATAGACTACCCACCCCAACTCACGCCCTGACCAACTAAACACATGCAAAACAACAGAAAACAGGTCAGGAACGTGACACAACCAAAACAGTGTTAAAACCTGTTGAGGATAGAGGGCGCTATTTTCACTTTGGGAAAAAATCGTTCCCAATTTAAACGGCCTCGTACTCTATTCTTGCTCGTACAATATGCATATTATTATTACTATTGGATAGATAACACTCTCAAGTTTCTAAAACCGTTTGAATTATATCTGTGAGTAAAACAGAACTCATTTTGCAGCAAACTTCCTGTCAGAAAGTGAAAAATCTGAAATCGAGGCTCTGTTCCAGGGCCTCCCTATAAATTTGCTTGAAATCTATTAGTATACATGCACTTCATACGCCTTCCACTAGATGTCAATAGGCTGTGAGAGGTGAAATGGGGTGTATAGCTATATCTATGGTCAAAAGAGAGGTCTTGGAATGACATGACCCCAAATTCCTTTGTTCAGGAAGGCGCAGGAAGGTCATCAGTATTGGCTTCTGAAAAGCATTCGTTATAGACGTCTAATATCTCCGGCTTTGATTTTATTTGATAAATGTGATAATATCATCGTAAAGTATGTTTTTTCAATATAGTTTTATCAGATTATTGAAAATTTTTCGGGAGTTTTGGCGTGTTCCGTTCTCTGCGTATGTTCACAATGGACAGCTTCGCGCCACTTGGCTAGTTTTGCTTGCTAATTCGAGAGGGGAAAAGGACATTCTAAAACCAAACAACGATTGTTCTGGACAAAGGACCCCTTGTGCAAGATTCTGATGGAAGCTCAACAAAAGTAGGACCCATTTATGATGATATTTCCTATTTCTGTCGAAAATGTGTAGTTGTGTTTTCCGCCTTGATTTTTGGCGCTGTCTCGCTATAACGTAAACTGTATGTCGTACTGAAGTTATTTTTAGAATTCTAACACGGCGATTGCATTAAGAACTAGTGTATCTATCATTTCCTATACAACATGTATTTTTTAGTAAAGTTTATGAATAGTTATTTGGTCAGAATAGGTGAGTGTCAGAAATATATCCGGAGATTCTGGGAAATAGTTGCTACGTTTTCACAATGTATAACCACGGATTTCAGCTCTAAATATGCACATTTTCGAACAAACCATATATGTATTGTGTAATATGATGTTATAGGACTGTCATCTGATGAAGTTTATGAAGGTTAGTGAAATAATTAATATCTTTTGCTGGTTTTGTCGCTATCGCTACTGTTGCCTTGAATCAATGTAGTTGTGTGGTTGGCTATTGTAGTAAGCTAATATAATGCTATATTGTGTTTTCGCTGTAAAACACTTAAAAAATCGGAAATATTGGCTGGATTCACAAGATGTTTGTCTTTCATTTGCTGTACACCATGTATTTTTCATAAATGTTTTATGATGAGTATTTAGGTATTTCACGTTGGTCTCTATAATTACTCTGGCTGCTTCGGTGCTATTTGTGATGGTAGCTGTGATGGTAGCTGCAATGTAAAACTGATTTATAGCTCAAATATGCACATTTTTCGAACAAAACATAGATTTATTGTATAACATGTTATAAGACTGTCATCTGATGAAGTTGTTTCTTGGTTAGTTTGGTTGGTTCTTGGTTAGTTTGGTTGGTTTTGTGCAAGCTACCTGTGCTGTGAAAGAAATGTCTGTGCTTTTTTGTATTTGGTGGTGAGCTAACATAAATATACGTGGTGTTTTCGCTGTAAAACATTTTAAAAATCGGACATGTTGACTGGTTTCACAAGATGTTTATCTTTCATTTGCTGTATTGGACTTGTTAATGTGTGAAAGTTAAATATTTCTCAAAAATATTTTTTGAATTTCGCGCTCTGCCTTTTCAGTGGAATGTGGGAGGAGTTCCGCTAGCGGAACCCCGGGGCTAGACAGGTTAAACTTTTGATTTTAGATTCTTCAATGTAGCAACCTTTTGCCTTGATGACAGCTTTGCACACTCTTGGCATTCTCTCAACCAACTTCACCTGAAATGCGTTTCCAACAGTCTTGAAGGAGTTCCCACATATGCTGAGCACTTGTTGGCTGCTTTTCCTTCACTCTGTGGTCCAACTCATCCCAAACCATCTCATTTGGGTTGAGGTCAGGTGATTGTGGAGGCCATGTCATCTGATGCAGCACTCCATCACTCTCCTTCTTGGTCAAATAACCCTTACACAGCATGGATTTTTGTTGGATCATTGTCCTATTGAAAAACAAATGATAGTCCCACTATGTGCAAACCAGATGGGATGGCGTATCACTGGAGAATGCTGTGATAGCCATGCTGGTCAAGTATGCCTTGAATTCTAAATAAATCACAGACAGTGTCATCAGCAAAGCACCCCCACACATCACACCTCCTCCTCCATGCTTCACTTTGGGAACCACACATGCAGAGATTATCCGTTCACCTACTCTGCGTCTCACAAAGACACGGCGGTTGGAAACAAAAATATCAAATTTGGACTCATTTGACCAAGAGACAGATTTTCACCGGTCTAATGGCCATTGCTCGTGTTTCTTGGTGCAAGCAAGTCTCTTATTATTATTGGTGTCCTTTTGTAGTGGTTTCTTTGCAGAAATTCGACCATGAAGGCCTGATTCACACAGTCTCCTCTGAACATTTGATGTTGAGATGTGTCTGAGAGGGACCAGCCTTTATTTATTTGTTTGGGCTGCAATTTCTGAGGCTGGTCCCTCTAATGAACTTATCCTCTGAAGCATATGTAACTCTGTCTTCCTTTCTTGTGTCGGTCCTCATGAGAGCCAGTTTCATCATAGCGCTTGATGGTTTTTGCGACTAAACTTGAAGAAAATTTTCAGAATTTGACTGACCTTCATGTCTTAAAGTAATGATGAAATGTCATTTCACTTTGCTTATTTAGCTGTTCTTGCCATAATATGGACTTGGTCTTTTACCAAATTGGGCTATCTTCTGTATACCACCCCTACCTTGTCACAACACAACTGATTGGCTCAAACGCACTAAGATGGAAAAAATTCCACAAATGTACTTTTAACAAGGCACACCTGTTAAGTGAAATGCATTCCTGGTGACTACCTCATGAAGATGGTTGAGAGAATGCCAAGAGTGTGCAAAGCTGTCACCAAGGCACTTTTCTTTTGGTTACTACATGATTCCATATGTGTTATTTCATAGTTTTCATGTCTTGACTATTATTGTACAATATAGAAAATAGTAATAATAAGGAAAAACCTTGAGTAAGTGTGTCCAAGCTTTTGAATGGTGCTTTCGGAAAGTATTCAGACCCCGTGAACGGACTTTTTCCACATTTTGTTACATTACAGTCTAATTCTAAAGTGTATTACATGATTTTCCCCCCTCATCAATCTACACACAATACCCCATAATGACAAAGCGAAAACAGGTCTTCAGAAATTTTTGCAAATGTATAAAGAGAAAAAAACAGAAATACCTTATTCACATATTTATTCAGACCATATGCTATGAGACTCGAAATTGAGCTCAGGTGCATCCTGTTTCCCTTGATTATCATTGAGATGTTTCTACAACTTTATTGGAGTCCACCTGTGGTAAATTCAATTGATAGGACATGATTTCGAAAGGCACACACCTGTCTATATAAGGTCCCACAGTTGACAGTGCATGTCCAAATAAAAACCAAGCCATGACGTCGAAGGAATCGTCCGCAGAGCTCCGAGATAGGATTGTGTTGAGGCAAAGATCTAGGGAAGGGTACCAAAAACATTCTGCAGCCTCGAAGGTCCCCAAGAACACAGTGGCCTCCATCATTCTTAAATGGAAGAAGTTGGGAACCACCAAGACTCTTCCTATAGCTGGCCACCCGGCCAAACTGAGCAATAGGAGAAGAAGGGCGGTGACCAAGAGAGCTCCAGAGGTCCTCTGTGGAGCTGGGAGAACCTTCCAAAAGGACAACCATCTCTGCAGCACTCCAATCAGGCCTTTACAGTAGAATGGCCAGACTGAAGCCACTCCTCAGTAAAAGGCACATCACAGCCCACTTGGAGTTTGCCAAAAGACACCTAACGGACTCTCAGACCATGAGAAACAAGAGTCTCTGTTCTGATGAAACCAAGATTGAACTCTCTGGTCTGAATGCCAGGCACCGCTCATCACCCGGCCAAAACCATCCCTACGGTGAACCATGCTGGTGGCAGCATCATAATGTGGGGATGTTTTTCTGCTCCATGGGAGAATAATGAGAAGATTGAGGAGAATAATCAAGATTGAGGGAAAGATGAATGAAGCAGAGTACAGAGAGATCCTTAATGAAAACCTGCTCCAACACGCTCAGGACCGCAGACTGGGGCAAAGGTTCACCTTCCAAATGGACAACGACCTTACGCACACAGCCAAGACAACGCAGGAGTGGCTTCGGGACAAGTCTCTGAATGTCCTTGAGTGGCCCAGCCAGAGCCTGAACTTGTAGCCGATCGAACATCTCTGGAAAGACATGAAAATAGCTGTGCAGCAATGATCCCCATCCAACCTGACAGAGCTCGAGAGGATCTACAGAGATGAATGGAAGAAACTCAGCAAAACAGGGATGCCAAGCTTGTAGTGTCATACCTAAGAAAACGCGAGGCTGTAATCGCTGCCAAATCGCTGCCAAGTTTCAACAAAATACTGAGAAATGGGTCTGAATACCTATGTAAATATGTTTATATATCTACAGTTGAAGTCGTAAGTTGACATACACTTAGGTTGGAGTCATTAAAACTCGTTTTCAACCACTCCACAAATTTCTATAGTTTTGGCAAGTCAGGTAGGACTGCTACTTTGTGCATGACACAAGTAATTTTTCCAACAATTGTTTACAGACAGATTATTTCACTTAAAATTCACTGTATCACAATTCCACTAAGTTGACTGTGCTTTTCAACAGCTTGGAAAATTCCAGAAAAGGATGTCATGGCTTTAGAAGCTTCTGATAGGCTAATTGACATCATTTGAGTCAATTGGAGGTGTACCTGTGGATGTATTTCAAGGTCTACCTTCAAACTCAGTGCCTCTTTGCATGACATCATGGGAAAATCAAAAGAAATCTGCCAAGACCTCAGAAAAAATAATTGGACCTCCACAAGTCTGGTTCATCCTTGGGAGCAATATCCAAACGCCTGAAGGTACCAAATGATTCTGTACAAACAATAGTATGCAAGTATAAACACCATGGGACCACGCAGTCGTCCTACCGCTCAGGAAGGAGACGCTTTCTGTCTCCTAGAGATGAACATACTTTGGGGCAAAAAGTGCAAATCAATCCCAGGACAACAGCAAAGGACCTTGTGAAGATGCTGGAGGAAACAGGTACAAAAGTATATATATTCACATTAAAACCAGTCCTATATTGACATAACCTGAAAGTTCGCTCAGCAAGGAAGAAGCCCTTGCTCCAAAACCGCAATAAAAAAGCTAGACTACGGTTTGGAACTGCACATTGGGACAAAGATTGTTCTTTTTGGAGAGATGTCCTCTGGTCTGATGAAACAGAAATAGAACTGTTTGGCCATAATGACCATCCTTATGTTTGGAGGAAAAAGGGGGAGGCTTGCAAGCCGAAGAACACCATCCCAACCATGAAGCACGGGGGTGGCAGCATCATGTTGTGGGGGTGCTTTGCTGCAGGAGGGACTGGTGCACTTCACAAAATATATGGCATCATGAGGAAGGGAAATTATGTGGATATATTGAAGTAACATCTCAAGACATCAGTAAGGAAACTAAAGCTTGGTCGCAAATGGACAATGACCCCAAGCACACTTACAAAGTTGTGGCAAAATGGCTTAAGGACAACAAAGTCAAGGTATTGGAGTGGCCATCACAAAGTCCTGACCTCAATCCTATAGAAAATCTGTGGGCAGAACTGAAAAAGCATGTGCGAGCAAGGAGGCCTACAAACCTGACTCAGTTACACCAGTTCTGTCAGGAGGAATGGGCCAAAATTCACCCAACTTATTGTGGGAAGCTTGTGGAAGGCCACTCAAAACGTTTGACCCAAGTTAAACAATTTGAAGGCAATGCTACCAAATACGAAATGAGTGTATGTAAACTTCTGACCCACTGGGAATGTGATGAAAGAAATAAAAGCTTAAATAATTCATTCTCTCTACTTCTATTCTGACATTTCAGATTCTTAAAATAAAGTGGTGATCCTAACTGACCTAAAACAGGGAGTTTTTACTAGAATTAAATGTCAGGAGTTGTGAAAAACTTACAATTTTAAAGAGTTTAAATATATTTGGCTAAGGTGTATGTAAACTTCTGACTTCAACTGTGTATATAAAATTGCAAAAGTGTATAAACGTTTTTAACCTTTCTTATCAATTTTAGTACAAGACTTTACATAACAAAATGTGGAAAAAGTCAAGGGGTCTGAATACTTTACAAATGCACTGTACATCTCCACACTGCCAGTATGGCACTACCATTTGCAGGTGAAACACCAAAGGTTGCTACTTCTAAGATGGAGCTGTCAGAGCAGCAGGCCTGTGGATTGTCAGAGGTAAGAAGCTCATCAGCTTTGTCCTACACAAGTGTTTCACATGCCGGAAGCTCTGTGGGAAACAGGAAGAACAGAAAAGGGCAAACTTGCCACCCGAATGCCTCAGCACATCCCCTCCTTCACAAATATGGGCTTGGATGTCTTTGGCCCTTGGACCGTCACTGCTCGCTGTACCAGAGGAGGTCAAGCTCAAATCAAACGCTGGGCAGTGCTTTTCACCTGCATGGGCAGTGCTTTTCACCCTGCATGAGCACTTGGGCAGTGCACATCGAAGTCATAGACTCCATGGACACCTCTTGCTGCATCAACGCCTTCAGGAGGTTCTTTGCAGTCCGTGGACCAGCAAAACAGCTAAGATCAGATTGTGGAACAAACTTCATAGGAGCCTGTAAGGAGTTGGAACTGGGAAAGGAGCAGCGTCAGAGGCCTAGAGTCCAGAGCTACCTAAGTGAACAAGTTTGCACATGGGAATTCAACCCTCCTCACTCTTCAGACATGGGGGGTGCCTGGGAGTGCATGATTGGAGTGGCACGCAGAATCCTTGACTCCATGCTGCTACAGAACAAGTCTTCTCACCTTTCACATGAAGTTCGGTGCATCCTTATTGCTCAGGTCACTGCCGTAATCAATGCCAGACCTCTAGTTCCTGTCTACACCGATCCAGACTCACCATTCATCATGACTCCCGCTATACTGCTTTCTGAAGAGGTTGGGCCGCATCCTCCTCCCAGAGACTTCACTAACAAAAATATTTTCAAGAGTCTGTGGAGACTGGTCTCGCTGGAGCCGTGGGTAATGACCCACTGTCGTGACGTTGGTATTATTAATGCGATGACTGCTATTCATCGGATAATTAACTATGTTTATAATTACGTGATTAAATTAATCAGGTAACCATTAACTCAGTACCCTAGTGCACCATGGGAAAAGTTTATTTAATGAGTTACCATTTCCCAAATGAACTCAAAGAATATCAGAATATCATATTTCCTAATCAGTCTCATTCTGAATGTCACATAATTCGTAAATCTGCACAAACCCAGGTCTCACTAAATCATTCCGTACCACACCAATTGAGTTTATTATTTATTTACTAACAAGCTAAATGATAATATAAGATACACATACACAAACAGTCTAGGTTATTGGTTAGAACTTCATACAATGGCAACAGGTTCCTAGCGGACCAACACAATATGACACATGTTACACAAAATTAAGATTTAAAGAAAGAGAAAGTGCACGAGAGAAAAGCACACATAGATACATTTGTAAACTATGCTTAGTTTAGCTCTAACACCTTGCCCCGAACTGCCACTCTTATGGGTCAGAATTATAATGAATGTATTTACTTTTTGATGGTCTCCGTTGGGTATCTCATGGACCGAGTTCTGCTCAGTGGGAGAGGTTTGGCTGACAAATTTTCTTTCTCTTACCGGGTGTAAGTCTCTGATTTTCCACACAATATCAGTGTCCTTTCTCTTAGTGGTCTGTTTCCCTGCACTCGTTCTGTGAGAGTGGGCTTCTGGGGAGACTAATCAGCCATGTCGACACTCCCAGCTTGAGTAGGAGGGCCGTGTAGACAACCAATGACTTGTTTGCAGCAAGTGTTTAATTAGCAATATGTGTCACATCAAATTCAACCTTCACTTTGTGTGTCTTTAATTTGTACCAAGACAAGGGTAAGAAATGTAATAATTAGAATCTATTGAATACAGTCTACGAGAGGATAAACATCAGTGTAGCCTGTAGTATATTTAAATACCACTGGATTATCAATATATTGACATACTTATCTCCAGTTTGAGGTCACAATTGTGTCACAAATTTCTTACACTTGTCTTGGTACAAATTATAGACACCCAAAGTGAAGGTTGAATTTGATTTGACACATGCTGCAAACATGTTACATAAATTGCAGCACCTCCGCATGGGGCCCCTTGTGACCAAAACAGCCACAGAACCCAGGCATGGTGGCTTGCGTCACAAAATTAGTTTTCAATCACACACTGGGGTCCCAAGGCTAGAGAACATTAAAGCAACACTGAAATAACATCAGGTACTGACTATTGAGAGCTACCAGACACAGACCCACAGCTATTATAGATATAATTTATTTTGTGGATTCTTAATTAAGGGGATTCCCAGAGCACCACTGACGCTAAACTCCCAAAGCACCATTGATGCTAAACTAGATTAAATATGGGATGACTATACACTAGGGACAATGGAATATATGTCTGGTTTGATGATCTGACGCAAATCAAACGCTGTTGGGTTCCTACCATGGAGAGCTTGTGTATTATATTGCTGTTTGAGGCAGAAACTTTCTCCAAAGAGACTGAACACCTATTAAAGATCACACTGACACTAGTTTCATTGCATAAATTGTCTAACTGTCAAGGGGTGAGTGTAGCTGGTGCATGGAAGTCAGGTGCATGAGAGCAGAGATGAGTGGACAAAGCACTATACTGAGGCAATCATAATACAGAACGCAACCGCGTCATAAAAACGAATGCCCAAAGAACAAGTGAGGCAGCACAAAGTACAAATAACAAAGTACAAAGTTTCGGCTGCCACAAAGCACGGGTGTAAATCAAACCCGGCGCAAACCAGCCGGAAACGTGCCCACCTGACAATAAACAATTTCACACACAGACATGGGGGGAACAGAGGGTTAAATACACGACACGTAATGAGGGAAATGTAAACCAGTTGTGTGGGAAAACAAGACAAAACAAATGGAAAATTAAAGGTGTATTGGCGATGGCTAGAGGACCAGTGACGTCGACCGCCTAACCCCGCCCGAACAAGGAGAGGAACCGACTTCAGCGGAAGTCGTGACACTGCCAATAGAAACAGAGGGTTCTTGAGACATAGAGGAAAAAGCCACTTGAAAATTCTTTGGAGACATAAATGAGCATCATGTCAAATTCTAAGAGCAACATGATTATTGACTTAAAAAGGTGCACTATTAATATCTATGTGGACATGCCTTCAAATTAGTGGATTCGGGCTATTTCAGCCACACCTGTTGCTGACAGGCATATAAAATTGAGCATACAACTATGCAACCTCTATAGACAAACATTGGCAGTAGAATGGCCTTACTGAAAAGCTTAGTGACTTTCATCATGGCACCGTCATAGTATTCCACCTTTCCAACAGGTTAGTTCGGCAAATTTCTGCCCTGCTATAGCTGCCCCAGTCAACTGTAAGTGCTGTTATTGTGAAGTGGAAACATCTAGGAGCAACAACGGCTCAGCCAAGAAGTGGTAAGCTACACAACCTCACAGAACAGGATCCCCCGAGCACTGAATAGCGTAGTGTGTAAAAATCGTCTGTCCTCGGTTATAACACTCACTACAGAGTTCCAAACTGCCTCTGGTAGCAACGTCAGCACAATAACTGTTCGTCAGGAGCTTCATGACATGGATTTCCATGGCCGAGCAGCCACACATAAGCCTAAGGTCACAATGTGCAATGCCAAGCGTCGGCTGGAGTGGTGTAAAGCTCGCTGCCATTGGAAACGCGTTCTCTGGAGTGATGAATCATGGTTCACCATCTGGGGCAGTCTGCCCGACTAATCTGGGTAAAGTTTGGTGGAGGAGGAATAATGGTCTGGGCCTGTTTTTCATGGTTCTTGCTAGGCCGCTTTGTTCTAGTGAAGGGAAATATTAATGCTATATCATACGATCACATTCTAAACAATTTTGTGCTTCAAACTTTGTGGCAAAAGTTTGGGGAAGGCCCTTTAATGTTTCAGCATGACAAAGCCTCAGTGCACAAAGTGAGGTCCATACAGAAATGGTTTGTAGAGATCAGTGTAGAAGAACTTGACTGGCCTGCACAGAGCCCTGACTTCAACCCCATCAAACATCTTTGGGATTAATTGGAACGTCGACTGCTAACCAGGCCTAATCAGTGGGGACCAACGGCATATTAATGCCCATGATTTTGGAATGAGATGTTCGACCAGCATGTGTCCACAAAATTTTGTTACTGGAGTAAACTGTATTGTAAGCCTAAAGAGAACATCCTCCATGAAAAAAGATTACATTGAATTTTGACCACAAGCTTCTTCTTTGTTGTCACACTAACTAACTCCATTACATTCAGCTATCACATGGTCAGTACAAAGATCAACCGACTAGCTTTACAAAAGTTATTCAGGCCCTTGTGGCGAATACAAACTCAGAGACACTATTTGATTTGAACCAGAGATCCTTCCTCAAATCAACCAGCACATGAATGTACAGTAGGGGCTGCACTAGAAAGCCAGTGCCTTTGAAGGGTCTGTCTGTTCCCATACTGCTTGGATATACAATAGGGCACCTGGCGTATTTGTCCATCGTGAGACAGCCAGGCCCCAATAAATGAAAAGGGAACATAAACTGGGAACCACTAATGAATTGACAAGCAGATATATCAAACAGACTTAATTTTGTTGCTTACCCAAGCTCTGACTTGGGGGACTTATCTTAGAAATACAGCCCTAATCAAAATAAATGTCTAAAAGCTGGATAGGAGTTGAGGGCTATACATATTTACATCAGAGGTAACTGGTGCCATTTAAATAGACACCCGCATGCACTGACTGAGTTCCAAATTGACTGAGAATCCCGACTTATGTAAAGTTTTCCCCCACATATTGTGAATTTCTTTGTTTTTCCTATTTGGCAGACCTATGTGACAACCAACTGTAACATAGGCTTCCTTCTGTGAGCAAGATGTACTGAATTCCCTCAGCAGTAGATTGTTTGTATCCTACTCCTCATTCTCCTCGTCATCTGTTGTTCTTGCTGTTCTGATGAGTTGTTCCATCGTAATGGGGTCGTGATTTCAGGCATGTGGCTTTCGGGCTCTTGATTGCAGGTCAGTGAGAGTGGCGAGAGAAGGGTTGTCATGGTTATGTTAGTGCAATGTAAACATTCTGTATAGTTCTGTTACAAACCCCAAAAATGTAGGACCGGCTGTGGTAATTGATGTGGAATGCACGTGAGGCCTTTCTAATTTATGCATAATTGCGACGCCTTCAAGGAGTGGGACTCTAACCCGGAAGCTTATAAGAAATCCCACTATGCCCTCCGATGAACCGTCAAACAAGCAAAGCGTCAATACATGACTAAGATTGAAACGCTACACCGGCTCCGATGCGCATCGGATGTGGCAGGGCTTGCAAACTTTTACAGACTACAAAAGGGAAGCACAGCCGAGAGCTGCCCAGTGACACAAGCCTACCAGATGAGCTAAATTACTTCTATGCTCGCTTCGAGGCAAGTAACACTGAAACATGCATGAGAGCATCAGGTTTTCCGGACGACTGTGTGATCATGCTCTCCGCAGCAGATGTGAGTAAGACATCTGTAGCCATGAAGTGCCTTGAAAGGCTGGTCATGGCTCACATCAGCACCATTATCCCAGAAACCCTAGACCCACTCCAGTTTGCATACCACCCTAACAGATCCACAGATGATTCAATCTCTATTGCACTCCAGACTGCCCTTTCCCACCTAGACAAAAGGAACACCAATGTGAGAATAATGGTCATTGACTTCAGCTCAGCGTTCAACACCATAGTGCCCTCAAAGCTCATCACTAAGCTAAGGACCCTGGGACTAAACACCTCCCTCTGCAACTGGATCCTGGACTTCCTGACGGGCCGACCCCAGGTGGTAAGGGTAGGTAACAACACATCCGCCACGCTGATCCTCAACACAGGGGCCCATCAGGGGTGCGTGCTCAGTCCCCTCCTGTACTCCCTGTTCACTCATGACGGCACGGCCAGGCACAACTCCAACACCATCATTAAGTTTGCCGATGACATAAGTGGTAGGCCTGATCACTGACAACAATGAGACAGCCTATAGGGAGGAGGTTAGAGACCTGGCCATGTGGTGCAAGGACAACAACATCTCCCTCAACGTGATCAAGAAAAAGGAGATTGTGGACTACAGGAAAAAGAGGACCGAGCACGCCCCATTATCATTGACGGGGCTGTAGTGGAGCAAGTTGAGAGCTTCAAGTTCCTTGGTGTCCACATCACCAACAAACTAACATGGTCCAAGCACACCAAGACAGTCTTGAAGCGGGCACGACAAAACCTATTCCCCCTCAGGAGACTGAAAAGATTTGGCATGGGTCCTCAGATTCTTTAAAGGTTATACAGCTACAGACTCCTGAACATCTAATCAAATGGCTACCCAGACTATTTGCATTGCTCCCTCCCCCCCTCTTTTACATTGCTGCTACTCTGTTATTATCTATGCATAGTCACTTTAATAACTTTACCCACATGTACATATTACCTCAATTACCTCGACTAACCGGTGCCTCCACACATTGACTCTGTACCGGTACCCCCTGTGTATACCCTCACTATTGTTATTTTAATGCTGCTCTTTAAGTATTTGTTACTTTTATTTCTATAATTTTGGGGGTTATTTTTTTAAACTGCATTGTTGGTTAAGGGCTTGTAAGTAAGCATTTTCACTGTAAGGTCTACACCTGTTGTATTCGGCACACGTTATAAATACAATTTGATTTGATTTGATATGAACATCCAAAGACATTGCTAAGCATCGTCTGATGTTCTTTTTAAAAATGAGAACAGCCATTTAACACTGTTTCCAAAACCACACCGGGTCATCTCTCGCCGTGTGATTCACCCTGTAGGAGAAAGTGAGATTGTGCTGCTGAACATGTTTGACCTCTTTCTTTAAAATGACCCAAAGTGAAAGTTAACTGGATGTTTGTGATGGTTTTCTATTGTGATTTAAAAATGTCCTATCCATTGTTTTAAGGCTAGGGTGCAACAAAACCGTGTAATACGCCATTAACATGAAATGGCCTGTCCTGTGCTTTGTCTCTTGCAACAAAAGCTGTGAATGTCACATGTATTTGTATTTGTATTTGTATGTATTATGGATTCCCATGGGCTGCTGCCTTCGGGTCCACCAGAATTAAGGCAGTTATACAATTTTAAAAGCATTACAATACAGGCCTCTACTCCACTACCACATATCTACAACACAAAATCCAGGTGTCTATAGTGCGTATGTTTTCATGTGTGTGTATGCATGTGTCTGCGCACATGAAACACTTCTTCTGTACAGTACAGCCCCCTACCTGGTGTCAGAGATTGTAATTCCTGCCTGCCATGCATTTTAGTGATTTGATGATGCTGGCAGCAGTGGAGGGGAGTGGATGGATGAATAACAGGAACGAGTTGTATTTTACATTTACATTTAAGTCATTTAGCAGACGCTCTTATCCAGAGCGACTTACATTTTTAACTAGGCAAGTCAGTTAAGAACAAACTCTTATTTTCAATGACGGCCTAGGAACAGTGGGTTAACTGCCTTGTTCAGGGGCAGAATGACAGATTTGTACCTTGTCAGCTCGGGGATTTGAACTTGCAACCTTTCGGTTACTAGCCCAACGCTCTAACCACTAGGCTACCCTGCCACCCCATTGTATGAAGTCTGTGTGTCCTTTGAGAGGTGAAATTAATGACAGGCGAGGGCTGCTGACGGTCACAATGTCGCCCTGAGAGCTTTCAGAATCCGTACATGCAAGCGAAGGCTGGTGACGGTGACAGCCACAGATCTCCGGCCCGGGCAGCTGTGATATTCTTTCCTGCCCTCTTCCTCTCCCTTCGCAACACTGTTCAATCAGAGGACAAAGTCGCCCTGAGAGCTTCCCGATTCCTTACATGCAGCCTGCCAATTTCTTCTCTCTCCAGCTCCGAGCCACAGTCAGTCAGAGTGGTTTAACTATTGGATCTTTTGATTAATTTTAATGACACTAGCCTCTCCCCCAAAACGTCTCTACACTACACTGTGCCGAGGAGTTGGCTGTTTCGTCTCAGAAACCCAAATAGCATGTTTTACTTAAAGACCAGTTAGAAAAAGGTTGTCAATTATATGAATACATTTTTCAACTATTATAACTTTCTTTGCATTCTAAGGAGTTTTAATGGGGCTTTCTGTTTTCTGATTGTTTTATACTGTTCAATCAAACTTCAACCAAAGATAATAGGAGGACAAAAATACAATTTTGGCACAAACTCTGGTACGGCACATTCGTTTATAAATTCCAGCATTCATTTGTATTCCTTCAATTTCTCATCATTTTCAAAAATGTGTTCATTTCCTGCATGCATTTGTTATCATCTCCAACTGTCACTTTGTTTTGTCTTTGCATGCCTCCATTTCGTCAAACTGTAACTTTTCCTCTATCAGAATAATAATATTCTCCTCTGTGAACATGCATTTTAAATGAATTCAATAGCAGTTTCAGGGCAAAAAAATCCCATGTACGTACAGCTACCCTGAGAACAAAGTTCAGGAAAGAAGAGACCATAAGCAATTCTCAGCTGTTAGCAGTCTCCTAATGACGGTAAACACTGACAATTGCAACCATGTTTTTGAGCTTCATTACTCCACTATTACATTTAAGAAACCTAACATTAAAATACCGTCACAGAAGGTAAAGTAAAAATCCAAACCGGTTTGTGCATCAATACCGGTATAAAGTAAAAAAACGATATACTGCCCAGCTCTAGCATTTATGATATGAAAACAGCTAATTTCATTTCTATTCATCAATTCTCAAGTGAGATATTGTATGCCTTTTAAAGTGTGTGTGGGTGTGTGTCTGTGAGTGAGTGCATTTGTGTGCATGCTCACCTGTGTGTGTGAGAAATAACAAGAATAGCAGTGTCAGCAATGTCCTTCCTTAGCATCCTAAAGTGCATAGGCATGGGAATAGGTGGTAAACCCTCTTCTTAATTAGTTTGATCGTTTTTAATGGATGTGAAACGCAGTGAAGAGAGATGCAAACACTGCATTGGCACCCTCTGCTGCTGAGGGAGGGAGGGTTTGCTGGGAAACCAGCTTGCAAAATATTGTATTAGAGGAGAGAGCCAACACAGTAATTCATGTATTGTCTTCCTATGTGACCCGAAGAGGAACTTGTCGAAGGAAAACCGTCCTTCTACTATGATTGCTCTTGCCCCTTTAAGAACAAGTTAGTCAGTCACTTCAAATTCTGCCTCTAATGTCAGCCATTTAGGTCGCAGACGGTGTCGAAATGCTCAAACTCAAAGTGTTAAGTAAGTTAATGTAAGCAACACACAGAAACACATCTGGTAAAAAAAAGGACAGAGCCATATTTAAGACGTCAGAAAGTACCAAACATACAGTGTCAGATAGTAACAAATGAATCAATGTGTATACAATTCAAATCAAATGTTATTTGTTACATGCGGCGAATACAACAGGTGTAGACCTTGCTGTGAAATTCTTACTTACAAGCCCCTAACCAACAATGCAGTTCAAGAAATATAGTTATATTTACTAAATAAATAACGTAAACAATTCAATAAAAATAACATTAACAAAGCTATATACAGTGGGTACCGGTACCGGGTCAATGTGCAGGGGTACAGGTTAGTCGAGGTAATTTGTACATGTAGGTAGGGGTAAAAGATAAACAGTGAGTAGCAGCAGTGTAAAAACAAAGAGGGGGGGGGTCAATGTAAATAGTCCGGGTGGCCATTTCATTAACTGTTTAGCAGTCTTATGGCTTGGGGGTAGAAGCTGTTAAGGAGCCTTTTGGACCCATGACTTGGGTGACTGGAGTCTGACAATTTTTTGGGCCTTCCTCTGACTCCGCCTAGTATATTGGTCAGGGATGGCAAGAAGCTTGGCCCCAGTGATGTACTGGGCCGTACACACTACCCTCTGTAGTGCCTTACGGTGATGCCGAGCAGTTGCCATACCAGGCGGTGATGAAACCCGCCAGGATGCTCTCGATGGTGCAGCTGTATAACCTGAGGGGGAAAAGGTGTTGTCCTGCCCTCTTCACGACTGTCTTCATGTGTTTTGACCATGATAGTGTATTGGTGATGTTTGGCCCTCCTTTTCCTGTAGTCCACAATCAGCTCCTTTGTCTTGCTCACATAGTGGGAGAGGTTGTTGTCCTAGCACCACACTGACAGGTCTCTGACCTCCTCCCTATAGGCTGTCTCATTGTTGTCAGTGATCAGGCCTAACACTGTTGTGTCATCAGCAAAATTAATGATGTTGTTGGAGTTGTGCTTGGCCACGCAGTCGTGGGTGACCAAGGAGTACAAGGAAGGGACTAAGCACGCATCCCTGAGGGGCCCCAGTGTTGTTGCACTTCCCTTACCACCTGGGTGGCGGCCCGTCAGGAATTCCAGGATCCAGTTGCAGAGGGAGGTGTTTAGTCCCAGGGTCCTTAGCTTAGTGATGAGCTTTGTGGGCACTATGGTGGGCACAACAAACAGCATTCTCACATTGGTGCGGAGTGCGATTGACATTGCGTAATCTGTGGATCTGTTGGGGCTGTATGCGAATTGGAGGGGTTTCCAGGATGATGGTGTTGTGGTGAGCCATGTCAGACCTTTCAAAGCACTTCATGGCTACCGATGTGAGTGCTACGGGTGGTAGTCATTTAGGCAGGTTACCTTCCCTTTCTTGGGCACAGGGACAATGGTGGTCTGCTTGAAACATGTAGGTATTACAGACTTGGTCAGGGAGAGGTTGAAAATGTCAGTGAAGACATTTGCCAGTTGGTCCGCACATGCTCTGAGTGTACATCCTCATAATCCATCTTGCCCCGCAGCCTTCTGAATGTTGACATATTTAAAGATCTTGCTCACATCGACTAACGGAGAGCGTGATCACACATTCATCCGGAACAGCTGGTGCTCTCATGCATGCTTCACTGTTGCTTGCCTCGAAGTAAGCATAAAAGGCATTTAGCTTGTCTGGTAGGCTTGCACTCATCTGGTAGATTGCACTTGCAACTGCGTGCATTCTTACATTGGAGGGGTTTTGGAAGGGGGGTTGTTTTGGACCCCTCATCATTCCTTCTCCTCTTCATCCTCCTTTTGCCGTTTTCTCGACCGTGTGTTTGCCCAGCCCACCACAGGAGTCGCTAGAGCGCGATGGGACAAGGACATCCCTGCCGGCCAAATCTTCCCCGGACGACGCTGGGCCAATTATGCACCGACCCCATGGGTCTCCCGGTCCAGGCCGGCTGCGACAGAGCCTGGACTCGAACCAGGATCTCTAGGGGCACAGCTAGCAACTGCCACTCAGGAGGCCCCACGACAACACTTTTGATTGCGAAAGTGGCGGGCATCGTCTGCCTTGCGTTCTCACTCTCTCTCCCCCCCTCTCTGTTTGGTACAGTGCTGTGTCATATGTGGGGGGGGGGGGGGTGCCTGGCGTGACAGCTCGTGTCACTTTCTCATTTTCAGGTGGGTGGAATGAATGATCCCACTTGAAAATGACAAAGAGACACGAGCTGTCATGCCATGCATCTCCCCCAACATATGACAGTGCACAGTACCTAACAGAGGGAGAAAAATAGAAAGAGAGAATACAGGGCAGATGATACCTGTCACTTCCACATAAATGAGTCCCTACATGTACCTACATGCCAACACAGCAACCCTAACAAAAGCATTGACCAGTTTTGTGTGCAATACGTGCTTTTTGTGGAGTAGATCTATCTGCTGCCTTCGACATGTTGAACCATCAGATTCTTCTCTCCACCCTCTGAGGGCTGGGCGTCTCAGGCTCTGCACACTCTTGGATTCCATCCAAACTGGCAGGCCGCTCCTAACAGGTGACGTGGAGAGAATCTGTCTGGACCACGTACTCTCACTACTGGTGTCCCCCAGGGCTCGGTTCTAGGCCCTCTCCTCTTCTTTCTATACACCAAGTCACTCAGCTCTGTCATATCCTCCCATGTTATCTCCTATAATTGCTATGAGGATGACGTTCAACTACTATTCTCCTTCCCCCCTTCTGACACCCAGGTGGGGACAGGCATCTATGCGCGCCTGGCATCAACTTGGATGTTGGCCCACCACCTCAAGCTCAACCTCGACAAGATAGAACTGTTCTTCCTCCTGGGGAAGGCCTTCCAACTCAAAGTCCTCTCCATCACAGTTGACAACTCCACAGTGTCATCCTCCCAGAGTGCAAAGAACCTTTGCGTGACCCTGGACAACACCCTGTCGTTCTCTGCAAACATCAAAGCAATGACCCACTCCTGTAGGTTCATGCTCTACAACATCCGTAGAGTACGACCCTCCCTCACACAGAAAGCGGCGCAGGTCCTATCTATGCACTTGTCCTCTCCCATCTAGACTACTGCAACTTGATCCTGCGCTCGAGGAATATGACATTTAGAAGATAGCTATGTCGTGTTCTGGTAGAGTAAGGAGATACATAAGACAAGAGGGGTGATGCTGGTATTATTGCATTGTTTATATAGTGGGTTTTCTCATTGTTGTGCAATTCTTAAGAAAGTGGAGCAGGGAAGAGGAGAGAGAGAGGGTAGAAGAGTAAATAATACATTTAAAATATTTTGTGCATCCATAGGTGCTGTTCAAACAAGAAACAGACTTTACTGGGCAGTTTCCTGGACACAAATTAAGCCTACTACTGGATTTAAAAGCATTTTCAATTGAAATTCTCCATTGAGTTTGCTTTTTAGTCCAGAACTAGACTTAATCTGTGTCTGGGAAATCGCCTCAAAAAGACTAAGTACTCAGTACTATCCCTTTTCTGTCACAGTGTACGAAAGTCAGGATGGAGTGCTTCTTACGAAAGAAAGAATGGAGTGCCTTTTATGTGTGACACAGTCAAATTGGTCCTACTGGGTCCCCGGAGGCCATTTTCTGCTAGTCTGTTCCAGTACCAAACTTTACACCCAAACTCTCCAACTGTCACGCCCTGGCCTTAGTATTCTTTGTTTTCTTTATTATTTTAGTTAGGTCAGGGTGTGACATGGGGAATGTATGTGTTTTTGTATTGTCTAGGGGTTTTGTATGGTATATGGGTCAGTGTCTTGTCTAGGTGTTTGTATGTCTATGGCTGCCTAGATTGGTTCTCAATTAGAGGCAGCTGTGGTTCATTGTCTCTAATTGGGAGCCATATTTAAGGCAGTCATAGGCATTGGGGTTTTGTGGGTAATTGTCTATGTTGAACGTTTGTTGCTTGTCTGTGCACTTACGTCATTTAGCTTCACGGTCGTTTTGTTTCGTTTTGGTATAGTGTTCGTTGCGTGTTTTTCCCTTCTCTCAATAAAAGAGATGTATTTTGCACACGCTGCGCCTTGGTCCTCTCTCTCACAGATAGACGATCGTGACAGAATTACCCACCTGAATCGGACCAAGCGGCGTGTGAAACAGCAACAGGACCCACCTACACAGGATTCATGGACATGGGAGGAGATATTGGATGGAAAGGGACCTTGGGCACAACCGGGAGAATATCGCCTCCCTCGTGAAGAGCTGGAGGCAGCTAAAGCCGAGAGGAGGCGATATGAGGAGGCAGCACGGAAGCAAGGCTGGAAGCCCGCGAGTACAACCCAAAAATGTCTTGGGGGGGGGGGGGGGGGGGGGGGGGGGGGGGGCTTAAAGGGAGTGTGGCGAAGTCAGGTAGGAGACCTGCGCCTACTCCCTGTACTTACCGTGGAGAGCGAGAGTACGGGCAGACACCGTGTTACGCAGTAGAGCGCATGGTGTCTCCTGTACGCGTGCATAGCCCGGTTCGGTACATTCCAGCGCCACGTATCGGCCGGGCTAGATTGAGCATTGAGCCAGGTGCCATGAAGCCGGCTCAACGCGTCTGGTCTCCAGTGCGTCTCCTCGGGCCGGCTTACATGGCACCAGCCTTACGCATGGTGTCCCCGGTTCGCCTACATAGCCCGGTGCGGGTTATTCCACCTCCCCGCACTGGTCGGGAGACGGGGAGCATACAACCAGGTAAGGTTGGACAGGCTCAGTGCTCAAGGGAGCCAGTACGCCTGCACGGTCCGGTATTTCCGGCGCCACCTCCCCGCCCCAGCCCAGTACCACCAGTGCCTACACCACGCACCAGGCTTCCTGTGCGTCTCCAGAGCCCCGTTCCTCCTCCACGCACTAGCCCTATGGTGCGTGTCTCCAGCCCATTACCACCAGTGCCTACACCACGCACCAAGCCTCCTGTGTGTCCCCAGAGTCCTGCGTGTCCTGTTGCTGCTCCCCGCACTAGCCCTGAGATGCGTGTCCCCAGCCCGGTACCACCAGTGCCGGCACCACGCACTAGGCCTAATGTGCGTCTCCAGGGTCCAGTATGCCCTGTTCCTTCTCCCCGCACTAGCCCTGAGATGCGTGTCCCCGGCCCGGTACCACCAGTGCCGGCACCACGCACTAGGCCTAATGTGCGTCTCCAGGGTCCAGTATGCCCTGTTCCTTCTCCCCGCACTAGCCTGAAGGTGCGTGTCCTTAGCCCGGTACCTCCAGTTCCGGCACCACGCACCAGGCATACAGTGTGCCTCAGCCGGCCAGAGCTGCCCGTCTGCCAAGCACCGTCAGAGCTGCCCGTCTGCCAAGCACCGTCAGAGCTGCCCGTCTGCCAAGCACCGTCTGAGCTGCCCGTCTGCCAAGCACCGTCTGAGCTGCCCGTCTGCCAAGCACCGTCTGAGCTGCCCGTCTGCCAAGCACCGTCTGAGCTGCCCGTCTGCCAAGCACCGTCTGAGCTGCCCGTCTGCCAAGCACCGTCTGAGCTGCCCGTCTGCCAAGCACCGTCAGAGCTGCCCGTCTGTCCCGAGCCGTCCGCCAGACAGGATCAGCCAGAGCCGTCCGCCAGACAGGATCAGCCAGAGCCGTCCGCCAGACAGGATCAGCCAGAGCCGTCCGCCAGACAGGATCAGCCAGAGCCGTCCGCCAGACAGGATCAGCCAGAGCCGTCCGCCAGACAGGATCAGCCAGAGCCGTCCGCCAGCCATGAGCAGCCAGATCCGTTAGCCAGCCATGAGCAGCCAGATCCGTCAGCCAGCCATGAGCAGCCAGATCCGTCAGCCAGCCATGAGCAGCCAGATCCGTCAGCCAGCCATGAGCAGCCAGATCCGTCAGCCAGCCATGAGCTGCAGTCCCTCAGTCCGGAGCTGCCGTCCCTCAGTCCGGAGCTGCCCCTCAGTCCGGAGCTGCCCCTCAGTCCGGAGCTACCCCTCAGTCCGGAGCTACCCCTCAGTCCGGAGCTACCCCTCAGTCCGGAGCTACCCATCCGTCCGGTGGCGCCCTCTGGGATGGTCTTCAGTCCGGGACTTGCTACAAGGGTCGCCGCTCCAGAGGCGCCACCAAAGCGGGTATTGACAATGGTGGAGTGGGGGCCACGTCCCGCACCCGAGCCGCCGCCATAATATGGCCCACCCCGGACCCTCTCCTTCAATGTCAGGTTGTGCGGCCGGAGTCCGCACCTTTGGGGGGGGGGTACTGTCACGCCCTGGCCTTAGTATTCTTTGTTTTCTTTATTATTTTAGTTAGGTCAGGGTATGACATGGGGAATGTATGTGTTTTTGTATTGTCTAGGGGTTTTGTATGGTATATGGGTCAGTGTCTTGTCTAGGTGTTTGTATGTCTATGGCTGCCTAGATTGGTTCTCAATTAGAGGCAGCTGTGGTTCATTGTCTCTAATTGGGAGCCATATTTAAGGCAGTCATAGGCATTGGGGTTTTGTGGGTAATTGTCTATGTTGAACGTTTGTTGCTTGTCTGTGCACTTACGTCATTTAGCTTCACGGTTGTTTTGTTTCGTTTTGGTATAGTGTTCGTTGCGTGTTTTTCCCTTCTCTCAATAAAAGAGATGTATTTTGCACACGCTGCGCCTTGGTCCTCTCTCTCACACATAGACGATCGTGACACCAACATTTCAACAAATATATGTCTGTTTCAAATAAATGCCGGGTCTAAATGAATTGTTTACGAGATTACCATGATTTATTTTTTAAGAAATATATATTTTTAAATATATGAATACTAAGACAAAATAAACGACCCAGTGTGTAAATGATAACACATTAGTGCAGAAAATGAAGAAATGTATTAAAATACTGGAAGTGAATGTTGGAATTAAATAATTAACTATCTAAATGAGCAAAAGCTGAGTGCATTAATAAACACCTGTTGTGTTCAGTGATTTAAGCAAATAAACACCTGAGCTATTAATTTAAGTTTTACTGTATGCCATTTAGCAGACCCACTATCCTGGCATTGTAAGTACCCTGTTCTATCAACTAAGCTACAGAGGACTTAATAAACATAACAGAATACAATAGTGATAATTAATTGCATTAGATATTGCTACCAAATACTTCTGTCACGTTCCTGACCTGTTTTCCTTTGTCATGTATTTGTTTTAGTTGGTCAGGGCGTGAGTTGGGTGGGTTGGTCTAGGTTTGATTTTCTATGTTGGGATTTTGTGTTCGGCCTGGTATGATTCTCAATCAGAGACAGGTGTCAATCGTTGTCCCTGATTGAGAATCATACTAAGGCAGCCTGGGTTTCACTTGTGTTTTGTGGGTGTTTGTTCCTGTGGAGGTTTTGTTGCCACACAGGACGGTTTCGGTTTTTGTCACGTTGGTTGTTTTTGTATTGTGAAGTGTTTTGTTGATTTTCATTAAAAGAATGAACACTAACCACTCTGCGTTTTGGTCCCCACCTTCTGTCAGCGAGGACAGCCGTAACAGAAACACCCACCACAAGAGGACCAAGCGGAGTGGAGAAGGGCAGCGACAGCAGCAGAGACAGACAGAGGAATGGACATGGGAAGACATCTTGAACGGCAAGGGTTGCTACACATGGGAGGAGATCCTGGCTGGAAAGGATCGCCTCCCATGGGAACAGCTGGAGGCAGCGAGGAGAGCAGAGGCAACCGGAGAGAGGAACCGGAGGTATGAGGGTACGCGGCTAGCACGGAAGCCCGAGAGGCTCACCCAAAAATTTCTTGGGGGGGGGGCTAAAGGGGAGTGTGGCGAAGCCGGGTTGGATACCTGAGCCAACTCCCCGGGCTTACCGTGGAGTGAGAGGGCGTCGTACTGGTCAGACACCGTGTTATGCGGTGGAGCGCACGGTGTCCCCAGTACGCGTGCTTAGCCCAGTGCGGGCTATTCCACCTTGCCGCACTGGGAGGGCTAGGTTGGGCATCGAGCCGGGTGCCATGAAGCCGGCCCAACATATCTGGCCTCCAGTACGTCTCCTCGGGCCGGCGTACATGGCACCAGCCTTACAGGTGGTGTCCCCGGTTCGCCTGCATAGCCCAGTGCGGGCTATTCCACCTCGCCGCACTGGCAGGGCTACGGGGACCATTCAACCTGGTAGGGTTGGGGAGGCTCGGTGCTCAAGAGCGCGTGTCCTCCTTCACGGTCCGGTATATCCGGCGCCACCTTCCCACCCCAGCCCAGTACCATCAGTGCCAACACCACGCACCAGGCTTCCAGTGCGTTTCCAGAGCCCTGTTCCTCCTCCACGCACTCTCCCTGTGGTGCGTGTCTCCAGCCCAGTGCCTCCAGTTCCGGCACCACGCACCAGGCCTACTGTGCGCCTCAGCAGGTCAGAGTCGGCCGTCTGCCCAACGCCGCCTGCGCTGCTTGCCTGCTCAGCGCTGCCTGAACTGTCTGCCTGCCCAGCGTGGTCTGAACTGTCTGCCTGCCCAGCGCTGCCCGTCTGTCCCGAGCCTTCAGAGCCGTCCAGCCAGGACCAGCCAGAGCCGTCCAGCCAGGACCAGCCAGAGCCGTCCAGCCAGGACCAGCCAGAGCCGTCCAGCCAGGACCAGCCAGAGCCGTCCAGCCAGGAGCTGCCAGCCAGCCAGGATCCGCCAGAACCGTCCAGCCAGGAGCTGCCAGCCAGCCAGGATCCGCCAGAGCCTTCCGCCAGCCAGGATCCGCCAGAGCCTTCCGCCAGCCAGGATCCGCCAGAGCCTTCCGCCAGCCAGGATCCGCCAGAGCCTTCCGCCAGCCAGGATCCGCCAGAGCCTTCCGCCAGCCAGGATCCGCCAGAGCCTTCCGCCAGCCAGGATCCGCCAGAGCCTTCCGCCAGCCAGGATCCGCCAGAGCCAGCCAGCCAGGATCCGCCCCTCAGTCAGGTGCTACCCCTCAGTCAGGTGCTACCCCTCAGTCAGGTGCTACCCCTCAGTCAGGTGCTACCCCTCAGTCAGGTGCTACCCCTCAGTCAGGTGCTACCCCTCAGTCTGTTACTGCCCTTTGAAATAGTGGGATTGACATGGAGGGTGAATATTGGGAGGAGGCCACGGAAGCGGGGGTTGACTATGGTGGGGTGGGGACCACGACCAGCGCCAGAGCCGCCACCGTGGACAGACGCCCACCCAGACCCTCCCCTAGACTTTGTGCTGGTGCGCCCGGAGTTTGCACCTTAAGGGGGGGGTTCTGTCACGTTCCTGACCTGTTTTCCTTTGTCATGTATTTGTTTTAGTTGGTCAGGGCGTGAGTTGGGTGGGTTGGTCTAGGTTTGATTTTCTATGTTGGGATTTTGTGTTCGGCCTGGTATGATTCTCAATCAGAGACAGGTGTCAATCGTTGTCCCTGATTGAGAATCATACTAAGGCAGCCTGGGTTTCACTTGTGTTTTGTGGGTGTTTGTTCCTGTGGAGGTTTTGTTGCCACACAGGACGGTTTCGGTTTTTGTCACGTTGGTTGTTTTTGTATTGTGAAGTGTTTTGTTGATTTTCATTAAAAGAATGAACACTAACCACTCTGCGTTTTGGTCCCCACCTTCTGTCAGCGAGGACAGCCGTAACAACTTCTATACTTCTATCCAGCGCATGGCATCCTTGTGAGCCTAAAGTACAGTGAGCTGTACTCAATATGTTATCAGGGGAGCCGGTGTTGAAATGCAAACAGTCTCTGACCTAACACCTGAATTATGTAACATTGTGTTACTAATGTAGAGGGGGAAAACAGAGGAAAGGAGGATGAGGAGGAAGATGGATGGTAGGGGTAATGCCGACAGTCAGCCAAAACTTGTTAGTGGCTGGCTGTTGCCCAGTATTATTTTTGTTCAAGCTATTAGCAACAGGAATGGAGGATAAGGAGGAGAGGGGTGGAGGGAAGAACTGTTGGATGACAGACGCACAAAAAGCTGTCTCCCTGTGGATGGTAGAGTATATGTCTGTCAGGAAGTCATCTCGTGCCACTGTCACTGCTCGGCATAGTGTAACTGAGGCAATGTACCCCATAAAATATTCACTAAAGTTGTCTTTGTTAAAAGTAAAATTAAAAGGGGACGGGAAAAAAACAATGAAAAAAAAACAACAGCCTACAGTGAGGAGGTGAGGGCCCTGGCGGAATGGTGTCAGGAAAAATAACGGCTCCCTCAACGTCAACAGAACACATCGACGGGGCCACAGTGAAGAAGGAGAAAAGCCTCAAGTTCCTCGGCTTACACATCACTGACAATCTGAAATGTGCAACAACAACTGCAACGTCCACAACCGCAGGGCTCTCCAGGAAAGCTGTCACAGAAAGGCCAAGAAGATCAACAAGGATCTCAGCCACCCGAGCCACGGCCTGTTCACACCGCTACCATCCAGAAGGCGAGGTCAGTACAGGTGCTTCGAAGCTGTGACCGAAAGACTGAAAAACCGCTTCTATCTCAAGGCCATCAGACTGTTAAACGGTCACCACTACCCGGCCTCCACCCAGTACCCTGACCTGAACTTAGTAACTGTCACTAGCCAGCTACCACCTGGTTACTCTACCATGCACCTTAGAGGCTGCTGCCCTATGTACATAATCATGGAACACTGGTCACTGAGATGGGTGTCCCTAAACTGGGACGGTTGTTGCTAACGTGCGCTAATGTGACTAGAATGATGTTGTATACAACAGCCAACTTTCCAAGACAAAGACATGTCTTATAGGGGCAGAAAGCTTAAATTCTTGTTAATCTATCTGCAGTGTCCAAATAACAGTAGCTATTTCAGTGAACAAACACCATGCTATTATTTGAGGAGAGTGCACAACAACAAAATACTTTTATCAGGGCAACTGGTCTGATACATTCACATCTGAAGGTAAATAATGTACTTACATTCAGTAATCTTGCTAAGATTTGTCATCCTGAGGGTCCCAGAGATAAAATGTTGCATGGTTTTGTTTGATTTTTATATAGGAACTGGGGTCTACAGTTTGACCACACTGCTGTCTATGGCTCCACATCCACCCTGCCCGGCCATCTGTGTGAAAGGTAGTGTATAAGCTAATGATCCATCATGTATGACATTCCTGGGAGTGTGTAAACATTTTATTACCATAGCATTTTTGTATTTTCTCTATGGTTATGTACTTGAAAATGTATAAATTGACCAATTTGGTAATATTATTCTTCACTGGATCAGTCTAAAACTTTGCACACACACACACACTCCAGCCATCTGGTGGCCAAAATCTAAATTACACCTAGACTCCTATCTGAAAGTATGGCCTTTCTCCTGCATTTCAAAATAGACGCATGATTTTTGGTTTGTATTATCTTTTACCAGATCTAATGTTTTATATTCTCCTACATTAATTTCACATTTCCACAAACTTCTAAGTGTTTTCTTTCAAATGGCATCAAGAAAATGCATATCCTTGCTTCAGGTCCTGAGCTACAGGCAGTTAGATTTGGGTATGTAATTTTAGGCAAAAATGGGTACAATCCTTAAGAGGTTTTAATTGTGTTTACATATTGTTTTAACCACTTCATATGTATATACTGTATTACTGTCAGGGCCTACCTTATACATCCCATCACATATACAGTACCTGTCAACTGTTTTGCGACTGCACTTGAAGAAACCTCTGATTCATGTCTTAAAGTAATGATGGACTGTTGTTTCTCTTTGTTTATTTGATCTGTTCTTGCAATAATGTGGACTTTGTCTTTTACCAAATTGGGCTATCTTCTGTATACCACCTCTACCTTGTCACAACACAACTGATTGGCTCAAACACATTAAGAAGGAAAGAAATTTCGCAAATTAACTTTCAACAAGGCACACCTGTTAATTGAAATGCCTTCCAAGTGACTACCTCATGAAACTGGTTGAGAGAATGACAAGAGTGTGCAAAGCTGTCAAGGCAAAGGGTGTCAACTTTGAAGAATCTAAAATCAAAAATAAATTTGTTTAGCACTTTTTTGGTTGCTACATGATTCCATATGTGTTATTTCATAGTTTTGATGGCTTCACTATTATTCTACAATGTAGAAAATAGTAAAAATAAAGAAAAACCCTTGAATGAGTAGGTGTGTCCAAACTTTTGACTGGTACTGTATATATATATACACACTATATACACAAATGTATGTGGACACGCCATCAAATGAGTGGATTCTGCTATTTCAGCCACACCTGTTGCTGACAGGTGTATAAAATCGAGCAGCCAGCCATGTAATCTCCATTGACAAACATTGTCAGTAGAATGGGCTTACTAAAGAGCTCAGTGACTTTCAACTTGGTACCTTCATAGGATGCCACCTTTCCAAAAAGTCAGTTAGTAAAATTTCTGCCCTGCTAATGCTGCCTCGGTCAACTGTAAGTGCTGTTATTGTGAAATGTAAATGTCTAGGGTCAACAGCAGCTCAGCTGCGAAGTGGTAGGCCACACAAGCTCACAGAATGGAACCGGCGAGTGCTGAAGCACGTAGAGTGTAAAAATCATCTGTCCTGGGTTGGAACACTAACTACCGAGTTCCAAACTGCCTCTGAAAGCAACGTCAGCACAAGAACTTCATAAAATGGGTTCCATGGCCGAGCAGCCACACACAAGCCAAAGATCATGATGCACAATGCTAAGCGTCGGCTGGAGTGCTGTAAAGCTCGCCGCCATTGGACTCTGTAGTGATGAATCTCGCTTCACCATCTGGCAGTCCGACTAAATAATCAGGGTTTGGCGGATGCCAGGAGAATGCTACCTGCCCCAATACATAGTGCCAACTGTAAAGATTGGTGTGAGGATGAATAATGTTATGGGGCTGTTATTCATGGTTCAGGCCCCTTAGTTCCAGTGAAGGGAAATCTTAACACTCCTGCATACAATGACAAAGGGGGGACAAACTCCCTATTAATGCCCATGATTTTGGAATGAGATGTTCGATGAGCAGGTGTCCAAATACTTTTGGTAATGTATTGTATATAAACAGTGCATTTGGAAAGTATTCAGACACTTTGGAAAAACACATTTTGTTACGTTACGGCATTATTCAAAAATGTATTAAATCAGTTTTGCAGAGTTATTACAAATATAAACTGAAATATCACATAAGCATTCAGATCCTTTACTCAGTACTTTTCTGAAGCACAGCTGGCAGCGATTACAGCCTCGAGTCTTCTTTGGGTATGACGCTACAAGCTTGGCACAGCTGTATTTGGGGAGTTATTCCCATTCTTCTCTGCAGATCCTCTAAAGCTCTGTCAGGTTGGATGGGAAGCGTCGCTGAACAGCTATTTTCAGGTCTCTCAGAGATGTTCGATTGGGTTCAATTCCGGGCTCTGGCTGGGCCACTCAAGGACAATCAGAGACTTGTCCCGAAGGTTTTCATCAAGGTTCTCTCTGTGCTCTGATTCGTTCATCTTTCCCTTTATTCAGACTAGTCTCCCATCCCCACAGCATGATGCTGCCACCACCATGCTTCACCGTAGGGATGGGCCAAGGTTTACTCCAGATGTGACGCTTGGCATTCAGGCCAAAGAGTTCAATCTTGGTTTCATCAGATCAGAGAATCTTGGTTCATGGTCTGAGAGTCTTTAGGTGCCAAGCGGTTGGTCATGTACATTTTAATGAGTAGTAGCTTCCGCCTGGCCACTCTACCATAAAGGACTGATTGGTGGAATACTGCAGAGATGGTTGTCCTTCTGGAAGGTAATCCCATCTCCACAGAGGAACTCTGGAGCTCTGTCAGAGTGACCATCGGGTTCTTGGTCCCCTCCCTGACCAAAGCCCTTCTCCCCCGATTGCTCAGTTTGGCCGGTCGGCCAGCTCTAGGCAGAGTCTTGATGGTTAAAAACTTCTTCCATTTAAGAATGATGGAGGCCAATATGCTCTTGGGGACCTTCAATGCTGCAAAAAATGTTGGTACCCTTCCCAAGATCTGTGCTTCGAAACAATCCAGTCTCGAAGCTCTACGGATAATTCCTTCGACCTCATGCCTGTGGCACTTTATATAGACAGGTGTGTGCCTTTCCAAATCATGTCCAATTAATATAGTTTATCACAGGTGGACTCAAATCAAGTTGTAGAAACATTTCAAGCACGAACAATGGAAACAGGATGTTTCTGAGATCAATTTTGAGTCTCATACCAAAGGGTCTGAATACTTATGTAAATTAGGTATTTCTGTTTTGTTTTTTTAAACCTGTTTTCGCTTGGGGCAGTATGTGTAGATTGATAAGGAAAAATTTATATTTAATCCATTTTAGAACAAGGCTGTAACGTAACAAAATGTGGAAAAATGGGGGTCTGAATATTTTCCAAATGCACTGTACATGATCCCGAAATCTCCCTTGTGACTTACGCGACAGGTCGTGACCTTTTGAAATGTCTGTTTGTAAATAGAAACCCCTCGAGAGGCTGGGAGCATTTTGGCAAAGATCAGCATTGGGCCAGATTACACTTCACTTGCAGGCCACATGTCCTCCTAACCACAAACACTGAATGCGCCTTTACTAAAGCACACATACTGAAATGCACTCAATGAAATTAACTCAAATGAAAACGTAGATCTGCCTTCCTTACCATACCAACTTTGTCCCTGAAAATATGGCTCCTGTTCTGCCATTACACAATAGAATAATTTCAGTCCTTTCTGTCTCCTTGCTTAGCTTACTGTCTGGAAGTCTGCATGCAGCAGGGCTGCTTGTCACAAAGGAAGAAATCTCCAGTGATGCCCCTCCACACCACTCCACCCCCCCCCCCCCCTTTCCTTCCCATCCCCGGTGTGCCTGCTTCAGACAGGGCTACACCTGGGACCCCCTTGCCTCTGTGTCATTTCTGTCATTGGATCAACGGCTCTTTCCTGGGAATCCCTGGCTCTCATTATTTCCCAATGTGTTAACCTTGAGCCAGATGAAAGGGAGAGGAAACGGGGGAAAAGCTGAAAGGAAGAAATTAAAAGGAAAATAGATCAAGCTCCGAGACAACAAAAATAGAAGATGAGATCTAAATGTTCCTTATGTAATCGGTCCTCTGTTGCGTGAGTCTTCCGAGGGCGACACTCCATGGCAAGACGGCATTGTTTTTAGACATTTCTATGGGGTTTCTGAGGCGTCTCACGGTTGTATACCGCAAGCAGCTTTCTCGCCAATCAACGTAACAGCTATACCTACACAATTGACTTCATCAATCGAAAATTACATGGCATTTCTGGTGCGGTTCTTTCACTTACTCGCAAGACGAGAAGACTGCAAAGGTCAATACTGAAGTACTGGTGCACCTAGCCTTGCTCACTAACAGAGTGAGGCAGGGGGATGGAAATGTTTGTGGAAGTAAAAGGCTAATAACATAAAAGTAAAGGTCATAGATGAAGCGGCATGAACCAAGGCGTTCTTATGGAACACACTGATAGAGTGTGATGTGGGTGTACACTCTGATCTCCCCCCACAATTATACCCATAAATATTTACATTTTGAGCAGGGTGCAAACGTCTCGATTCAGGAGCTTTCCCTTAAATCTTGAGCTCAACAGAATTCCAAGGAAAATACATCCCTGGCTCTCACGAGCTTGGCTATACCTGATCCAGCAAATGTCAGTCGGATAAAAATCGAGTTTGACAGACAGACCTGGGAGTTTTGTAATCTGCTCCCTCACCAGCGAGCCAAATCCGAACACTCTCGAATGGTAGCAAAGAGAGGGAAACGTTATTTTGGCTTACACTACATTTTGGTCCGACTACTTCAAGCCAAAATAGCAATGGCCTTGACAGTGGTCCTGTGTTCTTGGATAGCTTGTTGTTATGGTTTTATTTGTCATACACTGGGGTAGTCATGGAGACCACACAAAACACATTTCCTGTTCTACACAAAGGATTCAGGGTTATTCACCTAGCCTCCTGTCTGTCTGTCTGTCTGTCTGTCTGTCTGTCTGTCTGTCTGTCTGTCTGTCTGTCTGTCTGTCTGTCTGTCTGTCTGTCTGTCTGTCTGTCTACCTTTTGATGCTGTTGTGATCTGATTTGATTTGAGCTTAAATGTAAATACAAACCTTTGTCAACTCAGCTTCTCCTTTGACACAAGTCTATCAACTGGAAGTGTCAAGTTATTGTTTTCTCCTTTAGCCAAGACATACTTCATACAAAACAGCATCAAATAAACACACATAAAAAGCAAAACTAATTTGCTGGTAGATAGGTACTAAACAAATTGAGGTAATAGCTTAAGGGGCATTTTATTTTCAATTTAAGCAAGTATGCAGAATGTGTAATGAAAAAAAGTATACAAATATGCAACAAACACGTTTATGGTCAACTATCATATCAATGTGGTTCCTGAGATGAGGAACAAGTATCCAGGCATTGTGAGATCTGATCATCTTTGCAGTGTGACTGCAATAACTACGACCTGGAACGCTCCCATTATATGACTCTGATGCTACCTACTTGTCTCATTCCTGCCCATTCAGTGACCCCCTGACCCTTACCCATGATGCAAAGCAGGAGGATTACAGAACATTTGGGCTCTAAAACCCTCTTATATCAGCCATGTTAATGCCCTGTTTTCACAGCATAGTCACCCGGGTGATTAAGCCAAGTATGCGGTGCTGTGTGAGACGCGTTGTAATGCTCGTCTTCCTCCTCTTCTGAGGAGGAGTAGTAGGAAGGATCGGAGGACCAATGCGCAGCGTGGTAAGTTTCCATATTTTAATAAAGCAAATAGAACACTAAACAAAAACAACAAGTGAACGAACGAAAACGAAACAGTCCCGTATGGTAACAACACAGACACAGGAACAATCACCCACAACCCACAATGACAAACAGGCTACCTAAATATGGTTCCCAATCAGAGACAACGACTGACACCTGCCTTTGATTGAGAACCATATTAGGCCAAACACATAGAAACAAACAAACTAGACAAACAACATAGAATGCCCATCCACATCACACCCTGACCAAACAAAACATAGAAACATACAAAGCAAACTATGGTCAGGGCGTGACAGTACCCCCACCCCCCCCAAAGGTGCGGACTCCGGCCGCAAATCTGAACCTATAGGGTAGGGTCTGATTGGGCATCTGTCCGCGGTGGCGGTTCTGGCACGGGACGTGGACCCCACTCTACCATAGTCTTAGCCCGCTTAAGAACCAGTGTATCTTTCATTTGCCATACAACAAGTATTTTTTAGTAAAGTTTATGATGAGTTCTTTGGTCAGATTAGGTGAGTGTCCAAAATAGCTCCTGACATTCTGGGGAAATGTTGCTACATTTTCACAATGTATAACCACGGTTTGCAGCTCTAAATATGCACATTTTCGAACAAAACATAAGTGTATTGTATAACCTAATGTTATAAGACTGTCATCTGATGAAGTTGTTCAAGGTTAGTGATTAATTTTATATATTTAGCTGGTTTTTGCGAATGCTATCTATGCGGTGAATAAATGCTGTCACGAATTCCGCCGAAGTCGGCCCTTCTCCTTGTTCGGGTGGTGTTCGGCGGTCGACGTCACCGGCTTTCTAGTCACCACCGATCCATTTTTCAGTTTCGTTTTGTTTTGTCTGTATTACACACACACCTGGTTTCAATTCCACTATCATGTTCCCTATTTAACCCTCTGGCATTCATTTCTGTTCTGTCCGTGATTGTTTGTTTCGTTAGTGGTTGTTGTTAGTGCTTGTGTGTTTGTTATATTCCCATTGAGGAATTTTTGCTTATATTTTGAGTAAACGCCATTGTTTTGCTCAACACCTGTGTCCTGCGCTTGACTCCGCTACATCTCTGCACACAACCCTGACAAATGCGTTTGTGTGTTTGGCTATTGTGGCAAGCTAATATAATGCTATATTGTGTTTTCGCTGTAAAACACTTAAAAAATCGGAAATATTGTCTGGATTCACAAGATGTTTATCTTTCATTTGCTGTACACCATGTATTTTTCATAAATGTTTTATGATGAGTATTTAGGTATTTCACGTTGCTCTCTGTAATTATTCTGTCTGCTTTGGTGATATTTTTGATGGTAGCTGCAATGTAAAACTGTGATTTATACCTCAAATATGCACATTTTCGAACAAAACATAAATTTATTGTATAACATGTTATAAGACTGTCATCTGATGAAGTTGTTTCTTGGTTAGTGACTAATTATATCTCTATTTGGTCGGTTTTGTGATAGCTACCTATGCGGTAGAAACATGGTGAAAATATGCGGTTGAGTCTTTGGCTATTGTGGTTAGCTAATAGAAATACATAGTGTTTTTTAAATTAAAAAAATCGGAAATGAAGGCTGGATTCACAAGATGTTTATCTTTCATTTGCTGTATTGGACTTGTGATTTCATGAAAATTATATTATATGATATCCCTGTCCCGTTAGGCTAGGCTATGCTAGTCAGCTTTTTTGATGAGGATGCTCCCGGATCCGGGATGGATATTAAGTAAAGGTTAAGTGGCGTCTTTGGAGCGGCGACCCTCGCCACCGACCTTGGACTGGGGACCCTAATAAAGGGCGCCTCTGGACTGAGGGGCGCCTCTGGACTGAGGGGCAGCTCCGGACTGAGGGGCAGCTCCGGACTGAGGGGCAGCTCCGGACTGAGTGGCAGCTCCGGACTGAGTGGCAGCTCCGGACTGAGGGGCGGATCCGGACTGGAGGGCGGATCCGGACCGGAGGGAGACTCTGGCGGATCCGGACCGGAGGGAGACTCTGGCGGATCCGGACCGGAGGGAGACTCTGGCACCCGTCAGTCAGGCTCCTGACTGACGAGCGGCTCGGGCGGCTCAGGACAGACGGGCGGCTCGGGCGGCTCAGGACAGACGGGCGGCTCGGGCGGCTCAGGACAGACGGGCGGCTCGGGCGGTGCTGGACAGGAGGGCGGCTCAGGTGGCGCTGGACAGGAGGGCGGCTCAGGTGGCGCTGGACAGGAGGGCGGCTCAGGACAGACGGGCGGCTCAGGCGGCTCAGGACAGACGGGCGGCTCAGGCGGCTCTGGACAGGCGGGTGGCTCAGGCGGCGCTGGACAGGAGGGCGGCTCAGGCGGCGCTGGACAGGAGGGCGGCTCAGGCGGCGCTGGACAGGAGGGCGGCTCAGGCGGCGATGGACAGGAGGGCGGCTCAGGCGGCGCTGGACAGGCGGGAGCACCTGTAGGGAGGAGACGGAGAGACAGCCTGGTGCGTGGGGCTGCAACAGGACCCACCAGGCTGGGGAGACCTACAGGAGGCCTGGTGCTTGGAGAAGGCACCGGAAGGACCGGGCTGTGGGGGAGCACTGGAGCTCTGGTGCGCAGCCTTGGCACCATTCCCCCAGGCTGGATGACTACTCTAGCCCGGACCCTCCAGAGTGCAGGCACAGGTTGAACCGGGCTGTGGGTGAGCACTGGAGATCTAGTGCATACTACGCGCACCTCTCCCTTAGGCTCAAATCCCACATTCGCCCGGCATGAGCGGAGCGCAGGCATAGGACGCACTGCACCCGCCCCGGAGACACAGCACGCAAAGCCGGCGCAGGATACCCTGGACCGAGACGGCGTACCGGAGAACAGACACGCTGAGCAGGCACAATACGCCCTGGCTGGATGCCCACACTCGCATGACACTTACGGGGGGCTGCCCTATAGTGCACCGGGCTATGGGCGCGTACTGGCGACACCGTGCTCTTAACCGCATAACACGGTGCCTGAACAGTAACGTGCTGCTTATAATAAGCAGGTCTCCAACCTGACTCTGCCACACACCCAAAAATGTGGGGGCTGCCTCTTGTTCCTGTCGCGCTGCCATGCTGCCTCCTCATATCGCCGCCGCTCAGCTTTCGCTGCCTCCAGCTTTGCCTTGGGGCGGCGATATTCCCCAGCCTGTGCCCAGGGTCCTTTACCGTCCAAAATCTCCTCCCATGTCCAGGACAAACAACATAGAATGCCCATCCACATCACACCCTGACCAAACAAAACATAGAAATATACAAAGCAAACTATGGTCAGGGCGTGACATGCGTCTTGAATATTCAATCAGACGCTCGTGGAAATTGGCTTTGTCGGCGCATGTTGCCTCGCTGGGGTGTCACGATGGTGGCAGTGATTACATCTTTACATTATGAAGCACCATTATTAGACGTCCTTTACATGTACAAATAAGCTTCCAAAGTGCCACTGGAAAATTGGAAGGGGGACTAGGCTACCGCTGAAGGGGTGGTAGGGAGCGAAGGTAAGATGGTTGTTATTTGTTGGGGTTTATTTTGAATGCTGACAGAGCATCATGATGTTCAAGGCCATCATGTTCTGTTGACATTGTAGAAGGTCTTTCTCTCTCTGTGTGTGTGTGTGTGTGTGTGTGTGTGTGTGTGTGTGTGTGTGTGTGTGTGTGTGTGTGTGTGTGTGTGTGTGTGTGTGTGTGTGTGTGTGTGTGTGTGTGTGTGTGTGTGTGTCCACCTCCATCAGGTTCAAGGACCACACAAAATGCCCCATCTTTCACCTGTCCTCTTCCCCCCTCTTGCCCTTTGACCTCACCCTAGCTCCATTACCTTGGTAACCTTTCGACCCCAATCTCATCCAATCTACACAGTTAAATAGCAATGACAAGAGGAGGCAGAGGATGAGAGGCGCAAGAAAACAGATTGAGGCCGACAGAATCTTCACATTTCCTGACACATTTAACCCCAAAAACGTAAATCCTCCACTCCTATCCCCAGCCCACCCCCTTACCCATAAAGGACACGACACAATACAATACAGGGTTTGAGCCGGTGGGTCACTGTTCATTACTTCGATAATACAAACCACATATCACCCACCTCTGGTTGGGGCCTGTCATTTCAAATTATATAACTTGAAAGTACTCTAACCAGGCATGAAAAAACATGCCATGATTTGATGGGATGTGAGGAACGGTTCTGACAGGGGAGCTCAGACTACAGACTCCATTTTCCCTTAACATCCAGACCATAAAATGGTTTACATAGACTCTATCCATATACAACCGCGAATGTATACTACACTGCTATGATACTGCAACCCTATACCGTATATGCTATTCAAGTATATTCCCTGTGGGATCAATACTACTTCCCTGGAACACTGCAGAACAATGCCCATACTAAGCAAACACTACTACCATAATATAGCAATGGTATACTGTAACAGTAATAGTAAGTATATGAATATCGCAAGCCAACACAACTATGCACGCCAAAGACAGGGCAGCCATTTAAAGAAAGCCTATATACTATGCCCCTGCACTAGTCCAGTATCAAAATCCCAGGCAACACATTAGGTATTAAATCCTAGAAATTGTGTGAACTCGCACACAGCCCCCATGCAATTGAAAGACATTTATTTGAGGGAGAACAGAAAGAGAGTTAAAAAAAACAGTACCTCAGGCCCATGAAGACAAAGAGATTAAATGACCTGTTAATGTGACTTTAAATTAGTGTCTCTTCCACAAGTAGCCTGCTGCCTCCTGGTGGCTGGTGGAAAAGTAGTCGACATCTGCCCAAGAATGAGGGTTTTTCTTTCCCCAGCAGTCGTGCAGCTATTATTTGCATGGCAAACATAGACTGACACTAAACAGTCCTATTGGTTTGATGATATGTCATGACATTATATCTCACAAACTTAGTCAAATATAAGAGTTTGCTCTGACAATGACCTCTAGTGAAAATCTAACTGGCATTGTGAACTATCTTGTTTCTGGTTAACCCCCTAGAGTCGATTGAAGCACCGGTGAGTCAATCTAAGTAACACAATTAAAAATCCCCCATCAAAATCCATTGGTTAAAGCTAGAGATATATTTTTGTTGCGTTGGATGCGTCTCAATCCACTACATCCGCTGATGTCGCGTTTCCGTATCTGCGGTGAAAGGTCGCAGAGCTAGAGCGCTGTTTATCAGACCATGAGACATCCCGATAATCTAGTCTTCTTACAAAAATGTCTGTAGCGTCCGAATGGTTTGACCTACCACTCTTTGAAAAGGGGAGACTCTCACAAACACAATGGTGTCAGGGGACTCGTCTGAAGTCGGTACCGTCGATGTGCCAGCTTCTGTTTGTAGCCTCCGAAGCATTTGAGCTACAAACTAATGTTTGTAGCTTTCCACTGTGGAAAGGGGAGATTCTCTTGGACCCGATAGTGTTCTTCGTTTTGATCTTTGACACCCGCAAGTGTCGCGGGAAATCTTCTTAAGGTAACTGGTACCGGGTTAAGTATGTGTAAATATATACAATGGGGCAAAAAAGTATTTAGTCAGCCACCAATTGTGCAAGTTCTCCCACTTAAAAAGATGAGAGAGGCCTGTAATTTTCATTATAGGTACACTTCAACTATGACAGACAAAATGAGAAAAAAAATCCAGAAAATCACATTGTAGAATTTTTTATGAATTTATTTGCAAATTATGGTGGAAAATAAGTATTTGGTCAATAACAAAAGTTTATCTCAATACTTTGTTATATACCCTTTGTTGGCAATGACAGAGGTCAAACGTTTTCTGTAAGTCTTCACAAGGTTTTCACACACTGTTGCTGGTATTTTGGCCCATTCCTCCATGCAGATCTCCTCTAGAGCAGTGATGTTTTGGGGCTGTTGCTGGGCAACACGGACTTTCAATTCCCTCCAAAGATTTTCTATGGGGTTGAGATCTGGAGACTGGCTAAGCCACTCCAGGACCTTGAAATGCTTCTTACGAAGCCACTCCTTCGTTGTCCGGGCGGTGTGTTTGGGATCATTGTCATGCTGAACGACCCAGCCACGTTTCATCTTCAATGCCCTTGCTGATGGAAGGAGGTTTTCACTCAAAATCTCACGATACATGGCCCCATTCATTCTTTCCTTTACACGGATCAGTCGTCCTGGTCCCTTTGCAGAAAAACAGCCCCAAAGCATGATGTTTCCACCCCCATGCTTCACAGTAGGTATGGTGTTCTTTGGATGCAACTCAGCATTCTTTGTCCTCCAAACACGACGAGTTGAGTTTTTACCAAAAAGTTCTATTTTGGTTTCATCTGACCATATGACATTCTCCCAATCTTCTTCTGGATCATCCAAATGCTCTCTAGCAAACTTCAGACGGGCCTGGACATGTACTGGCTTAAGCAGGGGGACACGTCTGGCACTGCAGGATTTGAATCCCTGGCGGCGTAGTGTGTTACTGATGGTAGGCTTTGTTACTTTGGTCCCAGCTCTCTGCAGGTCATTCACTAGGTCCCCCCGTGTGGTTCTGGGATTTTTGCTCATCGTTCTTGTGATCATTTTGACCCCACGGGGTGAGATCTTGCGTGGAGCCCCAGATCGAGGGAGATTATCAGTGGTCTTGTATGTCTTCCATTTCCTAATAATTGCTCCCACAGTTGATTTCTTCAAACCAAGCTGCTTACCTATTGCAGATTCAGTCTTCCCAGCCTGGTGCAGGTCTACAATTTTGTTTCTGGTGTCCTTTGACAGCTCTTTGGTCTTGGCCATAGTGGAGTTTGGAGTGTGACTGTTTGAGGTTGTGGACAGGTGTCTTTTATACTGATAACAAGTTCAAACAGGTGCCATTAATACAGGTAACGAGTGGAGGACAGAGGAGCCTCTTAAAGAATAAGTTACAGGTCTGTGAGAGCCAGAAATCTTGCTTGTTTGTAGGTGACCAAATACTTATTTTCCACCATAATTTGCAAATAAATTCATTAAAAATCCTACAATGTGATTTTCTGGATTTTTTTTCTCATTTTGTCTGTCATAGTTGAAGTGTACCTATGATGAAAATTACAGGCCTCTCTCATCTTTTTAAGTGGGAGAACTTGCACAATTGGTGGCTGACTAAATACTTTTTTGCCCCACTGTATATACACTACTGGTCAAAAGTTTTTCTTCATTTTTACTGTTTTCTACATTGTATAATAATAGTGAAGACGTCAAAACTATGAAATAACACATATGGAAACATGTGGTAACCAAAAAACTGTTAAACAAATCAAAATATATTTGATGTTATAGATTCTTCCAACAGCCACCCTTTGCCTTGAAGACAGCTTTGCACAATCTTGGCATTCTCTCAACCAGCTTCATGAGGTAGTCTGTATTTTTTGCCATTTATGAATGTGTTGTTAAAAGCTAGGCTGAGTGTGTGACCTTGAGGGACGAGGGGGCGATGCCAAGCCATGGAGTGTGTGGCGTTGGGTCGAGGGATCGACAGTGGTATGAGAGAGAGCTGACACATCACATTGAAACTAGGACGTGCCGTGCCGTTGCTATAACGTTAGGTGTTCACAGGTGCAGGTTGCGGCTTTGTTTCCTTGGACGTTAAAAACGACATGATGGGATGGGAATGTAGCTAATAAGCTACAAGCTTGCGTTCAGCATGTCTCCAATACAAACGTCTATCTACTGACTTTTTACTCATTAAGGATTGGTGAGAACGAGCACAACGGGTGCAACAGTGTTCATTACGGGGAGTCCTTGCAATTAAGGTGCTTATCCTTAGTCCATGATACCACTGATTGTCTACCTTATAACAGAACAGTGATTCCCTGTATATAATTCTGTGGCATTGTCATGTTAGCCACTGATCCCATAACAGTGAGTGGCATTACCTTAGCTTGCTACAGGAAATGAGGCGAGAAGAGGGATGGCTTTTTCCTTACCTCTCTCTCACCTAAATTGGGCACCTGAACCATCAAAAGAAGGGCTAGCATGGCATGTTTTCTTCTTTGTGTTGTTCATGTTTGATTTCTTATGGAGGCAACCAAGAGGTTTCCAATAGCAGATAAATGTGTATTTTAAAATGATATGTAGCTTTTTGATGAGGTACTGAGACCTTATGTACATGAGCGTGTATGATATGCACATCAGTGTTGTTCGTGTTCATTGAATTTTATTTAGATAGTTTTGCATATATAGCGTTTGTGGACACCCCTTCAAATTTGTGGATTTGGCTATTTCAGCCACACCCGTTGGTGACAGGTGTATAAAAATGAGCAATCAATAATGCAATCTCCATAGTGTCAGGTTTTGGCCAGGACTATTCAGGTTTTGGTCACTAGATGTCCCCATTGCGCCTTTTTGAACCTTTTGTTTTTTTCCCTTCTAGTTATTGTTTTCACCTGTGCCTCATTTCCTTGTAGGTATTTAAACCATTAGTGTCCCTCAGTTCTTTGCTCTGTGTTTGTATGTTAGCACCCAGCCCCAGCCATGCTGTGAACATATATTTCTCTTGTTGGATTTTCCAGAGGTACTCTGGTTTTGTTCTTGTTTATTTTTGATTAGTCTTTTGAGGTTTGTTTTTCCCTGCTGTTCTTACCACTTTGTGGATTTTCTTTGTATTTTGGAGGATATCCATTTTTTCTCTTGGCTTTACTTTTGACGTTGTGGATTTATATTTTTTGCCTGAAGATCTTTTACCTTGATTAATCTTCTCAATAGGGGGTGCTATTTGCACTTTGTAATAATTTCGTTCCCAAATTAAACTGCCTCGTACTCAATTATTGCTCGTACAATATGCATAGTATTATTACTATTGGATAGAAAACATTCTCTAGTTTCTAAAACCGTTTGAATTATATCTGTGAGTGAAACAGAACAGGAGTTGGAGCACTTTTCCTATGAGGATGTGAGAATGCTGAAATCTGCAAGGTGTTTCCAGGTCAGTTTATTAATTTGCCTGTCTTCTATTGGTTGAGATGCACTGCATACGTCTTCCCCTGGGTGTCAGCGAATAGTGAGAGTTGAAATGGGGTTGCTAGGCAGAACTGAGAGGTTATAAATGGCCTGGGAAAAAAGTGTCCGGCCTCTGTTCACTTCGCTCTGACGCAGGAAGGACATCTGGCTGTGGCTCTAGAACGCTCCGGTTATAGGCCTTAGATATATCCGGTCATGTTTTTATTCGTTATAGGTGTTAAAGACATCATAAGGTAGTTCATTTAAACCGACTTATAGCAGTTTATATCAGTTTATTGCGATTTTCTGGAATTTCTTTGTCACGCGCTATCACGAGTTGGACACCTCTCCGGCACATAGCTAGCGTTAGCTGCTAATTCTACAGGAGAAGAGGACATCTTTCAACCAAAAGACGATTGTTCTGGAGAAAGAACACCTTGCCCAAGATTCTGATGGAAGCTCGTCAAATAGTAAGAAGTCTTTATGCTGTTAATTCGTATTTATGTTGAAAAATGTTAAACAATAATTCCGCCATGAATTTCGGTGCGGTCTCGCTTTAGCGCACGCTGTATGTAGTAGTAACGTTAATTTTAAAAATCTAACACAGCGGTTGCATTAAGAACTAATGTATCTTTCATTTGCTGTCCAACCTGTATTTTTTAGTCAAGTTTATGATTAGTTATCGATTAGATTAGGTGCCTCTCCAAGATGGCGCCGGACAGATTGCTTGAAGTTTGCCTACTAATCACATTGTATAACCACGATTTGTGCCACTACATATGCACATTTTCGAACAAACCCTATTTGCATTGTGTAATATGATGTTACAGGACTGTCATCTGAAGAAGTTTATGAAGGTTAGTCAAAAATTATATCTTTTGCTTGTTTGTTACGATCGCTAACCTTTGCTGCTGGTAAATGGCTTGTGTTTCTGGCTATTGTGGTAAGCTAATATAATGCTATATTGTGTTTTCGCTGTAAAACACTTAAAAAATCTGAAATATTGTCTGGATTCACAAGATCTTGGTCTTTCATTTGCTGTACGCTGTGTATTTTTCAGAAATGTGAGTATTTCGGTAATTCACGTTGCTCTCTGTAGTTATTCTAGTCGCTTTGGTGAGAGTTGTGATGGTGGCTGCAATGGTAAACTATGATTTATACCTGAAATATGCACATTTTTCTAACAAAACATATGCTATACAATAAATATGTTATCAGACTGTCATCTGATGAAGTTGTTTCTTGGTTAGTGGCTATTTATATCTTTATTTGGTCGAATTTGTGATAGCTACCTATGCAGGAAAAAAATGGTGGAGTAAAAAAAGTGGTGTCTTTTGCTAACGTGGTTAGCTAATAGATTTACATATTGTGTCTTCCCTGTAAAACATTTTAAAAATCAGAAATGATGGCTGGATTCACAAGATGTGTATCTTTCATCTGGTGTCTTACACTTGTGATTTAATGATATTTAGATGCTAGTATTTACTTGTGACGCTATGCTAGGCTATGCTAGTCAGCTTTTTTACTGATGGGGGTGCTCCCGGATCCGGGATTGGGAGGAATTAGAGGTTAAACCACCGTCTCTAGTACTGCTCTGTCTGCCTCATCTTCTGGGTTCTGCCGACTATTAGTGACTGTTTCTCACAACGGGTCCTGACAGAAACACAGAGCCATTAAAATGAACCCAGAGGCAGCCAGTACCCAGGATTTTTTTCCCATGCTGTCCCACCACGAGGGGACTGTCCAACGTCACGAAGCTGCTCTGGTTCAGCAAGAGGCCTTAATGGCTAGACATTCTCAACTTCTGTCGGAGATGCTGACTTCCATAAAGCAGATTTCTGATCGACTTTCCCCGGCAACCGCGTCTGCTCCAGTACATCAGATTCAAGTGCCCGTGGCAGTTAACCCCCTGGCTGAACCTCGTCTGCCACCTCCCCAACGGTTCTCAGGTGATCCGAGTGTTTGTAAGGGGTTTTTCACCCAATGTTCTCTCTCCTTCGAGCTGCAACCCTCGTCGTTTCCCACCGACCGGTCCAAGATAGCATATATCATCACCCTGTTGTCGGAAAAAGCCCTAGCCTGGGCTACTGCTGTGTGGGATGCCCAAAGTCCCTGCTGTGCCAGCTACTCTACCTTTGCTGAAGAATTCAAGCGAGTGTTTCAAGGTCCTACCAGCGGCCCTGACTCAGCCAAACAGCTCCTGACTCTCCGCCAAGGTCGGCGCAGCGTGACGGACTATGCCATCCAGTTCCGCACGGTGGCAGCAGCGAGTGGCTGGAACGACGAGGCGCTCACAGTGTGCTTTTTGAAGGGTCTTTCCGACACCATCCAAGATGAACTGGCCACTCGGGAACCACCGGACAACCTCGAGTCCCTGATCAAGTTGGCCTCGCGCATAGACCAGCGTCTGAGAGAGAGAGAGAGAACTCAACCGTAGACCTCTCACCCTAGCTCCTATCGGTTCCAGCTCCGAGTCTCCACCTTTATCCTCGCTGGCTCCACCAGAACCCATGCAGGTTGGACGCATCTCCCAGGCTGAGAGAGACCGCCGGATGAGGGAGCGATGCTGTCTATATTGCGGCAAACCGGGCCATTTCCGCTCCACGTGTCCCGGGCTCCAGGGAAACGCACTCTCCCGTGCAGGCCTGGGAGGACTGTAACGGGAAACATAACCTCCTCCCATCCATCCAACTCCCGCCTGCTCATTCCAGTTACCCTTTCCTGGGACAACCACGAGCTTCCCCTTCAAGCCTTGGTAGACTCTGGAGCCGCAGGTAACTTCATGGATGGTGTCTGGGCGAAGGAGAATGGCGTTCCCTCTGAACCTCTAAGTGACCCCATAAGGGTTACTACGTTGGATGGAAGCCCTTTGGGATCTGGACTTGTCACTCGTGTCACCACCCCCTTGCGACTTTCAGTTTCCCAACACCAGGAAGTGATGAACATTCATCTGATCTCCTGTTCCGAGTTCCCTCTCGTCCTTGGATACCCCTGGCTTCACAGCCATAACCCTCATCGACTGGTCTGTGGGCACTATCAAGCAGTGGGGTCCTACGTGCCAAGCCACTTGTATCTTCCCGAGTTCCCCGAGTTCCCCTCCCGAGTCTCTAGAATCCATCGACCTGTCCCGAGTTCCCGAGTGTTACCATGACCTCAAACCGGTATTTAGCAAACAGAGGGCCACCAGACTACCACCCCATAGACCTTACGATTGCCCCATCGACCTGTTTCCGGGCACCTGCCCTCCCAGGGGTCGGATCTTTTCCCTATCTCCTCCCGAACGAGCTGCTATGGATACCTACATCAAGGACGCTCTGGCAGCAGGCCTCATGCATCCATCCACCTCGCCGGCGGGAGCAGGGTTTTTCTTTGTGGCCAAAAAAGACGGTGGATTACGTCCTTGCATCGACTACCGGGGACTCAATGCCATAACCGTCCGTAACCGCTACCCGCTACCCCTTATGGCCACAGCCTTTGAGCTGCTCCAGGAAGCAGTTGTCTTCACTAAGCTTGACCTGCGGAACGCATACCATCTTGTGCGGATCAGACCCGGTGACGAGTGGAAGACCGCTTTCAACACGCCTACTGGTCACTACGAATATTTGGTGATGCCCTTCGGCCTGACCAACGCCCCGGCTGTGTTCCAAGCGCTCATAAACGATGTGCTTAGGGATATGCTTAACATCTTCGTGTTTGTTTACTTGGATGACATCCTCATCTTTTCGAGCTCCCTTCAAGAACACACTAAGCATGTCAGACAAGTACTCAAACGCCTCCTTGACAGCCATTTGTACGTTAAGCCGGAAAAATTTGAATTCCATTCCTCCCGAGTACAATTCCTGGGATTTGTAGTGGAACCCGGTCGAGTCCAGATGGACCCCAGGAAGGTAGGGGCGGTAGCGGATTGGCCCACCCCCAAGTCCGTTAAGGAAGTTCAGCGTTTCCTGGGCTTCACTAACTTTTACCGCAAGTTCATCAAGAACTTCAGCTTGCTGGCAGCCCCTCTCTCATCTTTAACCAAGGGTGGCAACGCAAGGTTTCTGTGGGGAGAAGAAGCTGAGACGGCCTTCCAAGGACTCAAGCAGCGCATCCTCTCTGCTCCCATCCTGATACTACCGACGGCGGAGGAACCTTTTGTGGTGGAGGTAGACGCATCAGAGGTTGGTGTTGGAGCTGTCCTGTCTCAGAGGGGTGAAGACAAGAGGCTTCACCCTTGCGCCTTCTTCTCTCACCGGCTTACCCCGGCCGAGAGGAACTACGATGTGGGGGATCGTGAACTCCTAGCGGTTAAGATGGCATTGAAGGAATGGAGACACTGGCTCGAGGGGGCTTCTCAACCGTTTCAAGTGCTTACGGACCACAAAAATCTGGAGTATATCCAGCAGGCGAAGCGGTTGAACTCCAGACAAGCTCGATGGTCTCTTTTCTTCAATCGATTCCAGTTTATCCTCACCTATAGACCCGGGTCGAAGAATCTCAAACCGGACGCCTTGTCACGAGTCTACGCTCCTGCCATTCGAGAAGATACTGACATGCCTGTCCTTCCTGCCGCTAAGATCGTGGCTCCGATCTCGTGGCAAGTTGAGGATACCGTGAAACGAGCTCAAGCCATCGAACCGGGTCCTAAAGGAGTTCCTGCCAATCGGTTGTTTGTTCCCAGGGCAGCGAGGACCCAGGTCCTTCTGTGGGGGCACTCCTCTCGCCTCACCTGTCACCCGGGCGTAGGTCGCACCTTGGAGTTTATCCAGCGTAAGTTCTGGTGGCCCACCATAAAAGAAGACGTTGCCACTTTCGTCAAGGCCTGTCCCGTGTGCTGCCAGGGCAAATCTTCTCACCTCCGCCCTCAAGGACTCCTTCACCCTTTATCTATTCCCCACCGACCCTGGTCCCATATCTCATTGGACTTTATTACTGGCCTTCCTCCGTCCCATGGTAATACTACTATCCTAGTCATCATCGACAGGTTTTCTAAGGCGGCCAGGTTCGTCCCCTTGACTAAATTACCTTCTGCCAAGGAAACGGCTGAGTTGGTGATTAACCATGTGTTCCGAGTCTTCGGCATTCCGCAAGATATGGTTTCCGACAGAGGTCCCCAGTTCGCCTCAAGGCTTTGGAAGGCCTTCTGCCAACTCATAGGGGCCACTGCCAGTCTATCTTCAGGGTACCATCCGGAGTCCAACAGCCAAACCGAGAGGATGAATCAAGAGCTGGAAACCACCCTCAGATGTATGGTCTCCAACAACCCGTCCACATGGTCGTCCTTCATGGTTTGGGCCGAGTACGCGCACAACACCTTGTGCTCCTCCTCCACTGGTATGTCCCCGCACGAGTGTCAGTTTGGCTATGCTCCTCCATTGTTCCCGGACCAGGAGGCAGAAGTCAGAGTGCCTTCAGCCTTGAGGTTCATCAGACGCTGTCGGCTTACGTGGAAGAAGGCCCGTCTTAATCTTCTGCGTTCCTCACAGCGGTACCAACAACAAGCCAACAGACGTCGCCGTCCCGGGCCTACCCTGCGCCTCGGCCAGAGAGTATGGCTCTCAACTAAGAATTTACCGCTACGGGTGGAGTCTCGCAAGCTGTCCCAGAAATTCATCGGTCCCTTTAAGGTTGCCAGGAGAGTGAACCCCGTTACTTTTCGCCTGCACTTACCCAGATCCCTTAAGATTAATCCCACGTTTCACATTTCTTTATTAAAACCTGTTTTTTCTCCCCTTATCCCGGCAGGCAGACCTCCCCCTCCGCCCCGTGTCATCGGAGGCCAGTCGGCTTATACCGTCCATCGGATACTGGATTCCCGCCGGGTGCAGCGGTCCTGGCAGTATCTGGTGGACTGGGAAGGCTACGGTCCCGAGGAGCGCTCCTGGGTTCCTGCCAAAGACATACTGGACCCTGACCTCATTCGTCAGTTCAGGGCCCTCCACCCTGAGAAGGCTGGTAGGAACGTCAGGAGCCGTTCCTAGGAGGGGGATTCTGTCAGGTTTTGGCCAGGACTATTCAGGTTTTGGTCACTAGATGTCCCCATTGCGCCTTTTTGAACCTTTTGTTTTTTTCCCTTCTAGTTATTGTTTTCACCTGTGCCTCATTTCCTTGTAGGTATTTAAACCATTAGTGTCCCTCAGTTCTTTGCTCTGTGTTTGTATGTTAGCACCCAGCCCCAGTCATGCTGTGAACATATATTTCTCTTGTTGGATTTTCCAGAGGTACTCTGGTTTTGTTCTTGTTTATTTTTTATTAGTCTTTTGAGGTTTGTTTTTCCCTGCTGTTCTTACCACTTTGTGGATTTTCTTTGTATTTTGGAGGATATCCATTTTTTCTCTTGGCTTTACTTTTGACGTTGTGGATTTATATTTTTTGCCTGAAGATCTTTTACCTTGATTAAACCACCGTCTCTAGTACTGCTGTGTCTGCCTCATCTTCTGGGTTCTGCCGACTATTAGTGACTGTTTCTCACACCGGGTCCTGACACATAGACAAACATTGGAAGTAGAATATCACATACTGAAGACTTTGAAAATGGGACTGTGAGACTTTCAACGTCGCACCGTCATAGGATGCCACCTTTCCAACAAGTCCGTTAGTCAAATGTCTGCCCTGCTAGAGCTGTCCCGGCCAACTGTAAGTGCTGCTATTGTGAAGTGGAAATATCTAGGAGCTACAACGGTTCAGCCGCGAAGTGGTAGGCCACACAAGCTCACAGAACACAACCACTGGGTGCTGAAGTGCGTAATGCGTAAAATCGTCTGTCCCAAAACTCACTACCGAGTTCCAAACTCACCTCCTCCCTGTAGGCTGTCTCATCATTGTTGGTAATCAAGCCTACTACTGTTGTGCCGCCTGCAAACGTGATTGAGTTGGACGCGTGCTTGGCCATGCAGTCATGGGGAACAGGGGGTACAGGAGGGGGCTGAGCCCGCACCCTTGTGTGGCCCCAGTGTTGAGGATCAGTGAAGAGGAGGTGTTGTTTCCTACCTTCACCACCTGGGGGCGACCCGTCAGGAAGTCCAGGACCCAGTTGCACAGGGCGGGGTTCAGATCCTTGGGCCTCGACCTTGATGATGAGTTTGGAGGATACAATGGTGTTGAAGGCTGAGCTACAGTCAATGAACAGCATTCTTGTATAGGTATTCCTCTTGTCCAGATGGGATAGGGCACTGTGCAGTGTGATGGCGATTGCATCATCTATGGACCTATTGAAGTGGGTCAAGGGTGGCAGGTAAGCTGGAGGTGATATGAACCTTGACTAGTCTCTCAAAGCGAGCGATGAAGGTGTTCAGCATGTCCGGAAGCAAGACATCGGTGTCCGTGACGTGGCTGGTTTTCCTTTTATTTTCCATATATGTCAAATAAACAAACTAGAACTTAGAAGGGAAGGGGGAGGGCAGCTAGAAAGAGAAGGGATAGATAGCCAGCTTTGTGGTTAGATTGTAGGTGACTAAAACATTGAAAATACATAGGCCCTTAAATTATGTGTCCTCCAACGTTATGTAATCGAAAATCTCACATTAGCTGGTAGAATTAAAAATATTAAATGAATCATAGAGGTCTTAAAAGTTATTCCATTCTACAGGTCAAATGTTTTTGGCTCATGTCTCTTTATATTCATATTGCCTAACTTCTAGTTCCTCCCAAACCCGGATCCGGGAGCACCCCCCACCAGTAAAAAAGCTGACTAGCATAGCCTAGCATAGCGTCACAAGTAAATACTAGCATCTAAATATCATTAAATCACAAGTCCAAGATGAAAGATACACTTCTTGTGAATCCAGCAATCATTTCTGATTTTTAAAATGTTTTACAGGGAAGACACAATATGTAAATCTATTAGCTAACCACGTTAGCAAAAGACACCATTTTTCTTAGTCCACCATTTTTTCTCTCCACCAGTAGCTATCACCAATTCGACCAAATAAAGATATTGATAGCCACTAACCAAGAAAAAACCTCATCAGATGACAGTCTGATAACATATTTATTGTATAGCATAGGTTTTGTTAGAAAAATGTGCATATTTCAGGTATAAATCATAGTTTGCCATTGCAGCCACCATCACAAATCTCCCCAAAGCGACTAGAATTACTACAGAGAGCAACGTGTATTACCAATTTACTCATCATAAAACATTTCTTAAAAATACACAGCGCACAGCAATGGAAAGACACAGATCTTGTGAATTCAGACAATATTTCAGATTTTCTAAGTGTTTTACAGCGAAAACACAATAAATCGTTATATTAGCATACCACATGTGCAAACTTTACCCCAGCATTGATTCAAGGCAAAGAGAGCGATAACGTTATCACCACCAAAATATATTAATTTTTTCACTAACCTTCTCAGAATTCTTCAGATGACACTCCTGTAACATCATATTACAACATACATATAGAGTTTGTTCGAAAATGTGCATATTTAGCCACAAAAATCGTGGTTATACAATGAGAATAGTAGCCAAACTGGCCAGAAAATGTCGGGCGCCATCTTGGAGAGTGATCTAGTCTAATCAATAAATAATCATAAACTTGACTAAAAAATACAGGGTGGACAGCAATTGAAAGACAAATTAGTTCTTAATGCAATCGCTGAATTACATTTTTAAAATTATCCTTACTGTGCAATACAGGGTGCGCCAAAGCGAAGCTACCCCAAAGAAAATGGCGGGATATGCGTTTAACATTTTTCAACAGAACAACGATTTATCATCTACTATATCTACTATTAGCTGAACTTCCATCAGAATCTTGGGCAATGTATCCTTTCTCCGGTCTAATCGTCTTTTGGTCGAAAGATGTCCTCTTGTCCTGTCGAAATGGCCACTAACGTTCGGCATGTACTGGAAAAGTGTCCAACTATTGGAAGTGCGTCACAAAGAAATGCCAGAAAATCGCACTAAACGGATATAAATTGCTATAAAACGGTTTAAATTAACTACCTTATGATGTCTTTAACACCTATAACGAGTAAAAACATGACCGGAGATATATTACTGGCTAAACCAAAGCTTGGAAGGAGGCCAGTCCGACGTCCATCGTGCGTCAAGCGCAGGGAAGAAAAGAAAGGTACTTCCGCCCTTTGGTCTTTTATAAAGTCCCAGATTGCGCAATCGACTCCATTCAAATTGTCACCACTTACTGACATCTAGAGGAAGGCGTAGGCAGTGTTTGTAGCCCCATAGCATTCACAGGGACCTAAAAACTGACCTGGGAACAGAGGCCAAGATTTCTGAAATCTCACTCCCTGGCAGGAAAAGTGCTGTAGAATGAGTTCTGTTTCACTCAGAGACATAATTCCAACGGTTTTAGAAACTAGAGAGTGTTTTCTATCCAATAATAATAATAATATGCATATTGTACGAGCAAGAATTGAGTACTAGGCAGTTTAATTTGGAGACCAATTTTTCCAAGATCGAAATAGCACCCCCCATAGGCTCAAGAGGCTAAGGGCTATGCAGCGTCTTAATTTTTCTTTACTGTTGACATGCCCTGGTCATGTCAGTACTATTGGTCGTGTAGTGTATGTCAAAACTATACACAATGGATTATACAACTATCACTTTTTAAATGAATCACTTTTTATCTAATTATAATAGAAATATTATTATTTAAATAACAATGTACACAATACTCTTCTCCTTGATGAGTATAACTAGCCTATTCTAGTTTACATAAAATAAAATACATTTTTATTGGTCACATAGACGTGTTTAGCAGATGTTATTACAATGAGTAGCAAAATGCTTGTGCTTCTAGCTCCAACAGTGCAGTAATATTTAATAAGTAATATCTAGCAGTTTCACAACATATACCACAAAAACACGTACATCTAAGTAAGGAATGGATTAAGAATATATATACATATATATATACATACACACACATGTCAGGACGCATTGGACTAAGATACAGTGGCATAGTATAGAATGCAGTATATACAGTGGGGGAAAAAAGTATTTAGTCAGCCACCAATTGTGCAAGTTCTCCCACTTAAAAAGATGAGAGAGGCCTGTAATTTTCATCAAAGGTACACTTCAACTATGACAGAGAAAATGAGAAAAAAAATCCAGAAAATCACATTGTAAGAATTTTTAATGAATTTATTTGCAAATTATGGTGGAAAATAAGTATTTGGTCACCTACAAACAAGCAAGATTTCTGGCTCTCACAGACCTGTAACTTCTTCTTTAAGAGGCTCCTCTGTCCTCCACTCGTTACCTGTATTAATGGCACCTGTTTGAACTTGTTATCAGTATAAAACACACCTGTCCACAACCTCAAACAGTCACACTCCAAACTCCACTATGGCCAAGACCAAAGAGCTGTCAAAGGACACCAGAAACAAAATTGTAGACCTGCACCAGGCTGGGAAGACTGAATCTGCAATAGGTAAGCAGCTTGGTTTGAAGAAATCAACTGTGGGAGCAATTATTAGGAAATGGAAGACATACAAGACCACTGATAATCTCCCTCGATCTGGGGCTCCATGCAAGATCTCACCCCGTGGGGTCAAAATGATCACAAGAACGGTGAGCAAAAATCCCAGAACCACACGGGGGACATAGTGAATGACCTGCAGAGAGCTGGGACCAAAGTAACAAAGCCTACCATCAGCAAGGGCATTGAAGATGAAACGTGGCTGGGTCTTTCAGCATGACAATGATCCCAAACACACCGCCCGGGCAACGAAGGAGTGGCTTCGTAAGAAGCATTTCAAGGTCCTGGAGTGGCCTAGCCAGTCTCCAGATCTCAACCCCTTAGAAAATCTTTGGAGGGAGTTGAAAGTCCGTGTTGCCCAGCAACAGCCACAAAACATCACTGCTCTAGAGGAGATCTGCATAGAGGAATGGGCCAAAATACCAGCAACAGTGTGTGAAAACCTTGTGAAGACTTACAGAAAACGTTTGACCTCTGTCATTGCCAACAAAGGGTATATAACAAAGTATTGAGATAAACTTTTGTTATTGACCAAATACTTATTTTCCACCATAATTTGCAAATAAATTCATTCAAAATCCTACAATGATGAAAATTACAGGCCTCTGTCATCTTTTTAAGTGGGAGAACTTGCACAATTGGTGGCTGACTAAATACTTTTTTGCCCCTCTGTACATTCTTCCCCCTCGCCTTAAAAATATCGGCATCAGAATGAGCCCCATCAAGCTAAGCCCGGACGACTAAATGTTAAAACACTTGCAGATATTTTAGCTTAAGAATATGTTTTTAATCGGCAATGGGGAGGTGACGGACGGCAGCTGAATAATGGTGTATGTCAAAAGGCTTAGTAATGCATTAGCCGCAGCACCACTAGCTAAAAACGCTGCCCAAGCATATCCTCCTGGATAAAGTCATATGTTTTAAAGCATATTTGGCATGCCCAGTTAGCTTGCACAGAATGTATTTATTTCAGGGGCGTTGGGGGGGAATTAGTGTGGATGAGGAAGCGGAGGTATAGGCGTATTGGAGATCCCCGCTTGGTTTCTCTAAAAGCCTATGAAGACATTTTCATATCTCACTGGGAAGCAAAATTGGTGCCATTCTCCATAAAGCAGACGGAGGAGGTTAAACACTGCTCACAGCAGCAAGTTAGATGTCTCGTGGGGCGCAGTGGTGACAACAGGCCTGTCGAAGCCTTTCAGGCGGCAGATTATGAAATGCAAACAAGGCAATGAATTGTTTCCCGATGCTGAGGGAGAACAAAGGATCTGAGGTGAGATAGTTGAGTGGGAGGGGATGTTTGCAGAGACAAATGACACTCAGGGCTTGATATTCAGGCAAATTTGCCAGTGGCACAACGGGTCAGTACTAGCAGTATTCTTCAATAACACAGACTCCAAAGCAAGTCAGGGGGAGAAAAATAGGTTTATTCAAAGAGAACAAATCACAAATGTTGTCGTGACGTGACTACCATTAATGTGATGATGGCTATTTTATCAAATCAATAAACTAATGTTTTATTATTATGTGAATAAATTAATCATGTAACAATTAACTCATTAGTAACTTGGGGCACCACGGAAAACTTTGTTTAATGAATTACCATTTCCCAAATTAACTCAAGAAAATCTCAGAATTTATCGTTATCATACCAGTCATCCATGATTCATTATTACCTCATATCAGTCTCATTCTGAACGTCGCAAAATTCTTGGATATTTGCACGAACCCTGGTCTAAATGATGATTCAGCGATACACAAATTGGCTTAATTAAAATAAAAAAAACTAACTAAACAATCACACAGGAATACAGAAACACAAACAGTATATGTTGAATTGATTATTAACATAAGGCAATGAAAAGTCCCTAGTGGACTAACCCAATATGACACCTTGTTACACAATGAAAGGGGTGGGGAAAGAAATCGCAGGAGAGACAGAGAGTGGGCTTATTGTACATACATGTGGAAAATAGGCTCATCGTAAATATGGATCATTCGGATTAGAAATATAACACATATTAAAGCTTGTATGTCTTTGTCGTCACTCTGTTGAGATCACCCGGTCCGTCTATGGGGAGCCAGTTCGACAGAAGTCTCTGGTTTGTCCACCAGAGGTCACACTGCCCTTTGTAGTTGTAGTAGTAGGCTTTCTTTGTCTGAGTGTTCATTAGACTGGATCGTTCAGAGGTACACACGCGGTGGTCTTTGGCTCGAGTTTACTAGACTAAAGTACTTAAACAGCTGCAGACTGAATGTTCCGATGTACAGTGGCAAGAAAAAGTATGTGAACCCTTTGGAATTATGTTAATACATTTCTGCATAAATTGGTAAAAAAATTAGATCTGATCTTCATCTAAGTCACAACCACAGACAAACACAGTCTGCTTAAACTAATAACACACACATTTTTGTATTTTCTTGTCTATATTGAATAAATCATTTAAACATTCACAGTGTAGGTTGGGAAAAGTATGTGAACCCATAGGCTAATGGCTTCTCCAAACGTAAATTGGAGTCCGGAGTCAGCTAACCTGGAGTACAATCATTGAGACGAGATTGGAGATGTTGGTTGCCCTATAAAAATCACTCACAAAATTTGATTTTGCTTTTCACAAGAAGCATTGTTTGATGTGAACCATGCCTCGACGAAAAGAGATCTCAGAAGGCCCAAGATTAAAAATTGTTGACTTGCATGAAGCTGGAAAGGTTTACAAAAGTATCTCTAAAAGCCTTGATGTTCATCAGTCCACAGTAAGACAAAATGTCTATAAATGGAGAAAGTTCAGCACTGTTGCTACTCTCCCTAGGAGTGTCCATCCTGCAAAGATGACCGCAAGAGCACATCGCACAATGCTAAATGAGGTTAAGAAGAATCCTAGATTGTCAGCTAAAGATTTCCAGAAATCTCTGGAACATGCTAACATCTCTGTTGAATAGTCTACGATACGTAAAACACTAAACAAGAATGGTGTTCATGGTAGGACACCACGGAAGAAGGCACTGCTGTCCAAAAAAACTGTTTTGTAAAGAGGAATGGTCCAAAATTCCTCCTGACCGTTGTGCTGGTCTGATCCGCAACTACAGAAAACGTTTGGTTGAGGTTATTGCTGCCAAAACAGGGTCAACCAGTTATTGAAACCAAGGGTTCACATACTTTTTCCACCCTGCACTGTGAATGTTTACACAGTGTGTTCAATAAAGACATGAAAACGTATAATTGTTTGTGTGTTATTAGTTTAAGCAGACTGTGTTTGTCTATTGTTGTGACTCAGATGAAGTTCAGATCACATTTTATGACCAATTTATGCAGAAGTCCAGGTAATTCCAAAGGGTTCACATACTTTTCTTGCCACTGTAGTCAAGAGATTTTCTTCTTCACTCGTGTTGAGAGTTTCTATCCATTTCGTAACATTCAGCTCAAGCTGTCGATCGCGCTGGTCTGTATTTAAATTGCAACCATTTCAATGTATTCAGCTTGCGCTACACGTATACTGGTCTCTCTTTGATCCTCACCCAGGAGGGGAAGTCATGTCAATGTTATGCTGAGAAGTAGATGTTCATTCTTCCCTGTCCTCAGTGATTCTCCACAGAACAGAGACAGGATGTAATTTATATCCCCCAACCCTAGCCTGTGGTTACCAATTAGAATTCCTTGCAGTAAAATTGGGCCAATGGCCAAAGTATCCTGTTTCAGGCTCAATGTATAGATGTTTCAGACCAATGAAACCTTGCCACATGTAGCTATGAGTCCAGGACTGAAACCCCAAAACAGATTCTAACCAGCAGTTGGACTGAAAACAACTATTTCCATTGATCATTAATTCCCTATTGACCTCTAGGCCTCTGCGTTGTGTATTATCTTAAAATATTCTTACAGTTCCAAGTGAAATCTACTGGCCCGAATGAGAAAACAATTACTGGTCCGGGCCAAGATCACAAGAAAGTAAGTTATGCACACAGAATTTCAATAGTCGTTAATTTCATGTCTCATTTGCAGTCTGTAGCATATATTATAACCAACCATAAAATCAGATATTTACAGTACGCTGATTGTTCGGAAAACAAAAATATAACCACCCCCTATCTCAATGAAGACATATAGCCTTAACATATGAAACAGTTTAAAACCTCTTATGGCTGAGATCGGCTAAGATCCCGTTAAAGTGGTCCTATGGACAGATACTCCAATCTCTGCTGTGGAGCTTTGCAGCTCCTTCAGGGTTATCTTTGATCTCTTTGTTGCCTCTCTGATTAATGCCCTCCTTGCCTGGTCCGTGAGATTTGGTGGGCGGCCCTCTCTTGGCAGGTTTGTTGTGGTGCCATATTCTTTCCATTTTTTAATAATGAATTTAATGGTGCTCCATGGGATGTTCAAAGTGTTTGATATTTTTTATAACCCTAATCTGTACTTCTCCACAACTTTGTCCATGACCTGTCTGGAGAGCTCCTTGGTCTTCATGGTGCAGCTTGCTTGGTGGTGCCCCTTGCTTAATGGTGTTGCAGACTCTGGAGCCTTTCAGAACAGGTGTATATATACTGAGATCATGTGACCGATCATGTGACACTTAGATTGCACACAGGTGGACTTTATTTATTTAATTATGTGATTTATGAAGGTAATTGGTTTCACCAGATCTTATTTAGGGGCTTCATAGAAAAGGGGTGAATACATATGCATTCACCACTTTTCCGTTCCTTATTTTTGAGAATTTTTTTTCATTTCACTTCACCAATTTGAACTATTTTGTGTATGTCCATGACATGAAATCCAAACAAAAATCAATTTAAATTACAGGTTGTAATGCAACAAAATAGGAAAAATGCCAAGAGGGGTGAATACTTTTGCAAGGCACTGTATATGGTTGCAAATGGCATTGGTGTCTTAACAAGGCGATTTGCCAAGGCAGTATACTCTAAGCGCAGCCCAATCCAGAAATCTGGCAGTGGCTTCTGATTGAATTCAATTTTCACAGAACCGCTTGTTGCAATTTCGATGAGGCAGAGAATGAAAATAATGAATCCAGTTGTTTGTGTCATCTGTTTAGGGAAAGTACCTGCGTAATTGATCACCCAACTCACTCAAGTGCTTCACTATATCACATTTGACATTGTCCGTAAGCTTGAGTTCATTTGCACACAAAAGAATGCTTGCAACTGCTTGCACGTGCGTTACCACTCCACTATGTCTCCCTGTCATGGCTTTTGCACCACAAGTACAAATACCAACATGAGCAGTAGCTACTGTGAAAATGTCACATTGTGGGGGAGATTTTGACAATTTCCTCCTGAGGCGAGAGTCCGTTTGGATACATTTCCTCAACACTGACTCCAAGAGGTCTAAATGATGACCTAGACATACAACTTTTTTTTTAAATGTGTTCGGCTCATAGGGAATGCTGTTTTCCCATTTTTCAAATATAATACAGTACCAGTCAAAAGTTTGGACACACCTACTCATTCAAGGGTTTTTCTTTATATTTACTATTTTCTACATTGTAGAATAATAGTGACGATATCAAAACTATGAAATGGCACATATGGAATCATGTAGTAACCAAAAAAGTGTTGAACAAATCAATATATATTTGAGATTCTTTAAAGTAGCCACCCTTTGCCTTGATGACAGCTTTGCCCACTCTTGGCATTCTCTCAACCAGCTTCATGAGGTAGTCACCTGGAATGCATTTCAATTAACAGGTGTGCCTTGTTAAAAGTTAATTTGTGGAATTTCTTTCCTTCTTAATGTGTTTGAGCCAATCATTTGTGTTGTGACAAGGTAGGGGTGGTATACAGAAGATAGCCCTATTTGGTAAAAGACATAGTCCATATTATAGCAAGAACAACTCAAACAAGCAAAGAGAAACAACAGTCCATCATTTCTTTAAGATATAAACATTTCAAGAACTTTGAAAGTTTCTTCAAGTGCAGTCGTAAAAACCATCAAGCCCAATGATGAAACTGTCTCTCATGAAGACCGCCACAGGAAAGGAAGACCCAGAGTTACCCCTGCTGCAGAGGATAAGTTCATCACATTTTATTTTTTTATTTAACTGCTTTGGGGTAGGGGGCAGTATTTACACGTCCGGATGAAAAGCGTGCCCAGAGTAAACTGTCTGCTACTCAGGCCCATATCCTAGGATATGCATATTATTAGTAGATTTGGATAGAAAACACTTGAAGTTTCTAAAACTGTTTGAATGATGTCTGTGAGTATAACAGAACTCATATGTCAGGCAAAAACCTGAGAAAAAATCCAACCAGGAAGTGGGAAATCTGAGGTTTGTAGGTTTTCAACTCTTTGCTTTTCCAAGAAACCATGGAAATGGGGTCATGTTGCACTTCCTAAGGCTTCCACTAGATGTCAACAGTCTTTAGAACCTTGTTTGATGCTTCTACTGTGAAGGAGGGGGGCGAATGAGAGGAGATTGAGTAAGGTCTCTCCCAGAGTGCCACGAGCTGACCATGCGCTGACCATGCGCGTTCATGTGAGAGTTAGCTGCGTTCCATCGCATTTCTGAAGACAAAGGAATTCTCCGGTTGGAACATTATTGAAGATTCATGTTAAAAACATCCTAAAGATTGATTCTATACATCGTTTGACATGTTTCTACGGACTGTAACGGAAATGTTTTGACTTTTCGTCCGTACTTTCCGCTGGACTTGCACGCGCGTCGTGAGTTTAGATTGTGTACTGAACGCGTGAACAACAAGGAGGAATTTGGACATAAATGATGGACATTATCGAACAAAACAAACATTTATGTGTGGAACTGGGATTCCTGGGAGTGCATTCTGTTGAAGATCATCAAAGGTAAGTGAATGTTTATAATGTTATTTCTGACTTTTGTTGACTGCACAACATGGCGGATATCTCTTTGGGTTGATTTGTCGTCTGAGCGCCGTACTCAGATTATTGCATGGTTTGCTTTTTCCGTCAAGTTTTTTAAAATCTGACACAGCGGTTGCATTAAGGAGAAGTGGATCTAAAATTCTATGCATAACAGTTTTATCTTTTAGCAATGTTTATTATGAGTGTTTCTGTAAATTGATGTGGCTCTCTGCAAAATCACTGGATGTTTTGGAACTACTGAACATAACGCGCCAATGTAAACTCAGATTTTTGGATATGAATATGAACTTTACCGAACAAAACATACATGTATTGTGTGACATGAAGTCCTATCATTGTCATCTGATGAAAATCATCAAAGGTTAGTGATTCATTTTATCTATTTTTCTGCTTTTTGTGACTCCTCTCTTTGGCTGGAAAAATGGCTGTGTTATTCTGTGACTTGGCTCTGACCTAACATAATCGTTTGGTTTGCTTTTGTCGTAAAGCCTTTTTGAAATCGGACACTGTGGCTGGATTTACAACAAGTGTATCTTTAAAATGGTGTGAAATACTTGTATGTTTGAAGAATTTTAAATATGGGATTTCTGTCGTTTTGAATTTGGCGCCCTGCAGTTTCACTGGCTGTTGACGAGGTGGGATGCTAGCGTCCCACATACCCTAGTGAGGTTAATGTCATAGAGGAACTCCGAAAACAGTGAACAGGTGATGTAAAAGAAAAAACTGTTGAAACAATGGTCTCTGCCATTAAAGTGATGACCCATGAAGAAATGTCACTGAGCTGTTTTGTAAAAGTGTGAAAGGACTTACCATTCCAACAGGTCAAATAGCGGAGGTGAAATGTAGAATCATAGCCTGGCCAGAGGGAGGAACAGTGATGTTCGAGCCAACCATGGACAGCCATTGCCCAGAAGGTTTGGAGCTGTTTCTATGCCCCCTGTAGAGCCGCGAAGGTGGTAAAGATTCCAGTTCAGAACTCCACACTTGACATTTACCTCTCTCAGAGAACAGTGCTGGGTTGGGTAGAGCTGTCATCATAGCACCTGACTGTCAGAAAAAGCATGTGAGTCAGTCTAGCGATGCTTCCTATGCTCCACTCAACTTCACCATGGTAGGCAGAGAAAAGAGAGTCACACACCAGTTGGGTCCAGAGAAAAATGGCACACACCTGTTGAAGAATGCTGTATGAAGAATCTGATGTGTTCGCAAAGGAAGATGGAGATATCGGCTGCATTCCGAACCTTAAGCTGAAACTCAACTTGAAGGATCACACGACTGTCCAGAACTCCATTCCGAAACCTCTGTACAAAGGGGTTGAAAGAATGTCCAAAACCTAATGGAGAGAGCCTGGGAATCCACGTCTCCATATTCATCCCCGATGGTCTGCGTGCGCAAGAAGGACAGCAGCCTGCGGTTATGTGTCGACTTCAAGGAGCTGAAATCAAGTCCATCCCTGACCGTCATCCGTTGCAACGGATACAAGACCTGCTGGATAACCTAGGGGGATACACATGGTTCGATACTCGACCAAGGCAGTGCTTACCATCAAGGCTTCAGAGATGAAAGCTCAACACAAGCCATCGCATTCAGCACACCTTGGGGGCTATATTAGTGGGTCCACATCCCTTTTGGCTATAACCAACGCCCCACCCGCTTTCCAGAGGTTTATGGAAGGAGTTCTAGAGGGCATGAGAGACGACTGCTGTTCTCCATATCTGGATGATGTTCTCTGCTATTCCAAGACGTTCAGTAAACATGTGGAAGACCTGAGAAGAGTGCTTAGTCGGATGCGGAAGCACGGTATCAAACTGCGGCCGAATAAGTGTGAAGTCTTCAGACGCCAAGTGAGGTACATAGGTCGGATCGTATACAGAGAAGGAGTACAAATGGACCCAAAGACTTGGAGGCTGTGTTGCGGCTAAGGTAGAGGGAGCCACAGACAATTGGAAAGGTCAAAACACTGCTGGGATTCTTCGGCCACTACAAGTTGTTCATCCAAGATTCCTCCAGGATGGCCAAACCCCTATTTGAGCTGCTACAAAGTCCATCAGAAGAAAAGGGGAAAACTGCCGAGCCCAACTCAACCAGAGGAAAAACCCAGGCCAAACAGGTTAGTAATGAACAACGGCATCCCAAGACACCAGTCCAGTAGACGGCTGTACACAGAGCCATCGTAGCCAAGGTAGTGGACATGCTAACCAATCCACCCATTCTAGCATACCCAGACTGACTTACCATTTGTACTACACACTGATGCTTCCAATGAGGGTCTAGGAGATGTCCTTTAACAACATCAGAACGGGAGACTATGTGTAATCGGGTATGGGTCCAGAACGCTATTTCCAGCAAAGAAAAACTTCCACCTCCACTCTGGCAAACAGGAGTTTTTAGAGTGAAATGGGCAATCAGTTTCTAAATTTGTCACAATCTATACTATGCACCCACCTTTACCGTATACACCAACAACAACCCTTTGATCTATGTTCTGAGCACAGCTAGACTCAACGCAGTAGGTCACCACTGAGTCAGGGAGATGGCAGACTTCCATTTAGATCTGAAATATTGGCCTTGGAAAATGAATGCAGGCGCTGACACACTGTCTCGTTGTCCTATCGTTCTCCACGTCCACTTGGGTGAGCACACAGAATCTATGCCACCAGAAGTCATCTCGCTATGGTAAGGAAGCAGAGCAGTGAAATATGAGGATGTTCCATCGGTGGCTGTGCTGCAAGTCAACTCTAGAGAGGGTGGTGTGTCACCTGAAAGCGTGCCTGTCATCACACCACAGGATATCAAGGTTGCACAGCACGAGGATACCTGAATCAGAGAAATCATCTCGCTGAAAAACAAAAGATGGAATCCAAATGAGAAAAAGCTCATGGGACCAGAAATAAGGAGACTAGTCCATGAGTGGAACAAGCAGGTCATGGAAAATGGAATCCTGTACAGACAAGCTGGACAATGAAAGCAACTTGTACTACCCAGCAAGCTGAAATCAGAGGTGCTGAAGAACTTTCATGATGACATGGGCCCTGTCGGAGCAGACAAAGTGATCCATCTTGTCAGGGAAAGATTTTACTGGTCATTCATGCACCGTGAAGTAGAAGACTATGTTATTAGACAGTGTGCATGTATAAAGCAGAAACCTCCCTGTGTTCCAGAGAAAGCACCAATCAGTTCTATCATCACCAGTGTACCCTTTGAGCTTCTCTCCGTCGACTACATGCACCTTGAGCCAAGCAAAGGGGAATATGAATATATTATTGTACTGGTCGATCATTTTACACGCTTTGCATTGGCCTACCCAACGAAGAACAAATCAGGAACAACTGCATTCCTCGGTTTGGCTATCCCAATAAGCTTCACCACGACCAAGGGCAGGAGTTCGAGAACAACCTGTTCCAGAGACTCCAGCAGCTTGCACACTCTCAAACTACTCTATAACATCCACAAGGGAACCCTGTGGAAAGGATGAATAGAACACTCCTGCAAATACTCCGTACTCTGCAATAAGATAAGACATTTGGGAAAGACCATCTCCCAAACATTGTCCATGCCTATAACTGTACAAGGCACAAGGCAACGGGGTACTCACCATTTTTCCTCCTGTATGGCAGAACCACACGCCTTCTTATCAACCTACTGTTCAACCTTGAACCAGAAACAGTGACAAGAACCCAACAAACATTCGCAGTGAAGTGGGCAACAAAGATGCAGACTGAACCAGATTTTCCTCTAGGATTTTGCCATGCTTGAAAATACGAAGAGTGTTGTGTTGGATTTGCCCCAAACGTAAAGCTTTGTATTCAGGACATAAAGTAAATTTCTTTACCAGATTTTTTTTGCAGTTTTAATTTAGTGGCTTATTGCAAACAGGATGCATGATTTGTTTATATTTGTATTCTGTACAGGGTTCCTTCTTTTCTCTATGTCATTTAGATTAGCATTGAGGAGTAAGTACAATGTTGTTGATCCATCCTCAGTTTTACCCTATCACAGCTATTAAACTGTCACTGTTATAAAGTCACCATTGACCTCATGGTGAAATCGCTGAGCGGTTTCCTTCGTCTCTGCATCTTTGTAGTGACTGGGTGTATTGATACACCATCCAAAGTGTAATTAATAACTTCACCATGCTAAAGGGATATTCATTGTCTGCTTTTTTTGGTTTTACCAATCTACCAATAGGTGCCCTTCTTTGAGGCATTAGAAAACCTCCCTGGTCTTTGTGGTTGAATCTGTGTTTGAAATTCACTGCTCGACTGAGGGACCTTACAGATAATTGTATGTGTGGGGTACAGACATGAGGTAGTCATTCAAAAATCATGTTTAACATTATTATTACACTCAAGAGTGAGTCCATACAACTTATTACGTGACTTGTTCAGCACATTTTCACTCCTGAACTTATTTTGGTTTGTCATAACAAAAGGGGTTGAATACTTAGACAAATGTAACAATTGCACTTTGACATTATGGGATATTGTGTGTAGGCCAGTTCCCCCCAAAAATCTACATTTAATCAACACAACAAAATGTGGAAAAAGTAAAGGGGTGTTAATAGCTAGTATTCTACAGTATGTTGCTGTCTCTTGTCTACCCTCCTCTCTCGCCCTGTCCTGGTTGTAAAAAGTATAAAAGTCAACTATTTTATTAATTTCACAGGATTTTTCAGTTCACCTGCAAATTCTTTGTAAACCATTTTTTTATTTTTTCACTGTATTTCACCTCTTATAATTTGTGCAAATTAATAAAAATCTATAGAGCAGCTTGAATTGTTAAAGTCTACTTTGTGCTTAACCCACCTCTGTTCTCTCTCTCCGTCTGCCCTCTGTCTCTGTGTCTTGTCTGTTCCGGTCTCAGGTTCTTGATTGTTACGATCACCTTTGTCTATCGTCTTCTGTTATTTCCTGTTCTTCTGATGTCTCTCTCCATCATATCCTATTCTTCTGTTGCTATTTCTGTGTCTTGTCTGGTGTGTCTCTTGCCATCACCTTTTCTTCTGTTGCTGTCTATGTCTGGTCTGGTGTGTCCCTCCATCATATCCTACTCTTTTGTTACTGTCTATGTGTCTTGTGTGTCTCAATTACTTAACCTCAACCTGCTGTTCTCATCTGTCCTCCTCGGCTCATCTGAAAGGTAGCACGGTAGACGTGCAACATGTCATTAGTTAGTTTTAAAGAGCCACTCCATTTCCTGACTTGGCCACTTTTTAGATTTGGTTCATTAAGAAAAGGTAGCAGCCATGACTGAATTCAAACATGAGTTGGTTTTCAGGGTGTGGTTTGATGTGGGCGTGTGTTCGTAGGTGAGAAGAGTTAGCTTCAGCCGGCTGGTGTGCGACCTGATTTCGGATACTTTCTCTCTGGGGCTAGTTAGGGGCTGTCAACAAATTAAGCATTTTGTTGCACACATTTTAGTTCTCATTAAATGCTTTCAATATTTTTGTTATGAATTTCTACCATTTATAGTTGGTTTGAGGTTAAGTAATTGAAATTTGGAGCTATTGGAATTTTAACAAATGTTCATAGCGTAATTTACCGATGGTCCTTAACTAGCCCCATAGGGATATCCAAAGTCAACCCAAATTTACCACAGGCGTTACTATCGGGTCTCATGCAGCTGCCCTCCAAATTGGTGATTACTTGTGTGCTGCCAGCTGTGGGCAGGATTGAAACTAACCCAACCTTAATTTAAGTTGTGATGCAGTCACGACCAAAAGTCTCATGCATTTTTAGGGGCAGTTGCTCTTTAAAGTTACTCACTGTAAAGAAAAATTAAAGTGCCCTGATAACAACGCAACACAACTCAAGACATGATAGATACGACGCTACATAGCCCCTAGGCAACATGAATATAAAGAGACATGCGCCCAAAAATGGAATAACTTATTAGACCTTTATGATCAATTCAATTATTATTTCAATTCTACCAGCTAATGTGAGATTTTCGATGACATAACATTTGAGGACACATAACTTAAGGGCCTATGTATTTTCAATGTTTTGTTCACATACAATCTAACCACAAAGCTGGCCATCTATCCTCTCTCTTTCTAGCTGCCCTCCCCCTTCCCTACTAAGTTCACGTTTGTTTATTTGACATATTGAAGTGATAATGCCCTGGCTGGCAACGTTCTTATCCCTTGATTGCTAGCTAGCCAACTACGGCTAACGTACGGTCAGGTCAAAATGTCCAGCCAGAATAACAGCAAAGAAATCGCATTTGCATAAACTGTTTTCTAGTGACATTTATTTGGATACATCCATAACAAATTACCGAATGAGGCACGATTTTGCCTGGCATAGAAAATGTGTTCACTCGTCAGGACACTTGTTCTTGTGGAGCTAGCCAACAACACAGCTAACACAATCACTTCAAACTGAAGCTGGAAAGACTGCAACCTCGCTGCATTTCATTTCCTTTTACCTTTTCAATTTACATTTCTTTGTATAGATCCGAAAAAATCATGCCAGCTGATTTATGATTTCGACTGGCTGAGAAACAATGCCTGCCTGTCTCGTCCCGACACGTTCATTACTATGGGACAGCTGGAGATCGAATTGAAACAATGTTCCGAATATCGGAATGACAGACAGCAAGGTTTATACAAATCTCCTCTGTTGAAAACGACATGTTAGACTAAAAGAAATGTGAGATAATGTCTAGATTCTTTTCATAGTGGAGATAAAGTTTATAAATTGCTTGGCTGGACTGATGAGACAGTGGATTGAACAGTCAGATCAATCAGAGTTAATAGGCATTTTAACATCATAGATTTAGCCAGTGGTAACTTGTGGAATAGACACAGGCTGGATTGCAATTTTAACCAATCAGCATTCAGGATTAGACTCATAGAGTACACAGTGAAATGAAATGCTTACTTGCAGGTTTGCCTCTCGACAATTCAACAACTATAGAAAAAGTAAGTATTTAAAAAGAGTCATTAACTTAATTGGCAGTTAAAAGAAAAAAATAGTTAAATAGCCTATATGGAAATAACAGACATGAGCCAAGCATGTTCACCTGTAGAATAGAATAGATAAGACCTTTATGATACATTTCATTTTGTCAGTTCTACCACCTCAACATTGCTAATTTTAAACAGATTTAAATATGTTGTAAAGTTCAGCTTCAGTCCACTGTGTCACTGTCATAAGATAACTATATGGCCAAAAGTATGTGGACACCTGCTGGTCAAATATCTCATTCCAAAATCATGGGCATTAATATGGAGTTGGTCCCCCCTTTGCTGCTATAACAGCCTCCACTCTTCTGGGAAGGCTTTCCACTAGCTGTTGGAACATTGCTGGAACATTCAGCCACAAGAGCATTAGTTAAGTCGGGCACTGATGTTGGGCGATTAGGCCTGGCTTGCAGTGGGCATTCCAATTCATCCCAAAAGTGTTCGATGGGGTTGAGGTCAGGGCTTTGTGCAGGCCAGTCAAATTTTTCCACACAGATCTCGACAAACCATTTCTGTATGGACCTCGATTTGTGCAGGGGGACTTTGACATGCTGAAACAGGAAAGGGCCTTCCCCAAACTGTTGCCACAAAGTTGGAAGCACAGAATCATCTAGAATGTCAGTGTATGCTGTAGCGTTAATATTTCCCTTCACTGGAACTAAGGGGCCTAGCCAAAACTATGAAAAACGGCCCCAACCCACTATATTCCTCATCTTCCAAACTTTAGTTGGCATGCATTCTGGCAGGTAACGTTCTCCTGGCATCCTCCAAACCCAGATTCATACGTCGGACTGCCAGATGGTGAAACGTGATTCATCACTCCAGAAAACGCGTTTCCACTGCTCCAGAGTCCAATGGCGGCGAGCTTTACACCACTTCAGTCAACGCTTGGCATTTCACACAGTGATCTTAGGCTTGTGTGTGGCTGCTCGGCCATGGAAACCCATTTCATGAAGCTCTGATGAACAGTTCTTGTGCTGACGTTGTTTCCAGAGGCAGTTTGGAATTATGTAGTGGGTGTTGAAACCGAGGACAGACTCGGCGATATCATTCTGTGAGCTTGTGTGGCCTACCACTTTGCGGCTGAGCCGTTGTTGCACCCAGACATTTCCACTTTACAATAACAGCACTTACAGATGACCAGGACAGCTCTAGCAGGGCAGACATTTGATGAACTGACTTGTTGGAAACATGATATCTAATGACGGTGCCACGTTGAAAGTCACTGAACTCTCCAGAAAGGTCCATTCTATTGCCAATGTTTGTCTATAGAGATTGCATGGCTGCATGCTCGATTTTATACACTCGTTAGCCAAATCCACTACTTTGAAGAGATGTCCAAGAGGTGCTACAGAAACGAAACATATCTAATACAGCCGCTGGAAATAAACACTTTCCAAATATCATGACCTACAGTATATCAACATCCTTAGCTGGCCCATTCATAAAATATACTGTTAAATAACTAATATCTTAAGGATGCTGAGAGCTAACGCTAGCTAATTAGCATTAGCCAACCCTTATGCTGAGGGAGACTAGCTAGTTATCACCAACCCTGCACAAACCTGTGGCTAACTCTGCTACTGCTGCTGCACTTCGACTTTCTGGCTGTTCAGCACTCTCCACCTTGTTCCCTTTTTTTGCCGCTCTTTCGGAAGAAGTTCAGAATATCCATATTAACTCTGTCCTATGCTTCAGTCTGACAGGCATTTTTTGCTGAATGATGACATTGACATCTAACCGTTGCTGTAGGGCTGGGGGAGGTGTCAATGGACGCGAGCGGTCCAATGCGTGGTGAAATCTCGACCAATCACAGCAGGCTCCGCATCACTCCAGAGCAGGGGTGTCAAACTCATTCCACGGAGGGCCTAGTGTCTGCAGGTTTTTGGTTTTTCCTTTCAATAAAGCCCTAGACAACCAGGTGTGGGGAGTTCCTAACTAATTAGTGATGTTAATTCATCAATCAAGTACAAGGGAGGAGCGAAAACCCGCAGACACTCGGCCCCCCGTGGAATGAGTTTGACACCTGTGCTCCAGAGGCTTATGCCGGACATTTTAGAGTTTCCTAGTTCCAAGTAGCAGTATGTGTGTGCACTATATTGTATTGTTTATTTATTTTTTATTCATAGAAATGTGTCAGTAAAACATACATTCTACTGCACAGCACAAGTGATGTGTGGTTATGGAAACTCATAAGACTGAAATGTGGCAACAACAAAAAAAGATTACACCACTGGTTGTAAGTTTTGTTTTGTCAGATTTGTTTGAACACCATTAAGATATATTTGAAAGTGAGATGGTGGAAGAGCACTATTGAATTTCCATTTAAAAACTGTCTTTTAAAAACTGTCAGTTTAATTCAGCTAATCCTGATTGGCATAGGCTGATTCCACATAAAACCTTTTTATGTTTGTGCACAATTAATGTTAATAAACTGGTGCAATATCCCATGCAACTTTAATTCTGAAGGAAGACATGGCAATTCTATTAAACAAAACTAAGCAAATTACTGTGTATATGCTAACCTATACATGTTTGGTAAGTGTATATGGTGAACTTAGGGTGAGTGTATGGTTCTTTACCCGCCATCTCTATTGCTGTCCAACTCATGGGAAATGCTGATTGGAGACTCAGTGCTATTGAGACTTATGGGACCTGTGAACACAACATTTTTACAATTTGGTTATTGGGGAATCACCTGATGACATCGTAGGCTATTTCAATAATGTTAAGTATAGTTGTGAAGGGAAAAATCCCACCTACCTTTAAGTATGTCAAATATAATATCTAACATTGAACAGTCTAAACACAAGCAAAGTGCTGAGTCAAGGTACACCCAGTGCTTGGGCAATCAGGCGATAAGTCAGTGAGATAACATTTGGTTCCACTGTAGAAAAAGTGTGTGAGGATCCAGAATGCAATCAGGGAACTTTGTGCTGTGTGGTGGTGTGATGAAGTGATATCCCCTCTGTTTGCAATTGGCCCAAGTATTCAGGCACTGGGAAAAGGCTACACTCCCGTTCTCTTTCAAGAACCATGTGAGCCACATTCATTTTCTGATCACATTCAGATGAGCAAGAAAGGGGGAAGTTCACCGCCATTCATTACTAAACGAGTCTCTTATCATTGACTCAAAGCTGAGAATCTAAAGGGGGCAAACTGTTTCCCCCAAAGATGGAGAAAAAACACTTTACATAATGCTAATTACACATCTGTCGCAATGACTTTTGTCAATGATTTGGGTAATTATGGAAAAGCTAATTGAGAAATTATCAAAATGTTCCACCATACAGTAGGCCTATAATCACTGTGTTTAGATATTTAGCAGAGTGAAATATGAACATGCAGTCCTTTGTTCAAAGATTCCAAAAGGTTACTGTGAAGAGAGGCCTTCACATGGTGCCTGCCATCTCTATCTAAAAAGGGGGATGAGTATAAAAGAGTGGATTTATGACTGTTTATTGTTATGTATTTATCCTTTATTCTCATGGTCAGCATCATAATCCATATTTCATCAACGTACAGTTAGAGTATATGCATACTTTTATCATTACACCACGATCCGTTATTCTTAGGTATATGGATGAATGGGAGTTATGTTATGTCATTATCTTGTGTTATATGTTCTCTCTTTGTTCCCTCCCTCTATCCCTGATCATAGGTGAAGAGCTGGACCTGTGGCAGAGCTGAATTATATATATTTAGGTGCTTTGGGGTGGGGCTTCGGGTCTCCTGGGTTCCGGGCTTGGGAGAACATGTTTGAAGGTGTTTCCGCAAGGAGGCCTTCTTATTGTGACCCTTACCATGTGTTTGTTATTTTCAGCCTGAGGGCCATGTATTTGTAATAAATATCCCTCAACTTTTGCATCAGACAATGTGGTCCTGCAATTCCTTCCATAAATGCAATCCAGGCAATGGCCTGTCACAGTTACAAAACTCAAAAGGAGGAAGAATCATTAACTTCTTGACGCAAGGATCCCTTTAGCGGGATCATTTTCATCAACAAATGCTGAATTACAGAGCGTCAAATTCCCCAAAAATTGCAAAAAATATTTAGATTCATGAAATCACAAGTGCAATATAGCAAAACACAGCTTAGCTTGTTGTGTCGTGTCAGATTTAGAAAATATGATTTTCAGCGAAAGCAATCCAAGCGTTTGTGTGAGTTTATCGATCACTAGACAAAACATTACAAACACCTAGCCGCAATGTAGATTGGTCACGAAAGCCAGAAAAGCAATAAAATTAATCGCTTACCTTTGATGATCTTCGGATGTTTGCACTCACGAGACTCCCAGTTACACAATAAATGTTCCTTTTGTTCGATAAAGATTATTTTTATATAAAAAAACCTCAATTTGTTTGGCGCGTTATGTTCAGTATTCCACAGCCTTATCAAGGTCATCAAGGTCATCAAGGCTTGATGAAAATTCCAAATAGTATCCGTAAAGTTCGTAGAAACACAAGCAATGGACATTAGACCGGTGGAAATCTGTCCTTTGGTCTGATGAGTCCAAATTTTTGATTTTTGGTTCCATCTGCCTTGTCTTTGTGAGACGCAGAGTAGGTGAACAGATGGTTCCATCTCCGCATGTGTGGTTCCCACTGTAAAGCATGGTGGGGGTGTGATGGTGTGTGGTTGCTTTTCTGGTGACACTGTCGGTGATTTATTTAGAATTCAAGGCACACTTAACCAGCATGCCTACCACAGCATTCTGCAGCGATACGCTATCCCATCTGGTTTGCGCTTAGTGGGACTATTATTTGTTTTTCAACAGAACAATGATCAGACTGTGTAAGGGCTATTTGACCAAAAAGGAGAGTGATGGAGTGATGCATCTGATGACCTGGCCTCCACAATCACCCGACCTCAACCCAATTGAGATGGTTAGGGATGAGTTGGAACACAGAGTGCAGGAAAAGCAGCCAACAAGTGCTCAGCATATGTGGGAACTCCTACAAAACTGTTGGAAAAGGATTCCAGGTGAAGCTGGTTGAGAGGATGAGCTTTGCATACCGTTGGCATTAAGGCATTAAGGCAAAGGGTGGCTACTTTGAAGAATCTAAAATATATTTTGATTTTGACAAATTTAGATTTTGACAAATTTTTGGGTTACTACATGATTCCATATGTGCTATTTCATAGTTGAGATATCTTCACTATTATTGTACAATGTAGAAAATAATAAAAAATACATTTAAAAAAAACTTTGAATGAGTAGGTGTGTCCAAACATTTGACTGGTACTGAGTGTCTTAACAATTCTAGACATAATATTATATTCTGATCATTTTGTCTCGAGTTAATGTCTGGATAATATAATGAAATCAATGTGAATGACTTGCTCTTGGGTGTCAAGTGCACTTGACTGGTTTTTAAATCAAGTACTGTTGGCTTCATGGATGGGCCAAATGGATCCTCCAAGTGAACCCAATACCACGGTTGACATTAAGAGGGTTCTTCTAAACAAACCACGAAATCAGTGCTCTCCCGCCCAGTAATGGGCCTGCTTTGTTATTCGAGGAGGATTTGACTCCAAAACTCCCAACATGCTTTGCCAAACTTGAAGGCTTCCCGTCAAGCATGAATGCTGGGCACCATCATTTAGCCTAGCTAATGAATAAAATTCAAGATAACTTGGGTAATGCTGTCCACTCTCTGTCTTTTTCCTTTAAAGTGAAATTACCGCCGGCGGAGTTCAACATAGAGATCTAGGAATGCTAACTGATTGCGCTAAAGTTTGTGAACGCACATTAATCTCACATGATTATGCACAAATGTTCTGGGCTTGGGAGGGGTTGTGTAGAGTTATCTTGCATGTATTAGGCCTCAAGAGAAGCTTTTGAAGGACCTGTTTTCCCAATTGCAACCAAGACAGAATAAAATGAACCTTCTTAACATTAGCCTACGATGATTGAAGATGGCTAACATACACAATTCACTTGCAGTGCTGCTCTAAAACATGGGCAGCGTGTCAAAAACGACTGAGTAAGTCAATTGAGCACCCATTCCTAAAGTGCATTACTCTAAATATTTAATGCCCCACTACATTTCAAAACAGAAACTGCTAACATTAACCATGGAAGTCAATACCACCAATTACACACACAGCTCTCCAATGCCACGCCTTGTCGTCTGTATTTTTTTTTACCATTAAATCTCGGAGGTATTGCCCCCTGACACACAACGTTGCTTTGTAATTTCCTTGGAGGGAACCAATAATTAATTCCCAATAACTGCATATGAACCCCCAGAGACGGGCTTGATCGACTGCAGCGGTAATCAAAGGAGAAGACTCCATTTTGGCTCAGAAAAAGCAACCCACAGGCGACATAGTATCCATAATGTCTACTTACCCCACTGTTGGCATTTCCAATAATAAAAAGGTAGATGAATAAGGTGGTATGAAGAGTCAATGTTTCTATATTAGATAGGTATGTTTATATTGACAATGGAGCACAAACACATCAATGCAGCATGAGCACATCAGTCCAACCGAATTGCTCTGCATTTCTCCCCAGTAATTTGACTGCTTTCAAATTGCCAGTGGTTAAACCAGTGTACGTTTCATAGGCCAAATATAGAAATACTTGATTCATCGTATGTATCATATATATTTAATGATATAGGGCACATCAGTCATAGTACTAAAGCATCAGTAAAATGTATGTATTTATTTTCATAATTAAGTGAAATGTAGTAACCTATGTGCATAACAACAGTTGACAAATAGCTAGAAGTTCAAAGCATGTATATTTTTAGTTGCTTGGTATTGGATAGTTCTAATTAATTATATTGTCTTTGTTCATTTGCAGTTTCCTTGCAACTGAGGACTCCTAAATGGCCATAGCGTCAAGCTATCGTGTCAGCGTGTCGACAGTGGGAAAGGGGTTGGCCACGGTGTCAAGAGTCATAAGGGATGGCCGTGTCAAAATGTACATGCCCGTACCAAAGCAGGATGACTGGAGGGCCATTGCCAGTGAGTTCCAGGAGAGGTGGGATGCCTGGGATCGATTGACAGGAAGTATATGGTCATCCAAGCGCCCACATGCTTTGGATTCCGATTTTTTTCTGGATCATTGAGTGGTTTTGAAAACTGTAGCCTCTCTCTGCTGCGCTGTATCAGCACTGCACCGTAGAGCTAAGCCGGTAATGAATATAGGTGGTATCTATGTGAACGCAGCCGTAGACACGGCTGTCTTACCAAAATAATGCAAACTAATAGCTTAGTTATTCATGCATGCAAACAAAAATACTGAATAGCACCATGGTTTAGAATACCAATAACTGTGAATGAATGTAAAGAGAACAAAACTGCGGTACCAAGTTGTAGGCCTAGTAAACAAAATATCACATTGATAAAGGCATGACACAATCTATATTTAGGCTAGTTACATTAATAGTAAACAAACGCAGAAAATAAAAGGCAAATAGAGATCCAAATAACCAAAACATAGTATACAGCCTACTACCGTGAGGTGAAGCCATGCACAACTGTCTTGCCAAGTAAATAGGCCTATACAGGCCCACTTCAAAGATGGAAAATCATGCCACTCGCTCATTAATTCAGCAACAAGTTGTGATAAGGCACAATACATTTCTGTGAATCAAATTTGACCCACGTAATCAATTAAGCAATGCTAGCCTACCATGAACACGTTTCCAATACGTATAGTTCCATTTACAGCAACGGAAAGCAATAGACTACCAAGAAAACCATAGAATGTAGCCTATATCTATGATGAAATATACCGATATGTAGCTTCTACCAGGGGCATCATTTGGGTTATTGCATTGGAATTATAATGAATCTGCTTATATCACGCTATACCATAATAAACAAGGCTGTTTAATGCCAGTGGTAGGTCATGAGTAAAAAATAGTTGCGCTTTCCTCGGGTGTGGCATGCTTCTTCTATGATGACTGAACATGAGTTCTCCCATGTAGCTGTGGACAACCCAAAGGTCAGTCAATGTTTCAGTGCAGTAAGCACGGTCAGCATTACAGAGGCCCAGAGAACTGTTGCAGGATATTAATGCAACCGCTGTGTCAGATTTTGAAAAAACTTTACGGAAAAGCAAACCATGCAATAATCGGAGTACAGCGCTCAGACAACAAAACCATGTTGGAGTCAACAGAAGTCAGAAATAGCGTTATAAATATTCACTTACCTTTGATGATCTTCATCAGAATGCACTCCCAGGAATCCAAGTTCCACAATAAATGTTTGATTTGTTCGATAAAGTACATCATTTATGTCCAAATACCTCTTTTTTGTCCGCGCGTTTAGCCCAGTAATCCAAATTCATGAGGCATTAGCAGACAAAAAGTCCAAAAGTTCCGTTACAGTCCGTAGAAACATGTCAAACGATGTATAGAATCAATCTTTAGGATGTTTTTATCATAAATCTTCAATAATGTTTCAACCGGAGAATTCCTTTGTCTTCAGAAATGCAATGGAGCACAAGCTAACTCTCACGTGAACGCGCATGGTCAGCTCATAGCACTCTGCCAGAGCCCTGACTCAAAGAGCCTTCATCCCCCCCTCCTTCACAGTAGAAGCATCAAACAAGGTTCTAAAGACTGTTGACATCTAGTGGAAGCCTTAGGAAGTGCAATATGACCAATATCCCACTGTATATTCGATAGGCGATGAGTTGAAAAACTACAAACCTCAGATTTCCAACTTCCTGGTTGGATTTTTTCTCAGGTTTTTGCCTGCCATATGAGTTCTGTTATACTCACAGACGTCATTCAAACAGTTTTAGAAACTTCAGAGTGTTTTCTATCCAAATCCACTATGCATATATTAGCAACTGGGTCTGAGTAGCAGGCAGTTTACTCTGGGCACGCTTTTCATCCAAACGTGAAAATGCTGCCCCCTAGCCCAAACAGGTTATTAAATGTAATTGGTTAAGGTGTATGCAAACTTCCAACTTCAACTGTATGTAGCAGACTGAAGGACCTATAGAAAATGAAGAACCTATAGAAAATGAGCCCGGGGCAATGCCTTTGCCAGATCACTTCAAATATACAATCGAGGTAGACAGTTACTGATTGAAAATCTATACTTCTGTGATGTTTGCTTGCTCGCTCGGTCGGCCCTGTGCGTTTTAATTTGTGGGAATGAAATCTGAATGCATGAGACTCCCTTATCAGCTTGCAACAACAAACAATAAAGCAAAGGGCTCATCGGGGATCCATAAAGTGCTGTTGATTTATCGTGTTGGCATATTAACAAGGCTTATTGGTTTAAGTCCTGTATTAATCAATGTGTAATGTCACGCATCCAATACTGCAGTCTGAGTGACGCCAAATGAACCGTTGATGGATTCCTAGAACGGCTTGTCGGCGGTGTAGGGGTAGGCGTAACGTCGTAGATGAGCTGGAATGGAAAGGATGGAAAAAGGGAGACTGTGTGCCCGAGACGACACCCACACGTGTGTCATTAACATTTCATTAAAAAGCGCCAGGGAAAGGTCAGCTGGCACCATGTGAGGCTGATGGATGGGGGCTTAGTGCTACCGCCAAAGTCAAGTGACCTTTTCACCGGCCAGATCCCAAACGTTTCACAGGGGCGGCATGATGGACCCGACACCGACAGCAAATCAATCTTGCAGTGTTAGAATGTGGAGAAGGACAGATGTAAATGAAAAGAAGAGTAGGGGGGTGGAAAGTAGGGTACAATACCACAGAAACGGTTAGGCCGTACTAATACCAGACACAGGCTACCTAAAATGGTGTCCTATTAGATTATGTCTCCATTAAGGTTGGGTGACAGGGGTGGGTAGGAAAGAACGGGAATGTTTGATAAAGTGATTGGAATTTCTTGGCTCACGCTCTCTGTCCCCACTTTGCTGCTACTGGCTATTAATTATGCAAACTTAACAGAGGTCCAATTTTTATCTAATTTAAAAATCTAAATGTTTGCTTTGCCTCCCACATATTGGATTTGGAGTCCTTGTACAGGGAGTGTAAATGATGAGTGTCTCAATTTCCCCAACCAACCCAACTTGCCCTAACCCCAGAACAGCAGTTCTAAATACATTTCTCGTAAGTACACTGTGATAAGGGTATTTATCCTATGAGTCAGAATATACTTGTCGCTCAAGGTTTTAGGGTGTACAGGAAGGATGCAGTACTGAATGTTTCACAGCACTCTGATACATGTATTTATATAATGCAGCAAGCACCTGTTTAACACCCCTTGCCAGTGACTTTCCAATATGTCACCCTAACTACTGCCCTGCAGGGTTGGGGTCAATTCACTTCCATCAAAGTCAACTGAATCAAAATGGAATGGAGCACAACCCTGTTACTCTACCCGTGCCCCTGGCTAACTCTAACAGTGACCTTATCCTGACCCTGGGCCCCAACATTAATACTATTATCTTAGATCTAACCTTTACCCTAGCACTACCCTAACCACATCAATTACACAATCCCTGACTATGTATTTACACAATCCCTGACCTGTCTTTCCTCCTTCTTCCTTCCTGATATTGTCAAGTTGGGTCTGTAAGTTGTCAGAGACCAGCTGCAGGTCTCGAAGCTGGGCCTAAGCAGAAAAAAAAGTATATTGAGGTGAATAGTGCACAGGTTCAGAGGAGATCACAATGTTGTGTAACCTCATGGAAAACATAATCGTGCAATCCATCAACGCAATGCAACACGCACATGGCAACCTAACACAAGTCATTACAACATATCACAATATATCATAATTCTTACATTACTACTTTAGTCAATGACAATCACGGCCTACAAAGGGAAAACCAGACACGTCGTGGACACTGACGTCACTGACGTCTTAAACACCTTCTTCGACCCGTTTTGAGGATAACACAGTGCCACCGATGCGGCCCGCAACCAAGGACTGTGGGCTCTCCTCTGTGGCCGACGTGAGTAAGACATTTAAGCGTGTTAACCCTCGCTAGCCACGTCCTCAGAGCATGCACAGAACAGCTGGCTGGAGTGTTTACAGACATATTCAATCTCTCCCTATGCCCATCTGCTGTCCCCACTTGCTTCAAGATGTCCACTATTGTTCCTGTACCCAAGAAAGCAAAGGTAACTGAACTAAATGACTATCACCCAGTTGCAATCACTTCTGTCGTCATGAAGTGCTTTGAGAGGCTAGTTAAGGATCATATCACCTCTACCTTACCTGACACCCTAGACCCACTTCAATTTGCTGACCGCCCTAATAGATCCACAGACGATGCAATCGCCATCACACGTCACACTACCTTATCCCATCTGGACAAGAGGAATACCTATGTAAGAATGCTGTTCATTGACTATAGCTCAGCATTCAACACCACAGTACCCTCCAAGCTCATCATTAAGCTCGGGGCCCTGGGTATGAACCGCGTCCTGTGCAACTTCAGCTCTAGACTTCCTGATGGGCCACCCCCAGGTGGTGAAGGTAGGAAACAACACCTCCAATTTGCTGATCCTCAACACAGGGGCCCCACAAGGGTGCGTGCTCAGCTCCCTCCTGTACTCCCTGTTCACCCATGACTGCGTAGTCATGCAGGCCTCCAACTCAATAAAGTTTGCAGACAGCAAAACCGTAGTAGGCCTGATGACGAGACAGCCTACAGAGATGAGGTGAGGGCCATGGGAGTGTGGTGCCAGGAAAATAATCTCTCACTCAATGTCGACAAAACAAAGGAGCTGATCGTGGACTTCAGGAAACAACAGATGGAGCACGCCCCTATCTGCATCGACGGAACGAACCGCAGTGGAGCAGGTGGAAAGCTTAAAGTTCCTTGGCGTACACATTTCTGACCATCTGAAATGGTCCACCCAACAGACAGTATGGGCAACCGCAGTGCTCTCCATAGAGTGGTACGGTCTGCCCTACGCATCACCGGTGGCAAACTACCTGTCCTCCAGGACACCTACAGCACCTTACTGCACAGGACGGCCAAAAAGACAACAACCACCGGAGCCACTGCCTGTTCATCCCGCTATCATCCAGAAGGTGAGGTCAGTACAGGTGCATCAAAGCTGGGACCGAGAGGTTGAAAAACATCTATCTCATAACCATCAGACTGTTAAATAGCCATCACAAGGCGGCTTCCACCCGGTTACGTAACCCTGCACCTTCGAGGCTGTTGACCCATATACATACCCTTGAAATCACTGGCCACTTTAATAATGATACACTAGTCACTTTTGTAATGTTTACATATTTTGCTTCACTCATCTCATATTTATACACTGTATTCTATTCTTCTGTATTTTAGTTTATTAAGCCATGCCGACATCGCTCATCCTAATATTTATATATTCCTTAATTCCATTATTTGACTTGTGTGTATTGTGTGTATTGTTGTGAATCGTTAGATATTACTGCACTGTTGGAGCTAGAAACACAAGCATTTCGCTACACCTGCAGTAACATTTGCGAAACATTTGTATGTGACAAATCAAATTTGATTTGATTTATATTATATATCTTGGGCCATCTTTATGGTCAAGCATGAATACTTTTTTGTACATGAATTGCTGCATGAAAAGGAAAGAGTGGGTGCAAAATGTGTTTTATAGAAGTGATGGAGTGGGTACAAATGTACCACTGCTTAATCGTATCTCATTCATTAGAGAGTTATTCAGTTATTTTTTTTTATCTCTTCCTGTATTTACAAAGACCAACAGTAGCAGAAGAAGAGGAGACTACAAAATGGACTATACTTAAATCACCAGCATCAGGCTGTTTTGCCGTGGCACCAAAATGACACCGAATGATAACCTACCATCACTCTCTGTAATAGTACAATTAATGAAAAAAAACTGTGTGTGTGTGTGTGTGTGTGTGTGTGTGTGCGTGTGTGTGTGTGTGTGTGTGTGTGTGTGTGGGGGTGGGTGTGTGTGTGTGTGTGTGTGTGTGTGTGTGTGTGTCAGTATTATCTCCCCTCTGAGAGTTTCTCATAATGCAATGATGGTATTCTAGAGTTGTGGTTCAGATAGGGGATGAGTAGCTTTCTGGAGCATGTTACTCGCTTGATTTATGGAGTCCATTTTGAGCTAACAAGAGCATACCTTCTCCACTTAACACACGTTAAGCCTTAACAACTAGCCTAAGTCTAACATGCTAGCATGACTAGCTACCATCTACAAAACAAGCATAAAAATGCAAAGAAAAGAAAGTGGGTGGCATCTAAACTTACCAAAGATATTACTTGATGGCAATCTGTGATGACAGATGAACAAAAGAGGAATGTCCTACACTCTCTTTCACTGCATTTATTGATACCGAACACAAGCATTCAATCTAGTACTCAACTTTTTGCAAAAACATACAACACCATTTTTTTTGTATTATGCAGTAAGTTGGAAGGAACTGTTGACTCAACATGAAAAATGACCTGCACAATTCCAATAGGCTATATTATTCTAGTAATGTCTCTAAATGTCAGGTGTTCTTCTAACATTTGACCCTTAGGATAGGTTCCTTTGGAGTTATTGTGTAAGAACAGAGCGGAGCTGCTCCCTGCTATGAGGGAGGCCAGTGCACAGGGTGAATACGCTTTCATCAGCTATGATCACCTTGTAGTGAGGCCCAGGAATGATGAAGAATCACAGAGAGTGAAGAGATCATAAGTCCATCTCAACAGTGATCATAAAAACATGACTCTGTATTCTCTCATTCTCAGTCATTGTGTCAGTCACTTAATTTCATCATGACTGATATTGACAACATGAACTCTTTATCATGTCAGACAAATCGCTGCTAATTTCTTCCCAATAATGATATGATTGATAATTCATGTTTATGGGACATACAGTTGAAGTCGGAAGTTTACATACACCTTAGACAAATACATTTATACTCAGTTTTTCACAATTCCTGACATTTAATCCCAGTAAAAATTCCCTGTCTTAGGTCAGTTAGGATCACCACTTTATTTTAAGAATATGAAATGTCAGAATAATAGTAGAGATAATGATTTATTTCAGCTTTTATTTCTTTCATCACATACCAATTGGGTCAGAAGTTTACATACACTCAATTAGTATTTGGTAGCATTGCCTTTAAATTGTTTAACTTGGGTCAAACATTTTGGGTAGCCTTCCACAAGCTTCCCACAATAAGTTGGGTGAATTTTGGCCCATTCCTCCTGACAGAGCTGGTGTAACTGAGTCAGGTTTGCAGGCCTCCTTGCTCGTACACGCTTTTTCATTTCTGACCACAAATTTTCTATAGGATTGAGGTCAGGGCTTTGTGATGGCCACTCCAATACCTTGACTTTGTTGTCCTTAAGCCATTTTGCCACAACTTTGGGGTCATTTGGAAGACCCATTTGCGACCAAGCTTTAACTTCCTGACTGATGTCTTGAGATGTTACTTCAGTATATCCACATAATTGTCCTGCCTGATGATGCCATCTATTTTGTGAAGTGCACTAGTCCCTCCTGCAGCAAAGCACCCTCAGAACATGATGCTGCCACCCCCGTGCTTCACGGTTGGGATGGTGTTCTTCGACTTCCAAGTCTCCCCCTTTATTCTCCAAACATAACGATGGCCAAACAGTTGTATTTTTGTTTCATCAGACCAGATGACATTTCTACAAAAAGTACGATCTTTGTCCCCATGTGCAGTTGTAAACCATAGTCTGGCTTTTTTTATGGCGGTTTAGGAGCAGTGGCTTCTTCCTTGCTGAGTAGCCATTCAGGTTATATCGATTTAGGACTCGTTTTTACTGTGGATATAGATACTTTTGTACCTGTTTCCTCCAGCATCTTCACAAGGTCTTTTGCTGTTGTTCTGGGATTGATTTGCACTTTTCGCACAAAAGCACGTTCATCTCTAAGAGACAGACTGCGTCTCCTTCCTGAGCGGTATGACGGCTGCGTGGTCCCATGGTGTTTATACTTGCGTACTATTGTTTGTACAGATTAACGTGGTACCTTCAGGTGTTTGGAAATTGCTCCCAAGGATGAACCAGACTTGTGGAGGTCTCTTGTGAAGGTCAAGCAAAGAGGCACTGAGTTTGAAGGTAGGCCTTGAAATACATCCACAGGTAGACATCAAATTGATTCAAATGATGTCAATTAGCCTATCAGAAGCTTCTAAAGCCATGACATAATTTTCTGGAATTTTCCAAGCTGTTTAAAGGCACAGTCAACTTAGTGTATGTAAACTTCTGACCCTCTGGAATTGGGATACAGTGAATTATAAGTGAAATAATCTGTCTGTAAACAAGTGTTGGAAAAATTACTTGTGCCATGCACAAAGTAGATGTCCTAACTGACTTGCGAAACAATGTTTTTTTTGCAAGAAATTTGTGGAGTGGTTGAAAAATGATTTTGAATGACTCCAACCTAAGTGTATGTAAACTCCCTACTTCAACTGTATACTGAGATCATGTGACAGATCATGTGACACTTAGATTGCACACAGGTCGGACTTTAACTAATTATAGGACTTCTGAAGGTAATTGGTTGCACCAGATCTTATTTAGGGGCTTCATAGCAAAGGGGGTGAATACATACTTTATGCACACCCCATTTTTCGGGTTTTATTTTATTTTTTATTTTTATTTTTTCACTTCACCAATTTGGACTATTTTGTGTATGCCCATTACATGAAATCCAAATAAAAATAAATTTAAATTACAGGTTGTAATGCAACAAAATAGGAAAAACGCCAAGGGGGATGAATTTTCCATCTACGTAACATTGCAAAAATCAGAATATTTCTGTCCAAAAAAAATTCTGTCCAAAAATGATGCAGAAAAATGTATCCATGCTTTTGTCACTTCTAGGTTAGACTACTGCAATGCTCTACTTTCCGGGTACCCGGATAAAGCACTAAATAAACTTCAGTTAGTGCTAAACACGGCTGTTAGAATCTTGACTAGAACCAACATTTTTTATCATATTACTCCAGTGCTAGTCTCTCTACACTGGCTTCCTGTTAAGGCAAGGAGTGTGAAGGTGAACGGAAAGGCACTGGAGCAACGAACCACCCTTGCTGTCTCTGCCTGGCCGGTTCCCCTCACTCCACTGGGATTCTCTGCCTCTAACCCTATTACAGAGGCTGAGTCACTGGCTTACTGGTGCTCTTCCATGCCGTCCCTAGGAGGGGTGCGTCGCTTGAGTGTGTTGAGTCACTGACGTGATTTTCCTGGGGTTGACGCCCCCCTTGGGTTGTGTCATGGCGGAGATCTTTGTGGGCTATACTCAGCCTTGTCTCAGGATGGTAAGTTGGTGGTTGAAGAGATCCCTCTAGTGGTGTGGGGGCTGTGCTTTGGCAAAGTGGGTAGGGTTATATCCTGCTTGCTTGCTGTTTGGGGTTTTAGGCTTGGTTTCTGTAGAGCACTTTGTGACATCAGCTGATGTAAGGGTTTTGTAAATAAAATTTGATTGATTTATTGAATACTTTTGCAAGGCACTGTAAGAGCTCTCACCAAGCTGTAAGGAAAAACCACCAACTCTAAGTGGCTTCTTTCAAGGAGGGCTTATGAGAAGACAAGAAGGAAGAGAGAAAGAGAAGAAAAAGAGGGAAATGGAGAAGGGGAGGGGGTAAAAAGCTTCTAGTGTCAGACACAAACCCTTCCTCCCACCCTTCCTTCCTCTCTTTTTCCATCACCCGCCATTGCCGCATGCCATCAAAAGCCACAAGGAAGGCCCGTGACGGGGGAGTTGATAACAGGAAGCGTTACGTTTTTTTAAGGCGGGCAGCTCCCAGAGAAAAGAGGGAGGGGGGTCAAAAACTATCTAATTAAAGGATTTACAGTGGGAGTGTGGGAGAAGGAGGGGAGGGAGACTTGAGGATGAAAACAAAATGCTGTTCAAGGGAGAAGTAGGAGAATGGGGAGAGGGGAGGTCTTGTATGCTCTGTTAGGCCTCCTTGTCTCTCAGTTTGTTTCCTCAACAAAAGGGAGGTATAACAACCTCCAAGCTGTCAATCTTGTGTTCTCACACAAAGAGGAGAGCCAGCCAGTGGGACATCACTGAGAAAGTGTTCTTCCTACTCAAGTGGAGTGCACTCACACTGTAGTCAGAACTGATGTGTCTAGTCTAGTTTGGGTATCATAATGGACAGCAATATGATCATTGTTCGAGGGAACAACACTTTCAGAGCAATGAAGGATCAAAGGATTATTGTAAATAACTACAATTAGCCCTGGTCTTTGAACAACCTAATTTACATTTAGACCAGAAAATGTCTGGCTTACAAAAGTAGGAGTAGTTCCTCTTTGCCACTTACTTGTGTCAGTGACACTAAGAAATGTGTTCAACATGAATATAGTCTAGTCTAGTACAGTACACTACACTAGCCATGCACGATAGGGAAACCTTACCGCAGATGCTGTCATTGACACGTGACGATGGGATGTAGTGAGGGTGGTAACCAAGGTTGGTGCAGGCTAGAGCGCCTAGAGATGGCAAAGGTAAGTCTGTGATGACAATAAACTTCAAAGCATAATTTCTAATTACACTAAAAGGTTCACTCACTCAGTTGGCAAAAGAACAGTGTTCTTCCAGTAGAACACCCTATATTCCTTCATTGAGCCAGAAGATTAATTTAGTAGATTTGCTGCCTGCTAATTATCTATGTGTTTCAATTTGTCAATTTCAAATTATTTTCTAACAAGTTGTATTTTCTAACATGGAGACCTGGAGTGCCATCAGATGAAGATCATCAAAGGTAAGTGGATTCATTTTAAAGCTATTTCTGACTTTTGTGACACCTCTCCATGATTGGAAAATGGCTGTATGGTTTTCTGTGGCTAGGCGCTGATCTAACATAATCGCATGGTGTGCTTTCGTTGTAAAGCCTTTTTGAAATCGGACACTGTGGCTGGATTAACTTCTTATGGCTGGGGAGCAGCAACCTCTTGTTAATAGGGGGCGCTGTTTTCACTTTGGGAAAAAATCGTACCCAAATTAAACGGCCTCGTACTCTGTTCTAGATCATACGTTATGCATATTATTATTACTATTGGATAGAAAACACTCTGAAGTTTCTAAAACTGTTTGAATTATATCTGTGAGTAAAACAGAACTCATTTGGTAGCAAACTTCCAAACAGGAAGTGAAAATTCGGAAAATGGGGCTCTGTATAAGGCCTTGCCTATTCAATTGCCTTGTATTTATTGATCTGTATGCACTGCATAGGCATTCCACTAGATGTCAACAGGCAGTAGAATGTTGAATGGGGTGTCTAGCTTGATGTGAGACCGAATGAGAGCTTTTGGAGTGACAGGTCCGCCATATTGGCAGTATTTTGCTGCGCACCAGGGAGCACCATATTATTTTCTGCAATGCGTTAGGTAGACACGACGAAATGCTCCGTCTTGGACGTTATTGGATACATATGAGAAAAACATCATAAAGATGGATTTTCTACTGAGTTTGACCAGTTTATTCGACTTTTATTATGACTTTTGGAATTTTTCGTTCCATGCGCCAAGCGTTCATGGACATGTGCGCTCCACCATGCTAGCCAAAGTTGCTAATTCGACAGAAGAAATGGACATTCTAAAACAAAACAACGATTTATTGTTGCACTGCATTCTGATGGAAGATCATCAAAGGTAAGAGAATATTTATGATGTTATTTCGTATTTTTGTGGAATATGTTGGCTCCAACATGGCGGAGAATGGCTGGGCGCTGTCTCAGATTATTGCATGCTGTGCTTTGTACTAAAGTTATTTTTTTTTAATCTAACACAGTGGTTGCATTAAGAACAAGTGTATCTTTCATTTGCTGTACAACATGTATTTTTCAGCAAAGTTTATGATGAGTTTTTTGGTTAGATTACGTCGCTGTGTAAAATTTCTCCGGACAATTTGGTGTTATTTGTGACGATGGCTGCGTTGTAAAACCCAGATTTGTAGCTATAAATATGCACATTTTCGAACAAAACATAAATGTATTGTATAACATGATGTTATAAGACTGTCATCTGATGAAGTTGTTCAAAGGTTAGTGATTAATTTTATCTCTATTTGTGGGTTTTGTGAAAGCTATGTTTGCGGTGAAAAAATGACGTTGTGTGTTTGTGTGAACTGTAATGGAATTTTTGGACTTTTCGCCTGGCCTGCGCGTTGTGAATTTTGATTTGTGAACTGAAGGCGCAAACAAAAAGGAGGTATTTGGACATAAATGATGGACTTTATCGAACAAAACAAACATTTATTGTGGAACATGGATTCCTGGGAGTGCATTCTGATGAAGATCATCAAAGGTAAGTGAATATTTACAATGCTATTTCTGACTTCTGTTGACTCCACAACATGGCGGATATCTGTATGGCTTGTTTTGGTCTCTGAGCGCTGTACTCAGATTATAGCATGGTGTGCTTTTTCGGTAAAAAAAATCTGACACAGCGGAAATCTGACACAGCGGTTGCATTAAGGAGAAGTTTATCTAAAGTTCCGTGCATAACACTTGTATCTTTTATCAATGTTTATTATGAGTATTTCTGTAAATTGATGTGGCTCTGTGCAAAATCACCGAATGTTTTGGAAGCAAAACATTACTGAACGTAATGCGCCAATGTAAACAGAGATTTTTGGATATAAATATGAACTTTATCGAACAAAACATACATGTATTGTGTAACATGAAGTCCTATGAGTGTCATCTGATGAAGATCATCAAAGGTTAGTGATTAATTTGATCTATATTTCTACTTTTTGTGACTCCTCTCTTTGGCTGGAAAAATGGCTGTGTTTTTCTGTGACTAGGTACTGACCTAACATAATCAGATGGTGTGCTTTCATCGTAAAGCCTTTTTGAAATCGGACACCTTGGTGGGATTAACAACAAGTTTATCTTTAAAATGGTGTAAAATACTTGTATGTTTGAGACATTTTAATTATGAGATTTCTGTTGTTTGAATTTGGCGCCCTGCACTTTCACTGGCTGTTGTCATATCGATCCCGTTAACGGGATCTCAGCCGTAAGAAGTTAACAAGAAGTTTATCTTTAAAATGGTGTATAATACTTGTATGCTTGAGGAATTTTAATTATGAGATTTCTGTTGTTTGAATTTGGCGCCCTGCAATTTCACTGGCTGTTGCCGAGATGGGAAGCTAGCGTCCCGAACGATCCCAGAGAGGTTAATTCATATAGAAGTAGCTCATTTCAGTGTTGCGGACAATTTATGTTTGAGGCTTTACTGAGCCGTTTAAATGGATAGGGGGCAGCATTTTCAAGTTTGGATGAAAAGCGTGCCCAGAGTAAACTGCCTGCTACTCAATTCCAGTTGCTAATATATGCATATTATTAGTAGTATTGGATAGAAAACACTCTGAAGTCTCTAAAACTATTTGAATGATGTCTGTGAGTATAAAATAACTCATATGGCAGGCAAAAACCTGAGAAAAAATCCAACCAGGAATTGGGAAATCTGAGGTTGGTCGTTTTTCAACTCATTCCCTATTGAAGATACAGTGGGGTATGGGTCATGTTGCACTTTCTAAGGCTTCCACTAGATGTCAACAGTCTTTAGAACCTTGTTTGATGCTTCTACTGTGAAGTGGGGCCGAATGAGAGGGGAATGAGTAAGGTCTACCATGACCTGACCATGCTCTGACCATGCTCTGACCATGCGCGTTCACATGAGAGGGAGCTCTGTTCCATCGCACTTCTGAAGACAAAGGAATTCTCCGGTTGGAACTTTATTGAAGATTTATCTTTAAAACATCCTAAGGATTGATTCAATACATCGTTTGACATGTTTCTACTGACTGTTACGGAACTTTTTGACATTTTGTCTGCTTTTAGTGAACGCGCTTCCTGACTTTGGATTTGTTTTCCAAACACGCTAACAAAAAAAGCTATTTGGACATAAATGATGGATATTACCGAACAAAACGAACATTTCTTGTGGAAGTGGGAGTCCTGGGAGTGCATTCCGACGAAGATCAGCAAAGGTAAGTGAATTTATAATGCTATTTATAACTTTTGTTGACTCCCCAATTTGGCGGGTAACTGTATTGCTTCCTTTTGTGGCTGAACGCTGTTCTCAAATGATTGAATATTGTGCTTTTGCCGTAAATCTTTTTTTAAATCTGACACAGCGGTTACATTAAGAAAAAGTGTATCTTTAATTCTATGTAAAACATGTATCTTTCATCAAAGTTTATGATGAGTATTTTTGTTATTTGATGTGGCTCTCTGCAATTTCTCTGGATATTTTGGAGGCATTTCTGAACATGGCGCCAATGTAAACTGAGGTTTTTGGATATAAATATGAACTTTATCGAATCAAACATATATGTATTGTGTAACATGAAGTCCTATGAGTGTCATCTGATGAAGATTATCAAAGGTTAGTGATTAATTTTATTTCTATTTCTGCTTTTTGTGACTCCTGTCTTTGGCTGGAAAAATGGCTGTGTTTTTCTGTGATTTTGGGGTGACCTAACATAATGGTTTGTGGTGCTTTCGCTGTAAAGCCTATTTGAAATCGGACACTTTGGTGGGATTAACAACAAGTTTATCTTTAAAATTGTGTAAAATACTTGCATGTTTGAGAAATTTTAATTATGACATTTCTGTTGAATTTTGCGCCCTGCACTTTCACGGACTGTCGTCATATCGATCCCGTTAACGGGATTGCAGCCATATGCAACCGTTGTGTCAGATTTAAAAAACACTTTACGGAAGAAGCAAACCATGCAATAATCTGAGTACGGCGCTCAGAGACCAAAACAACTCAAACAGATATCCGCCATGTTGGAGTCAACAGAAGTCAGAAATAGCATTATAAATATTCACTTACCTTTGACGATCTTCATCAGAATGCACTCCCAGGAATCCCAGTTCTACAATAAATGTTTGATTTATTCGATAAAGTTCATCATTTATGTTCAAATACCTCCTTTTTGTTCGAGCTTTTAGCCCAGTATTCCAAATTCATGACGCGCGATCACTAGGAGCAGACGAAAAGTGAAAAAGTTCCGTTACAGTCCGTAGAAACATGTCAAACGAAGTATAGAATCAATCTTTAGGATGTTTTTAACATAAATCTTCAATAATGTTCCAACCGGAGAACTCAAGCTAACTTTCACGTGGACGCTCATGGTCAGCTCATGGCGCTCTGGGAGAGACCTTACTCAATCCCCTCTCATTCGCCCCCACTTCACAGTAGAAGCATCAAACAAGGTTCTAAAGACTGTTTACATATAGTGGAAGCCTCAGGAAGTGCAATATGACCCCATAGACACTGTATTCGATAAGCCAAGAGTTGAAAAACTACAAGCCTCAGATTTCCCACTTCCTGGTTGGATTTTTCTCAGGTTTTCACCTGCCATATGAGTTCTGTTATACTCACAGACATCATTCAGACAGTTTTAGAAACTTCAGAGTGTTTTTGTTCCGTGAATTATGTTATCAATGTTCATAAACTGATCTTCATTTAATCTTATGGCTGCATTCCCGTTAACGGGATCAATATGACAACAGACAGTCGAAGTGCAGGGCGCCAAATTCAAAAAACAGAAATCTCATAATTAAAATTCCTCAGACATTCATGTGTCTTATATCATTTTAAAGGTAATCTTGTTGTTAATCCCACCAAAGTGTCCGATTTCAAATAGGCTTTTCAGCGAAAGCACTACAAACGATTATGTTAGGTCACCACAAAACCACAATAACCACAGCCATTTTTTTCAGCTAAAGATAGCTTTCACAAAAACCAGAATAGAGATAAAATTAATCACTAACCTTCGATTATTTTCATCAGATGACACTCATGGGACTTGTTACACAATACATGCATGTTTTGTTTGATTAAGTTCATATTTATATCAAAAAATCTGAGTTTACATTGAGGCGTTAGATTCACTAGTTGCAAAAACATCAAGTGACTTTGCATAGCCACATCGTTTCAACAGAAATACTCAACATAAATATAAATTATAATACAAGTAATACACATAGAATTATAGATATACCTCTCCTTAATGCAACCGCTGTGTCAGACTTCAAAAAAACTTTACGGAAATATAAACCATGCAATAATCTGAGACGGAGCTCAGATGATTAGCCAAATTAGCCACCATGTTGGACTCAACAGAACCCAGAAAATACATGATAAATGTTTCCTTACCTTTGATGAATTCATCAGAATGCAGTCCTAGGAATCCCAGGTCCACAATAAATGTTTGATTTGTTCGTTCATGTCCGTTATTTATGTCAAATTAGCTACTTTCGAATTGTTTACCAAATACCCTAACCAAAGTCTCAAAGCGCGACCACTATAACGTGACGAAATGTCCAAACGTTCCGTTACAGTCAGTAGAAACATGTCAAACGATGTACTGAATCAATCTTTAGAATGTTGTTAACCTTTCTCGCCCCGGGGTTCCGCTAGCGGAACACCCACAACATTCCGCTGCCTTCGCAGAGCGCGAAATTCAAAAGAATATTTTTTAGAAATATTTAACTTCCACACATTAACAAGTCCAATACAGCAAATGAAAGATAAACATCTTGTGAATCCAGCCAACATGTCCGATTTTTAAAATGTTTTACAGCGAAAACACAATATATATTTATGTTAGCTCACCACAATAGCCAAACACACAACGCTATTTATCCACCGCATAGGTAGCTTTCAAAAAACCGACAAAATATAGATATAATTAGTCACTAACCAAGAAACAACTTCATCAGATGACAGTCTTATAACATGTTACACAATACATTTATGTTTTGTTCAAAAAATGTGCATATTTGAGGTATAAAATCATAGTTTTACATTGCAGCTACAATCACAAATAGCACCGAAGCAGCCAGAATAATTACAGAGAGCAACGTGAAATACCTAAATACTCATCATAAAACATTTATGAAAAATACATGGTGTACAGCAAATGAAAGATAAACATCTTGTGAATCCAGCCAATATTTCCGATTTTTTAAGTGTTTTACAGCGAAATCACAATATAGCATTATATTAGCATACCACAATAGCCAAACACACAACCGCATTTATCAGCAGCAAAAGGTAGCGATCGCAAAAAAACAGCAAAAGATATAAAATTAATCACTAACCTTCACCAACTTCATCAGATGACAGTCCTATAACATCAGGCTATACAATACACTTATGTTTTGTTCGAAAATGTGCATATTTTGAGCTGAAAACCGTGGTTATACATTGTGAAAATGTAGCAGCTTTTTCCCAGAATCTCCGGATATATTTCTGAAACTCACCTAATCTGACCAAATAACTCATCATAAACTTTACTAAAAAATACATGTTGGACAGCAAATGAAAGATACACTAGTTCTTAATGCAACCGCCGTGTTAGATTTTTAAAATGAACTTTACCATAACAAACAGCTTACGTTATAGCGAGACAGCGCCCGCAAAAAGTGCGGAAAATATGACTCTACATTTTCCACAGAAATACGAAATAACATCATAAATGGTTCTTACTTTTGCTGAGCTTCCATCAGAATCTTGTACAAGGAGTCCTTTGTCCAGAATAAATCGTTGTTTGGTTTTAGAATGTCCTCTTCTCCTGTCGAATTAGCAACATTAGCTAGCCATGTGGCGCACACATGCCCAAATTCTCCTGACGCAAAGAAAAGAAAATTCCAAAACTCGCACTAAACGTTCAATAAACTGATACAACTCGGTTGAAAAAACCTACTTTATGATGTTTTTCTAGTATGTATCGAATAAAAACAAAGCCAGAGATATTAGCCGTCTATACCGAACGCTTTTCAGAAGCCAATGCTGATGTCCTTCCCGCGCCTAGGGTAGAGAAAGGATATTGTGGTCACGTCATTCCAAGAGCTCTTGTTCGACCTCAGATCAAGCTAGACACCCCATTCCACCTTCCACTGCCTGTTGACATCTAGTGGAAGGCGTATGCAGTGCATGTATATCCATAGATTTCAAGCAATTGAATAGGATGGCCCTGGAACAGAGCCTCGATTTCAGATGTTTCACTTCCTGTCAGGAAGTTTGCTGCAAAATGAGTTCTGTTTTACTCACAGATATAATTCAAACGGTTTTAGAAACTTGAGAGTGTTTTCTATCCAATAGTAATAATAATATGCATATTGTACGATCTAGAATAGAGTACGAGGCCGTTTAAATTGGGCACGATTTTTTCCCAAAGTGAAAATAGCGCGCCCTACACACTAACAGGTTAACATACATCTTGAATAACAATCCAACCGGAGAATTAAATCGACTTCAATTGAGAGATGGAACGGAGCTGCCTCTCACGTGAACGCGCGTGTTGAATGCATGGTCACCTCATGGCACCTCATATTAAATTCTGTCTCCTTCGACCCCCCTTCACATTTGAGTCATCAGACTTAGTTCTATTGACATCTAGTGGAGGCCGTAGGAAGTGAAAACCCATCAATATCTCTCTGTATTTTCAATAAGAGCTTGGTTGAAAATATGGCACCCCCAGAAAAAATACAAACGGGAAGTGGAACTTCTCAGGTTTTTGCCTGCCATATGAGTTCTGTTAATCTCACAGACTTAATTCAAACAGTTTTAGAAACTTTAGAGTGTTTTCTATCCAATACTCATAATAATATGCATATATTAGCAACTGAGACTGAGGAGCTGGCCGTTTACAATGGGCACCTTTCATCCAAGCTACTCAATACTGCCCCTTCAGCCATAAGAAGTTAATTAATTATGTGACTTCTGAAGTTAATTGGTTGCACCACATCTTATTTGGGGGCTTCATAGCAAAGGCGGTGAATACATATGCACGCACCACTTTTCCGTTTTAAATTTTTTAGATTTTTTTTAACAAGTCATTTTTTTTTCATTTCACTTCACCAATTTGGACTATTTTGTGTATTTCCAATACATGAAATCCAAATAAAAATCCATTTAAATGACAGGTTGTAAAATAGGAAAAACCGCAAGGGGGATGAATACTTTTGCAAGGCACTGTACCTTCCTCCTATAACCATTAACTTCTGGTGTAGACCCTCTAAACCGCTGCACTCCATCAGTGTCACGAATAAGTATATTTTATATTCTCAGAACCCAACAGTGCATTGTCTTGAGGCCTAATTTTTTATTTTATTATTTATTTAATCTTTATTTAACCAGGTAGGCTAGTTGAGAACAAGTTCTCATTTGCAACTGCGACCTGGCCAAGATAAAGCAAAGCAGTTTGACACATACAATAACACAGAGTTACACATGGAATAAACAAACATACAATCAATAATACAGTAGAAAAATCTATATACAGCATGTGCAAATTAGGTATGCACAATCGAGAGCATCCTGTCGGGCTGTATCACCGCCTGGTACGGCAACTGCTCCGCCCACAACCGTAAGACTCTCCAGAGGGTCAGGACACCTATCCCACCCGATGTCACAGGAAGGCCATAAAGATCATCAAGGACAACAACCACCCGAGCCACTGCCTGTTCACCCCGCTATCTTCCAGAAGGCGAGGTCAGTACAGGTGCATCAAAGCAGGGACCGAGAGACTGAAAAACAGCTTCTATCTCAAGGCCATCAGACTGTTAAACAGCCACCACTAACATCGAGTGGCTGATGCCAACATACTGACTCAACTCCAGCTCACTTTAATAATGGAAATTGATAAAAAATGTATCACTAGCCACTTTAAACAATGCCACTTAATATAATGTATATGTATATACTGTACTCTATATCATCTACTGCATCTTGCCATCTTTATGTAATAAATGTATCACTAGCCACTTTAAACTATGCACTTTTATGTTTACATACCCTACATTACTCATCTCATATGTATATACTGTACTCGATACCATCTACTGCATCTTGCCTATGCCGTTCTGTACCATCACTCATTCATATACCTTTACGTACATACTCTTTATCCCTTTACACTTGTGTGTATAAGGTAGTAGTTGTGGAATTGTTAGGTTAGATTACTCGTTGGTTATTACTGCATTGTCGGAACTAGAAGCACAAGCATTTCGCTACACTCGCATTAACATCTGCTAACCATGTGTATGTGACAAATAAAATTTGATTTGATTTTGATTTGAGGTAGGATAAGGGAGGTAAGGCAATAAATAGGCCATATTGGCGAAGTAATTACAATATAGCAATTAAACACTGGAATGATAGAACGTGCAGAAGATGAATGTGAAAGTAGAGATACTGGTGTGCAAAGGAGCAAGATAAATAAATAAATACAGTATGGGGATGAGGTAGTTGGATGGGCTATTTACAGATGCGCTATGTACAGGTGCAGTGATCTGTGAGCTGCTCTGACAGCTGGTGCTTAAAGCTAGTGAAGGAGATACGAGTCTCCAGCTTTAGTGATTTTTGCATTTCTTTCCAGTCATTGGCAGCAGAGAACTGGAAGGAGAGTTCCAAAGGAAGAATTGGCTTTGGGGATGACCAGTGAGATATACCGGCTGCAGCGCGTGCTACGGGTGGGTGCTGCTATGGTGACCAGTGAGCTGAGATAAGGCGGGGCTTTACCTAGCAGAGACTTGTAGGTGACCTGGAGCCAGTGGGTTTGGCGACGAGTATGAAGCGAGGGCCAGCCAACGAGAGCGTACAGGTCACAGTGGTGGGTAGTATATGGGGCTTTGGTGACAAAACAGATGGCACTGTGATAGACTGCATCCAATTTGTTGAGCAGAGTGTTGGAAGCTATTTTGTAAATGACATCGCCAAAGTCGAGGAACGGTAGGATGGTCAGTTTTACGAGGGTATGTTTGGCAGCATGAGTGAAGGATGCTTTGTTGCGAAATAGGAAGCCGATTCTAGATTTAATTTTGGATTGGAGATGTTTAATGTGAGTCTGGAAGGAGAGTTTACTGTTTAACCAGACACCAAGGTATTTGTGGTTGTCCACATATTCTAAGTCAGAACTGTCCAGAGTAGTGATGCTGGATGGGCGGGCAGGTGCGGGCAGCGATCGGTTGAAGAGCATGCATTTAGTTTTACTTGCATTTAAGAGCAGTTGGAGGCCACGGAAGGAGAGTTGTATGGCATTGAAGCTCGTCTGGAGGTTAGTTAAGGGTAGGGGGCCCTATTTTCACCTCTTGATGAAAAGCGTGCCCAAAGTATGCCTGTTTCTCAGGCCCAGAAGCTGGGATATGCATATAATTGCAATATTTGGATAGAAAACACTCTAGAGTTTCCCAAACTGTTAAAATAATGTCTGTGAGTATAACATAACTGATATGGCAGGCAAAAACCTGAGAAAAATCCATCTATGAAGTGGGATTTTTTTATGTTTGTAGTTTTCCATTGACTGCCTATAGAGATTCCAATGACTTAGGACTCAAATTGCACTTCCTATGGCTTCCACTAGATGTCAACAGTCTTGTAAACACTTGTATGTTTTTTTTATTTTTTTTATTAGTATTTCTATTTTTGAAATTGGCGCTCTGCAATTTCACTGGATGTTGGCCAGGTGGGACGCTACCGTCCCACGTACCCTGGAGAGGTTTTAACACAGTCCAAAGAAGGGCCAGAGGTATACAGAATGGTGTCGTCTGCGTAGAGGTGGATCAAAGAATCACCAGCAGCAAGAGCGACATCATTGATATATACAGACAAGAGAGTCTGTGGCACCCCCATAGACTTCCACAGGGCCGGACAACAGGCCCTCCGATTTGACACACTGAACTCTATCAGAGAAGTAGTTGGTGAACCAGGCGAAGCAATCATTTGAGAAACCAAGGCTGTCGAGTCTGCCAATAAGAATGTTGTGATTGACAGAGTCGGAAGCCTTAGCCAGGTCGATGAATACGGCTGCACAGTAATGTTTCTTATCGATGGCGGTTATGATATTGTTTAGGACCTTGAGCGTGGCTGAGGTGCACCCATGGCCAGCTCTGAAACCAGATTGAATAGCGGAGAAGGTACGGTGGGACTCATCAGAAATGAACTTTTATCAAGGCACCTCATGAAGCTGGTTGAGAGAATGCCAAGAGTGTGCAAAGCTGTCATCAAGGCAAAGGGTGGCTACTTTGAAGAATGTCAAATATAAATATATTTTGTTTAACACTTTTTGTTACTATATGATTCCATATGTTATTTCATAGTTTTGATGTCTTCACTATTATTCTACAATGTAGAAAATAGTAAAAAATAAGGAAAGACCCTAGAATGAGTAGGTGTGTCCAAACTTTTGACTGGTACTGTATGTATCTTTATAGTGCACAATACACTGCCCTTTAACAAATGTATACATGAGTCATACAGGCATAGTCATAGATTGTTTTTCTCAGGTTAATTATGTAATTTCAATTCTAAATTCAAATCAATGTCGATTTAATGCTTTAAAGGAAATAGTTGTAATTCTACTTTTTTTGCCACTGCTCATAGAGTGAAGTACCTAACTAATGTAGGGATGCTATTTGAGAGATTCTTCGAAAAAGGAAGGGAGAAGTAAGTCAAATCAAATTGTATTAGTTACATGCACCGAATACAACAGGTGTAGTCCTTACAGTGAAATGCGTACTTACGAGCCCCTAACGAACAGTGCAGTTTCAAAAAATACGGATAATTATAAGAGAAAGGTAACAAGTAATTAAAGAGCAGCAGTAAAAAATAACAATATATGCAGGGGGGTGCTGGTACAGAGTCAATGTGTGGGGGCTCCGGTTAGTTGAGGTAGTATGTACATGTAGGTAGAGTTAATTAAAGTGACTATGCATAGATGACAACAGAGTGGCAGCGGTGTGGAGAGGGGAGGGGGGGGGGCAATGCAAATAGTCTAGGTAGCCATTTGACTAGATGTTCAGGAGTCTTATGGCTTGGGGGTAGAAGCTGTTTAGAAGCCTCTTGGACCTAGACTTGGCGCTTTGGTACCGCTTGCCGTGTGGTAGCAGAGAGAACAGTCTATGATTAGGGTGGCTGGAGTCTTTGACAATTTTTAGGGCCTTCCTCTGACACCGCCTGGTATAGAGGTCCTGGATGGCAGGAAGCTTGGCCCCAGTGATGTAATGGGCCGTTCGCACTACCCTCTGTGGTGCCTTGCGGTCAGAGGCCGAGCAGTTGCCATACCAGGCAGTGATGCAACCAGTCAGGAAGCTCTCGATGGTGCAGCTGTAGAGGTGCGGTAGAGGTGCAGTGTGTAGGGCCAGAGTAGGGTTTCTGTGGAGTCTGTTGTGCAGTATTAAAACCGGAGAGGGTATGGAGGCAAAAGACAGAGGTGGGGTGTAACTAGTGTCTTTCAGGCTTCTGTAGGAGTGCTGTGTGGCGCCTGGTCCCAGATCATTTGCCACACCACACACAGGCCATGATGGTAGCCCATAGCCCATAGCCCTTGGGCTCTACAGTGGGTGGCAAAGCCAGCTATGTAAGGGTTGCGGAACTGGTGGCAGTGAAGTCAGACGCAGGAGAGCAGAGATAGGTATTAGCCAGAGCAGTTTAATTACAAAACCCACGGCAATACAAAAATAACCTACATGGGTACAAAACCCGACGCGCACCAGTAAGTACAAGCACTTACAAACAAACAATTCCACACAAGGACATGGGGGGAAACAGAGGGTTAAATACACAACAATTAATGATGGAAATTGAAACCAGGTGTGTAAGAAAACAAGACAAAACAAATTGAAACTGAAAAGTGGATCGACGATGGCTGAAAGACCGGTGACGCCGACCGCCGAACACCTCCCGAACAAGGAGAGGAAACGGCTTCGGTGGAAGTCGTGACACTGTAGGATGTACAGTATGCAATGACAGGTGTGTAATCGCCCTCTCAGAGTTGGTACGCACCGTCAAAGCTGGAAAATAAATATGGAAGGGTACACTGCTACAGATAGGAGTAGATTTGAAGGAGCAGCTAAAACTAGGCAACTCCTCAACACCCCAAGTGGCTATTGAAATGACACTGGAAAGGGTCTGGTTATTTGATGTGATCGAGTTTTATGAGTTATTGGGTAATGTCTTTTAGAACGGACACTTGTTTTCTTTTTAAATATCTCAAGATTCCACCTGTGACTTTGAGGCCAAAGAGAGAACAGCTTGTAGTATCTCTTTAACTAACAAATAACCTGACATTTCAATTTGTGCCATCGTATCACATTCTATGAGAATAGTCTTGTCACATGCTACACACAAAAAAGGAGGGTTCCTCAAGGGTTCTTTGGGAAGGGTGATGGATTTATGTGGAACCAAAATGACTCAATGAACCATTTGAGCTCTCCAATGGTTCTTTGAGGTTCACAAAAGGGTACTTTGCTCTTGTAGTCATCATTAAATATTGCCTCATTGCCAAGTCTGAGGACTATTACGGTATTTTTACAGCAGCACAGGTTTTTTCTTTCTTTTAATGAACCAGCTGATTCTTGTCTGCTTACTGTTACTGTATATGTTTTGTCTGTCTTTATGCATGGTTTAGTGGGAATACAACTGTGTTCTGTACTAAGAACATGCAGTGCATGGTATTCATATTGTAAAGTAATTTTGAATCAGGGGCCGTATGTATCAAGTGTCTCAGAGAAGGAGTGGTGATCCCCCCCATTAAATCTTATTAATTGTGATCTAAATGAAAAAACTGATCCTGTTGTTACAGTAAAGGAAACAAGTGAACATGTATGATCTCATTCAGCCACTAGATGGCATCCTGGTCCATAGGAGGGTCAGAAATTATCCCCGCATAATTACGCTGGTCACCTTGTTTATGCTTAGAATGTATGTCAGTGTATGTTTATTTCTGTTAGGGGAATGCCCATACTATTCCATCAGAAGAAAATTGCTTTTAAAAGAGTCCCCTAAACTTTCCAAAAGTGTGTTTTTAAATGAGAATGTATATCACATCATAGTCACTATCTTCAGTGGCTTTTGACATTTGCACTGATACACTGTAGATGGTAAATCAAACCATTTTATTGCACACATGTTATTACAATGGCCTGTTCTCAAAAATAGATGATTCTTAGATAATTCTAAGTCAGTCCTGGATTTGATAACTGTGGTGAATAGCATTTGTTCAGTGCCTCTGATTTCCAATGCTGTCTTCACTCATTAACGAACTCAAGACAAATGCATGTACAATAAGACATTGTACAGTAAACATTGCATGAAATGGCAATGTTAGATGTGTGGGATTGTTACAGGTTACAATATGGACCTAAATGTTTAAGTTGATAGGGCCTCAGTAAAAAATTACTTCAACAGTGTAGTAATTTATTCGTATTACCGCATGAAACTCAAAATACAGTACCAGTCAAAAGTTTGGACACACCTACTCATTCAAGGGTTTTTCTTTATTTTTACTATTTTCTACATTGTAGAATAATAGTGAAGACATCAACACTATGGAATCATGTAGTAACCAAAAAAGTGTGCATTTTAATTAACAGGTGTGCCTTGTTAAAAGTTCATTTGGTGCCAGGTTTCCTCTGGATGTTGAGGCTTGGCATTCAGACCAAAGAGTTCAATCTTGGTTTCATCAGACCAGATAATCTTTGGGTGCCTTTTGGAAAACTCCAAGTTGGCTGTCATGTGGCTTTTACTGAGGAGTGGCTTCTGTTTGGCCACTCTAACGGAAAGGTCTGATTGGTGGAGTTCTGCAGAGATGAATGTCCTTCTGGAAGGTTCTCCCATCTCCACAGAGGAACTCTGGAGCTCTGTCAGAGTGACCATCGGGTTCTTGGTCATCTCCCTGACCAAGGCCCTTCTCTCCTGATTGCTCAGTTTGGCCGAGCGGCCAGCTCTAGGAAGAGTCTTGGTGGTTCCAAACTTCTTCCATTTAAGAATGATGGAGGCCACTGTGTTCTTGGGAACCTTCAATACTGCAGACATTTTTTGGTCCCCTTCCCCAGATCTGTGCTTTGACACAATCCTGTCTCGGAGCTCTACGGACAGTTCCTTCGACCACATGGCTTGGTTTTTGCTCTGTCATGCATTGTCAACTGTGGGACCTTATATAGACAGGTGTGTGCCTTTCCAAATCATGTCCAATCAATTGAATTTACCACAGGTGGACTCCAATCAAGTTGTAGAAACATCTCAAGGGTGATCAATGGAAACAAGATGCACCTGTTCTCAATTTCGAGTCTCATAGCAAAGGGTCTGAATACTTATGTAAATAATGTATTCAGACTCTTTTTTTTTTTTTTTTTTATAAATGTGCAAACACTTCTAAAAAAAACAGTTTTTTCTTTGTCCTTATTGTAACGGCAGCCTTCCCTCTCTTCACTAGAAGAGGGGGTATAACAGGGATCAGACCAACACGCAGCGTAGCCAGTGCTCAACATGTTTAATACGAACGTTAAACGTGAACACTTAACAAATACAATATAATAAATGTGGCAAACCGATACAGTCCTAGCTGGTGCATAGAAAACACAGAGACAGGAAACAACCACCCACAAAATCCCAACACAAAACAAGCCACCTATATATGATTCTCAATCAGGGACAACGATTGACAGCTGCCTCTGATTGAGAACCATATTAGGCCGAACACAGAAACAGACAAACTAGACACACAACATAGAATGCCCACCCAGCTCACGTCCTGACCAACACTAAAACAAGCAAAACACATAAGAACTATGGTCAGGACGTGACACTTATTGTGTGTAGATTGATGAGGAAAAAAAGTTAATTAATAAATGTTGGAATAAGGCTGTGATGTATCAAAATGTGGAAAAAGGAATACTACTGAACACTTTCACTGTATATTGCTGCGATGTGGCCCTTTCCTGCAGTCAGTGACCAAAAGCGCCCTATTTGGCCTCATGGGTGGAATGTTATTCATCTTTTTCATAATTCATAATAAATAAATAAATAAATATGACGAAAATTCAGTGTTTCTATGTGAAACAGTTTTGTTATATTTCATTATTCTGTGATGTATATAACATTTACAATTGGGATGCAAACTCAAAATATATAAATTTTTAACTCTACACTGAGTATGCCAAACATTAGGAACACCTTCCTAATATTGAGTTGCACCCCCCACCTTGTACCCTCAGAACTGCCTCAATTTGTCAGAGCATGGACTTTACAAGGTGCCGAAAGCATTCCAAATGGATGCTCTGGCCCATGTTGAATCCAATGCTTCCCACAGTTGTGTCAAGTTGGCTGGATGTCCTATGGGTGGTGGACTATTCTTGATATACACAGAAAACTGTTGAGCATGAAAAACCCAGCAGCATTGCAGTTCTTGACACCAACCGGTGCGCCTGTCACCTACTACCATACCATACCATAGTTATTTGGATTTGTGAGGAAAAATGCATAAAAGAAAGTCTTTGTCACATCTCCTCATGGAAACCAGACTTATCTCCAAAATGGCAATGAGCTAGCCTTCTTATTTGATGACCTAGCTACTGTAGCAAGCAAAACAGCAATGGCTAGCAGCAGGATAGCTAGCTATCTAACATAACCACTTGATCATCAGCTGACTGCCAGATGTTGGCTAGCTAGCTAACGCTATCTAGCAAAGATAAGATATCTAGTTATTAATCTGTGTTGTTAACTAAGCAACAAGCTAACCACACATGTCACTTAAGGCCAGAGACATCTCCACCTCTGGTAAAGCACAAATCTGAATATTTTCCTGAGATGTGCATTCAATAGTTAGCATTACATATTATTCTGTATGTAAATCTGAGATACTCCATTTAGTATGATACTTTATGTTACGTTTCATAAGATATGTATTCATTTGTATTCATCTCCCATTTCATATGATATGTTACGAATTACAATTCGTATTATATCTTACGATTTGCAAATTGTACAATAATGTTACAAATTTGCAAAACATACAATATGTTAAAAATTTGCAAACATACAATATGTTACAAATTTGCAAAACATACAATATGGTATGAATTTGCAAAACACATGATATGCTATGAATTCTAGCTAAGTGGCTAACGTTAGCTAGCTGGCTTACATTAGCTAGGCTAGCAGTGAGGGTTAGGGTTAAAGTTAGGGTTAAGTTTAGGAGTTAGGTTAAAGGGTTATGGTTATGAGGAAGGGTAGCTAACATGCTAAGTAGCTAAAAAGTAGTAAGTAATAGAAAATGTGATATTTAGGTAAAATGCTAAAGTTGTCCATGATGAGATTCAAACTTGCAATATTTGGGTTACTAGACGTTCTCGTTATATGACCAACCACAGTGCTTTAGTTTTAACCATCTGTGTTATGTAACCATACTAAATGGAAAATATCATACTAATTTCAGTGTCCTGGATTTACATCTGCTAATGTCATGACGTGCCCTTGGGGGGATCATAGTATAAACTCCAGTATAAAAAAAACAGCGACAAAATTTACATTAGACCAGAGAGCATGGAGCAGTAGCTACGTGTTGAAATGGTTGTGAATTTAAACAAAGACCAGTTACGTGCAGCGCCAGCTGAATACATTACAAATGAAGAAGAAATCTACCACTCTAAAGACCAGAGGACCACTCAGTCTGCAGCTGTTTAAGTACTTTAGTCTGGTAAATGAGACCGATCAAACGACCGAATGGTACTCTAAAAGATCCAGTCTGGAGAATATTTCACTATCGAACGACCTGACGTATCATTATAACAAGCTACAACTACGAAAACTTTGATCTCTGGTGGACAAACCAGAGACTTTCTGTCGATGGACTCTCCAGCAGATGGACCGGCGATCACAGAGAGAGACAACAAAGGCCTACACTCAAAAATATGTAAATAGCAATTTATTTTCGAATGAGCGGCTATTCATGTGCAAAGTGTTAGCATTTCCATGAGCCTAGTTATCAGATGTGTGTACGATAGTGGAGTCCTTTTCTTTCCCACTCTTTATCTGTCCCCACCCCTTTCCATTGTCTACCAAGCTGTCATATCGGGCTTAGTCCACTAGGGACTTTTCAATGTATAACCAATGTATAACCTTTTAACCAATGTATAACCTATCCTGTGTGTGTGTTTATGTAATTCTGTGTAATTATTTAGTTAGTTAATAAATAAATAATTAAGCCAATTTGTATATCGCTGATTCATCATTTATGCTAAGGTTCGTGTAGATATGCAAGGGTTTGCGACATTCAGAATGAGACTGATAAGGTAATAATACCTTAATAAGTGACTGTAATCGATAAGATATGAAAATATCTGAAGAGAGTTAAATTCAGGAAATAGTAACTCTTTAACTTCTCTGCGCTACGGATCCCGTTAGCGGGATTAAATTCAACAACATATGGTGAGCGCCACATAAATAGTCATATTAAACATTCCTGAAAATACAAGTGTCTCACATGGTTCAAAAGCCTAGAATCTTGCTAATCCAACTGCGTTGTCAGATTTAAAAAAGGATTTACTGCGAAAGAATACGATGTGATTATCTGAGGACAGAGCCCCATACCAAAATACTATTTCAACCAGCACAGGCGTAACAAAATCACAAATTGCAATAAAATAAATTGTTTACCTTTGAAGATCTTGCTCTGTTTGCAATCCCAAGGCTCATTGTTACACAATAAATGGTCTTTTGTTCGGTTAACTTCTTATGGCTGCAAGCCCGAAGCCGGGCACAATATGACAACAGCCACTTCAAGTGCAGGGCGCGAAATTCAAAATATATTTTTTTGAAATATTTAACTTTCACACATTAACAAGTCCAATACAGCATTTGAAAGATAAACATCTTGTGAATCCAGCCAACATGTCCGATTTTTTAAATGTTTTACAGCGAAAACACCACGTATATTTATGTTAGCTCACCACCAAATACAAATAAGGACAGACATTTTTCACAGCACAGGTAGCATGCACAAAGCCAACCTAACTAACCAAGAACCAACTTCATCAGATGACAGTCTTATAACATGTTATTCAATAAATCTATGTTTTGTTCGAAAAATGTGCATATTTGAGCTATAAATCAATTTTACATTGCAGCTACCATCACAGCTACCGTCAGAAATGGCACCGAAGCAGCCAGAGTAATTACAGACACCAACGTCAAATACCTAAATACTCATCATAAAACATTTCTGAAAAATACATGGTGTACAGCAAATGAAAGACAGGCATCTTGTGATTCCAGCCAATATTTCCGATTTCTTAAGTGTTTTACAGCGAAAACACAATATAGCATTATATTAGCTTACCACAATAGCCAGAAACACAAGCCATTCCCCAGCAGCAAAAGTTAGCGATCGTAACAAACCAGCAAAAGATATATAATTTTTGACTAACCTTGATAAGCTTCATCAGATGACAGTCCTATAACATCAGGTTATACATACACTTATGTTTTGTTCGAAAATGTGCATATTTAGAGCTGAAATCAGTGGTTATACATTGTGCTAACGTAGCATCTTTTTCCCACAACGTCCGGATATTTTTCTGGCACTCACATATTCTGACCAAATAACTATTCATAAACATAACTAAAAAATACATGTTGTATAGGAAATGATAGATACACTAGTTCTTAATGCAATCGCCGTGTTAGAATTCTAAAAATAACTTCATTACGATATGCAGTTTACGTTATGGCGAGAGCGTGCCCAAAACCTGGCCGCAACCTACTAGTACAAAATGTTCGACAGATATATGAAATAACATCATAAAATGGGTCCTACTTTTGATGATCTTTCATCAGAATGTTGTACAAGTGGTCCTTTGTCGGGAACAATCGTTGTTTGGATTTAGAATGTCCTCTTCTCCAGTCAATTAGCACGGAAAGCTAGCAAAGTGGCGCTAAGCTCTCCTTCGTGAACATACGCAGACAACGCAACACGCCTAACGTCCCGAAAAAATTTCAATAATCTAATGAAACTATATTGAAAAAACATGCTTTACGATGATATTGTCACATGTATCAAATAAAATCAAAGCCGGAGATATTAGTCGTCTATAACGACAGCTGTACAGAAGGCAAAACCAGGTCCCTTCGCGCGCTCTCCAGAAAACAGGAAACTGGTGACACGTCATACAAAGAGCATTTATTCGAGCCCAGATCAAGTTATACACTCAATTTCTTTTCTCACTGCCTGTCGACATCTAGTGGAAGACGTATGAAGTGCATGTATTCTAATAAATATCAAGGACCTTTATAGGCAGCCCCTAGAAGAGAGCATCGATTTCAGATTTTCCACTTCCTGTCAGGAAGTTTGCTGCAAAATGAGTTCTGTTTTACTCACAGATATAATTCAAACGGTTTTAGAAACTAGAGTGTTTTCTATCCAATAGTAATAATAATATGCATATTGTACGAGCAAGAATTGAGTACGAGGCCGTTTGAAATGGGCACCTTTTATCCGGCTACTCAATACTGCCCCTGCAGCCCAAACAGGTTAAATCTATTTTTATAGCCTAACACGAAACATTTTGTGAACGCTTATCTCGTTGAATTCCGTGTCATTCAATTTTCGGCGAAACATTCGACGTAAATACACAGACTAAACGTGACTTTATCCAGTCATGTTTGGTTTCATTGGAATCAACTGTTTGTTTGTAACACAACCAAATAGATGGGTCATTTCGCGGGACGTATTGACCGAAAGAAACCGATTGGAAGACAACAAGTAATGACCTCATTGTGCACCAATTATATGACCGCTGTTTCGTTGATTGACTGTATTTTAACCCAATGACCACTGATCGTCTTGAAATCTAGCTGGGTAGATAGCCAATGAGCAGAGGTAAACGGCAATATGTAATGTTTCTGTGTTGGAAGACCAACCCATGTAGTAAACTCCGGCGTAAAGACGGTCTTTCGCCATTGAAGATTCATACTGGAAGGAGCCAAGCTTGTTACGCACAGCACTGTTTCGGTAATGCACATCTTCAGCTGTTTATATATCGAACATCATGGCGAATAAGTCAGGGAAAGCTAAATCTAAGACTAGATATACGAATGTAGACAAAATTATAGAGGAAATTGATCGTGAAAGTGAGACAGATATGCTTTTGGAAGAGGACTCAGTTAGCGACCGTGAGCTATGACTCCAAAATGGAAGCATATTTTTTGAACGGAGAGGACATTGTTTTGGACTGGTAAGTTCTTCTCATGCTAATGCCGTTGTTTGAAATTAATAATATAAAATATTATTTGTGATTGTTTTTACATTTTATTTGCAATATATAAAAATGTAATGAAATGTGTAAAGTACACATTGGCTATACATTGTGGGTGGGGGTATGTTTGTATGTATGTGAATGACCCATAGCCTATGTTTGTGTGTGTGTATATATATATATATATATATATATATGTATATATATATAAATGGAATGGAGTAGAATGTAACAGCAAACCCACACATCTCAACACAGCGACCATGCTTCCTCCACTCAGTCTACATATTATGGATTAGAGGGAGCATGGTCGAGGTGCGTGTGTCTGCCGCTCCACCCCACCCCCACATGAAATAGCCTATTTGAGGCAGGCCCACAACAATGGCCAAAGTGGAATGGAACAGCACTTTATGTTCCCTGTACTCTATATATCTGTTTATTATACCTGTTGATACAGGGCTCATATGTGAAACTATTCTAACTGAACATTTTCTTTCACAGTGACACTGACTCCGACTGGGAGCCCCCAGTGCCAACGTGTCCATCCCCCTCTGAAGCTGGTTCATCCAGCTGGACCCCTGCTGACTCCTTGCTGCTGTTACAGTTTCAACTGTTCTGCCTGCGGCTATGGAACCCTAAACTGTTCATATTTACTCTTGAGGTGCTGTCCTGTTGCACCCTCTACAACCACTGTGATTATTAGTGTCTGACCCTGCTGGAAAATCTGTTCTGTTATAATCTCCACCCGGCACAGCCAGAAGAGGACTGGCCACCCCTCATAGCCTGGTTCCTCTCTAGGTTTCTTCCTAGGTTTTGGCCTTTCTAGGGAGTTTTTCCTAGCCACCGTGCTTCTACACCTGCATTGCTTGCTGTTTGGGGTTTTAGGCTGGGTTTCTGTACAGCACTTTGAGATATTAGCTGATGTACGAAGGGCTATATAAATTGATTTGATTTGATAGAGGACTGAGGGTCTTCCAAATATTGAAAGTGTGTAAATAGTTATCCATGTTATTTTGTAAATTTATATATTTTTTTTCTTCATATTTTTTTTTCCATATTTTCTTCTCCATTTTTTGGGGGGGTGTGTTAGAATACCATTTTGGTATTTTGTATATAGTTATTTGTTTCAAAATGTATACCTTCACCAATTTGGCCACTTGAGTACATTTGGGCTACTTGTGTGGGACACCTGGGTGACTTCATGATAAATGTCATGTAGCACACTCATTTTGGAAGTTATCATTCTGAAACTTTGCACAAGTACTGTTGCCCTCTGATGTTTTTCACTGAAATTGTCCCCATATTCATATCTGAATGTTCGTTTTATCTTGTTCATTTTAAAGATGATGATACAACAATTAAAAAGAAAAAACGTATGGTTTTTTCATTGTATTATTTAAACCAGATCTATTGTGTTATATTCTCCTACATTCAAATCACATTTACACAAACTTCAGAGTGTTTTATTTCAAATGGTACCAAGAATATGCATATCCTTGCTTCTGGGCCTGAGCTAGAGGCAGTTAGATTTGGGTATGTCTTCAGGCAGAAATTGAAAGAAGGGGGGGTAGCTGTAAGAGGTTTTAATGGTGCTCTGTGGGATGTTCAAAGTTTCTGATATTCTTTTATGACTTAACCCTGATCTGTATTTCTCCACAACTTTGTCCCTGTCCTGTTTGCAAAGAAGGGCATCTAACTATTAGGTACCTACCCAGGATTTAAGCAAATGAATGTAAAATGAAACACATAATGGTATAACTTTTGTAAATACTATGTACCTGCCTTTATCTGGCTTCAAAGTTGTAATGTAAGTGAAATGTTGTTCAAAATAATATAATGTATAATTTTAATGTAGGTACTCATGAGCAAGCAGCTTCAAGAAATATGAAACACAGAAGGGTAAACTTTTTATTACAATCATTGGAAAAATACAATTAAATGTAGTAGTATAACTGTTGTTACAGCACCTATAAGTGTAATTACAATGCACTTTCAATGCAATTACATATTTCACAGGATATATCAAAATGTCAGTTATTACAATGTTCTTTACAGTCCATTATGTCTTTGTCCATTTTCCTACCAGTACACCAGCAGCATGAGAGAAGTTTGGATGGGATCTCCTCCATGCTCACTCCACGTGGACTCATGTCGCACTCCTGAGAGAAAAGGAATGAGACAAAAGGCAGTTGATAGCGACTTGATGCCCTCTACAGGTTGATAGCTCGGACTCAGGTCTCATATCCTTGCTTCAGGGCCTGAGTTAAAGGCAGTTAGATTTTGGAATGTCATTTTAGTCGAAAATTGAAAAAAAGGGGTGGATACTAAAGAGGTTATCTTCTTATGGGCAGGTGGGACATCTGGTGAAATTGCAGAGCGCAAAATTCAAACTACAGAAATATCAATATTCAACTTTTATAAAATCACAAGTGTAATACATCAAAATAAAGCTTAACTTCTTGTTAATCCAGCCGCTGTGTCAGATTTCAAGAAGGCTTTACGGCGAAAGCACACCATGCGATTATCTGAGGACAGCGCCCCGCATACAAACACATGAAAATCATTTTTCAATGAGGCAGGTGCGACATAAAAGTCAGAAATAACGATATAATAAATGCCTTACCTTTGAAGATCTTATTCTTTTTGCAATCCCAAATGTCTCAGTGACACAATGAATGGTCGTTTTGTTCGATAAATTCCTTCTTTATATCCCCAAAATGTCCATTTATTTGGCACATTTGATTCAGAAATACACAGGTTCCAACTCTCCCAACATGACTACAAAGTATCTAACAAGTTACCTGTAAACTTGGTCCAAACATTTCAAACAACGTTCCTAATCCAACCTCAGGTATCCTAAAATGTAAATAATCGATAAAATTTAAGACGGGATAATCTGTTTCCAATACCGAAGAAAAATAACACGGAGCGCGCTCCTGTTCAGGCGCACCAAAATACTAGAGACCTTCAGAGTGACACGTACAAAGAACAGCACTACTTCTTCATTTCTCAAAAGAAAAACAACGACCAATTTCTAAAGACTGTTGACATCTAGTGGAAGCCATAAGAACTGCAATCTGGGCCCTAATAAATCAGGATTCCCATAGAAAAGCATTTGAAAATGTTTTCGCCTGGATGGATTGTGCTCGGGATTTCGCCAAATCAGTTCTGTTATACTCACAGACATTATTCCAACAGTTTGAGAAACTTCAGAGTGTTTTCTATCCAAATATACTAATGATATGCATATCGTAGCTTCTGGGCCTGAGTAACAAGCAGTTTACTTTGGGCACGCTTTTCATCCGGACGTGAAAATACTGCAGGTGGGACATAAACATTACACAACAAGTTGGAAATCGCAAATTCAACAATGAGTGGTTTGGGAAGGAATCCGTGGCTAACTGTGAGTTCAAGACAACTGGGAAACGAGCTACAACTGGGAAAATACGTTTTGAATGGTTATTTAACTCGGAATTGTAAATCTAGCATCTTTCTCTTTGATGACAAAAATTGCCCACGAAGGACCGCCGCACCACTTTCCTGTCCAAGCACATCACAACGTGCGTCCAAAAATGTCTTACGTTGCTTCATAAATTATATAGGATGCCAGAGCGATATGTATACTGTAGCTAAAGTAAAACTAAGTGTACATTGTGTAGTAATGTACTTTACTTTACCAAGTAATTTGGTCTATTTTCACCAATGCGGTATTGTAAACACTTCGTTCGTGGCCGGTGTGTGCTGGTTTGCCTATAACCCGTTTTAGAGAAATGTAATCATCTAATATTGTAAGAGCTTATATGTAAGAACGGCCCATGTTCTGAATTATGTCGCTGTACATTTCAAAAGTGCTGAACAAATAGTTATATTGACTACGTCCGTCGTCTCTCGCTCATTAATGTCTTAATCAAAATTACGGATTGCCTCTTATCGTCCCTTTAGGCCACAGTTTGTACATCTCAATTGTCAGTAGAAACCACATTTGTTTAATCAAGTGAGCCATATCAGCTATGTTTTTTTAAAAGGCAGTAAATGTGGCTGAATGAACTGGAGCAGTGGTAAGGTGATGCGACTGCTGTTGCGACCCTGCTGTTGGGACAGCTTTATGTAGGCCGTAACAGTTTGTGGGCACCGTTTGTCACCGTTATAGTGCAATTAATGAATTGTTTAGTGTTGTTGCTTTGCTGGCATGCATCCCACATTTTTTTGTATACCCCAGTAAGATTTACATGCTAAAATCACCACTGGTCCATTCTATAAATCTATTTCAGAATAAGACATCAAATCTCTCATGAGATTAAAACACCCAAGGTTTTCTGAGTTTGCAAGGAGTATTTATTTATTCATTACCCTTTAGAAAATCTAGAACCTTAAAAAAGTGGATCCTGTCTCATCAGCGTAATGGTCAAAACTAACTGCAATCCACTTTAATGACTGGACACTGTTCCACGTAATGGAAACAGATCATTTAAAAAAAATGACATTACCTTCTTGCTCAAATTCACTGGTGTTACATAACTTCTTATGGTTAGGGGGCAACATTTTCACGTTTGGATGAAAAGCTTGCCCAGAGTAAACTTCCTCCTACTCAGTCCCAGATGCTAATATATGCATATTATTATTAGTATTGGATAGAAAACACTCTGAATTTTCTAAAACTGTTTGAATGATGTCTGTGAGTATAACAGAACTCATATGGCAGGCAAAAACCTGAGAAAAAATCCAAACAGGAAGTGGGAAATCTGAGGTTTGTAGTTTTTAAACTCAGCCCCATTGAATATACAGTGGGATATGGGTAATGTTGCACTTCCTAAGGCTTCCACTAGATGTCAACAGTCTTTAGAACGTTGTTTCAGGCTTCTACTGTGAAGGGGGGCTGAATGAGAGGGGAATGAGTCAGAGGTCTGCCAGCAGCCTCGGTCTCAGTCACGCGCATTCACATGAGAGGTAGCTCTCGTTCCATTGCTTTTCTACAGCCAATGGAATTCTCCGGTTGGGACATGATTGAACATTTATGATAAAAACATCCTAAAGATTGATTCTATACATCGTTTGATTTGTTTCTACGACCAGTAATATAACTTTTTGGAATTTTCGTCCGACATTTCCGCTGGATTTGCCCGCGCCTCGTGAGTTTTTTGTTTACTAAACACCCTAACAAAAGGAGGAATTTGGACATAAATTATGGACTTTATGGAACAAATCAAACATTTATTGTGGAACTGGGATTCCTGGGTGTGCATTCTGACAAAGATCATCAAAGGTAAGTGAATATTTATAATGCTATTTCTGACTTATGTTGACTCCAACATGGCGGATATTTATTTTGGCTGGTTTTTGTGCTCTGAACTCCGTGCTCAGATTATTGCATGGTATGCTTTTTCCGTAAAGTTTTTTGAAATCTGACACAGTGGTTGCATTAAGGAGACAATTATCTAAAGTTTCATGCATAACACTTGAATTTTCATCAACATTTATAATGAGTATTTCTGTGAATTGATGTGGCTCTCTGTAAAATCACGGCATGTTTTTGAACTACTGAACATAACACGCCAATGTAAAATGAGATTTTTGGATATAAATATGCACTTTATCGAACAAAACATACATGTATTGTGTAACATGAAGTCCTATGAGTGTCATCTGATGAAGATCATCAAAGGTTAGTGATTAATTTTATCTCTATTTGTGCTTTTTGTGACTCCTCTCTTTGGCTGGAAAAATGGCTGGGTTTTTCTGTGACTTGGTGGTGACCTAACATAATCGTTTGTGGAGCTTTTGCTGTAAAGAATTTTTGAAATCAGACACTGTGGCTGGATTAACGAGAATTGTATCTTTAAAATGGTGCCTAATACTTGTATGTTTGAGAAATTTGATTTGAGATTTCTGTTGATTTGTATTTGGCGCCCTGCAATTTCATTGGCTGTTGGCCCAGTCCTAGACAGGATAAACTATAGAACTGAGTAATAATAATTCAAATTTGTCAAATAACATCTCCCATTCAACTTAGTCATCTCTCTACACCAAACTAAGCCACTTCGTTTCTTACAGCCCGCTCGAGTTCAGCAACACCTGTCGCTGACTCCCGCATACTAAAACATGGCATTAGTAGTCTATCCAAAAACAAACAATAACTAATAGCATATTTCCATAAAAATTATTAGAAGGCATTGTTTTCATTTCAGTCTACCCAAACAATATTACTCTATATTTTAATACCAACCTCTGCTTCACACTTATTAAACGTCTATTATATTATGATTAACCTGTAATGCACCAAATGTATAAAATACATCATTCAATTCATAAGGAAAAGATACATTTCGGTGGGCACAATACTACAGCCCCTTACTACCCACAACTTCAACTGTAGCCTTGTTTTATCATGCAATAATTAATACCCATGTTTAGTTATCAATTATGGTCACAGCACTATCGCAATTGCCTATCCACTATTATTAGAATTCATTCGTTTTAGGTAACTGTCCTTTCTGATTAGGCTACAGGTAATAAAACAAACACTATGGTTGACAAGCATATATTCAGTTCATGATTCATATTATTAATATTTGATTCAGTGATTTAAATTACAACACCATTCTCTGTAGGTTCCTCCATTCTTGTTGAATAAATCAGAAACTACGATTTTAGGCAATACCATAGACCGAATGCTATTGAAATGACAAAGAAATTACGCAATTAACCCAAGGATAATGGTTTGTAGTCTTAACATCTGGCACATAATAACGACGCAAATTACAAGAAAAAATGCTTAAAGTTTGTTCAAGTGTTTCTTTGCAAAGATATTCACATGCGCAAAGGGGATTTAGCAGTCAAACAGATTCAATCAACATCCATTGATTTGGAAACAGATCTGGCGAGTTGAATAAAAACGGATGATCTTTTCCCTTGTGACATAATGAAATTCCTTTTTTACATCACATTCGCCCCGTAATTATTATTATCTTGATGAAAAACAATAAGTTAGGCTTTGTGCTACGACAATAAGTTATGTCGAGATTCCACCTTAATTCGCTCTAACTGTATAGAAAAAAGGGTTTATTCAATAAATATAGCAACTCCTTTCATACTGCGAGGAGGGAAAAACAAATTTTTAAGCCTTATGGGCAGTTTAATTTTATATGTAAAATCCCATAAGCGTTTTTATAGTTACATCGGTTTGGGTGCGCAAGTTAGTATATTATTATCGTTTAGTTTCATCATTACTTCATCAAATCTCTAGTAATCGATTATAGACACAAACAATTAATAATATTTTCATATCTTCACAGAATCCACATAGAACTTTCGAAATTCTTACGTACTTCAACCAAACCATTTGCGTTTTCAACGACTCTCCATCGCCACAAAGCAGCCTTTCAAACATACTCCCAGCGGAACAAAAAAAAACTTTTGTTTCCTGGACGCTGGCCGGCGGGTCATAGCAATAACGCTCTTCACGTATCCTCAATGGTTCTCTAGACTTCCAGAAATGATAGACTTGCCGCTATTGTCTAAAATAACTTCCCGCTCTCAATACCACCCCATGATATTCGTTGATGGGCAGTGATGGACGGAACCCCAAGATAACGTTATCTCAAAACTTAATATCCACATTTCAATCATCTTATTATGCACATTTCTATATCTTATTATCCAAATTTAAGATTCAAATATATTTCTACCCTCACACAATCTCATATCACATTCACAGAAAACACAAACATAGAGGGGAATGAGAGACGAGGAAAACCGGTTAGTGCTGTTTTTAGATTTCAAACCCTGTCTATATGAACAGGGAAACCCATACCAATATCAAAATATTGCTTAATTAGTGGTGACAAAAAAACTAAACACTCACAATAGCCTCTAACAATAGTAACCCAGGGCATACCTGTTTACCTCATTTATCAAAACATTTCATCAAAACATGACAAGTTAGAATTAGAACTTCACCAAGCCAGATGCCCTCGCAAGGCGTCACCTGCACTCTAGTTCCTCATTCAATACCTTAACCTCACCAGTCCTACTGTGATCAACCCAGTACGAAGGATCTGAACTTTTAACAATCATGTCCAAGGACACCTCACGTAAGAACACTCTTATCAACTCAGTCCTGCTAGTTACCCCAGCTGTGGCCCTCTTAAGGAAGACATCGCTCTGAGCATACCCTCAACAGGGGCTTTTATGTTTTTATTATTTTAATTTTTCATCACTTATTGATAGATTATCCACGCTCACCTCTCAGTACTAAGTTCGGGATCTGGTATCCACCCGTGCACGCTTCTTTATCAGATGATAGGCGGCTCCAGCTGCTCAATAACGAGTGTGGCTTTCCTTGGGATCCCAATTTCTGATCCCCCTGTGCAGTTTACCCAGATCTTCAGGAGCGGTCAACATGTGAAGTTGCAGATCACCTCCTGGTCGACAAAATTGCCGTGGAAATTCGAATCAATAATGAGGAGAGACAAGGTCAATGACCAATCAAGAAATTACTTTATTCAAAACGTATTAATAACATCGATTAATTATTACAATAATGAAGCTGGTCGACGAACCACCCATAGATGATCCATTGAGAGCCCGAGCGGATTTGAGCCACAGCATTTTATAGCAAAGTACATCCTCCTGAATGTTCATGACAAACAGATTTGTTGAATGGGACACAAGGTGAGACTTGATATGTGAGAAAGGAGTATCCCCCAACCAGATGGCATTGGCCGTGAAGACTGTTCTTATTGTACAGAAACCAGAGTTTGGCCCCTAAGACGAGGTTGCTCTCATTATTATCCATACCCAAGCCATCTCTCCCTGGTACCTCATAATACACAAACATCAATTCATTCTATGAAATGCATGCTCCGAGAGAGGACAAGACCATCATAAGTCAGCTGCCAGCCCAAGCTTCAGAGGCTCAACTGAGTTCACACAGACACAGATGACAGTACTGAGAAAGCCTATTCTATTGCATAAAACAATCATTCAATGCATTAACAGTATTAAAGCATAATCTTGTAATTTTTCTATCACAATCACTGGCCACTTTAATAATGGAACACTAGTCACTTTAATAATGTTTAAGTAGTAAATAATGTTTACATACTGCTTTACTCATCTCATATGTATATACTGTAGTCTATTCTACTGTATTTTAGTAAATGCCACTCCGACATTGCTCAATCTAGTATTTATATATTTCTTAATTCCATTCTTTTACTTTTAGATGTGTGTGTATTGTTGTAACTCGTTTTTAGATACTACTGCACTGTTGGAGCTAGGAACACAAGCATTTCACTACACCCGCAATAACATTTGCTAAATATGTATATGTGACCAATCAAATTTGATTTGGAAAGGTAGGAGAGCAGAAAATGGCTGATCTCCCTAAAGACAGAATTTCTCCAGATCTACCACCTTTCACTCATGTAGGCATCGACCACTTCGGACCTATCGAGGTTAAGAGAGGACGGACTAATGTAAAGAGGTATAGAGTGATGTTCAAGTCTGACCTGCCGAGCCATCCATCTTAAAATGGCTCATTCCCTTGACACCGACTCATGCATCAGTCGCTATCGGCGGTTCATTTGTGGGAGAGGACAAGTGAAAGAGATCAGATCAGACAATGGAACAGATCTAACAGCTCTAACCTTGAGCTAAGAGAAGCTCTGAAGGAGCTTAACCAAGACAACATTTGAAAGGTTCTGTTACAGGGTGGCATAAAGTGGAGATTTAACCCTCCTCATGGTGCTCACCATAGCGGTGTGTGGGAATGGCTCATCCAGCAGGTAAAGAAGTAAGATTCCACTTGACAGTTGAGTCACGGTAATCTTATTTTTTTAACTCTGGACATGCTTTGGTAGTACCCAACCTGCTAACTACCATCAAGTCCTAATGGCCTGGTACTCCGGGCTCCATTGTGCCTCTAACAACGATGCAAATGTAATTGAAAATCACATCAAATACTTATCAAAACAGTTGGCCTATCTTACTTTTAAAACTCACCTCACTGTGATGATCAATTTGAATAAAGAAGTTCAACAGCAGGATGAAAGTGTGGCTGTTGTTTCATAGCCTAACAGCAAAATGGACAGCGCTTTCTAAGGTGATTAATTCAAAACACCCATAGCATATTTGAGCTCATGCATAGGCTTATGAGCCCAAGCAAGAAAGAAAAACCTGAATTTAAGTTATGATTGTGCTGTTAAACAATACATAGCCTACCGCATATTACGCATGGCGGAAAAACAAAACAAAACTGATTTAAGATGCCTTTGGTACATAATTGGTCTAGCCTCTACTTCAAAATTAAATAAATTAGAGTAATCATATTTGAGTGTGAACAGTTTTATTATGCATACTGGATGGACTGGTTACCTTATGCTCCAAAATTTCTATCCATGAGTGGGAGAGAAGTACAGCCTTAGGCGATGCTGTTGGTTCATTGATTGTGCAGGGCGGCTTAAAGTTAGCCTACAATTACTGCATTTGTACAGCACTGACACAAACACCTACCCCACCAAACATGCCAGCAGGGGAATTTTCACAGTCCCCAGGTCCAGAACAAATTCAAGGAAACGTACAGTATTATACAGAGCCATGAGTGCATGGAACTCCCATCTTATATAGTGCAAGTGTACAGCAAACACCTCATGGCACAACCCCTCAGCCCCATGTGACCTACTTGTTGTGTGTATGTACTGACATGTATGTGTAACTGAATAGATGCACCCACACACGCAATACATGTTCATGTTTTTAAGTGTATGTAAATTGTAAAGTATTTTGTCTGTAATGTCTTTATCGTTATGTGTTGGACCCCAGTAAGACCAGTTATTGCCATTAGCGTCATCTAATGGGGATCCTAATAAATCAAATTTAAAAATGGAATTTGACTTTGAATAGCCTAGTAATAGGGATATTTAAATATTTCATAATTAATTGGGTGACATACCATCTTGCGTTTTCATCTCCTCCTCTCCATCCTTTATTATTTTCTCGAGCACAGTCAGCCTGTCAACAGTTTAGTGAAAAATGTTTCGTTGCAAAAAACATGTTACTATAGATTTCACTTGGTTTCCCAAATTAAGCATCGAGTAGCTGCAGTAACAAGGTTGGAGAGCCCATGGCATAAAGAGTTTGGGCGGAATATCACCTGTCGGGCAGCAAGAGCATGCTCCTCAAACAGTGGTTGATGCATGGATTGAAATAAGTGTTCTTATATTTACAGTGGCTTGCGAAAGTATTCACCCCCCTGGCATTTTTCCTATTTTGTTGCCTTACAACCTGGAATTAAAATCGATTTTTGGGCGGTTTTTATAATTTGATTTTAACATGCCGACCACTTTGAAAATGCAAAAAAATATTTTATTGTGAAACAAACAATAAGACAAAAAAACTGACAACTTGAGCATGCATAACTATTCACCCCCCCAAAGTCAATACTTTGTAGAGCCACCTTTGCAGCAATTACAGCTACAAGTCTCTTGGGGTATGTCTCTATAAGCTTGGCACATCTAGCCACTGGGATTTTTACACATTCTTCAAGACAAAACTGCTCCAGCTCCTTCAAGTTGGATGGGTTCCGCTGGTGTACAGCAATCTTTGTCATACCACAGATTCTCAATTGGATTGAGGTCTGGGCTTTGACTAGGCCATTCCAAGACATTTAAATGTTTCCCCTTAAACCACTCGAATGTTGCTTTAGCAGTATGCTTAGGGTCATTGTCCTGCTGGAAGGTGAACCTCCGTCCCAGTCTCAAATCTCTGGAAGACTGAAACAGGTTTCCCTCAAGAATTGCCCTGTATTTAGCGCCATCCATCATTCCTTCAATTCTGAACAGTTTCCAAGTCCCTGCCGATGAAAAACATTCCCACAACATGATGCTGCCACCACCATGCTTCACTGTGGGGATGGTGTTCTAAGGGTGATGAGTGGTGTTGGGTTTGAGCCAGACATGGAGTTTAGTCTCATCTGACCAGAATACCTTCTTCCATATGTTTGCTTATTTTTTTCTTTAAGCAATGGCTTTTTTCTGGCCTATCTTCTGTAAAACCCAGCTCTGTGGAGTGTAAGCCTCAAAGTGGTCCTATGGACAAATAGTCCAATCTCTGCTGTGGAGCTTTGCAGCTCCTTCAGTCTTTTTGTTGCCTCTCTGATCAATGCCCTCCTTGCCTATTCCGTGAGTTTTGGTGGGCGGCCCTCTTTTGGCAGGTTTGTTGTGGTGCCATATTCTTTCAATTTATTAATAATAGATTTAAATGGTGCTCCGTGGGATGTTCAAAGTTTCTGGTATTTTTTAATAATCCAACCCTGATCTGTACTTTTCCACAACTTTGTCCCTGACCTGTTTGGAGGGCTCCTTGGTCTTCATGGTGCCGCTTGCTTGGTGGTGCCCCATGCTTAGTGGTGTTGCAGACTCTTACCAGCCAAGTAGAGGAGTTCCAAAAGTCAGAAATAGCAATAAAATGAATCACTTACCTTTGATGATCTTCATATGGTTGCACTCACAAGACTCCCATTTACTCAATAAATGTTAGTTTTGTTTGATAAAGTCTCTCTTTATATCTAAAAATCTCCGTTTTGTTCGCGCGTTTTCTTCAGTAATCCACAGGCTCAAACGCAGTCACAGGCAGACGAAAAATCCAAATAGTATCCATAAAGTTTGTAGAAACATGTCAAACGATGTTTATAATCAATCTAAGGTTGGCCACTGGATGCAAACTCTTGTTGCATCCAGTGGCAGTATAGGCGGTAAGGTAACGCAAGGAGCCGCTTGCAGATTTGACCACCTCTGACACGCAAAAACAATCGCTATTGATGGTGTCGACCAACACTACTCTGATTGAATCGAGCCCTAGAATGTTCATAATTATATCAGGAAATATGCAGTACACAAGAAACTGCAACAGATAACTGATCATTTAAGATACTAATTGCATAAACAAGGTAACGGGAGTATAATACAGTAATAAACCAATCTCATTAGAACAACACTTCTATATGTTATGATTATACTACCATAATCATTCCATTAACTCAGGTGATCGTAAATTAATCAATGTGAAAAATGACCCTTTTGGAGAATATAGTGGTTGTATAGAAATGTTATTTCTGGCTGAGGCAGGATTCGAACTGGGGACCTGTTCCCCTTCCTCAAACACAGGAAAAAACAAAATGTTTTTCAGCTAATCATAATAAATAACGAACAACCATACATGTTTCCTGTTTCCTTATTCTTTCTATATTTTCCCCTCCCTTTTCTTCTCCCCTTTTTTTTAAAATCCTTATTAACATACTATTGTTCCCCAGCTTTGGCATCTCCTAAGCCATGGATTGTGGGTTTGAGTCCCAACTGTGGTGGCTGAAATCAGAGTGGCGCAGTGGAAGTGTGCTGGGCCCATAACCCAGAGGTCGATGGATCGAAATCCACCTCTTCTATCCAGTTGTCTTTAAGATATGAGGTGAAAACAGGGACGAAAAAATACACTTTTCACGGGCAGGTCTCAGCCCCTTCAATGCTGAATCTCCCACAAGTTTCCCTGCTTCTGTCAGTTCATATAGTCTGACCCTATTTCGCAAAGGCCTAATGGCCTCCTAAGCCATGGATTGTGGGTTTGAGTCATAGACATTAAAACCAGTAGATAGTGGTAGCACTGACGTCATCCACATATTACTGTGGAAAACTTCTGATGGCGACGGAAAGTGGCAGTAAATACAAAAGGATCATGGTCAATGTAGTTGTTTTCATCCTGCCCGAGAGTCAACTATGGAGCCTCCTCTTAGCCTGCTGGCCCGTGATTGGTCTGTGTCAGCATGTGGTCCTGTGTGACGACAAATGTAGCAGTCAGAATGGATCACTATTTAATTAAATATCTTGATTTGTAGCGTAATTTTAAATAATTCACAATGGGGATCGAACTTTTGAAAGACAACATTTGAGACACCAAAATGTCCGTAAAAAATATTTGGGTTTGGCCGTTCTGGCTATCGTAATTTATATAGGCTTTCTAGCCGACCAGCAGAGCTCCTGACTTCATGCTCCAGACCGGACACTGTGGGTCTGGGTTGAGTCCCATCTGGGGTGGCTGAAAGCAGATTGGCATAGCGGAAGTGTACTGGGCCCATAACCCAGCGGTTGATGGATCAAAACCATCTTAAGCTGAGAAAGTTTTGCTTCAGCTAGTCCTTATAAACATCCATTGAAGAATTTTGACATTATGTGACAACATTCACTGCTATATGCCTCCTTCCTCAGGAGAAAACAACAGAAGCAGAGAGGTGGAAGTGGAAGCATCCTCTGGGTAATGGAAGCATGCCCATTACCCAGAGGTTGATGGATCGAAGCTATCCAGTTGTCCTTTAGCTATGAAGTAACAAACAGGGATGGAAAAAATACACATTTTTGGGGCAGGTCTCAGCCCCTTCAATGCTGAATTTTCCACAATTTTCCCAGCTTCTGTCAGTTCATATAGTCTGACCCTACTTCACACAGCCCCAGTGGCCTAATGATTAATGCACTGGCCTCCTAAGCCATGGATTGTGGGTTTGAGTCCCATCTGGAGTGGCTGAAAGCAGTGGCGGAAGAGTGCTGGGCCCATAACCCAGAGGTCGATGGATCGAAATCATCCTGGAAGTGTATCGTCATTACGCACCCACCATCCCTACTATATGCCACCTTCCTCAGCAGAAGACATGGGAAGCAGAGTGGCACAGCGGAAGTGTGCTGTACCCAGAGGCTGATGGATCTAAACCATCCACTGCTAAGAAAGTTTTGAATCAACTGGTCCATATAAACATCCATTGAAGCATTTCGACATTACGCACCCAACATCCCTGCTATATGCCTCCTTCCTGGAAGGAAGACATGAGACGTGAACCATAATGGATGTTCTCATAACCCAGAGGTTGATGGATCAAAATCATCCTCTGCTATTTAGTTGGATTTTAGCTATGAAGTGCAAACAGGAATGAAAAAAAAAGTATAGTTTCATGGGCAGGTCTCTGCCGCTTCAATGCTGAATTCTCACAAGTATCCCTTGTTCTGTCAGTTCATATAATATGTCCCTATTTCACACAGCACACAGGCTTAATGGATTGTGGGTTCGAGTCCCAGCGTGCTGGCCCATAACCCATAGGTTGATAGTTGAAATCCTTCCTCTGCTAAGAAAGTTTTGCTTCAGCTAGTACATATAAACATCAATTGAAGCAATTCCACATTACGCACCAACCTTCATTGTATATTTATGTAATCGCCACAGGAGAAGCCTAGGTATCACACCCACTTGGGAGAGGCTTGTGTCGTGGAGGATGTGTAAGAGAGGATGCTTTCAACCAGATAGGTGTGTGGTTGAGAAGCTTTCAGCAATGGCACCAGAGCGATTGATATCCGTTTGCTTTCTCCGGTATTGCTTTCTCCGCTATGTCAAAACATTTCCAGAGTATTTGGAACTAATATAAGAAGAAAAAAAACTTGCAAACCAAACAAATAGAAGCGCACGAGACACACAGAGGGAAGTCATGCAGGTTCACCACCATATACAGTTAAAGTCGGAAGTTTACATACACCTTAGCCAAATACATTTAAACTCAGTTTTTCATAATTGCTGACATTTAATCCCAGTAAAAATTCCCTGTTTTAGGTCAGTTAGGATCACCACTTTATTTTAAGAATGTGAAATGTCAGAATAAGAGAGATAATTATTTATTTCAGCTTTTATTTCTTTCATCACATTCCCATTGGGTCAGAAGTTTAAATACACTCAATTAGTATTTGGTAGCATTGCCTTTAAATTGTTTTGGGTAGCCTTCCACAAGGTTCCAACAATAAGTTGGGTGAATCCTGACAGAGCTGGTGTAACTGAGTCAGGTTTGTAGGCCTCCTTGCTCGCACACGTTTTTTCAGTTCTGCCCACAAATTTTCTATAGGATTGAGGTCAGGGCTTTGTGATGGCCACTCCAATACCTTGACTTTGTTGTCCTTAAGCCATTGTGCCACAACTTTGGAAGTGTGCTTGGGGTCATTGTCCATTTTGAAGACCCATTTGCGACCAAGCTTTAACTTCCTGACTGATGTCTTGAGATGTCGCTTCAATATATCCACATAAAAGTCCCTCCTCATGATTCCATCTAATTTTTTGAAGTCTCTCCTGCAACAAAGCACCCCCACAACATGATGCTGCCACCCCCATGCTTCACGGTTGGGATGGTGTTCTTCGGCTTGCAAGCATCCTCCTTTTTCCTCCAAACATAACGATGGTCATTATGGCCAAACAGTTCTATTTTTGTTTCATCAGACCAGAGGACATTTCTCCAAAAAGTATGATCTTTGTCCCCATGGGCAGTTGCAAACCGTAGTCTGGCTTTTTCATGGCGGTTTTGGAGGAGTGGCTTCTTCCTTGCTGAGCGACCTTTCAGGTTATGTCGATATAGGACTCGTTTTACTGTGGATATAGATACTTTTGTACCCGTTTCCACCAGCATCTTCACAAGGTCCTTTTGCTGCTGTTCTGGGATTGATTTGCACTTTTCGTACCAAAGTACGTTCATCTCTAAGAGACAGACTGCGTCTCCTTCCTGAGCCGTACGACGGCTGCGTGGTCCCATGGTGTTTACACTTGTGTACTATTGTTTGTACAGATAAACGTGGTACCTTCAGGAGCTTGGAAATTGCTCCCAAGGATGAACCAGACTTGTGGCGGTCTACCATTTTTTTTTCTGAGGTCTTGGCTGATTTCTTTTGATTTTCCCATGATGTCAAGCAAAGAGGCACTGAGTTTGAAGGTAGGCCTTGAAATACATCCACAGGTACACCTCCAATTGACTCAAATGATGTCAATTAGCCTATCAGAAGCTTCTGAAGCCATGACATCATTTTCAGAAATTTTCCAAGCTGTTTAAAGGCACAGTCAACTTAGTGTATATGTAAACCTCTGACCCACTGGAATTGTGTTACAGTGAGTTATAAATGAAATAATCTGTCTGTAAACAATAGTTGGAAAGATGAATTGTGTCATGCACAAATTATATGTCCTAACTGACTTTGTGGAGTGGTTGAAAAACGAATTTTAATGACTCCAACTAAGTGTATGTAAACTTCCGACTTCAACTGTACAGTGGGGTCAGAAATTATTGATACCCTTGATATAGATGAGCAAAAAGGACACAAAAAAATAATAAAATATTGGAAAAAAATGGGAAACTATTTTATACTAATACAATTGCTAAGAGAAAGGGATTTTCTTAAACAAGTAATCATTTAAAAAAATCTCAAAAAAGGTAGGTGTCACAATTATTGACACCCGTTTTCAATACCTCACCTTGCGAGGATAACAGCACTGTGCCTTTTTAAAGATATTTTATGAGTTGGGGTACACATTGGGCGGAATCTTAGACCATTCCTCCACAGAATCCATCCAGAACCTTGATATTCTTTGCGCTTATGGACTGCCCTGTTCCAATTCAAACCACAGGTTTCCAATGAGGTTTTGAAGGTACCGAACTGTCTGCCACTAGCACAGTCAGTGTAGTCAGCTCAGCTATCCCCATTCAGAAACGTGTCTGTGCCTCGATCTAGGTTGGGCAAAAATTAACATGGCGGTGTTCGCCTTAGCAATCTCACTGGAATAAATACCTCCTCCATTCCTGTCATTATTGAAAGAGATTGTGATATCTCATATCTCCAAGGTCAATGAACCAATCACTGATCATAAACTTGATGTGATTGGACTGACTGAAACATGGATCATGAATCAAGCCTGATGAATTTACTGTGTTAAATGAGGGCTCTCCTCCTGGTTACACTAGTGACCATATCCCCCACGCATCCTGCAAATGTCGCTAACCTTTTTGAAAGTAAATTTTAAAAAATGTAATAAAAACTTTGTCTTTTAAGCTTCTAGTCATGAAATCTATGCAGCCTACTCAATCACTTTTTATAGCTACTGTTTACAGGCCTCCTGAGTTCCCTGAATTCCTATCGAACCTTGTAGTCATGGCAGATAATATTTTGGTGACTTCAGTATTCACATGGAGAAGTCTATAAACTATCAGCCCATATAGAATCTCCCATTCCTCTCAACATGTTTTGAAAAATCTGTTGCTGACTTCCTGAAGACAAATAATATATATGAAACACTTCAGTATGGTTTTAGACCCCATCATAGCACTGAGACTGCACCCGTGAACGTGGTAAATTACCTTTTAATGTCATCAGACCAAGGCTCTGCATCTGTCCTTGTGCTCATAGACCTTAGTGCTGCATTTGGCACCATCGATCACCACATTCTTTTGGAGAGATTGAAACCCAAATTGGTTTACACGGAAAAGATCTTGCCTTGTTTAGATCTTATCTGTCAGAAAGATATCAGTTCGTCTCTGTGGATAGTTTGTTCTCTGACAAATCAATTGTAAGTTTCAGTGTTCCTCAAGTTTCCGTTTTAGGACCACTATTGTTTTCACTATATATTCTACCTCTTGGTGATGTCATTCGGAAACACAATGTCAACTTTCTCTGCTATGCGGACGACTCACAGCTGCACATTTCGATGAAACACGGTGAAGTCCCAAAATTGCCTACCTTGGAAGTCTGTGTTTCAGACATAAGGAGGTGGATCGTGGCAAATTATTTACTTTTAAACTCTGACAAAACAGAGATGCTAGTTCTAGGTCCCAAGAACCAAAGTGATCTGCTGTTGGATCAGACAATTAATCTTGATGGTTGTACAGTCGACTGACATATAAAACTATGAAGGACCTCGGCGTTACTCTTGACCCTGATCGCTTTTAACAAAAATATCAAGAACATTTCAAGGACTGCTTTTTTACATCTTTGTAACTTTGCAAAAAAACGAAACTTTTTGTCCCAAAAAATGATGCGGAAAAGCTAATCCATGCTTTTGTCACTTCTAGATTAGACTACTGCAATGCTCTACTCTCCGGCTACCCGGAAAAATCACAAAATAAACTTCAGCTGCTAGAATCATGACTAGAACCAAAACATTTGATCATATTACTCCAGTACTAGCCTCTACACTGGCTTCCTGTTAAGGCTAGGGCTGATTTCAAGGTTTTACTGTTAACCTACAAAGCATTACATGGCCTTGCTCCTACCTATCTTTCCGATTTGGTCCTGCCGTACATACCTACACATACGCTACGGTCAAGATGCAGGCCTCATTTTCCCTAGAATTTCTAAGCAAACAGCTGGAGGCAGGGCTTTCTCCTATAGAGCTCCATTTTTATGGAATGGTCTGCCTATTCATGTGAGAGACGCAGACTCGGTCTCGACCTTTAAACCTGTACTGAAGACTCATCTCTTCAGTAGGTCCTATGATTGAGTGTAGTCTGGCCCAGGGGTGCGAAGGTGAACGGCAAGGCACTGGAGCAACGAATCGCCCTTGTTGTCTCTGCCTGGCCAGCTCCTCTCCACTGGGATTCTCTACCTCTGAGTTAATAATTCTCTATTACCGGGAATGAGTCACTAGCTTACTAGTGCTCTTCAATGCTTTCCCTAGGAGGGGTGTGTCACTTGAGTGGGTTGAGTCACAGACGTGATCTTCCTGTCCGGTTTTGCGCCCCCCTCGGGCTCATGCGGTAGAGGAGATCTTGGTAGGCTATACTCAGCCTTGTCTTAGGGTAGTAAGTTGGTGGTCTGTGGATATCCCTCTAGTGCTGTGGGCACTGTGCTTTGGCAAAGTGGGTGGGGTTATATCCTGCCTGGTTGGTCCTGTCCGGGGGTATCGTCGGATGGATCCAAAGTCCCCCCCTCCCGTCTCAGCCTCCAGTAACTATGCTGCAATAGACTATGTGCCGGGGGGCTAGGTTCGGTCTGTTATATCTGGTGTAATCCTCCTGTGCAACCACTATATTTATTATTTGACCGTGCTGGTTATCTATGAAAGTTTGAACATTTTGAGGAACAATCTAGCCTTAATGGATATGTACTCTTATACAGTGCCATGCAAAAGTATTCAACCACTTGGCGTTTTTCCTATTTTGTTTCATTACAACCTGTAATTTAAATGGATTTTATTTGGATTTCATGTAATGGACATACACAAAAAAATATATAATAATAATACAAATGAAAAGTGGTGCGTGCATATGTATTCAACCCCATTGCTATTAAGCCCCTAAATAAGATCTGGTGCAACCAATTACCTTCAGAAGTCACATAATTAGTTAAGTCTGCCTGTGTGCAATCTAAGTGTCACATGATCTCTCACATGATCTCAGTATATATACACCTGTTATGAAAGGCCCAAGAGTCTGCAACACCACTAAGAAAGGGCACCACCAAGCACGCAGCACCATGAAGACTAAGGAGCTCTCCAAACAGGTCAGGGACAAAGTTGTGGAGAAGTACAGATCAGGGTTGGGTTATAAAAAATCTCAGAAACTTTGAACATCCCACAGAGCACCAGTACATCCATTATTAAAAAATGGAAAGAATATGGCACCACAACAAACCTGCCAAGAGAGGCACCAAAACCACCCAAACTCACAGACCAGGCAAGAAGGGCATTAATCAGAAAGGCAACAAAGAGACCAAAGTTAACCCTGAAGGAGCTGCAAACCTCCACAGCGGAGTTTGGAGTGTCTGTCCATGGACCACTTTAAGCCATACACTCCACAGAGCTGGGGTTTACGGAAGAGTGGCCAGAAAAAATCCATTGCTTCAATAAAAAATAAGCAAACACATTTGGTGTTCGCCAAAAGGCATGTGGGAGACTCTCCAAACATATGGAAGACTGTACTCTGGTCAGATGAGACTAAAATTTAGCTTTTTGGCCATCAAGGAAAACGCTATGTCTGGCGTAAACCCAACACCTCTCATCACCCCGAGAATACTATCCATCGGCAAGGACTGGGAAACACGTTCAGAATTGATGGAATGATGGATGGTGCTAAATACAGGGAAAGTTTTGAGGGAAACCTGTTTCAGTCTTCTAGAGATTTTAGACTGGGACAGAGGTTCACATTCCAGCAGGACAATGACTCTAAGCATACAGCTAAAGCAACACTTTAGTGGTTTAAGGGAAAACATTTAAATGTCGTGGTATGGCCTTGTCAAAGCCCAGACCTCAATCCAATTGAGAATCTGTGGTACGACTTTAAAGATTGCTGTATACCAGTGGAACCCATCCAACTTGAAGGAGCTGGAGCAGTTTTGCCTTGAAGAATGGGCAACAATCCCAGTGGCTAGATGTGCCAAGTTTATAGAGACATACCCCAAGAGACTTGCAGCTGTAATTGCTGCGAAAGGTGGCTTTACAAAGTAATAGTTATGCACGCTCAAATTGTTATTTTGTCTTATTTCTTGTTTGTTTCACAATAAAACATATTTTTCATCTTCAAAGTGGTAGGTGTGTTGTGTAAATCAAATGATACAAACCCCCCCCCCCAAAAAAAGTAAATAAAGATTTTTTTAAAATCAATTTTTATTCCAGGTTGTAAGGCAACAAAATAAGAAAAATGCCAAGGGGGTGAATACTGAGCCTGGTTCCTCGAGGTTTCTTCCTAGGTTCCTGCCTTTCTAGGTAGTTTTTCCTAGTTAGTACTTCTACATCTGCATTGCTTGCTTTTGCGGTTTTAGGCAGGGTTTCTGTATAGCACTTTGTGACATCTGATGATGTAAAAAGGGCATTATAAATACAATTGATTGATTGTTCAAGCCTTTGGCACACAGTTCGGACACTCATCGGCATAGCACAAGACATGCAACCAGAGGTCTTTTCACAGTCCCCAGAAAAGGCTGGGATACACACAGCATTAAATAGCGACATGATTAAATTGAACTCTGCCACCCCAAGTAACTCAAGCTAGCCTAGGACTGTGAGAAGACAGACATTTTTATGCATTTTGTATTATCTATGTGATACATGGTTGGGATATGACTGTGAAATGTGATTGTCTCACCTAGCTATCTTAAGATGAATGAACGAGCTGTGAGTCACTCCTAATGGGAGCGTCTTCTGAAAGGCTAAATTGTAATGTAAATGTAGTGCTATGTATGTAGTTATGCATTTTATTTGTGGTGATGTTTCCTGTTTGGACCACAGGGAGAGTAGCCGCTGCCTCGGCAGCAGCTAATTGGGGATCCTAATAAATACTAAATAGGTTAGTATTTAGCCCGATAACATCAAAGATCTACCACCATATTTTACAGTGTGATATCGGTTCTTCCTCACTTCATCTGACCTGACCTTTGCACCAAAGTGCTCACTCCTCCCCAACTCACAGCTGTCATGTTGACTTGTACCAGACGGTCTCTTTTCCTCCCATAGGATCCCCGATGGGTAACAATAATATATCCGGACAGAATGTAAACGTTATACAGTCCCCCCTCAGTGACATGAATAAGTACATTTCATACTTTCAGAACACTACAGTAGGTATGGGGTTATTTTCTGCTCATGCATTCTCATTTTGATGCCAAACCCTCCACTGGTATGCGTGGCCAAAGAGCTCTATTTTCATGTCATCCAACAAATGTAAAAGCCTGGAGTTTGCTAAACGGCATTGGCACTTGGACTGGAACCGGTGCTTTGGTCAGTCGACAAGTAAAGAGCTCTTTGGCCATGCACACCAGTGGCCGGTTTGGCATTGAAATGAGAATGTATAAGCAGAAAAGAACCCAAAAACGACTGAAAAATATGATGGTGATGTTACGGAGCTATTTTGCTTCCACTGGTCCCAGGGCCCTTGTTAAGGTCAACAGCGTCATGGACAGGAGGCTAAAACACGGCCGCAAACTGGATATTCCAGCAAGGCAATAACCTGCAACAAGAATCTAGCGAGTAAATTTCCTGCTGTATCTGCAGAAGTGACTTCATACTGTATTACCTGTTCAACCCAGGTAAGACCTTGCTTATTTACTAAAGGCAGAAACCCAACCTAAGATGTTTAATATATTCTTAATATGATAAACACCTTTTGTGACTATGTATTCAAATAATGTATTTGTGACTTAAAGTATTAGAGCTAAGTTTTGTTTTCTTGAAACAGTTTGGAATGTTGTTCTAACACTTGTTCTTATTCATTAGACTATTCTGAAATTATTATATTTTGCATTACTGTAGCTAATACAGTGCATTCGGAAAGTATTCAGACCCCTTGACTTTTTCCACATTGTTACGTTACAGCCTTAAATTTAAAAAATCCTCAATCTACACACAATACCCCATAATCAAAGCGAAAACAGGCTAAGAAATGTTTGCAAATGTCTAAAAAAATATATACCTTATTTACAGACCTTTTGCAATGAGACTTGAAATTGAGCTGAGGAGCATCCTGTTTCCAATGATCATCCTTGAGATGTTTCTACAACTTGATTGGAGTCCACCTGTGGTAAAGAGCAGGCCGCCTGGCCAAACTAACCAATCGGGGGAGAAGGGCCTTGGTCAGGGAGGTGACCGAGAACCTGATGGTCACTCTCACAGAGCTCCAGAGTTCCTCTGTGGAGATGGGAGAACCTTCCAGAATGACAACCATCTCTGCAGCACTCCACCAATCAGGGCTTTATGGTAGAGTGGCCAAATGGAAGCCATTCCTCAGTAAAAGGCACACGGCAGCCTGCTTGGACTCTGCCAAAAGGCACCTAAAGGACTCTCAGACCATGAGAAACAAGATTCTCTGGTCTGATGAAACCAAGATTGAACTCTTTGGCCTGAATGCCAAGCGTCACGTCTGGAACAAACTTGGCACCATCCCTACAGTGAAGCATGGTGATGGCAGCATCATGCTGTGGGGATGTTTTTCAGCGGCAGGAACTGGGAGATTAGTCAGGATTGAGGGAAAGATTAACAGAGCAATCCTTGATGAAAACGTGCTCCAGAGCACTCAGGACCTCAGATTGGGGTGAAGGTTCACCTTCCAACAGGACAACAACCCTAAGCACACAACCAAGACAACGCAGTAGTGACTTCGGTACAAGTCTCTGAACGTCCTTGAGTGGCACAGCCAGAGCCTGGACTTGATCCCGATTTAACATCTCTGGAGAGACCTGAAAATAGCTGTGAAGCTACGATCCTCATTCAATATGACATAGCTTGAGATTAACTGCAGAGAAGAATGGGAGAAACTCCGCAAATACAGGTGTGCCAAGCTTGTAGATTCATACCCAAGAAGCCTCGGCACTGTAATCGCTGCCAAAGATGCTTCAACAAAGTACTGCGTAAAGGGTCTGAAAACTTATGTAAATGTCATAACTATATATTTTTTTCATAAATGCGCAAAATTTCTAAAAACCTGTTTTGCTTTGTCATTATGGTGTATTGTGTGTAGATTGATGCAGAGAATAAACAATTTAATCAATTGTAGAATAAGGCTGTAACTAAAAAGTCAAGGGGTCTGAATCCTTTACGAATGCACTGTATGTTTTATGTTGCATGTGTTACCCTAGTGCAAAATCTCACTTTGCAATTGTGGTTAAGAAAACACTTCAAAATGTGATACACTTTAATAAGTAGTATTTACATTATGTACACCAAAGCACAATAAGACCTTTATAACCCCTACTATGTCCAATTTCATTGTTGATTAGTACACATTTACATTTGTTACGAATAAGACCATATGATAGTTGAATAAAAAAAATAAAAAAAAACACATGATAAACAATTTGAACAATGAGTGCCATGTTTCATACTAGTTTGACTAAGACCGGGGTACAAAGGTACATGTGAACAAGTTCACTGGTGCATCACAGTCCAATACTTTGATCAATACAGTTGACCATGAAAGCAATGGTTGGGGTACAAGCCAGTCAGTTATCGATATCAAACACAAAAACTTTACAGTTCATAGGTGTCCCAGTCCATATGACATGTAGGCTAATTCTAGGGTGGATCTTATGGGTTAAAACCATAATGTTTCTTCTTCCATCTTTGTAAAGACAAAATAACATTCACGTTTCGTCTTCAGCTTTCAATGGAGGTGGATGCTAGACTTCCAAACATTCTCCGATCCTGAACTCGCTCACATTGAAATTGAGTCTTTAAAACTCGGATACTCTTCCGCACTTCTAGAACCAATGATTCCCAATCCAGGGCCCGTATCCATAAAGCGTCAGAGTAGAAAATTGGTCTTAAGTACCGAAAATAGAGACATTTTACTCCTACTCTTATGGGGTCGTTCCATATAATCTCAATCACTTTCTGACTGCATCCCTTTTGATTGGAATGAAACCCTCAATACAAGCTTGCCCATTGTAGAAGTGGTCAGAAAGTGATTTTTCGGACCTGAATGACAAAACATTCTGGAGATAAGAGGTGCTCAAAGTTGACCCATTTTGCATACCCGACCATGAAAACATGTATGTCATCACTGAAAAAGATAAATGGTTGAACTTGAAAGCTTATAAAAAGGGTTGTCAAACTAATTATTTGTTTTAACATTTTTTGAGAAATTATGTGTTTGTTTTTTTAAATACCTTTGTATTAAGGTATTTTTCCAAAATTATTAGTTTGACACTTTCTGACCACGGGCAAGCATGTATATATATATGTATATTGTAAAACATTATCAAATAGTTAGACAACCCTGTTTGAAAGCTTTCAAATGATATCAAACTCAACAGTTATATTTTTCAGTCATAAAGACATGGATGTCTTACGGTCGGGTGATGCAAAATGGGTCAACTTTGCGCAACTCTATCTCCTGAATGTTTTGGCATTCAGGTCCAAAAAGTCACTTTCAGACAACTTCTACCATGGACAAACATGTTTGGAAGGTTTCGTTCAAATCTAAAGGGGTGCAGAAAGTGAATTCATATGGAACGACCGTATGGGTAAAAATAAAAGCTTTGCATGAAGCCTCTTTAGTGATGAGTCGCACCTAAAATCGACATGGGGGGGGGGGGGGTCATAATACGCTACAGACGTTTGTGAGAAGACCAACTTTCGGGATGTCTCATGGCCTGACAAACACCGCTTTAGCTCTGCCACCTTTCACTGCAAATGTGGAAGGGCGACATTGTAGGATGCGGTGGATTGAGACACAGCCTATGCCAAAAACTGCTCCTTACTGGAAAAAAATTAAAAGACAGAATTTGATGGGTATTTTTCTATTATCCTAATTAGATTTGAACAACCATCAGAATTGGTAAAAAAATATATCTATTTCGCATGCCAACATATTAGGCAAGAATTAAGAGAAGGCTGACCGTGTCGGGCAAAAATTATGTCAAACACTACACTATTGCAACATACAGTCACGTCTGAAGCGTGCTATAGAGTTCACAGCTGGCAATGCCTCATAACGATTAATCATTTGCAACAATGTCAAAAAGCGCCATCACTATCTTTCCTTTGGAGTACCTCAAACTGTTGTGATAACAAGATAAGACATTGAGTTTGTCAGAGCAGTGACTTAACATCCTAAAACCTACTCTGAGCTAGGAGTTCTTTTACAACAGGTTTTAACAGGGTTCCTTGGGCCTTTTCTGAGACGCTTTGTGGATATGGCCCCGGGTTACAGGAGACATTTCAACTAATCTCAATTAGTTATCGTTTTGACTCTTGATTAAGTCAACACCGCATTACAGATATGGACTAATATTGAACTTCTAGTCCCAGGTACGAGACTTTAAAATGAAGTCAGAGGTCAGGTTAATTCAGTAGAAAACCAGTAGACTGCACTTACGTCGCCAGGACCAGAAACAGGTCACTCCAGATCGTAGCAGTCGGTTCTCGACCTCACCCATCTCTCACTTCCTTTCTCTCGCTCTCCCCATCCCTATCTAACAGAGTGTGCCTCGTCCTGCACTCTCCTTCCGACCTTGTTTCTTCAGTAGCTGGATGCGGTTGTGGCAGTAAAACTTGATGGCCCTCCAGTCGCGCTGGTTGCTGACCAGAAGAGGGCAGAGGTGCAAGCAGCGCTCGCAGTCTGCCTTGGCTGGCACGCGCAGCTCCATGATGTTCCTCTTCAGGTGCGTCTCCACGGCGACTCGCTCCGCCTCCGACCAGGGCCGCTTCAGCACCCCACGCTTCCCTGGGAACACAGGACAGACTCATGTGTATCAATTACCCAATTCCAAATCCATCCCCACAGAGCACCGAACCCCTAATCGATACAGTGCCTTCAGCAAGTGTACACACCGCTTTACTTTTCCCACATTTTGTTGTGTTACAGCCTGATTTTAAAATTGATTACAGCTAGATGTTTTGTCACTGGCCTAAATACAACACTGCATAGTGTAAAAGCAGATTTAATTATTATAATGTTTTCTTTTTTTAAGTTTACAAATGAATTACAAATGAAAAGCTGAAATGACTCGCGTTAATAAGTACTCAACCGCTTTGTTATGGCAAGCCTAAATAAGTTCAGGAGTAAAAATGTGTCTAACAAGTCACATAATAAGTTGAGTGGACTCACTCTGTGTGCAGTAAAAATATCAAATCTTATTGGTCGCATACACATTTAGCAGATGTTATTGCAGGTGTAGCGATATGCGTGTGTTCCTATCTCCAACAGTGCAGGAATATCTAACAATACACACTAAAAAAATTATAACATCTATTCTAATAATAAATTCTATATACAGTTGAAGTCTGAAGTTTACATACACCTTTGCCAAATACTTTTAAACTCAGTTCACAATTCCTGACATTAAACCTTGTAAAACGGTCGTTAAGACACTAACAGCTTACAGACGGTAGGCAATTAAGGTCACAATTATGGAAACGTAGGACACTAAAGAGGCCTTTCTACTGACTCTGAAAAACACCTTAGGCATGCTACAAGGAGGCATGAGGACTGCAGATGTGGCCAGGGCAATAAATTGCAATGTTCGTACTGTGAGACGCCTAAGACAGAGCTACAGGGAGACAGGACGGACAGCTGATTGTCCTCGCAGTGGCAGACCTCGTGTAACAACACCTGCACAGGATCGGTACATCCGAACATCACACCTGCGGGACAGGTACAGGAAGGCAACAACAACTGTCCGCAATAGGCTGAGAGAGGCTGGACTGAGGGCTTGTGGGCCTGTTGTAAGGCAGGTCCTCACCAAACATCACCGGCAACAACGTCGCCTATGGGCACAAACCCACCAAACGCTGGACCAGACAGGACTGGCAAAAAGTGCTCTTCACTGACGAGTCGTGGTTTTGTCTCACCAGGGGTGATGGTCGGATTCGAGTTTATCGTCGAAGGAATGAGCGTTACACCAAGGCCTGTACTCTGGAGAGGGATCGATTTGGAAGTGGAGGGTCCGTCATGGTATCATCAGACTGAGCTTGTTGTCATTGCAGGCAATCTCAACGCTGTGTGTTACAGGGAAGACATCCTCCTCCCTCATGTGGTACCCTTCCTGCAGGCTCATCTTGACCCTCCAGTACTTTGCGTGATTTCCCGCAAGACAGGATTGTCAGTGTTGCCAGAAAAGAGCCCGGATCTCAATCCCATTGAGCACGTCTGGGACCTTTTGGATCGGAGGATGAGGGCTAGGGCCATTCCCCCCAGAAATGTCAGTGAGCTTGGTGGAAGAGTGGGGTAACATCTCACAGCAAGAACTGGCAAATCTGATGCAGTCCATGAGGAAGAGATGCACTGCAGTACTTAATGCAGTTAGTGGCCACACCAGATACTGACTGTTATTTTTGATTTTGACCCCCCCTTTGCTCATGGACACATTATTCCATTTCTGTTAGTCAGGTGTCTGTGGATCTTGTTCAGTTTATGTCTCAGTTGTTAAATCTTATCTTCATACAAATATTTACACATGTTAAGTTTGCTGAAAATAAACAGTTAAAAATGAGAGGTTACTTTTTTTGCTGATATATAATATACACACACATTCTGTCTTTGGGAAAGTATTCAGACCCCTTCACTTTTTTCACATTTTGTAACGTTAGACTTATTCTAAAATGTAATTGTTAATTTTTGTCCCCTCAATCTACACACAATACACCATAATGACAAAGCCCCCCAAAAAAGTGTTAATATATTTATTATTTAAAAAAAGGAAATATTACATAAGTATTCAGACCCTTTACTCAGTACTTTGTTGAAGCACCTTTGGCAGCGATTACAGCATCGAGTCTTCTTGCGTATGACGCTACAGCTTGGCACATCTGTATTTGGGGAGTTTCTCCCATCCTTCTCTGCAGATCCTCTTAAGCTCTGTCATATTGGATGGTGAGCATTGCTGCACAGTATTTTCAGGTCTCTCCCGAGATGTTAGATCAGGTTCAAGTCTAGGCTCTGGCTGCGCCCCAGTTCGGAGGTCCTGATCGCTCTGTACTTTCCTCCATTCATCTTTGCCTCGATCCTGACAAGTCTCCCAGTCCCTGCCACTGAAAAACATTCCCACAGCATGATGCTGCCATGATACCACCATTCTTCATTGTAGGGATAGTGCCAGGTTTCCTCCAGACGTGACGCTTGGCATTCAGGCCTAAGAGTTCAATCTTGGTTTCATCAGACCAGAGAATCTTATTTCTCATGGTCTGAGAGTCTTTAGGTGCCTTTAGGCAAACTACAAGGCAAACTGGTTTCCGTCTGGCCACTCTACCATAAAGGCCTGATTGGTGGAGTGCTGCAGAGATGGTTGTCATTCTGGAAGGTTCTCCCATCTCCACAGAGGAACTCTGGAGCTCTGTCAGAGTGACCACCAGGTTCTTGGTCACCTCCCTGGCCAAGGCCCTTCTCCCCCGAGTGCTCAGTTTGGCTGGTGAGGCCAGCTCTAGGAAGAGTCACTCACATTTAACAACTAAATCGCTTTGGCACAGTCGGCCTCAAGTCACTTGACGATAATGTTGCAAACAGCGCTGCATACAATGTTTGAAAGGTCTCTCATTTTCATCGAACACAATCAAAGTTAACAAAAGTTCTAGATGCCTTCAATTGCCCAACTTAGACATGCCCGACCTCTGCATTTTTTAACAATGTGATATTGCGCTCCAATAATACAATGTAGGTAGTAATACAATAAACCGATAGAAAAACATCTTTATTTGTTAGCTCATTTGTTATAAGTATTTAGGCATATCATGTGAAATAAGCCTTGTGAAATTATTGTGAAAGGCACAAGAGACACTGTTGCATGTAGATAATTATATGATCAATCCATAAATTATCAAAAAAAAAATGTAACAACTCCATAGAAATTGCTTGTGGCGCAGCAACCACTGATTCCCTGCATTTTTCTATTATCAAGATAGCTGCTGGTACATACTTGACTGGTTAGGGAAGCTCATGAGGTGTCCTAAATATCTGTCAAATGTGTGACTTCTGACTAAAGAGGTTCATGCATAGCTTTTATGATGAAAAATACTCAACGATCTATTGACGATAACGAGACGCCCTGGGGGGGAAAAACGATAACTATTACAAATTACTTTTAATTTTAGTGTACGAAAATGTGACCAGATGAGAATTCCATGTGCCATTTAATTTGACATGAAGCTCCTTTTCAATTTTTTTGTCCAACCATAAGCATGCATGCAAAATATCTTATGCAATCCTCTCATTGGCAGAATTTACATCTTTCAGTTGCGTGGTCTGATTGAGCTGATCTGCCCGGTTCTCCCACACAGCTCCCAGGCGGTCACTTCAGTCACTCGTCAATCTTTTGAACTGATGCGAAGCCAGGACACTTCACTTGTAACTAACCTCAATTATGTTTACTCTCTCACTTTCATGTAGGCTATTTTTGCTTTGATCACAATGTGCGCTGTTATTCATTAATCTGCGTTGCCGCTCTCGCACCACGGTCCTCAAATGAGAATTGCAGTTAACTTTTTCCGATTGGAAAAACATATGCCATTTGTTGAATATTAGGAGTAAAGTAATACTCGGAAAGCTCAAATTCTCACCTTTTCAAGGAAACCACTGTTATTTCCCCCCTTGATGGTTATGATGGGGAGAAAATCAGAGCTGTAAATTGTTTAACCTGTAGCCAAGGCTTTATAGCCTATATGCTTAATTATGTCTGGCATTGGTTACCATCTGCCACAATATCAATGTTGCCAGCTAAGGTATAAGAGGGAATAGTAGGCCTAGCTGGACACGGCACATGATGGAAGTTAGAGGTTGCCTAAACATTCATCATCATGTCACACATCATGTGACTAAAATGGCTGTGACTAAAACAAGACAAAAATTGTCCAGAGTTTTAGTCGACTGAAAACAAAAACTAACAAAGGATGAAATGACTAAAATGTGACTAAGATTTCTAGATTTGAAAAGATCGATAGGTGTTAGGAAGTAATCGAGTCGCTTGTCGAGTCCCTTGTTGATCAAATTTGTCTGACGCTAGCACACACTGGCTCACAAAAATAGGCTATTGTTCAAAACAATTCACCAAAATATGCATTAATACATAAAGCATTGGGAGGCCGAAAAATACAACGGTACATACCGGACTTGGGCTGGATGCTTCTCCTTTTGTGGGCACCAGGGAGCGGAGGGTTGACAGAGGGAGGGGGTCCTTTTTTCTTGCGGGGGGGTCGACCTGGTCGCTTCTTCACCACCGCCACCTTCTCTGCCTCCCCGTCGGAGTCACCTGAGAAGGAGTCTGCAGAGTTACCCACCATCACTGTTGGATAGGGATAGAAGAGGGAGAGGGCACATATGTCAACAGGAATATAAGATACAACATGCTTTGTTCATTCACCAACACCTGCCTTTCAAACTCAGCAAAAAAAGAAACGTCCTCTCACTGTCAACTGCGTTCATTTTCAGCAAACTTAACATGTGTAAATATTTGTATAAACATAGCAAGAGTCAACAACTGAGACATAAACTGAACAAGTTCCACAGACATGTGACTAACATAAATTGAAAAATGTGTCCCTGAAATAAGGGAGGGTCAAAATCAAAAGTAACAGTCAGAATCTGGTGTGGCCACTAGCTGCATTAAGTACTGCAGTGCATCTCCTCCTCATGGACTGCACCAGATTTGCCAGTTATTGCTGTGAGATGTTACCCCACTCTTCCACCAAGGCACCTGCAAGTTCCCGGACATTTCTGGGGGGGAACGGCCCTAGCCCTCACCCTCCGATCCAACAGGTCCCAGACATGCTCAATGGGATTGAGATCCGGGCTCTTCGCTGGCCATGGCAAAACACTGACATTCCTGTCTTGCAGGAAATCACGCAAAGAACGAGCAGTGTGGCTGATGGTATTGTCATGCTAGAGGGTCATATCAGGATGAGCCTGCAGGAAGGGTACCACATGAGGGAGGAGGAAGTCTTCCCTGTAACGCACAGCGTTGAGATTGCCTGCAATGACAACAAGCTCAGTCCGATGATGCTGTGACACACCGCCCCAGACCATGACGGACCCTCCACCTCCAAATCGATCCCGCTCCAGAGTACAGCCCTCGGTGTAACGCTCATTGCTTCGACGATAAACGCAAATCCGACCATCACCCCTGGTGAGACAAAACCGCGACTCGTCAGTGAGGAGCACTTTTTGCCAGTCCTGTCTGGTCCAGCGATGGTGGGTTTGTGCCCATAAGCGACATTGTTGCCGGTGATGTCTGGTGAGGACCTGCCTTACAACAGGCCCACAAACCCTCAGTCCAGTCTCTCTCAGCCTATTGCAGACAGTCTGAGCACTGATGGAGGGATTGTGCGTTCCTGGTGTAACTCGGGCAGTTGTTGTTGCCATCCTGTGCCTGTCCCGCAGGTGTGATCTTCAGATGTACCGATCTGTGCAGGTGTTGTTACACGTGGTCTGGCACTGCGAGGACGATCAGCTGTCCGTCCTGTCTCCCTGTAGCGCCGTCTTAGGCGTCTCACAGTACGGACATTGCAATTTATTGCCCTGGCCACATCTGCAGTCCCCATGCCTCCTTGCAGCATGCCTAAGGCACGTTCATGCAGATGAGCAGGGACCTTGGGCATCTTTCTTTTGGTGTTTTTCCAGAGTCAGCAGAAAGGCCTCTTTAGTGTCCTAAGTTTTCATAACTGTGACCTTAATTGCCTACTGTCTGTAAGCTGTTAGTGCCTTAACAACCGTTCCACAGGTGCATGTTCATTAATTGTTTATGGGTCATTGAACAAGCATGGGGAAACAGTGTTTAAACCCTTTACAATGAAGATCTGTGAAGGTATTTGGATTTTTACGAATTATCTTTGAAAGACAGGGTCCTGAAAAAGGGACATTTCTTTTTTTGCTGAGTTTACAATGTAAAGGACTTGGAGACTCAGGGCAACGTTTTCCTCTGGAATTTACACACTTGTAATGAGCAAACAGTAACATATCACATTGTCCGTTAACAATGTCTGATAAGGACAGATTGTTTTACTGCAGGCAACAAAATCGCAAGGTGCAGTATTAAGAGCTCTCATCTATTTAAAATGATATGATTAGTTTGCTCACGGCTGTGTCATAGCGAGAGAAGAATTGCCCTTGTGTCACCTCCCTCAGTGTAAAGCCTCCCGTATTACTGCTTTATTAACAACTTACAACAAGTAAACATACCCCTAGTGAGCATGACAAGCATACTCATATTAAACAAAGCTATCAATTACTCTACTGCTGATCCATCTCAGAACCTCCTTGTTTCCTCCTCTCCTCCAACATCACAATGAGAGAAAATTGGAGAGATTAATACTTCAAACCTAAATGCAACTTTTCTCTTGTATTCCCTTCTGAAGGTAACTGGTGCAAACCCTTCATGAACAGAAACTTAATTTTTTTAGGGATGGCGTTCTGTCATGAATTAGTAGTGAGTGCTAGTTTCGTCATACCAGAGCCGAGTTCCCGGCAGTGTCTCCTTACCATCCAGCTCCAGACAAATGTGCTGCAGGCTCATCCCTCTGAACAGCACGCCCTGCCGCTCCCCATAAAGCACCACCCTGCCCACATGTCCCATCAATGCAGGGTCTCTGCCTATCGTGGTGCAGCTCTGGGTTACGTGGTACTCCCGCTGCAGGAAGTCTTCCAGGCGCTTGCCAGCCGCCCCGTCCGGCAGGCCTTGCCCCTCACCTTCCTCCAGGAGCAGTAACTGGGTAAGGATGGCCACCTGCCGGCGCACTCGCGTTTGGGTCAGCACTCCGGGGTTCTTGGCGCCGCTGGCACGTGCCAGGTTGCGCAGCAGGTCGGTGCCCCGGAGCGGCGTGGCGGGCGAGTGTAAGGGCCGGGAGAAGACGTAGGGGCTGTGGGGGTCCACGCCCACATTGGCAGAGGTCTGAAGGAGCAGCTCCATGCAGGGCTCGCAGTGCGGGGGCAGGATGAGGGGCTGGATACACCCCCGCTTACCCAGCACACCTGCCCGGGGGAGGTGGCAAAGTACCTGGCGCTCGAAGGGGGAGAGGATGGCCTCTAGGCCAGTGGGGGGGTCGTTGGCCAAGTTAGCCTGCGTCGGGCTCAGTGTGGTGGTGCGGTTGTGGTAGTCCTGGGTGGTGAGCTTGGCCACTTCGCACTCACGGTGCCGGTTGTAGAGGATAAGTAGCGCCAGGCTGGAGTGGCAAAGTAGGCGCCAGGCCTCGGCCGAACTGGAGGAGCGAGATAGGGACAAGAAGGAAGAGTGCTGCTGCCGGCGGAGGAAGAGCACCAGGCAGGAGAGGGAGGATAGGAGAGGGGGCATGTGATGTCTGTGAGAGCTAGAAAAAGGAGAGAAGCAGAGAGGGAGAGAGAGAAAGTAAAAACAATAACATGTCAAAAAGTAATATTTTTACTTTATCTTTATCACAATAATAATGATAGAATTGCAGAATATGCTGTCATTTCTCAAGCAGTTTTGATTCAGAACTTCATATTTCACATTTCAGTTAGGCCCGACTTTCTCCCCAATGCAGCAGAACCATATTATCCATCACATACCTAGCCATCTCGGCACTCTTATTCTCAGGACTCTCCCCTTCCCCAGCTCCACACAGCTCCAGCTCCTCACCCGGCTCTTCTTCCTCCGGCTCGGGGGTAGAACGTGGAGGTATCTCTTCCTCCTTGCTCCTGAAGCACTCCTCTGTTTTCTGCTGCCCCTCCTTTGCTCTCTTCGGCCTGCGACCCCTCCTGGCTGGTGTGGGCAGACTTTTAACCGGTGCCACTGCAGGGGCGAAGCATTGCTTTGGCGTCTGCACCGATAAGTTGGAGCCTTTCTTGGCCACGGCCGACTGAGCAGACAGTGAGAGCGAAAAGGAGACCGCCCCCGAGGAACTTCGAGTGGCCGGCGCATCCCTCTCTCTCTCCCTGGAGAAAGGAGGGGGAGGGGCGGTAGCGGAGGATGAGGAGGGCTGGGGGGAGGCGAAGCTGTGGCCATGAGAGGAGGCGGTAGAGGAGGAGTGAGGATGGGAGGAGGTAGAGGAGGAGTGTGTGTGGCGTGTGGCTAGATCCATGGCCGCCCTGACCTTTGGCTGGTTGGCATGGTGTTTCTCCAGGTGGCGCGCCAGCGAACGGTAGTGGCGGCCGCAGTAGGAACAGTGCTGCTGTCGGCTGACCGTAGCCCCACTGGAGCTACCAATGTTTATGTTGATGTTGTTGTTGATATTGGTGGTGGGGGGCGCCAGGGTCGTGGCGAGCTGAGACTGGGTCTGGGCCGGGGAGGCGGCCAGTTGGGAGGACGACAACGAGCAGGGGAGGCCGGGTCCCGCCCTGGGGTTAGCGGCGCTGTTCTTCTTGGTGGTGACCGTGACAGCTATCTTGCGCTTCTTTCGGCGACGGAGCATACGGCCCCTCAGCTCCTCCATCTCTTCTTCTTCATCGTCATCATCATCTTCGTCATCTTCCTCATCTTCTTCTCGGTCCGAGTCGCTGGGCTCAGAGTGGGTGAGCGGGGAGGAGGAAGGGGAGAGGGACCAGGAGGGGGTGAGGTAGTCAGAGAGAGACAGAGGGTGAGGGCCGGGCTCTTCCTCCTTTTCGGAGACAAACCCCAAAACAAGACAAAAGAGACTTTGTAAATACCCTCTGTAACCAATAGATTAAATGAACTTGAGGTAGGGTCACGACCGTTTTGATTACCTTCTTAATGTTATTGTCTGGGTTAAAGCTGCAGTCAAACCCTCGCGAAGACACAGAGCTATGGAATCCCTAGAATATTCATAACACAACCAACAGGCTTCAATATGGATTCAGAGCATTATTATCGGAGTGCCACAACAATTACACTGGGCATTGCAATGTTTTTTCTTAGAACAAGGAGACAACATGAATGCAACTAGTAATGCCTACAGATGAACAACGTCAATTTTGATGTGTATAAGGTTGCTGTTAGTCAGACGTCATGACCTCTAACAACTCATTCCCCAAGTATATTTAAGAATGGACGAAATGGGTTTGCGATGAGGCAAGCTGGTGATGTTATCAGCAAGTCAATCACCATGGCGTTCTCTCCCCAGTCCGTCAGGCTGTAGTCCACCGTGATCTCCTCCCCTTTGGCGATGTCGTGGATCGCTATAACGACCAGTCGCACCTGGCTTCCACAGTGCACCTCTCGGATTCTGCAGTTGGGCGGGGGGTGGAAGAGCACTGGCCCCCGGACCCCACTCGCCCCCTCCTCACCCAGCTCCGACACACTGTACGGAGAAACACAGTAACGTTACATACCATCCACTCACCATTGGATTGGTCGTCACCATGCCCGGTCCCGGAGAGATACACGGTGTGCTGCCTTTTGCTCTATTCCAGCGCTGACACACCGGATTTCACTGATCAAGGTCTTGGTGAGGTGTGGGCTATTCTACGGTAACGGATTTGCGCTTTGACTCAGTTTTTTTACTTTAAAAAATGTATGCCAAACAAAAAATATTGATTTCAAAAGTTGAACAAACCATACAATGCTATGCAAAAGGACTAATTGTGACAATTTCCATTGAACATTTTTCTAAAACGAATTTAGTGGAAGGATTGTGCAGATGCAAACTTTGATCATGGAATTTAATGTAAAATCTCCCTCAGGTTTATGCGACCACATTTCCAAAAACTCCTAATTATCTGCTCCGAATTAAAATTCAAAGATGTAAGCTATTTTTTGGATCCCCATTAGCTGCTGCCAAGGCACCACACCAATACATATCCACAGCACAAAATGTACAATACCACCATACAACAATATTAAAACGTACAGTGTGTGGGCTAGCGTGTGTGTTTCCTGTGCTGTACTCAGTACTGTAGTCTACTGCTATCCGAACAGCTCACTCCAAAATCATGGGCATTAATATGGAGCCGGTCCCACCTTTGATGCTATAACAGCCTCCGCTCTTCTGGGAAGGCTTGCCACTAGATGTTGGAACATTTCCGCGGGGACTTGCTTCCATTCAAGCACAAGAGCATTAGTGAGAGGTCAGGCACTAATGTTGGGCAAATAGGCCTGGCTCGCAGTCGGCGTTCCAATTCATCTATAGGTGTTTGAAGGGGTTGAGTTCAGGGCTCTGTGCAGGCCAGTCAAGATCTTCCACACCGATCACGACAAACCATTTCTGTACTGACCTTGCTATGTGCACGAGGGCAGTGTCATGCTGAAACAGGAAAGGGCCTTCCCCAAACTGTTGCCACGAAGTTGGAAGCACAGAATCATGTAGAATGTCATTGTATGCTGTGGCGTTAAGATTTTCATTCACTGGAACGAAGGGGCCTAGCCTGAACCATAGACAAACAGCCCCAGACCATTATTCCTCCTCCACCAAACTTTACATATGGCACTATACATTCGGACAAGTAGCGTTCTCCTGGCATCAGCCAAACCCAGAGTCGTTTGTCGGACTGCTGGATGGTGAAGCATAATTCATCACTCCAGAGAATTTCCACCCTTTCCAGAGTCCAATGGCGGTGAGCTTTACACCACTCCAGCCGACGCTTGGCATTGCGCATGATCTTAGGCTTCTGTACGGATGCTCGGCCATGGAAAAAAACAATTTCATGAAGCTCCATACAAACAGTTTTTGTGGTGACATTGCTTCCAGAGGCAGTGTGGAACTCAGTAGTGAGTTTTGCAACCGAAAACAACATTTTTTACGCACTACGCGCTTCAGCACTCACCGGTCTCGTTCTATGAGCTTGTGTGGCATACCACTTCGCGGCTGAGGACGTTGTTGCTCCGAGCCATTTCCACTTCACAATAACAGCATTTACAGTTGACTGGGGCAGCTCTAGCAGGGCAGAAATTTTACAAACTGACTTGTTGGAAAGGTGGCATCCTATGACGGTGCCACATTGAAAGTCACAGCTCTTCAGTATGGCCATTCTACTGCAAATGTGTGTCTATGGGGATTGCATGGCTGTGTGCTCTATTTTATAATCTTTCAATAAGCAAAAATATTGGATATATTATTGAAGCTGGTGTACAAAACCGAAAGTAAAAGTAAAATTTAACTTAACGTGATGCCTAGAAATAGCGCGCATAGAAAATATCTACAGCATCTTAGACCTGCTTTCAATGAGAACAACAGATCTATCACTCACATTTCTATGTGAATTTGGTTGGATCGCCAAAAAAGTACATTTTGCAGCGTTAATCCCTTTTTAATTCAGGCTGTAACACAAAATGCAGAAAAAGTAAAGGAGTGTGAATAATTTCCAAATCACGCTTGTAATGTCAGTAGGCTACAGTAGCCTATGCTTCGGAGGTGGGAGGAGCAGGTAGCCTACATGGACAGAAAGATTTTCAGCTGGCAGGCAGACACTGGAATACGTTTGTGTGACAGATTGAGGGCTTTGCATAGGTGCCTTGTAATGTTTTTTTGTGGGACTGAAAAAAAAGAGTCCCTAAACGTAAAATAACGTTATTAACCAGTTCCCATGCTTTTAAAATAACAGTTCACTTTCATTCCCGGTTCTGTTCCTAAATACCAACCCCTGGTTATGTGTAACCCAAGTATGCCTACTACGCTAGGTGTACTGTGTAGCCTAGGCCTACTTATGTATGTGTTTATGTTTGTTAATGTTTTTACCATTTATTTGTACTGAACAAAATTATAAGACACAACATGTAGTGTTGTTGCCGTGTTTCATGAAGCCGAAAAAAAAGTCCCCAAAACGTTCCACACACACAAAAAGCTTCTCTCAAATGTTGTGCACAATTTTGTTTACATCCCTGTTAATGAAAATTTCTCCTTTGCCAAAATAATCCATCTATCTGAGGTTTAGCATATGAAGTAGCTGATTAAATAGCATGATCATTACACAGGTGTACCTTCTGCTGGGGACAATAAAAGGCCAAATATGCAGTTGTGTCACAACACAATGCTAAAGATGTCTCAAGTTGAGAGAGCGTGCAATTGGCATGCTGACTCCAGGAATGTCAACCATCGCTATTACCAGAGAATTGAATGTTCATTTCTCTACCATTAGCCGAAGTAGAGAACTTTGGCAGTACCTCCAACCGGCCTCACAACCGCAGACAACGTGTAACCACACCAGCCCAGGACCTCCAATTCCGGCTTCTTCACCAGCGGGATCGTCTGAGGCCAGCCAACCGGACAGCTGATGAAACTGTGGGTTTGCACAACCGAAGGATTTCTGAATAAACTGTCAGAAACCGTCTCAGGCAAGCTCTTCTGCGTGCTCGTCGTCCTCACCAGGATCTTGATCTGACTGCAGTACAGAGTCGTAACCGACTTCAGTGGGCAAATGCTCACTTTCGATGGCCACTGGCACGCTGAAGAAGTGTGAACACAGTGCCCCATTGTGGCGGTGAGGTTATAGTATGTGCAGGCATAAGCTACGGGCAATGAATACAATTGCATTTTATTGATGGCAACTGAATGCACAGAGATGCAGTGACAAGATCCTGAGGCCCATTGTCACGCCATTCACCCACTGCCATGACCTGATGTTTCAGCATGATAATGCACGGCTCGTGTCGAAAGGATCTGTACACAATTCCTGGAAGCTGAAAATGTCCCAGTTCTTCCATGGCCTGCATACTCACCAGACATGTCACCCATTGAGCATGTGTGTTATGCTCTGGATTGACATGTAAAACAGTGTGTTGCAGTTCACGCCAATATTCAGCAACTACGCACAGTCATTGAAGAGGAGTGGGACAAAACTCCACAATCAACAGCCTGATCAACACTTTCCGAAGGAGATGTGTCGCGCTGCATGAGGCAAATGGTGGTCACACCAGATACTGACCGGTTTTCTGATCCACGCCCCTACTTTTTTTTGTTTTTTAGATATCTGTGACCAACAGATGAATATCTGTATTCCCAGTCATGTGGAATCCATAGATTATGGCCTAATAAATGTATTTCAATTGACTAATTTCCTTATATGAACTGTAAACTCAGTAAAATCTTTGAAATTGTTGCATGTTGCCTTTATATTTTTGTTCAGTGTAGAAGGACCAAAATTAGGTTTTCAAACTGTGTAATACTCATGATTTTAAATGCATTATCCACATGTGGTTGTTTCTGGGAGGTTTTTAATTATCAAATAAATCAAAACCAAAAATGCAACTACAAAAACAATGTGATTGCATCAACATTTCATTGAGCAAGTTCTAGATAAGACCAGAAACATTTAATTTATTTCTCATCAAGCTTGATATCCTCTACCTCTCATTATCAGACATTGGCTGTCTGTTTCAGAAGAACACATTTTTTAAAGTGTAATTGAGTAATCCTATTGTCTCTCTCACCAGAGCTGGGAGGGGTCAGCAAGGTAGTAAGGGCTTCCGGGTGGAGGCAGTCTGTCCTCCGCTCCCTCTGGGTACTGCCCACCACCTAGGAGAGTTACACACAGGTAAGAACAACAGCACACATTTAACCCAATGTATCCAGTGCCTTGCGAAAGTATTCACCCCCCTGTCATTTATCCTATTTTGTTTCCTTACAACCTGGAATTAAAATGGATTTTTGGGGGGTTTGTGTCATTTGATTTACACAACATGCCTACCACTTAGAAGATGCTAAATATGTTTTATTGTGAAACAAACAAGAAATAAGACAAAAAAACTGAAAACTTCAGTGTGCATAACTATTCACCCCCCCAAAGTCAATACTTTGCAGAGGCACCTTTGCAGCAATTACAGTTGCAAGTCTCTTGGGGTATGTCTCTATAAGCTTGGCACATCTAGCCACTGGGATTGTTGACCATTCTTCAAGGCAAAACTGCTCCAGCTTCTTCAAGCTGGATGGGTTCCGCTGGTGTACAGCAATCTTTAAGTCATACCACAGATTCTCAATTGGATTGAGGTCTGACTTTGCCTAAGCCATTCCAAGACATTTAAATGTTTTCCCTTAAACAACTCGAGTGTTGCTTTAGCAGTATGCTTAGGGTCATTGTCCTGCTGGTAGGTGAACCTCTGTCCCAGTCTCAAATGTCCATAATATGTAATATTATATTATAATATCTCCATTACATGCCCATAATATGTAATATTATAACATGTCCATTACATGAAATCCAAATAAAAATCTATTTAAATTACAGGTTGTAATGCAACAAAATAGGAAAAACGCCACGGGGGATGAATACTTTTGCAAGGCACTGTACTTACACATACATTTTTGCTCACCCATCTACACACAACACCCCATAATGACAAAGTGAAAACATGTTAAGACATTTTTGCACATTCATTGAAAATGAAATATAGAAATATGTAATTTACCTAAGCATTGACACGCAGAGTCAGTACTTTGTAAAAACACCTTTGGCAGTGATTACAGCCATGAGTCTTTCTGGGTAAGTCTCAATTATTATTATTTTTTATTTATTAAAATGTAACCTTTATTTAACTAGGCAAGTCAGTTAATAAGAATTTGTTCTTTACAATGACGGCCTACCCTGGCCAAACCCAGACGACGCTGGGCCAATTGTGCACCGCCCTACGGGACTCCCAATCACGGCCGGATGTGATACAGTCTAGATTCGAACTAGGGACTGTAGTGACGTCTCTTGCACTGAGATGCACTGCTTTACACCGCTATGCCACTCGGGAGCCCCCTCTAAGAGCGTTCCACACCTGGATTTTGTAACATTTGGCAATTGATATTTTCTAAATTCTTTAAGCTCTGTCAAATTGGTTGTTGATAATTGCTAGAGGTCATTGTTCAGGTCTTGCCATAGATTTCCAAGTAGATTTAAGTCAAAACTGTAACTGTGCCACTCAGGAACATTCACTGTCTTTTTTGGTAAGAAATTCCAGTGTAGATTTGGCCTTATGTTTTAGGTTATTATCTTACTGAAAGGAACCAGGTTTTCCTCTAGGATTTTGTCTGTGCTGAGCTCCATTCCGTTTGTTTTAATCCTGAAAAACTCCCAAGTCCTTAACGATTACAAGCATACCCATAACGTGATGCATCCACCACTATGCTTGAAAATATGGGGAGTGGTACTCAGTAATGTGTTGTATTGGATTTGCCCCAAACGAAACACTTTGTATTCAGGACAAAAAGTTAAATTGCTTTGACACATTTTTTGCAGTATTACAGTAGTGCCTTGTAAACAGGATGCATGTTTAGGAATATGTTTATTCTGTACAGGCTTCCTTCTATTCACTCTGTCAATTAGGTTAGTATTGCGGAGTAACTACAAAGTTGATGATCCTCAGTTTTTCTCCCATCACAGCCATTAAACACTAACTGTTTTAAAGCCACCAATGGCCTGATGGTGAAATCCCGGAGTGGTTTCCTTCCTCTCCGGAAACTGAGTTAGGAAGGACGCCTGTATCTTTGTAGTGATTGGGTGTATTGATACCATCCAAAGTGTAATTAATAACTTCACCACGCTCAAAGGGATATTCAATGTCTGCTTTCTTTTAACCATCTATCAATAGGTGCCCTTCTTTGCAAAGCATTGGAAAACGTCCCAGGTCTTTTTGGTTGAATCTGTGTTTGAAATTCACTGCAACACTTTCTACTCCTGAACCTTACAGACAATTATGTGTGGGCTACAGAGATGAGGTAGTCTTTCAAAAATCATGTTAAACACTATTGTTGCAACTTGTGACTTGTTAAGCAAATTTCTACTCCTGAACTTATTTAGGCTTGTCATAACATAGGGGTTGAATACTTATTGACTCAAGATATTCCAGCTTTACATTTTTTTATGAGTTTGTAAAAACTTCAAAAACATAATTCCAGTTTGACATTATGGGGTACTGTGTGTAGGCCAGTAACAAAGTCATACTGTAATACAACATTTAGAAAAAGTCCAGGGGTGTGAATACTTTCTGACGGCACGTGATAGGGTGTCTGTCTGTGCGTGTGTTTACCCGGACTGTAGCTGTGTTCAGACAGACTTTCCTCCTCTTCATCCTCGGTCACGTAGGCCCGGTCACACACCTTCACAGGTGTACCCTTCCTTTTTCTCCCACACACCCGCCTACAAAACACACGCGGGGTTCCTTTAGCCCTTGTCCATGACTCTCAGTTCCATTACACATAAGAGTCATAGGACAAAGGAGTCTTCTGTACGTGGGAGTTTTGTTAAGTGCCCAAACGCTCAGTCTGAATAGTAACATGCATCGCTGGCGGTACAGGTTTTGGGAGCATAAGGACCGTATCTTTCATATCAGCGAGAAATAATACATAAATAAAAAGGTTGCATTGATACACACCTTTATAGGGTTATTGTTCCCACGTGGCCATATCGCCATTACAGCGAGTGTTGACGGCAGACAGATGGAAGACAGAGGGACTACCTGTGCTTATTAGCTATGTAGCATGCACCGAACACCTGTGTGTAACGGAAGAAGGTCCCCAGAAACATACTGTTGAACACAACTGTGATAAAGCCGTATAAAACAGTGTATAAGGGTAAGTGTATATTTTGCATTTGTGAAATTACTTTTGATGTGATATAAAAGGGGCTTTATGTTTCTAGAAACTGTATCGCAATTTATAATCCATTCACGTTTAGCTTGAGTATTTGGCTGCCAGAGAAAGTCTACCTCTGAAGATATCGTATAAGGTCCTTGGACCTTAAGGAGTAACGGCAGGCTCCTTAAGAGTACATCTTGGGCTAGGGTTCCCTTCAGATTAAGAACATTTCATCTTAAAAATGTACTGCATAGAGGAGACAGATTTATGTTGTGCATGACAATAATTACATTTCTAGATCGAGGTAGCGTTCTCCTGGCATCCGAACAAACCCAGATTCTTCCGTCGGACTGCCAGATGGTGAAGCGGGATTCATCACTCCAGAGAACGCGTTTCCACTGTTCCAGAGTCCAGTGGCTGCGAGCTTTACACCACTCCAGCCGACACATGGCATTGAGCATGGTGATCTTAGGCTTCTCGGCCATGGAAAACCATTTAATGAAACTCCCAACGAAAAGTTATTGTGCTGATGTTTCTTCCAGAAGCAGTTTGGAACTCGTTAGTAAGTGTTGCAACCGAGGACAGATGATTTTTATGCGCTACATGCTTAAGCGGTCCTGTACTCTGAGCTTGTGCGGCCTACCACTCAGCCGTGAGGCTGAGCCGTTGTTGCTCCTAGACATTCTACTTCACAATAACAGCACTTACAGTTGACCGGGGCAGCTCTAGCAGGACAGAAATTGTATTAACTGTCTTGTTGGAAAGGTGGAATCCTATGACGGTGCCACATTGAATTTCACTGAGCTCCTCAGTACCGGCCATTCTACTGCCGATGTTTGTCTATGGAGATTGCATGGCTGTGTGCTCAATTTAATACACCTGTCAGCAACAGGTGAAGCTGAAATTTCCGAATCCACTAATTTGAAGGGGTGTTAACATACTTTTAGCCATGTAAAATAACTTGCATTTACATCTGCCACATTCTGAATAGGCAATTTCTTGCTATCAAACAACCCCAAGAAAGGTCTACAGCCACTCGTAGTAAGGCATTTTCTACTACCGTATTGAATCATTTAATCACAACAATGTTATTCTAATATTGTTTCTAAAGTTAAATTCAAAACGGCAATGAAATAGATATGGCATTAACAATTGGGGTGACATAGACAGATGTTAAAATTATACTGATACTATCAACAAATTGAATCAAATCCATAAATAATCTAAATAATCTGATAAAGACACAAAATAATAGCTTTATAAAATAAACATTTGACAAACCCTAATAGCAAACCTACATAAAATGCGCCCCACACACACCTGAGATACCTTTGTATCCCTCATTCGTTCTCTCTGATACAGTAGACCACAAGTCAGTCAGATCATCAACACAGTGAAAATGATGCCTGAATTTAACTGGGGCTTCCCCCCCAACAACATCAGTTTGAATAAAGATGATCTAACTAGCTACCAACACATCTGGTATGCAGGTGTGGTTTTAATGAAATATTCACAATTAATGAATTATCTATGAATAATTTCTCGCTAGTTAGCAAACGTTAGTTATCAGAATCAAGTAAGGCATATCTTAAATGCAATTAAATCTAGATAGCTAGTCAGTTAGCGAAGACTACTGTTCTGCCGATATAACTAACGTAACGCGTTAGCTGGCCGGACAAGATAAAATGGCTAGCTAGTTGGCTGGCTGGCTATTGAAATAACAGACATCGCATTACAGCTGGCTAGCTACCAAGCGAAAGAGCAAAATCATACGGCTTAATCGGCGTTAAGAGAAGTGAGTGACCGTAATTGTGGATGCTTGCACATACTAAACTAGTTAGTGATCCCGAAGCGAAAAAGCACTTTTGCTGTGTTTCATTTTTGTCAGCAGAATCATCACGCGGATGGAAGCCTGGAACTAAACAAACACACACTTTCGAACAAAGTAACGTTAGCAAGTGACCAGATACACAACAAAAATGTATTTCCCAATAAGCTATTTAGCTCACCCCCGGGGCTGCGGCGGTGGCGGCTTGCTCCCATCCCCGTCACTGTCGAGGGTCGGTGGCTCCCGGTAGTCAAAGGGCGACCGTACGTTCTCCGCCATTAGTACTGCTCTCCTACCCGTCCTCGCGCTTCGATAGATTGCCCAACGCGCATGTGCGAGTATGCAGAGGTTTATATATGGCAAAATGGGGGTAGAATAGCACAATTACAATGGGTAGGCATGTACTTTTTGTTTGCCAATTTCTTTAATAAAGGGTCATACTGTCTTGAATTGACAGACAAATCTATGGATATAGCAGCCCATAGCCTAATTTCGTCTGTCAAACAGGTAGACCTACCTCATTTCTTAAATAGGAAGAAATAGGCTCCAACACAAGCCCTCTTGTTGTTCGTAAGTCTAATGAAAATGAAGACTGTTGAAATGAGTTATGCCTACTTTCAGCACCATGAGCTGGTTACTATGGGACGTCAATAAATTCCCAATAATTAAATTATTGATTTGTTATACTGATGTAAAGCCTTGTCAATTCGTAATCACATCCCTTCTTTTTGTTAGGTTAATATTTAAGAAAATAAAATGGATTCGATAATGCTAGAGAAAAAGCTGTAAAATACCCAGAAAAGACTTGAATCCGATACATATGGGGATATGTTTCATTTCTTTGGTTGAGCTACAACCCTCTATAGTTGAGGAGACAAAACATTGGCTTTGCTTGGGAAGTAATCTTATTCTGTCACTTTCATTTGATTGAGCTTTCACTTTGATTCATAAACTTAGATTTCCAGGTTCATATTTACATTTGGGCTTTGTAGTCAGACCACCACAACTGACGAGTTCCACATTGCTGGGGGCTAGCTGAGAACAAGGAAGAACGCCAGCAGCTTTAAGTCTCAACCCTTCCTCTTCACTGATTTGTGCATGACATCGAGCCTGAGTCCAACATTCCATTCAACGTTTAACTGGTACTGGTGCATAAATACATTGACCAGAGTGTGAGCAGTTCCTCAAGCCCCTGAGTGGTTTCTCAGGCAGGGCAGGCCCCAAGTTGACAAGCAAGATTGGCACGGTAAAGCTTAGGCCAGCTGTTACTCTCCTTTCACAGAAGGAGTACCTCGTATGGGGGAAGTTGCCAAACTGTGCTCGTGTTTCACCTGGGAGCACTGTCATTGTTAGGCCCACCTCCGCATCCTCAGCCCTTAAGGACATTCTGTTAGGGAAAGACCTAACACCCATGTGGGGAGATCGCTGGGTCCCAAAGAAAGTCCTGAACGCATCACTGAACCCGGTCACACTGTGCCACAACGCCAAGCTAGTGGATGTCTCTCCTTGCCTAGCAGTGGAGAACCTGCCCGTCACTCAAGGGTTGCAAAGTCAGTGTGACACCCCAAGTCCTGCCATTTGTAAATTGTAAATTTACAGCAATTTGTTAGTGTAATCGACCCCCCCAAAAATGTAACCGTATTACAGTTACATTATTATAAACAGCTGATTACATTTAGGATTTCTTCATCTATAAAGATGGCAGCATTTACTCTTTCTGGGGTCCAGCAAAAATTAAGGCAGTAATACATAATATAATAACATTTTAAAACATTTTAATACATTTTACAACAGATTTCACAATATGTTAAATGTGTGCCCTCTGGCCATTACTCTACTACAACACACAATCCAGGTATACGTGTGTGTACAGTGTGTATGCTGTGTGTGTTTGTATGTGTGTGTGACTCTTCACAGTCCTCGCTATTCCATAAGGTGTATTTTTATCTGTTTTTTAAATCTGATTTTATTGCTTGCATAAGTTACTTGATGTGGAATAGAGTTCCATGTACCCATAGCTCTATGTAGTACTGTGCGCCTCCCATTGTCTGTTCTGAACTTGGGCACTGTGAAGAGACCTCTGGTGGCATGTCTTGTGGGGTATACATGGGTGTCTGTGCTGTGTGCACTAGTTGTTTAAACAGTCAGTTCGGTGCATTCAACATGTCAATACTTCTTACAAAAACAAGTAGTGATGAAGTCAATCGCTCCTCTACTTTGAGCCACGAGAGATTGACATGTATATGATCATCATTGTATGCTCTATGTGTACCTTTAAGGGCCAGCCATGCTGCCCGTTTCTGGGCCAGTTGTAATTTTTTTAAAGTCCCTCTTTGTGGCACCTGACCACACGACTGGGCAGTAGTCCAGGTATGAAAAACTAGGGCCTGTAGGACCTGCCTTGTTGATATTGTTGTTAAGAAGGCAGAGTAGCGGTTTATTATGGACAGACCTCTCCCCATCTACTGTTGCATCAATATGTTTTGACCACAACTTGCTCAATTTCTACATTATTCATTACAAGACTTAGTTGAGGTTTAGTGAATGATTTGTCCCAAATACAATGTTTTTAGTTTTTGAAATATTTAGGACTAACATATTTCTTGCCACCTATTCTGAAACTGAATGCAGCTCTTTAAGTGTTGCAGTGATTTCACTCGCTGAAGTAGCTGACGTGTATAGTGTTGAGTCATCCGCATACATAGACATACGGGCTTTGCACAGAGCCAGTGGCAGGACATTAGTAAAGTTTGAAAAAAGTAAGGTGCCTAAACAGCTGCCCTGGGGAAAGCCTGATTCTACCTGGATTATGTTGGAGATGCTACCATTAAAGAACACCCTCTGTGCTCTGTTAGACAGGAAACGTTCAATCCACAAGATAGCAGGGGGTGTAAAGCCATACCTGTCACGCCCTGGCCATAGAGAGGGTTTTAGTCTCTATTTTGGTTAGGCCAGGGTGTGATTAGGGTGGGCATTCTATGTGTTATATTTCTATGTTTTGGCCGGGTATGGTTCTCAATCAGGGACAGCTGTCTATCGTTGTCTCTGATTGGGAATCATACTTAGGCAGCCTTTTTTCCTTTGGTGTTTGTGGGTAGTTGACTTTGTTAGTGGCACTATAGCCCTTGTAAGCTTCACGGTCGTTTCTTTGTTTCTTGTTTTGTTGGCGACATTCTAATAAAATAAAATGTACGCTCACCATGCTGCACCTTGGTCCGGTCATTTCCACCTAGACGGCGGCCGTGACAAAACCATTTTTTCCAGGAGAATATTATGATCGTTAATTAATGTCAAAAGCCGCACTGAATTCTAACAAAACAGCTCCCACAACTATTTTATTATAAGTTTCTCTAAGTCAATCATCCGTTATTTGTGTAAGTGCTATGCATGTTGAAATCCCTCCTGGCCTGAGGGCACACACGTTTTTGTAAGCTTATATTGAAAAGATGGCAAATTGGAGTGGTAATATCATTCGCTGTCATCCTTAGTAATTTTCCATCCAAGTTGTCAGACCCAGGTGGCTTGTCATTGTAGATAACAATACTTTTTTCACCTCCTCCACACTCACTTTACAGAATTCAAAATTACAATGCTTGTCTTTTATAATTTGGTCAGATTTAATTTATGGTGCTCCAAAGCTTTTTACTATAATTCTTTTTATAATGTATCTTTGTTTCATAGTATAGTTTTTTGTTCTGTTTAGTCACATGATTTCTGAATTTGCAGTAGGTTTGCCAATTGGTTATGCAGCCAGACTTATTTGCCATTCCTTTTCCCTCATCCCTCTCAAACATATCATTTTTAAATCCATGGGGATTTAACAGTTTTTACAGTCATTTTCTTAATGGGTGCATGCTTATTAGTAAATAGTGTAAGCAATTTCATAAATGTGTCACGTGCAGTGTCTGGTTGCTACTCATTACACACCACAGATCAGCAAATATTATTTACATCATCAAAATAGGAATAACTACAAAACCTATTGTAAGACCTCTTTAATATTAGGTCCAGCCTTTGGAACTTTGGTTATTTACATTTACATTTAAGTCATTTAGCAGACGCTCTTATCCAGAGCGACTTACAAGTACATACATTCATACTTTTTTTTTTTTGTACTGGATATGGCTACCTAGATATGGCTACCATACATCCAATAGATTTGGATACTGCTTTAAAGCAGATTTCTGCAGCATTAGTAAAGATGTGATCAATACATGTGGATTTCATTCCTGTGCTGTTTGTAAATACCCTGGTAGGTTGGCTGAAAACTTGAACCAGGTTGTAGACATTGGTTACAGTTTGAAGCTTTTTCTTGAGTGGGCAGCATGGTGAAAGCCAGTCAATATTTAGGTCACCGATCTTTGTGCCAGATGGACCTTTTTTATTGGTCAACACAGCACCATCCTGTTTGTCTCAAGCGCACAAGTGATTTAGGGTCCTTCTATGACGCCTGGGAGGAGCTGCTTCCTCACAGGCTGATATTTCAGCAACTCTGCCCATTCTTCCCCATCAGCCAATCAAATTCAAATAACAAACGTGCCATCGCCACGCTTGAGAAAGACTAACTCATTTCTCACAGGTAGCTAACTTTAGCACATCAAAAAGTTAATTAAGCAAATTGCGTCAAAAATAACACAAGATAAATCACTATTTTCATATTATACTGGCTAACTCTCTAAAACACTGAAATGGCAAGACTATTTCCAAATTATACAGGCTGACATCTAGATTCGCTAAACAGCTTTGCTTTTTAGTTATATTTTCAAAGGAGCTAACTTAGCTCGTGAGCTAGCTGCATATTGACTGTGTCACGGTTTTCTTCCTGGGTTGAAGGAGAGGACCAAAATGCAGCGCGGCTAGTGTTCAACATGTTTAATTAGATGAATAAACGGTAACACTAATACAAGTAACAAAATAACAAATGTGAAAACCGAGACAGCCCTATCTGGTGCAGACAAAACACAGAGACAGGAAACAATCACCCACAAAATCCCAACACAAAACAAGCCTCCTATATATGATTCTCAATCAGGGACAACGATTGACAGCTGCCTCTGATTGAGAACCATATTAGGCTGGACACAGAAACAGACAAACTAGACACACAATATAGAATTCCCACCCAGCTCACGTCCTGACCAACACTAAACAAGCAAAACACATAAGAACTCTGGTCAGGACGTTACAGTACCCCCCTCCTGAGGTGCGGACTCCGAACGCACCCCTAAAACTCAAGAGGAGGGTCTGGGTGGGCATCTGTCCGCGGTGGCGGCTCCGGCGCAGGACGAGGACACCACTCTACCACTGTCTTTGTCCCCCTCCTTAGCGTCCTTTGAGTGGCGACCCTCGCCCCCGACCCTGGTCTAGGAACCTTCACAAAGGTCCCCCCTAGATAGAGGAGACAGCTCAGGACAGAGAGGTAGCTCAGGACAGAGAGGTAGCTCAGGACAGAGAGGTAGCTCAGGACAGAGAGGTAGCTCAGGACAGAGGGGCAACTCCGGACTGAAGGGCAGCTCCGGACAGAGAGGCAGCTCTGGACTGAAGGGCAGCTCCGGACTAATGGCAGCTCCGGGCTGAGGGGCAGCTCATGACTGGAGGGCAGCTCATGACTGAAGGGCAGCTCATGGCTGGAAGGCAGCTCATGACTGAAGTGCAGCTCATGACTGAAGGGCAGCTCATGACTGAAGGGCAGCTCATGACTGGAGGGCAGCTCATGACTGGAGGGCAGCTCATGACTGGAGGGCAGCTCCTGACTGGCGGGCAGCTCCTGACTGACTGGCGGGCAGCTCCTGACTGGCTGGCGGCTCTGGCAGCTCCTGACTGGCTGGCGGCTCTGGCAGCTCCTGACTGGCTGGCGGCTCTGGCAGCTCCTGACTGGCTGTCGGCTCTGGCAGCTCCTGACTGGCTGGCGGCTCTGGCAGCTCCTGACTGGCTGGCGGCTCTGGCGGCTCCTGACTGGCTGGCGGCTCTGGCCGCTCCTGACTGACGGACGGCTCTAGCGGCTCCTGACTGACGGACGGCTCTAGCGGCTCCTGACTGACGGACGGCTCTAGCGGCTCCTGACTGACGGACGGCTCTAGCGGCTCCTGACTGACGGACGGCTCTGACGGCTCCTGACTGACGGGCGGCTCTGACGGCTCGGGGCAGACGGATGGCTCAGATGGCGCTGGGCAGACGGATGGCTCAGATGGCGCTGGGCAGACGGATGGCTCAGATGGCGCTGGGCAGACGGATGGCTCAGATGGCGCTGGGCAGACGGATGGCTCAGATGGCGCTGGGCAGACGGATGGCTCAGACGGCGCTGGGCAGATGGATGGCTCAGATGGCGCTGGGCAGACGGATGGCTCAGATGGCGCTGGGCAGACGGATGGCTCAGATGGCGCTGGGCAGACGGATGGCTCAGATGGCGCTGGGCAGACGGATGGCTCAGATGGCGCTGGGCAGACGGATGGCTCAGATGGCGCTGGGCAGACGAGCAGTGCAGGCGGCGTTGGGCAGACGGCCGACTCTGACCTGCTGAGGTGCACAGTAGGCCTGGTGCGTGGTGCCGGAACTGGTGGTACCGGACTGGAGACACGCACCTCAAGGCTAGTGCGGGGAGCAGGAACAGGGCACACTGGACTCTCAAAGCGCACTATAGGCCTGGTGCGTGGTACCGGGCTGAGGGCACGCACCTCAGGGCGAGTGCGGGGAGAAGGAACAGTGCGTACAGGGCTCTGGAGACGCACAGGAGGCTTAGTGCGTGGTGCCGGAACTGGAGGTACTGGGCTGGAGACACGCACCACAGGGAGAGTGCGTGGAGGAGGAACAGGGCTCTGGAGACGCACTGGAAGCCTGGTGCGTGGTGTAGGCACTGGTGGTACTGGGCTGGAGACACGCACCACAGGGAGAGTGCGTGGAGGAGGAACAGGGCTCTGGAGACGCACTGGAAGCCTGGTGCGTGGTGTAGGCACTGGTGGTACTGGGCTGGGGCGGGAAGGTGGCGCCGGATATACCGGACTGTGCAGGCGTACTGGCTCCCTTGAGCACTGAGCCTGCCCAACCTTACCTGGTTGAATGCTCCCCGTAGCCCGACCAATGCGGGGAGGTGGAATAACCCGCACTGGGCTGTGTAGGCGAACCGGGGACACCATTCGTAAGGCTGGTGCCATGTACACCGGCCCGAGGAGACGTACTGGAGGCCAGATATGTTGAGCCGGCTTCATGGCACTTGGCTCAATGCTCAATCTAGCCCGCCCAGTGCGGGGAGGTGGAATAACCCGCACCGGGCTATGCACACGTACAGGAGACACCGTGCGCTCTTCCGCATAACACGGTGTCTGCCCGTACTCCCGCTCTCCACGGTAAGCATGGGAAGTGGGCGCAGGTTTCCTACCTGCCTTTGCCACACTACCCTTTAGCCACCCCCCCCCCCCAAGAAATGTTGGGGATTTCTTCTCGGGTTTCCGTGCTAGCCGCGTACCTTCATAACGCCAGTTCCTCTCTCCGGTTGCCTCTGCCCTCCTAGCTGCCTCCAGCTGTTCCCATGGGAGGCGATCCTTTCCAACCTTAGCCCAGGGTCCTTTACCGTTCATCATTTCCTCCCATGACCATTCCTCCTGGTACCGCTGCTGCTGTCGCTGCTGCCCGTTGCCACGCTGCTTGGTCCGGGTTTGGTGGGTGATTCTGTCACGGTTTTCTTCCTGGGTTGAAGGAGAGGACCAAAATGCAGCGCGGCTAGTGTTCAACATGTTTAATTAGATGAATAAACGGTAACACTAATACAAGGAACAAAATAACAAATGTGAAAACCGAGACAGCCCTATCTGGTGCAGACAAAACACAGAGACAGGAAACAATCCTGTCTCAAAATCCCAACACAAAACAAGCCTCCTATATATGATTCTCAATCAGGGACAACGATTGACAGCTACCTCTGATTGAGAACCATATTAGGCTGGACACAGAAACAGACAAACTAGACACACAACATAGAATTCCCACCCAGCTCACGTCCTGACCAACACTAAACAAGCAAAACACATAAGAACTCTGGTCAGGACGTTACAGACTGGCTATTTAGCTAGCTAATGTTTTTCATCTAGCTAACTCCATAATGCAGCAAGTACAGCTACTACTTTTACTAACTGCTTAGCTAGCTATTTTCTCTGAAGCAATGAGCTAATATAGCAAGCTATATCTTACCTAGATGATATATCATTAGTGGGTGGTTCGAGCCCTGAATGCCCATTGGCTGACAGCCGTGGTATATCAGACCGTATACTACAGGTATGACGAAACAGTTATTTTTACTTCTCTAATTACGTTGGTAGTTTATAATAGCAATAAGGCACCTCAGGGTTTTGTGATATATGGCCAATATACCACTGCTAAGGGTATTGTCCAGGCACTCCGTGTTGCGTCTTGCTTAAGATCAGCCCTTAGCCGTCGTATATTGGCCACATAACACACCCCCTAGGGCCTTATTGCTTAAATATACATGGCCTCTACAAGGTGTCGGAAGCATTCCATAGGGATGCTGGCCCATGTTGACTCCAATGCTTCCCAGAATTGTGTCAAGTTGGCTGGATGTCCTTTGGGTGTTGGACCATTCTTGATACAATGTTGAGCATGAAAAACCCAGCAGCATTGCAGTTCATGACACAAACCGGTGCGCCTTGCACTTACTACCATACCCCATTCAAAAGCACTTAAATCTTTTGTTTTGCCCATTCAACCTTTGAATGGCACACATACACAATCCATGTCTATAAATCATTCTTTAACCTGTCTCCTCCCCTTCATATACACTGATTGAAGTGGATTTAAAAAGTGACATCAACCTGGATTCACCTGGTCAGTCTATGTAATGTGTTCTTATTTTGTATACTCAGTGTATTTTCATCTTACTAACACTTACAGGCTGGTAAGGATAAATAACTGCCTCACAGGCTTGCGTATAATTAAAGTCTCCTCACAGGCTGGTAAGGATAACTAGGTGCCTCGCAGGCTAGTGTATAATAAAATAATCCTTATGTGAACCCTTTGGAATTACCTGGATTTCTGCATAAATTGGTCATCAAATTTGATCTGATCTTCATCTAAGTTACAATAATAGACAAACATAGTGTGCTTAAACTAATAAAACACAAATAATTGTATTTTTCTTGTCTATATTGAATACATCATTTAAACATTCACAGTGTAGGTTAGAAAAATGTGTATGTGAAACCCTAGGCTAATGACTTCTCCAAAAGCTAATTGGAGTCAGGAGTCAGCTAACCTGGAGTCCAATCAATGAGACGAGATAGGAGATGTTGGTTAGAGCTGCCTTGCCCTATAAAAAACACTCACAAAATTTGAATTTGCTATTTACAAGAAGCATTGCCCGATGTGAACCATGCCTCGAACAAAAGTGATCTCAGTAGACCTAAGATTAAGAATGGTTGACTTGCATAAAGCTGGAAAGGGTTACAAAAGTATCTCTAAAAGCCTTGATGTGCATCAGTCCATGGAAAGAAAAATTGTCTATAAATGGAGAAAGTTCAGCACTGTTGCGACTCTCCCTAGGAGTGGCCATCCTGCAAAGATGACTGCAAGAGCACAGAGCAGAAGGCTCAATGAGGTTTAAGAAGAATCCTAGTGTCAGCATAAGACTTACAGAAATCTCTGGATCATGCTAACATCTCTGTTGCCGAGTCTTCGACACGTAAAACACTAAACAAGAATGGTGTTCATGGGAGGACACCACGGAAGAAGCCCCTGCTGTCCAAAAAAAACATTGCTGCACTTCTGAAGTTTGCAAAGTGCACCTGGATGTTCCACAGCGCTACTGGCAAAATGTTCTGTGGACAGATTAAACTACAGTTGAGTTGTTTGGAAGGAACACATAACACTATGTGTGGAGAAAAAAGGCACAGCACACCAACATCAAAACCTCATCGCAACTGTAAAGTATGGTGGAGGGAGCATCATGGTTTGAGGCTGCTTTGCTGCCTCAGGATCTGGACAGCTTGCCACACTTCGGCGGAAGTCGTGACAATAATTAAAGGCTCCGAGCAAGGCTGGTCAATGTAAATAGGGGCCTTGAAGGCTGGTGTGTAATAAAAGGCTCTTTGCATGCTGGTCAAATCAAATCAAATGTTATTGGTCACATGCAGCGAATACAACAGGTTTACAACTTTACAGTGAAACTTTACAGTGAAATGCTTACTTACGAGCCCATTCCCAACTGTGCAGAGATAACAAGTAAGACAAATAAAAAATATAAAATGGAAATAGTAACACAATAAAAACAATAATGTGGCTATATACAAGGAGTACCAGTACAGAGTCAATGTGCAGGGGTACAAGATAGTTGTCGTAATTGAAGTAATACAGTATGTACATGTGGGTAGGGGTAAAAGTGACTAGATAACGTGCTACCTGTCCCAGACCTGCTGTTTTCAACTCTCTAGAGACCGCAGGAGCGGTAGAGATACTCTTAATGATCGGCTATGAAAAGCCAACTGACATTTACTCCTGAGGTGCTGCACCCTCGACAACTACTGTGATTATTATTATTTGACCATTCTGGTCATTTATGAACATTTGAACATCTTGGCCATGTTCTGTTATAATCTCCACCCGGCACAGCCAGAAGAGGACTGGCCACCCCTCATAGCCTGGTTCCTCTCTAGGTTTCTTCCTAGGTTTTGGCCTTTCTAGGGAGTTTTTCCTAGCCACCGTGCTTCTACACCTGCATTGCTTGCTGTTTGGGGTTTTAGGCTGGGTTTCTGTACAGCACTTTGAGATATCAGCTGATGTACGAAAGGCTATATAAATCAATTTGATTTGATTTGAGAAGTTACACCTTAGCCAAATACATTTAAACTCAGTTTTTCACAATTCCTGACATTTAATCCTAGTAAAAATTCCCTTTCATAGGTCAGTTAGGATGACCACTTTATTTTAAGAATGTGAAATGTCAGAATAATAGTAGAGAGAATGATTTATTTCAGCTTTTATTTCTTTCATCACATTCCCAGTGGGTCAGAAGTTTTCATGCACTCAATTAGTTTTTGGTAGCATTGCCTTAAATTGTTTAACTTGTTTAACTTCCACAAGCTTCCCACAATAAGTTGGGTGAATATTCCTCCTGACAGAGCTGGTGTAACTGAGTCAGGTTTGTAGGCCTCCTTGCTCACACACGCTTTTTCAGTTCTGCCCACAAAGTTTCTGTAGGATTGAGGTCAGGGCTTTGTGATGGCCACTCCAATACCTTGACTTTGTTGTCCTTAAGCCACAATTTTGCCACAACTTTGGAAGTATGCTTGGGGTCATTATCCATTTGGAAGACCCATTTGCGACCAAGCTTTAACTTCCTGACTGATGTCTTGAGATGTTGCTTCAATATATCTACATAATTGTCCCTCCTCATGATGCCATCTATTTTGTGAAGTGCACCAGTCCCTCCTGCAGCAAAGCACCCCCACAACATGATGCTGCCACCCCAGTGCTTCACGGTTGGGATGGTGTTCTTCGGCTTGCAAGCCTCCCCCTTTTTCCTTCAAACATAACGATAGTCATGTTGGCCAAACAGTTCTATTTTTGTTTCATCAGGACATTTCTGCAAAAAGTATGATCTTTGTCCCCATGTGCAGTTGCAAAATGTAGTTTGGCTTTTTTTATGGCGGTTTTGGAGCAGTGGCTTCTTCCTTGCTGAGCGACCTTTCAGGTTATGTCGATATAGGACTTGTTTTACTATGGATATAGATACTTTTGTACCTGTTTCTTCCAGCATCTTCACAAGGTTCTTTGCTGTTATTCTGGGATTGATTTGTACTTTTCGCACCAAAGTACGTTCATCTTTAGGAGACAGAACGCGTCTCCTTCCTGAGCAGTTTGATGGCTGCGTGGTCCCATGGTGTTTATACTTGCGCACTATTGTTTGTACAGATGAACGTGGTACCTTCAGGTGCTTGGAAATTGCTCCCAAGGATGAAACAGACTTGTGGAGCTCTACAATTTTTTGGGGGTCTTGGCTGATTTATTTAGATTTTCCCAAGCAAAGAGCCACTGAGTTTGAAGGTAGTTCTTGAAATACATCCACAGGTACACCTCCAATTGACCCAAATGATGTCAGTTAGCGTAACAGAAGCTTCTAAAGCCATGACATCATTTTCTGGAATTTTCCAAGCTGTTTAAAGGCATAGTCAACTTAGTGTATGTAAACTTCTGACTCATTGGAATTGTGATACAGTGAATTATAAGGGAAATAATCTGTCTGTAAACAATTGTTGGAAAAATTACTTGTGTCATGCACAAAGTAGATGTCCTAACCGACTTGCCAAAACTATGGTTTGTTAACAAGAAATTTGTGGAGTGGTTGAAAAACGAGTTTTAATGACTCCAACCTAAGTGTATGTAAACTTCCGACTTCAACTGTACTTTTCGTATCGCTAGAGGTGGTTACGCGTGATTTCCTCTCCCCAACTGGTAGTGGCACAGTCTTGTAAGAATATTTTAAACACAACACAGAAGACTAGAGGTCAATAGGAAATTAATGATCAATGGAAATAGTTGTTTTTCAGTTCAACATCTGTTTAGAATCTGTGTAGGGGTTTCAGTCCTGGACTCATAGCTACATGTTGCAAGTTCTCATTGGTTCAAATGGTCTATATATTGAGCCTGAAATTTTACTGCATGGAATTCTAATTGGTCAACCACAGGCTAGGGTTGGGTTATAAATTACATCCTGTCGCTTTGTTCTGTGGAGAATCATTGAGGACAGGGAAGAAGGAACATCGACCATCTACTTCCCAGCATAACAACTATGTTTTGTTCTCTTTGAAGAAACCTATTTTTCTTCCACTGAATAACATCAACTGCTAACAAGTCTGGGCAATGTGTGCAGGTTTTAAAAGTGAAAAGCGCTGGAGTGTGAGCAAGTGGGTCTGGGCAGGGGTGATGTTGTGGATGTTTGTGTGTGTCTGTATGTTGTTTGCATATGCGTACGTTTTGTATTGTTAAAAAAATATTGTTACTAAAATCTTACAACAAAAAAATAAAGCATGTTGTTCAATATCAGCAAAAACCAGCCTATTATCTCTGAAGTTCATTAATTTGTTGGTGATGGATACTTTAACTGTATGTTTAGGCTACGGTTAAAGCGCTCACATAGGCTACTTCTCTGCCAGAGCACAAGATAACTAGTCCTACCGGTAAGTGTGGTCTAAGCGATTCCCTTTTGATATCATATGACCTCCCTACATTGATTCTATTGATGGAAAACCATTGTTTACCTCTTCTGTATCACATATTTCATTCAACATTTCATTCTAGCTCGCAATCAAGGATGGCTGTGTATTCCCCCCAGCAGTGGTCAAATGTAAGTCTTTGACTATGTAGCCTTGTGACACTATCCTACTGGACTGTGTGCTGGTCCCAACTTAAATGTAATAGAGTACTATGCTATGTTGGAATCTCGTTAGCTTCCTTCAGAAAGCAGTATGGAGTCACTCCTTTAGGTCTTGAGACAATACTGCCATCTGTAGGATTATAATGACACCCTGTGTCACGTTCCTGACCTGTTTTCCTTTGATTTTGTATTTGTTTAGTATGGTCAGGGCGTTAGTTGGGGTGGGCAGTCTATGTTATTTGTTTCTTGTTTAGGTTCATGGTTAATTAGCCTTATATGGTTCTCAATCAGGGGCAGGTGTTTGACGTTTCCTCTGATTGAGAACCATATTAAGGTAGGCTGTTCTCACTGTTTGTTTGTGGGTGATTCTCTTCCGTGTCAGTGTTTGTACCACACGGGACTGTTTCGTTTGTCTAGTCTGTTCCTGTTCGTGCGTTCTTCGTTTTATGTAGTTCTCATGTTCAGGTCGGTCTACGTCGTTTTTGTTATTTTGTAATTTATTCAAGTGTACTTCGTGTTTCGTCTTGTCTAATAAATTCATCATGTATTCATCACCCGCTGCATTTTGGTCCGATCCTTGCTCCTCCTCGTCCGAGGAGGAGAACGACTTAGACGTCCGTTACACCCTGTAGGTCACGCCCAGTGCACTGATGGAATAAACTACTGAAAAGGAATAACCCATTCCTGTTTACTGTACTAATAGCATATAGTAAGATATCACATTCAAACTGATCCCAAACACACAAAGTAAATAGCCGCGGGTGTTATAGAGTCCAGGGAAAGTGGCGGTGTGCTGTACGTACGCTGTATGTTCTAATGAGGTCTTTTAGACCAAAAGCTTAACAAATAAACTTAAACTGCCATTGATTCTAGCCTCTTTCATATCACATCTTATCAAATTGCTGAGATACAGCGGTGTAAAATAGCTGTTACATGATAATAACATGAGATTAGAGTAATAGCCTACATCAAATTACAGCCACATGGTTTGCTTGTTAAAACTGCAATGACAACAGACAATAGCAAAAACACACCTTTATTAAAGTGTCAGAATATAAATCTCTCCGTCCTCATATGCCAAGAACATCCAATGCACCACCAATGGAGTTACCTCTATTAACTGTTTGAGACTGCAATGACAACAGACACTAGCAAAAACACCACTTTATAAAAGTGTTGGAACAAACATGTCTTTACATCCTTGCATAAATTTATGAAGAAGAATGTCCACTGCACATAGAGGTTGTTATTAAATTAATTTAAAAAAGTGAGTACCTCCTAACTATACTGGCATATTCAGACGCACAATCTTTCAACATTGACAGTGCTCGAACCCTGGATTTTAATAGTTTGTCCTAGTGTAGCCTCCATCACTGTGTCTTAACATTTGGTTAATGTGCATTCATATAGGAAGAGGAAGCGCCAGTCAGCTAATGTGCATTCATATAGTTAATGTACATTCATATAGGAATAGGAAGTTCCAGTCAGCTAAATTATCAAAATGTTAGCATAAAGTCTCACCAAAAAGGAAATAGCCCACATGTAGGGTGTGTTGCTATGCCTGTGGGAGAGCACTCACGGCGGAAAGCTGTGTAGTTTATATAGGTACTTGGCACTTGCAGGAGTGGCCCACAGATATGGGCCACAGGGCGTCTTTGAAGTCCCTTCAGGTCTGTGAATTCAACTTGTTGACACACACCACATCTGAGCCAGTGACAAATTGCAAAATGTTTGTCATCCTCTCACTGTCCAGTGATTTGACCAGAAACTTCCTGAACTGCATTAAGTGATTTTGAGCTGGATCTTTTACGTTGGCAGAGAGTAAGTCGACCATGTTCTTGTTGGTGGGCTTTTTCACTGCATACATGTGTTTTATGTCAGCTACACTTGCTAGAGCGGTCTTCATGGTGGGTCGGGCTGTGGTGGCCATCATGTCCAAAGCATACATGGGTTCTTGGATCAGCTGCTTAAGCGCCACCTAGACTATGGCTTATTTCATGTTTCACTCAATTGGGATGGAATGGCTGCCCATTCTCGAAAGAACATCTGGCTGTTAATCTTCGTCACACACAGCAGCAGAAAAGGTGTCTCTCTCAAATTGAGTGATGCACCAATTGAAAAAGAGCATTAAGGTTTTGCAGTTGCCAAGTAAAATATTAATTTATCAATTTTTGTTGCCAACATTCTTGCCAAGAGGCATCTCTTTTCTTTGATGTCCCAGACTTTGAAGGAGAAATCGCTTTCTGGCCGTTTAGTGGAATGGCTGTTGTAGAAAATCAACTTTTACCAATTTTTAAACCCCATCGTGATTCCTCCACCACTTCTGGTCCGAACCTGTTTGTCCGTTATGGATCCATCCCAACTCAACTGCTCGAGTGCTCCTGGCTACATTCTTGTTTCCCACACTTAGTCTTCTGCTTCATTCTGGTTCCACTTGTTCATCTTCGCTGGAGTCCTCTCTAGACTTTTCTTTGGTGCGCATAATTATTTTCTTCCTAAGTACTTCCAAGAGGTCCATCTTTCTTTTTCTACTTACCTTGCTGTGTTCTTGTGGTCTCACCGTGCCTACATTGGGCCACAGTGTCACCAAGGGCAGGAAGATATAAAGACACAAGACGAGACCCAGATGCAGACACAGGAGGCAGATGGTTGTAGTCTTACAATGTTTAATAATCCAAAGGGGTAGACAAGAGAATGGTCGTGGACAGGCAAAAGGTCAAAACCAGATCAGTGGTCAAGGCAGGCAGAATGGTCAGGCAGAGTCCAGAAACAGGCAAGGGTCAAAACCGGGAAGACTAGAAAAAGGAGAATATCAAAAGGAGTACTGGAAAAACACGCTGGTTGACTTGACTAAACATACAAGACGAACTGGCACAGACAGACATGAAACACAGGGATAAATACACTGGGGAAAATAAGAAACACCTGGAGGGGTTGTAGACAATCACAGGTGAAACAGATCAGGGCGTGACAGAAGATAGCTTTGTCATCCAATTACATTATAGTTTCTGCATCAATTTGTCAAATACAGTGCCTTTGGAAAGTATTCCCAAAGTATGACCCCTTGACTTTTTCCACATTTTGTTACGTTACAGCCTAATTCTAAAATGGATTAAATAAAATATTTTCTACAAATAATATCTACAAACAACACTCCATAATGACAAAGAGAAAACAGTATTTAAAATATTTTCTTTGCAAATGTATTAAAAATAAAAAACAGAAATACCTTATTTACATAAGTATTCAGACCCTTTGCTATGAGACTCGAAATTGAGCTTATTTGCATCCTGTTTCCATTGATCATCCTTGAGATATTTCTACAAGTTCCCAGCCCAGAGCTTCCGGCGACAGTTCACAGTCCCGAGCTTCCGGCGACAGTTTCCAGTCCTGAGCTCCTGAGACGGTCCGCAGTATGGAACCTCCTGAGACGGTCTGCAGTTCGGAGTCTCCAGCGACGGTCGGCAGTCCGGAGTCTCCAGCGAAGATCTGCAGTCCGGAGCCTCCAGCGACGGTCGGCAGTCCGGAGCCTCCGGCGACGATCCACGGTCCGGAGTCCCCGGCGACGATCTACATTCTGGTTCCTTCGGCGACGATGTCCGGAGTGCTCCAAGATAGGATTGTATCGAGGCACAGATCTGGGGAAGGGTACCAAAAAAATTCTGCAGCATTGAAGCTCCCCAAGAACACAGTGACCTCCCTCATTCTTAAATGGAAGAAGTTTGGAAACACCAAGAATCTTCCTAGAGCTGGCCGCTCGGCCAAACTAGGGAATCAGGTGAAGAGGGGCCTTGGTCAGGGATGTGACCAAAAACCGATGGTCACTCTGACAGAGCTCTAGAGTTCCTCTCTGGAGATGGGATAACCTTTCAGAAGAACAACCATCTCTGCAGCACTCCACCAATCAGGCCTTTTAGGTAGAGTGGCCAGACGGCAGCCACTCGTCAGTAAAATGCACATGACAGCATGCTTAGAGTTTGCCAAAAGGCACCTAAAGACTCTCAGACCACGAGAAACAAGATTCCCTGGTCTGATGAAACCAAGATTGAACTCTTTGGCCTGAAAGCCAAGCGTCATATCTGGATGAAACCTAGCACCATCCCTACAGTGAAGCATGGTGGTGGCAGCATCATGCTGTGGGGATATTTTTCAGCAGCAAGGACTATTCAGGATTGAGGGAAAGATGAACAGAGCAAAATACAGAAAGATCCTTGATGAAAACCTACTCCAGAGTGCTCAGGACCTGACTGGGGTGAAGCTTCACCTTCCAACAAGACAATGACCCTAAGCACACAGCCCAGACAACGCATGACATGTCTCTTTAAGAATGTGAAATGTCAGAATAATATATAATATATAATAGTATAGAATTGTTGAATAGGATGCCATTGACTAGAATATGGTATATACATATGAAATTAGTAAAACAGTATGTAAACATTATTAAAGTGACCAGTGTTCCATTATTAAAGTGACCAGTGACTATGACTATGTAGATGGGGTAGCAGCCTCTAATGTGCAGGGTTGAGTAACCAGGTGGTAGCCGGCTAGTGACAGTGATTAAGTTCAGGGCAGTGTACTGGGTGGAGGCCGGCTAGTGATGGCTAATTCAACAGTCTGATGGCCTTGACATTTTTCAGACTCTCGGTCCCAGATTTTATGCAGCTGTACTGAACCCCGCCATCATCCAGAAAGCGAGGTTGCAGGCTGTGGCTCGGATGGTTGATGTCCTTGATGATCTTTTTGTCTTTCCTGTGACTTTGAGTTCTGTAGGTGTCCTGGAGGGCAGGCGGTGGGCCCCCAGTGATGCGTTGGGCTGACAGCACCACCCTCTGGAGAGTCCTGCGGTTGTGTGCGGTGCAGTTGCCGTAGCAGGTGGTGATACAGCCCGGCAGGATGCTCTCAATGGTGCATCTGTAAAGGTTTGTGAGGGTCTTAGGGGCAAAGCTGAATTTCTTCAGCCTCCTGAGGTTGAAGAGGCGCTGTTGTGCCTTCTTCACCACACTGTCTATGTGGGTGGACCATTTCAGATTGTCAGTGATGTGTACGCCGAGGAACTTGAAGCTTTTCACCTTCTCCACTGCGGTCTGTCGTGCTCCCTCTGCTGAAGTCCACAAACTGTTTCTTTGTTTTGTTGACGTTAAGGAGAGGTTATTTTCCTGGCACCACTAAGCCAGGGCCCTAACCTCCTCCCTGTAGGCTGTCTCGTCATTGTTGGTAATCAGGCCGACTACTGTTGTGTCGTCTGCAATCTTGATGATTGAGTTGGAGTGCCACGCAATCATGGGTGAACAGGAAGTACAGGATGGGGACAGGAAGTACACACTCTTGTGGGGCCGCTGTGTTGAGGATCAGCGTAGTGTCGGTGTTCACCACCTGGGGACGGCCCGTCAGGAAGTCCAGTACCCAGTTTCACAGGGTGGGGTTCAGACCCAGCGCCCCAAACTTAATGATGAGCTCAGAGGGTAAGGGTACTATGGTATTGAAGAATGAGCTGTAGTCAATGAACAGCATTCTTACATAGGTATTCCTCTTGTCCAGATGGGATAGGGCAGTGTGATGACAGAAGTGAGTGCTACAGGGCTATAGTAATTTAGTTCAGTTACCTTTGCTTTCTTGGGTACAGGAACAATGGTGGACATCTTGAAGCAGGTGGTGCGAGTAGACTGGGATAAGGAGAGATTGAAAATGTCCATAAACACTCTAGCATGCACAGAGGACACGGCTAGGATGCCGCCTGGGCCGTCAGCCTTGCGAGGGTTAAATGTCTTTCGTCTGCCATGGAGAACAAGAGCCCACAGTCCTCGAGAGCGGCCCACGTCAGTGGCTCTGTGTTATTCTCAAGAGGTGTTTAGCTTGTCTGGGAGCAAGACGTCGGTGTCCACGACGTGGCTGGTTTTCCCTTTGTAATCCACGATTGTCTGGAGTCCCTGCCACATATGTCTCGTGTCTGAGCCATTGAATTGCGACTCCACTTTTACTATGTACTGTTTGATCGCCTTACGGAGGGAAAAACTGCACTATTTGTATTCGACCATATTCCCAGTCACCTTGCCGTGGTTAAATGTGGTGGTTTGCCCTTTCAGTTTTGTACAAATGCTGCCATCTATTCACGGTTTTTGTTTTGGGTAGGTTTAAATAGTCATGTTGCGAACAACATCCCCTATACACTTCCCAATGGACTTAGTCACTGTGTCAGTGTATATGTCAATGTTATTCTTAGAGGCAACCCGGAACATATCCCAGTCCGCGTGATCAAAATAATCTTGAACATGGATTCCGATTGGTCAGACCAGCGTTGAATAGACCTTTGCACAGGAGTTAATGCAGTCGGCATTTGATTGTGAGGTATTCTAGGTCAGGTGAACAAAAGGACTTGAGTTCCTGTACGCCACACCATGAGTAGTTAATCATGAAACATACACCTCCGCCTTCCTTCTTCCTGGAGAGTTCTTTATTCCTGCCTGCGGGATGTACTGAGAACCCAGCTGGCTGTATGGACGGGGACAGTATATCCGGAGAGTGCCATGATTCGGTGGAACAGAGTATGTTACAGTCCCTGATGTCTCTCAGGAAGGAGGTCCTCCCCCCGAGCTCGTCTACTATATTGTCCAGGGACTGAACTTTAGCAAGTAATATACTCAGAAGCAGTGGATGGTGTGCACCTCCTGAGTAGGACTAGAAGTCCACTCCGAATACATCTGCTCCTCCAGCGGCGTCTTGGACCAGCCTCTGGGATAAGTTCAATTGCCTTGGGGGGTACGAACAAAGGATCCAATTGGGCAAAGTTGTTTTTCTGGTCAGAATTCTGGTGAGTTACCGACGCTCTGATATCCAAAAGTTATTTCCGGCTGTATGTAATAACACAGAAAACGCTCTAGGCTAGAGATGTAAGAAAGTACACACAAAAAAATACTGCAAAGTTGCTTAGGAGCTAGAAGCAGAGCTGCCAAGTTCATGATGCCGTTGACCTAAACAAGGGCCTCAGGACCAGTGGAAGCAATATAGCCCCATAGCATCAAAGATTCACCACCATATTTTTCAGTAGGTATAGGGTTATTTTCTGCTTATGAATTCTCATTATGATAACAAACCCACCACTGGTGTCTGGCTAAATAATTATATTTTCATGTCAGTGGGGTTAATTGGCCACAAATCAACATTTTGCAATGGCCATCTCAGTCTCCAGACTTGAAATCCGTTGAAAACCTGTGGCTTGAATTGAAAACGGCAGTCCATAAGCGCAGAGGAAGGATATCAAGGATCTGGAAGGAGTCTGTATGGAGGAATAATATAAGATCCCTCCCAATGTGTTCTCCAACTCATAAAACATTTTAGAAAGGCTCAGTGCTGTTATCCTCACAAGGTGAGGTGTGTGTGTATAAGCATTTATCAGCAAATGCTGTCATTTCAATAAAGGATTTTTTATTATTATTTGAAGTTCATTACATTTGATCAACGTGTCTCATTTTACATATTTGTATTTATTTTTATCCACTATTCATATCAAGAATTTGAAATGAGCTCTCAGTTGTATTGTCCATTTAGTGAATCACTCTCCTCTCCATATTCCATTAGCTTCTGATAGCCCTCCTCCTCCATTTCCCCTTTAATTTCTTCTTCCTCCTCCATTTCTTCTGCTGAACTCTTCCTCTTTCCCTGTTCTCCTTCTCTCTCCGATCGGATGGATGGTATCCCCACACTCCTTTGTCTTGCAAGGGAGAGAGCTATGCCCTTCTCATAGTACGCACATTCGTTAATGAAGAATGGATAGAGTGGCTCAGTCCCTTTGTACTTTAGTGTCTCTCCAGAAAAAGTCTGGAACACAGGGTCATTGGGGCGGAGGAGGCAGAAGTCCCGATCCTGAGAGAGAGGGGGGAGAGAGAGACAGAGGAGTTAAAGAGTGGAGGAGTGTGGCTATACCAAATCCTGACCCAGAGATTGCTTTGCTGTTACTTAGCAAGGAACCATTGTGCATCCCATACTGAGTGAGTGTCCAGTTGTTCATGTTTCAAGGGCATTGTATACCTGGAGTTGAGGATGAATGGCGGCTGTAATACCGTGGGTCTCAAATTCTCTTGGGTAGTCCACATTTTTCACCATGGTGTACACATCCACTTTTCCTCCTTCAAACTGGGTACCTGTGAAAGAGAGAGACAGCGAGAGGGGGAGAGAAAGAGGGGGAGAGAAAGCTCTGTGGGATGAATCTGAATGAGGGTTTACAATGCAAGCATGTGGGACAGTGAACTATTTCAATCTGAAAGCAGTGCTGAATTGAATGTTGGAAAGGATTCTGTAGGCCATGTACCTGAGTTAAAGAGGTGGACCCATTCTAGCATGTGCTGGACCCCTTCTTGCATTGTGGATAAAATATTGGACCTGACTACTCCATGGGCCTGAGGACCAATCTCAATTGCTGCAGAGGAAAAAAGACACATGTACATAAATTGCATTTCAAATACACATATGACATAGTATGATTTCAATACATCGTATGCAATTATAGCATGTATTGCAACATTCGTTTTACAATTCCTGCCTTAATCTTTCTCTGGAGAGACACATAAACAAATATATACCAAGGATAGCACAATAAAGTCAGTCACGTATTTCCATTGTGATGGAAATACGTGACTGACTTTATTATGTTATCCTTGGTATATATTTGTTTATGTACAGTATGTACTGGCTGTATATGTGTTTTTTAAATTGTCAAAACAAACTCAATCAACTAAGCACCGTTAAAAATGGAAAAGAAGGTTCCATTTTAAAAGTATGAAAGAAATCTAAATGCAGAGAGATGTGCATCCTCGGACTACTAAGCATGTTTGACTACCATGGCAAAAAAACTGAAAAATGTACTGGTAGTAAAGAAGCCCACCTCCCTACTAACTCACCAAAGCCATGTTTGCCTACCGAATCGAGGGAATATGCTTCATTGAGGGGAAGGTCGAAGTGAATGAACCTCACAGGTATGTCAGACATTTGTCTCTGGAAAACAAAATAAATTGTCAATACCCCAGTGGTAACCTGACAGAAATCATCTCAAGATAACAATGTGGGTAAAATTCATAGGCATCTCAGATCTTTTTTCCACCATGATTGTGTGTATCCTCAAAATATATCTTGTTCAAAGTTCTTAGCATAATTTAGGCTACTATTCAAAGATCATTCCAACTTGTTGGAAGCAGACTAGTTAAGTCCAACCTCATTTTCTACCCTACTGAGTTCCTAAATTAATTGAAAATCTAAAAAATCATTGTATACCTCGTTAACTTTCCTTCATCCATATTGATCTTTAAGAATTGAACTATCCCATATATTCAATCAGCGCAGATCTACTCTAATGAGAAAATGTATCCAAAATAATGAGTCTCTGTGAGGATCGTTTTGTCTTGCCTGCAGGTATCTGTAGATGTGAAGAGAGATCCAGTCGCAGTCGGAGTAGGCGATGAGGCACAGGCCCATGTTAGCGGTAGTGTTGTGGAGGTCACACACCAGGTCCATGGCCTCTGGACTACCTTTAGGACCTAGCAGGGTGTTCAGCTCCTGGGACCGGACTATCTCATAGGGGGTTTTGTCTGTCACAGGCCCACTAAGAGGGAGAGAGAGAAGGATGAATGGATGGTCATTACCACCATCACTAATACAACTTTTGTCTCCGACTTCATCATCATGCTCTTTATCCCGCTCATTCTCACCATCTCCATCCTTACTTTCACCATTACCAACATAAGACCCCTAGACCATCATCATGATCAACAACATGATACCTTTTGACATAAATGTCATCATCATCATGTCTCTTTTCTACTACATTAACTCATAATCACTATCATCACCACCATACCTTCTCCCTTATACTTTATCATCATAATCATCATCATCAGACCTAAGGGTGGCATGGGTGAAGCAGCGGTTCAGGTCTGTCTCTGTGTATCTCCGACACTGCTGGACGGCACGCGGGTTGGACATCACGGTCACCACGGAGAAGTGGTCTTCCTCTTCCACCTTCCTCTTCAGCCGCTCTCTCACCAGGTACACTCCTGACAGCTCATTGCCATGGGTACCACCACACAGTGCAACGCGGGACACAGTCGGCAACACCACCTCCCTTCCTTCCATCTATGGGATGGCAATCCGAGTTACAGCATAACAGTATGTCATTTTAACAGTATCACACACGTAGAAATGTCACCTGTACTAGCATTCTGTCTCTTGATATAGTAGCTCACTAGCTTAGCGTTAACAGTATGACGAGTTAAAAAAAAAACGTGGCTGCCTTGACGCATATTGTACCCACACCCCATAGTGACTTCTAGTTGTAATTCCCAGCTCTCATCCATTCTCTAATTGGAGGTATGAAAGACTTCCGGTTGCTGACAGAGAGGAGGTAAACAATACCAGTAAACACCATTGCTGCAGAAATCCATAAGAAATCATGTTGTCAAATTCTTACCTTGGCTTCCTTTCCTGGTCTGCAGCAAGGTGTACGGCCACCTCAAGCTCACCGTGAACGTTTAACCTTTGAACTTTCGCCTATAACAAAATCACCAAACACACCTTCACTGAATGGTTTGAAATGAACTGAATGTCTGGACCTTGATTGAGATTTACAGATATTGAAACCTTAGATGCAAGGTAAAACTGCGTTTAGATTTGTCCTTCACAACGATACATTTAACTACTCTTTTTTTTTAAGGATATATCACACTTCTTACCCTTGCGGCTATCTCTCCCTTCCCTCTCTCCTGCGGTTCACCCTCTCCCAGGCTTTCATGCAGTTTCACTGATTCAGCATTCTCATCCCTCCCTCTCAATAGTAATGTAGCCTGTGCCGGCCTGTATGCTGTTGTGCAACCCCCCCCCCCCCCCTTCTATGACACTCCTCTCCAGTTGACTGGCGGTACTGCACAGTGATGCAGACAGCAGTGTGTACTCAATGCGATGTGGAAACTCCACCCTTCCTTTCACACAGCCTCGGTCCCAACGGCTCTGTCCAGTCAGCCTGCTCCAAAGCCCCTCGCCAAGCAGGGTCTCACACACTGTACAATGTATAGGATGGTAGGTTCCAGTCAGCCCTTTCAAATGTTGGCTCAAAGCAAATCTGCTCCATTGGCATTGACAGAGGCCAGAATTACATACTGTATAGTACACGTCGGGAGAGATTGCTAGCCTTATCATAAAATGTCATTTAAATATAAAGACAGAGGTGTGAGCCTGTAAAATGAGAATTAATAGAGAATAGTCATACACAGTTAATTCTGAAGAATTAAATTGTTTTAGTGATAACTTATCTTTGCAAAGGCTACACACCTCTAAATAAATGGTGTCTCAATCAAGTGTTGTTTTTAAAGGTTCTGGACAGTGACTTGAATTAAAAAGACGTACAAATCAAGTTAATTACTATAATCACGTTCAATAAAATTAAATAGAAACAAATAGCTTTTTTGCCAACCACCAGACCATGGAGGGGGGATATCCGATTCTCAGGTCAGTTGTAATCGGAGAGACTTGAAAAATAGCGTGAGGAATACAACACAAACAATCATTAGTGTATGAGCAGAGATGACTGACATCACACATCCCAGCATCCAACCCATTTGAACAGTACCAACATTCGCTGTCTTCCTCATAATAACTGCAAATGGTTTTAATGCAACTAGCACAACACCCATCAGTTGAAACGCTGTGAAACAAACAAAAGGGCGGGGCTACACCCTGAGAGAGATTGAGACTGAGGGACCAGGTATATTAAGATCAAGCTTGATCCAAATGGCAAAAAAATATATCCAGATGCACACAAATGATTTCACGTAACTTTTTTTATTTCATTGTCAAAATCTTAAGTAATCTCCATCAATGTCACACAGCTTGCACTAAACAAGACAGATATATTATTTTCTATTGAAATTATTTGGCAACCAACCTTCCTTTTTTGTTGTCCAATTAATAACAGTGAAAAATATTCCAAATATAACTAAATAAATGAGGGACAAAAGTATGACAGCAACCTGTTTGACATTCTGATAGTAATTGCTTTAGACAGATTGGTTTATCTTAAAAACAATAGTGTCATATGTCCTTTCACACACATGATGATTACTGGTTTGAAAGGGATCTCCCTTTCATGAAAATGAAGACATTCCGCTTCAGAAAACAAACAAACACCAAAACCAAATAAAACAACCATACCATTATCATCATTACTATATAGTAATCCATTTTCTATACATATATAAAATCATAGTTATTTGCAATGGTTTTAAAGTCTTCATTTTAAGTACACTTAAACAAAATTGTTATGAAACAAAGTAAATCCCATATTTTTTGGTGTCAAACACTTGCATATGTACTCTTCAGAACAGAAATGAATACAGTTAAGTGACAGTTTTTCACCTCAGAATTGATTTCCCCTTGATGTCAGACTTGCTCGCTTAACTACACAAATACACACTAAGCATTTACCATAACTATTTTTAGCAACTGCGAATACCATGTGTAGCTCACGGCTACTATTATTTCCCATCAAACACATACTGTGGGTAGAAACCATTGTTCCTAAACTGCGAAAATGCTTTTAAGTAATGCTATTAATTTTTACTCGGTTAAATTAAACTTCAATTGAAATTTTTCTTGAAATATGCATTTTCTTCGCAAAGGGATAATGGGTTTGTCGTTCAGTGGATTTGATTATGTTCTGCTGATTTGTTTTTAAAGAAATTTTATATTATCTGTGTGTCCACTCATTGGAGATGAGAGCAGGGATGACAGAAAAGGACACTAAGAGAGACAGCCAAGAACCAGACAAGAGGTCTACTTCTAACAACTTCAACCCAAGAGCACCCCTATGAAAAAGTTAATTTCACCATCTCATCATTTCCATGACCATAGATTATGAGAAAGACAAGGCCCGGGTAAGAAAACCGATACAGTACAATAATTACTATTTAAGAGAAGGGACATACAGTATTCTGGGCACCCACTTATTGATTTGTGTTGATTCTGCATGATGGCAGTACTGCACAACGATGCGTTTCATAAAGCTTCCGATGGATGAACACATACAATCATACTAGCAGACACCCCGAAACCTTTAGTTCATTTGTTAAATACACTAATCAACAGAACTTAAAATGAGAAACCTTCTCCAACTTCTTGAAGGCCACCAATCACTGTTTCAATGACTAATTATATTAACCGAGTTTCATTCCATTTAATAAAAAAAAAAGTTTACCCCCAACCACAAGGCTCTTGATGAAGAGAGGAAAATTAGTATATAGCTTCACAGAGAGCGCTATCGGCACAATATGGTAGGTAGAGGTGTAACTGTTATCTAACCTCATCTGCTCTGGGCTCACGCCACTAATGCCAAAGACAGAGATTACTTTTATTGAAAACTTATGCCCAGTTCCATTTCAGTTTCATGTCCCTTTTCCTCACACCATATGACTTTTTGCAAATGTGAAGGAGTACACAGTGTGATGAAGGCTCCACCTAGCCCTTTTGTAGAAGGAGTGAGGTTTCCGCCATATTGCCTTCACCTAGGATACCCTTCAGATCTGTAAACACTGACAGGGTAGAAGCTGAGGAAAGAGGGGCTAGGGACTAAAATGGAACCAAGTCTTAGGAATACCCCATTCACCCATTGGATCAGACTGCAGCATCTAGATCTCTTAGAACAGAGAGCCAGTGGAGTGAAACATCCACTCAAGGGGAGGAGTGTAGCTGTTCATTGGTAGGGTCCAATGAAGTAGGTTACATCCGGGGAAACTTTCTAGTCAAAGACAGCCATTATGAGGTCAGTATATTTCGGGACAGGACTCCCAGCTGCCTTTCTCCTTAGCCTCCCTTATAAATGTGAGTGAATTCACCTATGGCGGGGTCCTCGCAGCGTTTAAACCACTGCGCCGTGTAGTTATCTTGGTGAGTGCCTGATTAAAAAATGAATGGGATATTTAGTGTATTGGACCTGTGAAAAAGAGAAGCTGATTTATAAAGTGACCTTAAACTGCTTCCAAGAAACTTGTTTAATTGAAACGATGTTGAAAGTGTGAGAGACAAAAACAGACAGAGAAGCACAGAAAACAGGCAAAAGAGGGATACTTGCTTTTCAGAGAAGGGTCAGTAAAAGAGTCCTCATCGACAGCTTGTGGGAGAAGAAAAAGGGTCACGAAAGTGGCCTTCATTTTCAAGTCTTACAGTATAACACTTATTCCGATTGAGACCGATGGAAAATGAAGGGACTTGAGGAAAAGCCTTTTCTCAGTTACCTTCCTCTGTCTCGCTGGCGGTACGCTGGCTGGCGGCCTCCCGTTCCCTCTCACGGCGGACACTACGCTGCTTCTCCTCCAGCCTCTGTTTCTCTGCGTTGGCCTCATTCCACTGGCCCACCTCCATAAGCCTCTGGTCGGGTCGTCAACGGCTGTCCGTGGGCTGTCCCATTGCAAGTAGGGGATGTTCACACCTACAGTAGCCGGGCTATAAACAGTATTTTGTCCTGCTAATCGGGCTACAAGTGTTTGAAAACCTGTTTTCAAAATGCCACCAGCTGTCCATCACTATTGTAAATAAAACCACAGCATCTTGTTTACATTCTTTATTGTAACCACAATGTCACAAATAATTTGTATCTACCTTTCCAATTACTTTTAGAGTTTGGGGTTAATTTGATTAATATTATGGTGTTTCTATTCTAAGAAAAACCAAAAACCATCCGGGTTTCCGGTAGGATGGAACTGAAAACATGGTGCTGTACATTGTGACGGTCTGCAGTACAGTACTGGGCTATTTAGCTAAAGACTCCCTGTGTCGTGCGGGCACGCGGGAGACCCAGGTTCATTTCCCGACGGGGAGGAAAGAGTAGGCTGTCCTTGTAAATAAGAATTTGTTCTTAACTGACTTACCTAGTTCAATAAAGGTTACACTAAGAGCATAACATTTCTACACCTTAATTTTCTAATTGTAGTCTAACCAATACTCAAACGGAGATTCAGTCAAAATAAAATCTCATTGATTTATCAAGACCAGTCCCCATGCTTGTCTCAGAGCAGCGCGGAACGATGCTAAAATAGTTGTAGGCTATTGCTTCTAACTTCAATATGCTCTTTAAATAAATGAGACCTACACCATTTTTTAACAGCACATTACTCAACAATTACATAGAGGATATTTCTGTAATTTAGTGATATTTATTCCCATAGTAATTCGTTATGGATCCATAACTAAATCAACATCGTCATTTTGAAAGAGTATTTTTATCATTATTTTATTAACGAAAGCATAGAGATGCCATTATTAGTTACATTGTTTTAGTTTGAACGTGCAGACTGGCTCTAAGAACAGAACATCGGGAACATTTCCCTAGTCAGCACCAGTATTAGTGCAATGCCCCTTAAAGTGTTGCCGTGTGCTGGGGTACACCCCCCACTCCCCCTCCTCCCTTCCCCATGGGCTAGGTCGGTCTTCTGTGCGCGGCTCTGTAGCCCATCCCGTGTCCCCTGCCCTCGTGCCGCGAACCTTCCAGCTTTCAGTGGATACAGCTGGAGACCTGCAAGGCAATCCCATTGTGCGCCACTCAGGAGTCATGAACAATATGACCAATATATATTATCCTGCTAATAACAGGGTTAATTATATATCTGTGAGAATATCCAACGGGCTTTTATATAAATAATCCTAACAAAATAAAATAAAAACTTTAGTGTAACAACAGTTTTAGTAAGTAATACTGAAGTCGTGCACAATTATCAGTTTCTATTTAGGTTTATGTCGCCCATTCATTGTCAGTTAGAGACACAGTAGGACCCAAAAGCATAATCAGTGCTCTAACTCCCCCTTGCGCTGGTCTGGAGCAATGAAGTGGTGACGCATGGGTAACGTGCTAAACCACAAATTACCTCTAAGTCCCGCATCATAATCGCAAAACTTTTAGTGGAGCAACCACTGAACATGTACAGACAATCCATTTGAAATTAAAGTAGATCTCTTTAAATAATTTTGCAAGATTACATTTAAGGACGTGTTCTCTCAAAACACTGTTTCAGGCCTAGAAACCCAACAAAGAACTGGTACCCATTTTAAGCCCAAAAGCTAATTCTGTCCTATGGTTAACAACTCCTCAATTAATACCTATTGTAGGTTAGTCGAACAAGAAGCCATGTCAGTATATACAAGACAAACAAACCACATTCAGAAGAATCTCACTAGAACAGAAGAACAGGAACGAAATGAACTAATGAAAGGTTAATCTTTGGTTATTAAATCTGCAGACAACGGGGGTGCTGTGATGGTTTTAGACTATGAAAAATACAGAGATTCAGAGACAACTCAGTAATTAACGTTTCTATAGAAAACTGAGTGTTGATCCACACATGTGTTCCAAAGGGATATATGCTCTAATCTGGAGCAAGCCCTATTAAATAACCTTATCTCAAAACCTGAATATGAATATCTTTGCTGCAAATGTGACATACGTCCATGCCTCTACATTTTGCTGAAATTACACAAACCTAAAACACAACAAGGCACATCCAGACAGACCAGTGGTGGCAGGAATGGGCTCAATGTTAGATCCATTGTCGAACTTCGGAAGACTCTTTTATTAAAACTCATGTGCAAGCATTGCCATCATATGTGAAAGACTATATACTTCATAAACAAGATCTCACCAATAACAGGTTTAACAGAAGACTGTATTTTGGTCACTTTAGATGTTGAGTTTATATACCAGCATTCCCCAGTGTTTTGTTCTTGTACCAGTGTTTTGTTCTTCCCGCCTTTTATTTTATTTGTAAAAGTAGTTTAACATGAAGATTGGTAACAGTTTTATTTTTTGTTTATCGGGTTGAAATGAAATGATACTAGATTACTTTAGAAAAAAATGTGGGCGTTGACTTGCTCAGATAAAAACGATGACGTAAAGAGCCCTTGTTGAAACACTGTGCGATGTTTAAAACGGTGAGAAATCGCAGAATGGTGATTTTACTAAATGACTGAAGAGTTTGACTGTGTGATATTAGGTGGCTTCTTGTGTAAATATTTTCCGTCTGGATTTTAATGATTTGTATGTCTGCTGGCAGCACTAGCACACTATTTGGGAGACAGAGATACTAATGAATATCCACCAACCTTTATTCTAGAACTGGCTGGCTATGTTTTGATGTATAACTATTTCAGGTTGGATGATGAATACTATCTCCAAACGAATGGAACATCGATGTGCACCACATTCGCTTCGAGCTATGCTAACCTTTATGTGGGTCTTTTTGAAGAACGTTTTGTTAATAATGAAAACTAAAATCAATTTTTGAATAAAGTCCTGAAGTGGTATCGATATATTGAGACAATTTTTTGGCATATGGGGAGGAACGGGAGAAGAGCTGTCAGACTTTATGGCATTATTACATACATTGACCCCAATCTCAAATTCACTATTGAATGTGCTCATTAACACAATATGTGGATTGAGAAATCAAATGGAACCCTGTTTACAACTCTGTATAGAAAAGAAAGACATAAATAGTCTATTACAGGGGGACAGCTTCCACGCTGAGCCATTAAAAAGAGGACTTCCAAGAAGCCAGTTTTTCAGACTGCGTCGTATATGCCACTCCACAGAGGACTATCTAGAAAAAGCAGCGGAGATGAGCAATAGGTTTCTAAGAACAAGCTATTCTCCACAATGTGTGGATGAAGCTCTGAATTTGGCATTGGGGAAAACACGAGATTAAATGTTACAAAAAATACCCACTAGAGCTAAGAACTGTTTGAGAATTTGGAGGTACGTTCAACCTGCCTCACAACCATGCCAGCCCAGGACCTCCACCTTTGGCTTCTTTACCTGCGAGACACCAGCCACTTAGACAGCTGATGAAACTGTGGGTTTGCACAACAAAATAATTTCTGCACAAACTGTCTGAAACCTTCTCAGGGAAGCGCATCTGCATGCTCATGGTCATCACCAGGGTCTTGACCTGACTGAAGATCAGCGTTATAACCGACTTTAGTGGTCAAATATTCACTAGTACACTGGAGAAGTGTGCTCTTCACGTTTCAACTGTACCGGGCAGATGGCAGACAGCGTGTATGGTGTCTTGTGGGTGAACGGTTTGCTGATGCCAATGCTGTGAACAGAGTGCCCCATGGTGGCATTGGGGTTATGGTGGGCAGGCATAAGCTACGGTTAACGAACACAATTGAATTTTATCGATGGCAATTTGAATGCACAGATACTGTGACGAGATCCTGAGGATTCTTGACCCCATGTTCAAGAAAAAGGCAATTATTGAACATGGGGTGAGACATTCTCACTAATTTGTTTGTATTTAGAATAATTTATTTCTGGAGAAACCTAACTTAATTGTTTAGCAGACATCACTTCCTTATTTTCAGTCAACACATATCTTAAGAATATCATGGAATATTATTGAACATTTTAGTTTCTCCATGCTTGTCTCAGAGCAGCGTGAAACAGTGCTGAAATAGACATCCACAGCGGGAAGGCTATATATAACGATATTTAGGAGATTATTTTGTTTTATAAAAAACGACAGGGAGCAATTGTAATATTTAAAATAATATTTATAAAGGCCAAAATATAGCCCTGCTAATAGTCATAATGGCGCTGTACACCGTGACCATCTGTGTTTGAAAGAGTATTTTCCAGTAAGCAACAATTTGTTTGCCTTCATTAGACAACTTTGTTCCAATATTTCTGTAATTCAGTGATATTTATTCCCATAAATGGAACCATAACTAAATAATGGATCCATAACTAAATAAACATCGGCATTTTGAAAGAGTATTTTTATCATTTTATTAATGAAACCATAAAGATACCATTATTAGCTATATTGTTTTAGTTTGAACGTGCAGACTGGCACTAAGAACAGAACAGCGGGAACGTTTCCTTAGTCAGCGCCCTTATTAGTGCAATGCAACTTAAATATATTAGATGATGTCGTTCTCAAATAATGTAAAATGTGAGAGAAAAAGGTCATTCCTGAACATGGGGTGTAAAGCCAGTTTGTTATTTAGAATTATTTATGTCTGTTTTTAGAGGGAGAAAAATCTACAATCATCTCATGGGTCACCCAGTCGAGGCCAGCACGGGTATTGAACCAGCATCTGTAGCAACACAGCTTGCAGTGTCTTAGACCGTTGCACCACTCAGGCGCTGTACAACTTAACCAGTCGGGAGTGGCCTACAGTACTACAGTAAAACCAAAAATAATCCTAACAAAATAAAATAAAAACCTTAGTGTAACAGTTTTAGTAAGTAATACTGAAGTCATGCACAATTATCAGTTTCTATTTAGGTTTATTGCTCCCATTCATTGTCAGTTAGAGACACAGTAGGACCCAAAAGCATAATCAGTGCTCTAACTCCCCCTTGCGCTGGTCTGGAGCAATGAAGTGGTGACACAGAGTACCGTACTAAACCACAAATTACCTCTAAGTCCCACGGCGTAAGATCACAGCTTTTAAAGGAGGAACCACTGTAGCTACCTCAATTACCTCAAACCCCTGAACATCGACTCAGTACTGGTACTCCCTGTAGAGAGCCATGTTATTTTCTACTCCCTATATAGAGCCATGTTATTTTCTACTCCCTATATAGAGCCATGTTATTTTCTACTCCCTATATAGAGCCATGTTATTTTACTCTGTTGTTCAGTGTATTTATTCCTCATGTCACATTTATTAAAAAAAAAAAAAAAAATACTCTGCATTGTTGGAAAAGGACCCGCAAGTACGCATTTCACTGTTGGTCTACACCCGTTGTTTACGAAGCAAGTGATAAATAACATTTTAAAGAGAACTAATATGGCTGTTATAAAGCATATAAAGTACTGTGCTATACTAACTCCTATCCTATGATGGGGTATTTGTATCTATTATGGATAGTCCCTGTGCCAAGGCAGCAGCTTCTCTTCCTGGGGTCAACACATTAAGGCACTTAAATTACATATAAAACAAAAGGTAAAAGTCTTACAGGGATGATACACTGGACGTGTACTATTTCAGAGCCTGAGACACTCCAAATCATTTCAATTAAACCTGGGCATACGCCATACGGCTCCATGAGAGAATCTCGCAGTTTCACTTTCAATAATTTGACCCACGGCTTCCGCTCAAGAACACTTGATAAAGTCGCTCACCGCTTTCACCAGAAGAAGTTACGTGTCCAGTGTAGCAGCTAAAAACATGCAGTTTCCACTACATCCCAATAACTCTCCCCTGTAAGAGATCTTGAACAATGACTTTCTCCTTCAGCGTTTTACCAGACTCAGCATGCATTCGTGCGGCCTTCGCTTTGGCCAGCTCCAAGGCAGTGATTCAACGCTGCCTCTCCACCTCACAGCTGGCCTTCAGATGGTACGTCTGTGCCCCGCCAATTGGCGAAAACAAAGTTGCAAGCGTCGTCCACAGCAATTGTTGCCGTGGCCAGGTTGATAGTTCCTCGACAAGTGTGCCCCATCTCCGCCTGGGTTCTGTCAAGCATGAAAACAAGGCATCTTTCAAAATGTGCTGAAGTCTCCAAAGTCACAAGCTATATAATCTACATGTGTGCGTTTGATACCAATAACATTACTGAGCTTTGATTTTACTCCTACGGTTGAATCTATAGACTAGTTTGCGATTACCTCTCGGAAACCCAAAGAGCACCAGGAGGGGGGCTTATAGTCGAGCCCCATTTTGAGTTCTCAGGTGAAGGTATCTACCGCGCTACAATATCTGGAGTCTCACGGAGATAAAATGCTGCATTATATCCAATCTTCCATGTAGTAGGAAAGCAAGCCATTGCTCAGGACAAACCACCTTCACTGGTATCCTGTAATGTAATTTGTCCATTTGAACACCCAGCCTTTGTAAGTGTCTCCAGCAGGGGTTGGAGGGGGGTCTTGGGCTCTGACATTATACAATCCCCCAAATTAAAGATGCAAATGGGGACCTAATGTGAATAACATATGGGAAGTAAAGACAATAATGAATAAGGCTTCATATTAAGCCATCTTGCTAGCTAGCTAAGAATCATATCAGGTGTGACTGATTTATTGTACTGTGTACTGATTTAATATCAGTGATCGCGTTAACGTTCAAGTTAGTTTCACGGTGTTGACTTATTCTAGCTAACCAAAGGACAAGGGTCAGTGTTACATCACAAAAGCAGTTAAAAAAATGTGCTAACAAGCAAACGTTAGTAGCTACTAGCTACTGTAGATTAAAAGCACATGAAACATCCCATTTACAAAATCGTAATGTAGCTAGCGTCACGTCAATTTATATTGCGTTAAACTGCATTTCCTGTAAATAATACCAAAAAGCTTTCCTTCTGTAGTGGAGAACATTGATGTAGGCAGCTAAGTGAATGTCTCTAGCTAGATAGCAAACGAAAGCAGAAACGTTACCTAGCTAAATCCCACTATGATATTAAATGTAACGTTATATTGAATCAGTAACGTTAGATAGCTAGTAAGTTACCCATCTTCCTAGCTAGCTAATACCAAACAGAAATGGTGCTAAAAACTAAAGGGGTGGAGGCTATGGCGTCCGGGTTGACCAGATAGCTAACGTTCACACACCTAACGTTAGCTAACTGGCTAATTCATCGACAATGTACACAGTTAGTTATATAACGTTAGTTAGACACATTAGATATGTTGATTGTATTTCAAGCATTATCTGAAGAACGTTATTGTAGCAAGCTGTTTACGCAACTGACAATGTACTAACTCGGTCATGCTAGCGAGTGGCTAATGGACTAGCAATCACATTTGTTTACCTTGGCGTGTCCGTAATGTGAGATCAGGCAACCAGACACCCTGTGAAGTCACACAAACTTTGACAACAGCTAGCTAACAAGCTAAGTACAGCTACGCTGTGGTGAAGACATTGAAAATTCAGTCAATGCTCTCTAACATTAGACATAAATCATGTCACTGAAAATACTAACTACAACTAGGCTAAATCTTATTTTCTTCGGTGAGGTTTAACAACGATTGGCATCCAATAAATTGTTGCATTACGGCCACCTACTAGACTGGAGTATAACTCCCGTATACTTTGCTTAATTTTGATTTCCATCAACAAAAAATACAATAATACAAATACCCTAACATTACTCTCACAAAAAAATGGCACACTATTTAAATCTATTTAGTTCTTCAGGCCAACAGACTGAAAGGATGGGACACCACCACAGATCGACATGAGACCGATATTTCACTGGATGTTTTTAAATAATATGGAACGCCGTTTAGGTCATAAAGCACGTGGTCAAAGCGCAAACTTTATAATGCTACACGTGTAAAGTAAGCAGGTGCAGGCACTAAATTAAAGTGCTCATAAGTTAAGTTAACTCCTACACGCGTCAAATAAGCGAGTGAAAATGTGCTTGCATGTCCAACATGTGCTAAATAAACAGCTGCAAGCAGTCCTTGCACACGTCAAATTAACGCCTACAGCTGCTAAATATACACCTACATTAGGGTGACCAGACGTACCCGTTTACCGGCTGGAGATGTCCTCGGAAATGTCCCCGTTTTTAACTGTGCGTTAAAAACCGACTGCAAAGTGAAATAATATTTTACGTGGCAAGAAAGTCCAGGCAGCAGAGCCTACCGGTTAACGTCTCAATCACGTTGTGCATGTTTTTGCCATTAGAGGGGGCTGCTCGCTATAGCAGCTTCATTCTTCTACTAACTAACGTAAACTCACTCACTTTTGTACATCGCCTTGGTCGGTACAATTTACCTTATTTTAGCACCCAAAAAACGTAATACTTCCAGATCAACTGTAATGTCAATACCATTGTAAAGCACAATTTCTCCCCTTTCCAACAAAGTCAATGACATGCCCTCCAGGCTGCCCATTTCTGCATAAATCAAGAAGGCAATGAGCCCTGTCGGGTCTTTTTTAAAAATGGCGGGTGTGGAAGCGAAACTAATGCGTTATAGTGATAGTGAGAAGGAGAGCTATCATGTAGCCCCACATTAAGGTATATGATGGTGGGTTGAGAAGAGAATCAGAAAAACTGGTAGAATATTTTGCAATTGACAGCCATAACCTCAAATGAAAAATAAACATTGGCTGTTAATAAAATTTTCACCAACGCAAAAAGTATCAACCCTTTTCTAACAGACCTATTTTGTTTAGTCGTCATTGGAAAATTTTACAGACAAATTAGCTGTTTCCATCAGCCGTGTCAGGGTCTCAACTTACTGTTGAGCTTGCAGACGTGTTGCTGTGCGTTTTGTTGCTGTGCGTTTTGTTGCCAACCTTACTTTGCAAGCTGACAACTTTACGTTTTTTTCTTTTTACTTTTTAATTACCGTTTATATTTTTAGTTTTTCCCTCCCAACTTTTTTCCCTCATTCAACTTTTTCACTCCGGACGCTTTATCTGGACATGGTTCGTCAGCACCTTCAACAGCCGAAGCTAAGTAGTAACATTAACATGATGTCTTCTAATTGCAGTCGCTGTACTCATAATATACAGGAGAACGATCGCCTTATGGCGAGGATAGCTGTGCTGCAAGCCCAGCTTCAGACGCAATCGTTAGGCAAGGGTAATTTCAGTGTAGGAAAGGATGAAACAGCGTCTGTGCCACCAGTAAGTACAGATAGTAGTATAAATCCCCCCCGCACAGTCCCCGCAGCCGGACAACTTTCTCATGGCTTCTGGAGGGAAATGCTGTAGGAATGCTCAACTGGTGTCGCTCATTCAGCCGACAGAAACTTTCAACCGGTTTTCCCCATTAAGTAGCGAGTCGGAGTCTGAGGCCGAGTCTTCTCTTGTCTCTACTCCTCCCGTTACGGGGTCTGAGACGCCGAAGGCTCCCACCATTAGCTCTGACAAATTGAAAACCCTAGTCATTGGCGACTCCATTACCCGCAGTATTAGACTTAAAACGAATCATCCAGCGATCATACACTGTTTACCAGGGGGCAGGGCTACCGACGTTAAGGCTAATCTGAAGATGGTGCTGGCTAAAGCTAAAACTGGCGAGTGTAGAGAGTATAGAGATATTGTTATCCACGTCGGCACCAACGATGTTAGGATGAAACAGTCAGAGGTCACCAAGCGCAACATAGCTTCAGCGTGTAAATCAGCTAGAAAGATGTCGGCATCGAGTAATTGTCTCTGGCCCCCTCCCAGTTAGGGGGAGTGATGAGCTCTACAGCAGAGTCTCACAACTCAATCGCTGGTTGAAAACTGTTTTCTGCCCCTCCCAAAAGATAGAATTTGTAGATAATTGGCCCTCTTTCTGGGACTCACCCACAAACAGGACCAAGCCTGACCTGCTGAGGAGTGAAGGACTCCATCCTAGCTGGAGGGGTGCTCTCATCTTATCTACCAACATAGACAGGGCTCTAACTCCTCTAGCTCCACAATGAAATAGGGTGCAGGCCAGGCAGCAGGCTGTTAGCCAACTTGCCAGCTTAGTGGAGTCTGCCACTAGCATAGCCAGTGTAGTCAGCTCAGCTATCCCCATTGAGACTGTGTCTGTGCCTCGACCTAGGTTGGGCAAAACTAAACATGGCGGTGTTCGCCTTAGCAATCTCATTAGGGTAAAGACCTCCTCCATTCCTGCCATTATTGAAAGAGATCGTGATACCTCACATCTCAAAATAGGGTTACTTAATGTTAGATCCCTCACTTCAAAGGCAGTTATAGTCAATGAACTAATCACTGATCATAATCTTGATGTGATTGGCCTGACTGAAACATGGCTTAAGCCTGATGAATTTACTGTGTTAAATTAGGCCTCACCTCCTGGTTACACTAGTGACCATATCCCCCGTGCATCCCGCAAAGGCGGAGGTGTTGCTAACATTTACGATAGCAAATTTCAATTTACAAAAAAAATAAATGACGTTTTCGTCTTTTGAGCTTCTAGTCATGAAATCTATGCAGCCTACTCAATCACTTTTTATAGCTACTGTTTACAGGCCTCCTGGGCCATATACAGCGTTCCTCACTGAGTTCCCTGAATTCCTATCGGACCTTGTAGTCATAACAGATAATATTCTAATTTTTGGTGATTTTAATATTCATATGGAAAACTCCACAGACCCACTCCAAAAGGCTTTCGGAGCTATCATCGACTCAGTGGGTTTTGTCCAACATGTCTCTGGACCTACTCACTGCCACAGTCATACTCTGGACCTAGTTTTGTCCCATGGAATAAATGTTGTAGATCTTAATGTTTTTCCTCATAATCCTGGACTATCGGACCACCATTTTATTACGTTTGAAATCGCAACAAATAATCTGCTCAGACTCCAAACAAGGAGCATCAAAAGTCGTGCTATAAATTCTCAGACAACACAAAAATTCCTTGATGCCCTTCCAGACTCCTTCTGCCTACCCAAGGACGTCAGAGGACAAAAATCAGTTAACCACCTAACTGAGGAACTCAATTTAACCTTGCGCAATACCCTAGAGGCAGTTGCACCCCTAAAAACGAAAAACATTTGTCATAAGAAACTAGCTCCCTGGTATACAGAAAATACCCGAGCTCTGAAGCAAGCTTCCAGAAAATTGGAACGGAAATGGCGCCACACCAAACTGGAAGTCTTCCGACTAGCTTGGAAAGACAGTACCGTGCAGTATCGAAGAGCCCTCACTGCTGCTCGATCATCCTACTTTTCCAACTTAATTGAGGAAAATAAGAACAATCCAAAATTTCTTTTTGATACTGTTGCAAAGCTAACTAAAAAGCAGCATTCCCCAAGAGAGGATGGCTTTCACTTCAGCAGTAATAAATTCATGAACTTCTTTGAGGAAAAGATCATGATCATTAGAAAGCAAATGACGGACTCCTCTTTAAATCTGCGTATTCCTCCAGGGTTTAGCTGTCCTGAGTCTGCACTGCTCTGCCAGGGCCTGGGATCGGGAGAGACACTTAAGTGTTGTAGTACTATATCTCTTGACACAATGATGAAAATAATCATGGCCTCTAAACCTTCAAGCTGCATACTGGATCCTATTCCAACTAAACTACTGAAAGAGCTGCTTCATGTGCTTGGCCCTCCTATGTTGAACATAATAAACGGCTCTCTATCCACCGGATGTGTACCAAACTCACTAAAAGTGGCAGTAATAAAGCCTCTCTTGAAAAAGCCAAACCTTGACCCAGAAAATATAAAAAACTATCGGCCTATATCGAATCTTCCATTTCTCTCAATTTTTTTTGAAAAAGCTGTTGCGCAGCAACTCACTGCCTTCCTGAAGACAAACAATGTATACGAAATGCTTCAGTCTGGTTTTAGACCCCATCATAGCACTGAGACTGCACTTGTGAAGGTGGTAAATGACCTTTTAATGGCGTCAGACCGAGGCTCTGCATCTATCCTCGTGCTACTAGACCTTAGTGCTGCCTTTGATACCATCGATCACCACATTCTTTTGGAGAGACTGGAAACCCAAATTGGTCTACACGGACAAGTTCTGGCCTGGTTTAGATCTTATCTGTCGGAAAGATATCAGTTTGTCTCTGTGAATGGTTTGTCCTCTGACAAATCAACTGTACATTTCGGTGTTCCTCAAGGTTCCGTTTTAGGACCACTATTGTTTTCACTATATATTTTACCTCTTGGGGATGTCATTCGAAAACATAATGTTAACTTTCACTGCTATGCGGATGACACACAGCTGTACATTTCAATGAAACATGGTGAAGCCCCAAAATTGTCCTCGCTAGAAGCCTGTGTTTCAGACATAAGGAAGTGGATGGCTGAAAACTTTCTACTTTTAAACTCGGACAAAACAGAGATGCTTGTTCTAGGTCCCAAGAAACAAAGAGATCTTCTGTTAAATCTGACAATTAATCTTGAATTAATTAATTAATTAAATTAATTAATCTTAAAGTCGTCTCAAATAAAACTGTGAAGGACCTCGGCGTTACTCTGGACCCTGATCTCTCTTTTGACGAACATATCAAGACTGTTTCAAGGACAACTTTTTTCCATCTACGTAACATTGCAAAAATCCGAAATTTTCTGTCCAAAAATGATGCAGAAAAATTAATCCATGCATTTGTTACTTCTAGGTTAGACTACTGCAATGCTCTACTTTCCGGCTACCCGGATAAAGTACTAAATAAACTTCAGTTAGTGCTAAATACGGCTGCTAGAATCCTGACTAGAACCAAGAAATTTGATCATATTACTCCAGAGCTAGCATCCCTACACTGGCTTCCTGTTAAGGCAAGGGCTGATTTCAAGGTTTTACTGTTAACCTATAAAGCGTTACATGGGCTTGCTCCTACCTATCTTTCCGAGTTGGTCCTGCCGTACATACCTACACGTATGCTACGGTCACAAGACGCAGGCCTCCTAATTGTCCCTAGAATTTCTAAGCAAACAGCTGGAGGCAGGGCTTTCTCCTATAGATCTCCATTTTTATGGAATGGTCTGCCTACCCATGTGAGAGATGCAGTCTCGGTCTCAACCTTTAAGTCTTTACTGAAGACTTATCTCTTCAGTAGGTCATATGATTGAGTGTAGTCTGGCCCAGGAGTGTGAAGGTGAACGGAAAGGCTCTGGAGCAACGAACCGCCCTTGCTGTCTCTGCCTGGCCGGTTCCCCTCTCTCCACTGGGATTCTCTGCCTCTAACCCTATTACAGGGGCTGAGTCACTGGCTTACTGGTGCTCTTTCATGCCGTCCCTAGGAGGGGTGCGTCACTTGAGTGGGTTGAGTTACTGACGCGATCTTCCTGTCTGGGTTGGCGCCCCCCCTTGGTTTGTGCTGTGGTGGAGATCTTTGTGGGCTATACTCGGCCTTGTCTCAGGATTGTAAGTTGGTAGTTGAAGATATCCCTCTAGTGGTGCGGGGGCTGTGCTTTGGCAAAGTGGGTGGGGTTATATCCTTCCTGTTTGGCCCTGTATATCTGGAGTACTTCTCCTGTCTTATCCAGTGTCCTGTGTGAATTTAAGTATGCTCTCTCTAATTCTCTCCTTCTCTCTTTCTTTCTCTCTCTCGGAGGACCTGAGCCCTAGGACCATGCGTCAGGACTACCGGGCATGATGACTCCTTGCTGTCCCCAGTCCACCTGGCCTTGCTGCTGTTCCAGTTTCAACTGTTCTGCCTGCGGTTATGGAACCCTGACCTGTCCACCGGACGTGCTACCTGTCCCAGACCTGCTGTTTTCAACTCTTAATGATCGGCTATGAAAAGCCAACTGACATTTATTCCTGATTATTATTTGACCATGCTGGTCATTTATGAAAATTTTTAACATCTTGGCCATGTTCTGTTATATAATCTCCACCCGGCACAGCCAGAAGAGGACTGGCCACCCCTCATAGCCTGGTTCCTCTCTAGGTTTCTTCCTAGGTTTTGGCCTTTCTAGGGAGTTTTTCCCAGCCACCGTGCTTCTACACCTGCATTGCTTGCTGTTTGAGGTTTTAGGCTGGGTTTCTGTACAGCACTTCGGAGATATTAGCTGATGTACGAAGGGCTATATAAAATAAACTTGATTTTGATTTGATTTGATGTGGAAACATTGTTTTTTTTCACTCGATCTGTCCAACTTATCACCTCTAAAATGTAAATAAAACACTATAAAGAGTTTATATAATGTGTCATTATATACCTATTTGAAGGTTTGTGTCGAATTTGAATCGGGTTTTTAGGGCGGGGCTAAAATGATCTAACACCTTGCCCAAACCGGCTGCGCACGTGCGCCATCGTGCGCTATCGTGCATAAATGTATTTTGCCCCCCCACACCAAACGCGATCACGACATGCAGGTTAAAATATCAAAACAATCTCTGAACCAATGACATTAATTTGGGGACAGGTCGAAAAGCAATAAACATGTATGGTATTTTAGCTAGTTAGCTTGCACTTGCTAGCTAATTTGTCCTGGGATATAAACATTGAGTTGTTATTTTACCTGAAATTGACAAGGATCTCTACTCCGACAATTAATCCACATATAAAACGGCCAACCGAATCGTTTCTAGTCATCTCTCCTCCTTCCAGGCTTTTTCATCGTTTAAATTATATGGTGATCGCATCTAAACTTTCATTGTATTACCACGACTACCGGCAAAACAGTTTTCGTCTTTCTATCGCCCACGTGGGTATAACCAATGAGGAGATGGCACGTGGGTACCTGCTTCTATAAACCAATGAGGAGATGGCATGTGGGTACCTGCTTCTATAAACCAATGAGGATATGGGAGAGGCAGGACTTTCAGCGCGATCTGCGTCAGAAATAGGAACGACATCTATTTTAGCCCTTGGTGTCGCAGACGCTCCTTGGCGCGCAAGCAGTGTGGGTGCAATAATTGAATAACATGGGTTTCTAAATTTATTTAGCGACGCTCGTGCACGCGACGTGTCCGGTCTGGTCACCATGTTAGAAGTAAACATTGTCTTGTGAGAGTCATGATGCATGCAGTGACTACGCAAAAAATGACTAGGTATCCCCCTTACCCCCGTCACTGTCCATTTCTTGTTTTTAAACGATGAGAGAAGTGCTACACCAGGTGGAGAGAGATTGTAAGACAGAAATAGTTGCTTTATGCTTGCTGTACGTTACGGCATGACACGTCACGATGTAATGGAGGGTCAGTTTTTTTAACTTTTCTCCAATACTATAGAGCCATTACCATGTCGATCAACGCTTGAATAGAAACGTAGTTCACACCCCAGATTTGGAAGTCAACACAGTCGCTACAGTCCCATTAGTTTTCTTTGCAGCCTCGTTTGAATGTCGCGGTTGCACACATTTGTACGGAATGGGGTGAGTTTACGTTACTTGCTCGTGCTAGTTTTAGAGAAAACTGCTGTGGAAAACTCGGCTTGAAGCTAGCAAGTGTCAAGTGAATCCACAACATCACCAAAAACGTATTTTCAAGCCAGGTAGGTTACAAATGTTTGAGATACTAGCTAGTGGTGTTATAATCTCACAATGTATTATAAAGATTGATGATCTGCTCTATAAGGTTTTAAATAGGTTATGCTAGCTAACGTTAGCTATGTAGACTAAGTTAGCTAGCTAGGGTAGCTACTGTCATTGTAGCTGGGGTTAAAAAACGTTCACATGTAAACATGCAGTAGACGGGCTATTTTGAAAATATGATTATATTAAATGAATACACAATTAATTATGAGAATAGTTATTTGTAGATTACAACTTGAATGGTTTGGCATTATAAAAAGTAGTATGAAAATATATTTTGAAATTTTCATGGATAACATTAACATAATGTTTTCTGTTAGAGAGTGGAGAGGAAGGAGAGGAGGAAGACTGAATAGGAAGACGAGTGGAGATGGTAAAGATATGATTACTGTTAAAGGAATTTCATTCCTATATGTTATCAACCAATTCAATTAACACTCTGCCCATACATAAGAATTTGTAAGATACTTATAAGCATAAAATGGACAGAAACCAGTCTCAAAATCAATCAATCAATAGCGTTTATTCTCGAGAGTACTGACCATAGTACAATTTACAACAGGTTATATAATAATAATGATGTCATAGTTTTTAAAATGTCCATCCTCCTCTCGGATACAATGGCAGTACAGTTGGCGTTCTCATTCTGTCTGCCACCTGTTAAACAATCTGCCACCAACCCAAGGTCTTTCCCCTCCCTGTGTAGACACATCATTCCAGCCTGTCTGAAGATAACTCCATTCTTTCTAACAAGGAACACATTACATTCAGCATTATGATTATAATAAGATTCATTCATACAGTAACATAGTAGTATTCTGTTTAGTTATAATTCTAAGTCAAATGTATACATATTTTAGTCATTTATTCATAAAAATCCCATAACAATTACAGAGCCTGCCAATTTATTATTCCATACAATGTTTTTGAGATAAAATACAAACATGAGGCAAGCAATGGGAATCTGAAAGTATTTGATATAATAGTGTACTATTTATTATTAAAGATTTGAGAGGAAGGAGGAGAAAGTGAGATGGGAAAATGAAGGGAGTAAAAAGAGTGAAGCGAGGAGAGTGTAGAAGAGTGAGGTGGAAAGGTAAAGAGAAGGAAAGGAAGAAAGAGAAGGTAGACGAGTGAAAAAAAGAGAAGAAAGATTGGAGGAGAATAAAAAGTTAAGAGGGTAAGAAGAGTGACACAAGGAGAGTGAAGAAGAGCAGAGAGGAGATAAAATGGCTCTTTCCAAGAAACGGAAATTACATTTTAATAACAACATGATGAGACAATTTCCATTTATACGCTCCGGTCAAGACAATAGAATGGTTCACTGCACCCTTTGTAATTCCTCTTTATCAATTGGCAGCGGGGGAAGAACGGCAGTGGTAGAACATCAACAGACGAAAAAGCATAAACTCTCTCTGATTGCCCGTGTTGGTATGCCCTCTGTCACCACATTCTTCAAGAAGGTAGAGCCTTCCCAAAAACTGCTTGATTTTGTTGAATTGAAAGGAGAAACAGCAGAGGAAATTGCAGCTGAGGTCCTGGTGGTCATCTAAAAATTTAACCTGGAAAACATAGTCGTGGCATTCTCTGCCGACAACACAAAAACCAACTTTGGAGGACTGAATAGGCTGGGGAGTGTCAATGTCCATACCAAAGTGAAAAATCCTCTGCAGCGGAAGGTGATTGGCTTAGGTTGTCCTTCCCACATCATTCATAACACGGCCAGGACAGCTTTGGATATGATTCCCCTTGATGTTGAGTACCTGCTCACAAAGATATTTGGATATTTAAAATGTTCACCGTCGGAGTAGAAAGACTGAAGAGCTTTTGTGAGTTTGTTGGCCAGGAGTACCATAACATTTTAGGACACAGCAATGTTCACTGGCTGTCCATGCTCCCTGCTCTAGAAAGAGTGCTGAAAATGTATGTGTCATTGAAATCCTTTTTTCTTTCTGAAGACAAATGCCCTGTTGTCCTGCAAACAATGTTCGAAGATCCACTGACTGAACTTTGGCTGGCCTTTGTCCATGGAAACCTGACCGTATTCAGTGACACGATCATGATGCTTGAAGGCCAGGACCGCTGTGCTGTGGAGTCAGCTGCAATTCTGAGAAACGTTGAGGCAAAATTGACTGCAAGACGTGATGACAACTTCATTCCAGTTTTGGTCAGAGGACTTCTGAGAGAGCAAGAGGAAAATGGAGAAATGTCTAAAGAGAGCTTTCTCGAAACATCCCAATCCTTCTTCACTACGACTGTGAACTACTTGCAAGCATGGGGAAAGCACACAGAAAATCTAAAAGATTTACATTGTCTCCTTTTAAAAAGGCAACCTCAGCGTGAAGAGATCCAGAAGGCAGCAGCCACACTGCAGAAAAAATGCCCCAATGTGACCATCAATGAGGGTACATTGTTTGACGAGGTTACTGGCTTGCAAGAATTCCTAAAGGAGGGATCGCTGAAGAATGGAAAACATCTGAGACAGTAGTCAGAGATGGAGCACGGTGGTTACCCACTTCAAAGAGAACGACATCCCACACAGTAGCCTGGCTAGATTAGCGTCTGTTGTCATGTGCTTACCTTGAAGTTATGCACCAGTCGAGAGAGTGTTCTCCCAAATGAATGATATATGGACAGCAGCCAGAAATAGGTTCACTGTTCCTACCATCAAGGCCATGCTTATTGTGAAGACAAACTTCAGCCTCCCCTGCCAGGAGTTCATGGAGAAGCTGGCCAAAGACCGAGTAATCCTGAAGAAAATACATTCTTCTGAGAAATATCCAGATTAGGTTGGTATAAGTATATTATGTAGTTACCAATCTCATCTTATTTCTTTTTTTTCCACATATACCATTGTCTCTGTTTTTTTCTATTTTGCTCATGTTCTCTTCTGCTCTTATTCTGCCCAGACTACCAGGACCACTGAATGGCTGTTCAGATCAGACAGTTCTGTCTTGTCTGTAGTGTTTCTGTAATATAGTTGTTTTCTCTGTCTATCACAGTGTGCCTGTTAGACTAAATACATGAAACTGGAATTGTCCCCCATTTTTATTTCATATATATTAACATTGGATATTTTAATTATATATTGACCTGCAAACTGGAAATTTCCCCGGTTTTCATTTCAGAAATCTGGTCACCTTAACCTACACACGCTAAATTAACGTGTTCTTTAATATGCTAATTTTACTAGCCAATTTCGGCTGGTCCACTCCAGGAGTCTGAGGTGCCCTCTGGACATGCTATTCGAGCCATACTGGACTTGAAGCGAGGGGCCTTCAGTACCTCGTGGAGTGGGAGGGTTACGGTCCGGAGGAGAGATGCTGGGTGCCGGTGGAGGACGTTTTTGGACCCTTCGTTGCTGCGGGAGTTCCACTGTCTCCATCCGGATCGCCCTGCGCCTCGTCCTCCGGGTCATCCCCGAGGTCGGTGTCGACGCGGGGGGGGGGGTACTGTCCCTCCCCTTGTTCGGGCGGCGTTCGGCGGTCGAGGTCACCGGCCTTCTAGCCATTGCCGATCCACTTTTCATTTTCATTTTGTTTTGTCTTTGTTTTACACACCTGGTTTCAATTCCCCAATGACATGTTCATTATTTAACCCTCTGTTTTCCCCATGGTCTTTGTGCGTGATTGTTATATGTATGTTCGGTCTGTTATTGTGGGCTCGGTATTATGACATGTTATTGGAATATTTGAGTACAGTTACTTGTGTTACTCATTTCTGCCGTCCTACGCCTGACTCCTCTGCACCCGCTACACCCAGACCACTACACACCTTGTTTGTCTCATTCTTCCAACCTAGCTAGTGACTTTATAAAACACCATATTTGGTATTTGTATTTTATATTATACCAACGATATAGGAAAGCATCTGGTGGCAAAATAGCCAAAAACATAAAATGATTAATTCCTTCAAGGTTTACAAATACGCCCAATCAAAAGAACATTATGTCAGAAAAGAAGTCTAAACCCAATGTCTCTACCATATATGGTTGAAAAGTTACCGACGATTTACTCTGAGAATGTAACCTCACAACACCAAATATGGAACACATACAACCAAGTGCGGTGCAGTCTAAACTAGCAATGGTCACAGCAAACGATCTTTATTATTTCATCAACGCTGTCAAGTACAAGTATATGAATGTTATAATATTGTAGAGAACAAGCTAATGATTCATTCTATGTAATTTCTAATGACATCAGCCAAAGAAAACAACTTTTGGACATGAATTTCGTAGCTCCCTCTTGAATTGACCCTTTTTCTCTCTACATTGTAAGTGAATATATAAAAAGAATATATGTCATTCATCAGACGCTTTTATCCAAAGCGACTTACAAGAAAACCTGCTGTCGTTTATGTATGGGTGAAGACGGGAATCGAACCCACTACCCTGGCGTTGCAAGCGTCATGCTTTAGCAACTGAGCTACGAAGGAGCACGTCAACGTAATTAGAATGATGACCAGCAATTTTAACGGATTCTAAAGGGAATCATAGAATTCCAAACTAATTTCTATGGCGACACAGTTGACAATTTTGTAAAAATAATTTTCGAACGTGTGTTGCCAAGAGACATCTAACCGACGTTCTATGGAACGTTTTCTGTGCGAAAACAACTTCAGTTTGCTGCTGACAACAAACTTGATTGATTTTTGACACCTGATAAAGAATATCGACTGGAAAATGCCTGGGTGCTTTTCAAAATTGTCGGAGAGAGTGCGTGGACGTCGGCGGCCTACTGCGTCGACAGGTTGTTCAAATTCATTTGTGGCTTGTTTTTCTTGTCTTTTTCTGTTTTGCAGGGTTCGTGATTGTCGACAGGTGGACAGCGACAGCGACTTCGAAGAGGGTATGTGGAGTTTAAAACTCTTTTTTTACTACATTTAACAATGTAATTATAATTTGCGAAATGTTGTGTATTTCTATCATTCAGACTTGGCAAAAATGCTTGTGCTAGAGATGTTGTAGCTAGCTAGCTTGCTAGCTAACATTAACTTCAGTAACTGTTGCTAAGCGATTGACTTTTGCTACCTAGCTAGCTAGTATTAGCAATCTTGGTACGTTTTATGTCCTAACAATTGTTTCTTTTATATTCCAATGTTCCTAATTTTAGAAACAACTGTCCTGGATGAGGTCCAGTTGGATGTGCCATTGGATGATGTGCCAGATGTTCCACAGCTGCCAGTCCTCCTTGATGTCCAGAATGCTGCTATCATCCTTGAGGATGTGCCAGATGTGCAGACTATCCTTGAGCACTACTATCCTAATCTGTATTTTTGTGCGCCGATTTGCCGTTTTTTTTGTTTTTTTTTACACCTTTATTTAATCTTTATTTAACTAGGCAAGTCAGTTAAGAACACATTCTTATTTTCAATGACGGCCTAGGAACGTTCTGCCTCAGATTTTTAACCTTGTCAGCTCGGGGGATCCAATCTTGCAACAGTTAACTAGTCCAACGCTCTAACACCTGATTACATTGCACTCCACGAGGAGCCTGCCTGTTAGCGAATGGAGTAAGCTAAGGTAAGTTGCTAGCTAGCATTAAACTTATCTCATAAAAAACAATCAATCAATGACTGTCATTGCTCCAATGTGTACCTAACCATAAACATCAATGCCTTTCTTAAAATCAATACACAAGTATATATTTTTAAACCTGCATATTTAGCTAAAAGAAATCCATGTTAGCAGGCAATATTAACCAGGTGAAATTGTGTCATTTCTCTTGCGTTCATTGCACGCAGAATCAGAGTATATGCAACAGTTTGGGCCGCCTGGCTCTTTGCGAACTAATTTGCCAGAATTTTACGTAATTATGACAACATTGAAGGTTGTGCATTGTAACAGGAATATTTAGACTCATGGATGCCACCCGTTAGATAAAATACGGAACGGAATAAACGTTTTGTTTTCGAGGTGATAGTTTCCGGATTAGTCAAAGGTATATTGTTTAGAGAGAAATAGTCGACGCGTTATAATTCCTGTAATAACTTGCCGCTGAACTTGTAAGGGGTTCCTTCGTTATTTTATGGTTCCAATGCCATTTTAGGGGGAGTATTTCTAATTGTCTCTCTCCTCTTCATAAGCTAGTAACTCAGAGCCATTTTCTATGTGTTGTGTGGTGTTCTCTTCAGGGCGGGCTGATGGCTCTGCTAGATGACATGTTTGGCTAGCAGCTGGCCTGGTACTTTAACCCAGAGTCTCTGGTCACTGAGCTCTCCAGTCTCCTGGAGTACCACTTGGAGAACCTCATGGCCAGCGTGTAGTCCACCTGCAGGGACCATACTCCTTTCTCCTTCTCTCTCTCTTTTGAAGGAATTGAGGACTTGAAGTGCTTTGTTGAACCCTGATTAGTTAACACCCATTAATTTAATGTATTCTCTTGTTTTCTCTCCCCACAGGATTCTTGTGACACTTTTGCCACCCAACAGGGATCTAGACACCAATGCACTACATTACTTTGCACTGAATTTTCCATTTTTAAATAAAACAAGTTGTAGTTCAAAAACATTTTGGTTTCCGTCTTTTCATTTATTTGATTTTATGACCATTTCCTCTTCCTAGAGTTATAATGCTAATATTAGATTATTACATGAACAATGATGCTTTACTTTCTGCATATGGAAATAAAAAAATGTTTAGTTGATTTACAGATACTACAGGCCCACACTTTATATGGTTTTGTACTGTGGTTTGTGATACTGTACTATTTAAAAACATGTAGGACTACATACACTGAGTGCACAAAACATTAGGAACATCTTTCTAATATTGAGTTGCACACCCTTTTTCCCTCAGAACAGCCTCAATTCGTCGGAGCATGGACTCTACAAGCTGCCCTAAGCGTTCCACAAGGATGCTGGCCCATGTGGGAAATGGGAAACTGTTGAGCGTCAAAAACCCAGCAGCGTTGCAGTTCTTGACAAACTCAAATCGGTGTGCCTGGGACCTACTACCATACCCCGTTCAAAGGCACTTCAATACTTTGTCTTGCCCATTCACCATCTGAATGGCACACATACACAATCCATGTCTCAATAGTCTCAAGGCCTAAAAATCCTTCACTAACCTGTCTCCTCCTCTTCATCTATACTGTGACATCAATAAGGGATCATAGCATTCACCTGGTCCATCTATGTCATGGGAAGAGCACTCATGTTTTGTACACTCGGTGTATATTACACTGCTAATAAATTGGCCAGACAGCAATGTTGTATTTCACACTAGAAACTCTGAATTCAATATACTGTATATGATTCATCAAGCCCTTCTCTGCCAAGGCAGAGTTAGAGGAAGATGTAAGTACGCATTTCACCTGTTCTACTCAGCGCATGTGATAAATATATTGATTCGATTTTCTGATAGAATATATTTGTTGCCATCTTGAGGCCTTTTCTACCTCTTTCAGGGCTGTGCCAATTAAATAACTTCAGACCGTCTATCACCAATATAGCTTTTGTTGAGCAAGCAAATATCACCATCAAGTTGACATACATCAATTCACTTTATTTCATTTACATAATTTCTACTATAATATAAAGCTCCATAATGAATATCTTAATACTGCACTATGGATACCATTATATACCCTTATAGAAGTCATAAAATGACTAAGCCTAGTTCATACCCTTCGTGTGCAACACAAGAACGCAGGATTAGCATTTTGTGAGTAGAGTGTTCTTTGTGTAGCTGCTTGTAGTTATTTCTTGTGTACGTATGTAGGGTATAAACTACGCTTTAGTCCCATGTCATCAAATGAATACCTAAATTAAAATGAAAAATTATGAAAGATACAATATTAATCAAAATACAAATGGTTTATTAAAACAACCATTAAAAAGGATGTAAGTGATTGAAAAATAAAATACATAGTTCCTCAAAGCCCAAAAAGTTTAGCACCACTTTCCTAATCGTAAGAGTAGAAGCTGCTGTCGGCCTACCCTCCTTGTAATTCTTTAATTTAGGCTATATATCTACATCAAATGTAGAGGCTGCAAGGGACGTGGATCAATGATTACAATAGGGAGAGGGCATCAGATGTACAGCACATCTAGTCAATTGGTTGGGCTTCTTAGCTTATCTTCCGAATCACAGGAGAAGCTGTAGATGTCTGAATGACATTTAGAAGATCACATTCCTAGTTACAGGAGTGGGAGCAAATAAGGGATCAAAAGACCCAGATGGAATTTTGGTGTTGAGTAGCCTATAGTGGATCTTCCTTAAGGAGTATAAACTAATGGTAAGCTAGTCCACTGACAGCCTGGTTCAAATATAGCAGCATTAGGGGACTCAAAATGAAAACAGAAATGAACAACAAAAATAAAAATGTTGTATTGAGGCCAGTTGTGGTGTCCTCCTCAGATGTAGCCTGGTAAAAGCAACTGACATGGGCTGTACGTCATCCAGGCTACCCATCAGAGGACCCAGAGGACTTGCAGGTGACCAAGCGTTTCCAGGCCTTCTGGACTCCCCAGAAGAAGCCCCGGATGCCTTTCCACATCTTGGATAATTTAACTGGCAAGAAGATGAAAATATGTAAGAATTTCAGATGGACAATTGTCTGATAAAACAATAATTTATTACTTCTTTATATATAATTGTCCCATAAGAACATTTCCCCCCAGGAATACTCACTCATGGGTGGAGAATCCACCGCAATGTACATCTCTGGCTGGTCTGTACTGCCTGTAAGGACGACGCTCATGTTGGACTGTAATCAGAATTCAAGGATGCACAATTAAACTTCAATTTCACTTCCTTTACATATTCCTATAATTATACAACTATACTTACTGGTGCCGATATCAAAAAGCACAACCAATGACCATTCAAGAGTAATCTGAGCTTGTCTTACCTTTCTGCCGGTGGCATAATACACCCCCTCAGATTCCGCATCCTCCACATCATCACTGCATGAGTCTTCAAGGTCTGAGGTCTCGCGGTCATATGGGTTGGGCACTGAGGGTTTCAAGATGGCCAGTAGCTTGTGGGAAACAATGTCAGAGACAATGGAAAGCATCTCCTGATCCTCAAATATATCGTCAATTTTCAAGGAGCGTTTCAAACGCTTGACCTTCCCAAGGTCAGTGTAGATGGCATCTGCCAGCTTCGATGTCATCTTAGAATTGAATTTTTTTTGCTGGCTTTCCATTTCCTCAATCAGATATTTGGCCACCTCATCATCGAACAATCGGATCAGCTCAGTCACCAGATCACTGATCTGGATGCGCTGACGCTTGTTGGTCCTTTTTGGCATACGGCATATCTTCTTGACAAGCTTCATCAGGACTTCTTCTAATATAAGCTCCCTAATGAAGCTGGTGGAACCGGATGTCACTTGTTCCACAGTGGACCACTCCGGCTGTTCAATCTCAGTCTTGATGCTGCTCTGCTCAGCTTTCTTATTCAAAGATTGACGGGTTGTCATTTCATTAAACAAGGCTGTCAATTCTTTCAAGTTGAGTGTAGATTCCAGATTTTTGGTGCCTTGAAGTTTGGATGGTGCATTCATAATTCCGTTCGTGACAAGACAGACAATGTCCTTGTGCAGCTTGGGTGCCTTGTGGCACACTATCTTCTGTAGGGCTTCCTCTGTGCCATAGCGTTGCATCAACTTTCTATGCACAGACAGCACCAACTGAAAGATGTCTGTTGCCTTCAGGCAGACATTTGCTTCCCTCCACCTGTTAGTCACCCTCACCCACAGAGCACTGGACAGCTTGTTGGTCACATCCTCAACTAGGGTCCAGCTGGCCAGTTTATCCTGGGTCCGAGGAACAATCAGAGACAGCAGCCGGACAATGATATCCATCACCGCCTCTACATGAACAATAATATACACCGGTTGGGATGCATTCGCCTCAGCCGAGCCACATCGGCTCTTAACCATGACCTTGTCCTGGTCTGTCCTTAGGCAGATGTCTGAGGAGAGCGTCCGGACAGAGACTTTGGGTACGATTGAACCCAGACGGTTGACTTCCCTGGTGACTGCACTCGCAATGGCTGTTTTCGTCTCCCCGCTGCCGCGGCTCAAAGCTCGCATCAGAGCATCAGGAGAGCCCATGTGCTCCTCCAGCTCTCTGCAGAGGGCACTTACAATCCTTGCACTTGATGGGCGGGAGTACGGCGTCTTGAGATCCTTGGTCATTTCCAATGCTGAGGTAACGTCTGGGGAATCGGACATGTTCCGAAGGACAGAAACCACCATGTCCATTGCCACATCAGAGAGAGTGGTGGTTGGGGATGACACAGGTGATGCAAAGTCCTCTGAGTGAAGCTCATACCCATGAAGCAGCTTGGTGATCAGGTCTACAACCACCTCTGGTGTGGAATGTAGACTGGGAGAGTCCTTGTCGGAGGTCTCAATCATACAGGATTCAATTTCACTCAAAGCCCCTCTGACCATGATGTTTGTCTCAGAGTCATCGGGTACATTGTTCTCTTTGAGAGGTTTGATACCTGCCTCACACAGCTCTTTTAAATGGATGTTCTCGGAAGACATTCCTGCCTCTTGAATAGTAGATGGTTGATTGGCTATGGTTGTAGCCATGATTGTCCTTACCATCAGAGGACAAAGCTTTGCAACCAGTTCATACTGTAGCTTAAAGTTCTCCGAGCGGCTGTCGTTCATGGGTACCTCAGGGATGTCAAGGCCCTGAAATAGCATCTTCCGTACCAGTTTGCCCACTACACCCTCCAGTAGGCAATTAGTAGGGCTCGGGGTCTCATTCCCTCTGCCACTGGTGCTGGAAGGTAACTCTTGCTTCTTGTGAAGGCCATGAATGGCCTCACTTTGCGCAATACAACCCTCAACAGGCAACTCCTCCACTGCAATCGTGTGCACAACCACATTGACGTCGTTGGTGTGGGGTCCAATCAAAAGCTTCTTATAGGTTGGGTCTGTGACATATTGTAAAACACCCCCGCCTGTCTTTAAGTTCTGAGCTTTATCTCCAAATGTCCTATCCAGGAGACACAATACTGACTCAGATAGTGGGTCAGTGAACTCCTGGAGCTCTAGGCTGCTCTCAACTTTGAAGGGGCTGAGGCTGCAAATGATCTGGGAGCTGTAATAAGAAGCCTGCAGCTCTCTCTTGGACTCCAATGTGTCATGCAGCTTTGGATTTAAGGCATCTGCAATGGAGTCTGTGAGCCGCTCATCCAAATTAACAGAGAAAATATTATTCAGGCTTTTGTTGGAAGCCTCCTCTTTGGTTTTCCTCAGGATGTCCCACACAGCTTCCCTTGGGGCAGAACCAGAAGTGCAAACATGTCCATTGGATGGTGTCTGGGTGCCAGTAAGGGATTCCTTGATCAAGAAACTCTGGAGTTCGGTGGCCACTTCCTTAGACATCTCCCTTCTGATCTTCAGAACAGCAGGTGTCAGTGTAGCTTTCTCTGAGGTCAAAGGTGTCAGAACTCTGGTCAAAGTTGAGAGGTTCTCACTGTCTAGTGTGTTCTGGATTCCAAGCAGTGTTGTGCTGAGTATCCTCCTGTCATGGGGAAGCACTCCCCTCAGTGCAGAAGAGGACCGGCTCTGTGGTGCTGGTGTGTTGCATGGTGTTGATGCACCAGAGACGTCACTTCCACTGTCATCATCTTTTTTGGTCCTCATTATAATAAGGATTTCGTCAATGATCTTATCACTGTAGACTTCTAAGTCCTCTGTGATAACATGGGCCGTTGGGGTGGCGATACTCAGAGTACGACCCCCAAGAAGTTTGAAGGACGTCTCTGACCCACTGCCAAGAGGGCCAACAGACACACATTGCAGTGTTTCGCTGGATGACGAAGAACAACTGGAGGAGAGATCAAGCAGTTCCTCGTCCAAAGTCGGAGAGGAGGAAAGAATTCCCTCCATTTTCAGGACAGAGACAACATCCGCAAGTGTTGAATCTAAAAGGTCCTCACCTAGTGGGCTACTCCTTAAGTGGCTGACAAACACCCTTGTAGGAGAATGGGAGACTGTGGTGGGAGATGGAGAGCCCTCCTCACCATTCACACTTGACCGCGCCTCCACAATTGCTAAAGACTGGGAGATGACGGAACATACAAGTCCGCCAGCCCGCTCAATAATGGAGGGGAGGGAAACATCCAAAGGGGCTGGAGGTGTCACACTCCCTCCTTGGCCATTTCTATCTTGGCTGAGGCAGATCGACGAGACCTCAATAGCAAATTGATTCTCCCGCATAGGGCTCCTGCTAGAGTCAGGTCCAGGAACAGTTGAAATAGAGCTCACAGCCAGAAAGCAAGGAATGTCACTCATTCTGTCTAAAAGCTTGATGGAGCACGAGGAGGGGAGGGTGCTGGAGGGGAGGTTGGTGTTGGTCTTTTCGCTGGAGAGTAAGGAGGAGAAAGGGGCCAAGGTCAGTTTGACAGGGATGACATGCCTACGACCTACCACAGCAGATAAGGTTCCAGAGTAGTCAGTGGCAGTAGGTGGTTTAGCAGATTGTGGTTTAGCAGATTGTAGTTTAGCAGGTGGTTGTTTAGCAGATTGTGGTTTATCAGGTGGTGGTTTAACAGATTGTGATTTATCAGATGGTGGTTTATCAGATGGTGGTTTATCAGATGGTGGTTTATCAGGTGGTGGTTTAACAGGTGGTGGTTTAGCAGGTGTTGGTATAGCAGATTGTGGTTTAGCAGGTGGTGGTTTAGCAGATGGTGGTTTTGTAGATTGGAGCCTGGCAGATTGGGGCCTGGCAGATTGGGGCCTATTAGCCAGGAGGTTCTTAGTAGAGATCTGACTGGAGGTAGAGTGTGCTCGTTCCTCACTGGAGAGAGAACTGCTGCTACAATAAGTCTGGACAGCAGTGACTGGTTCATCAATGGAGATTGGGGAGGACCTACTGTCAGGACTCTGAGTGAGACAGATCACATTGACTTTGGAGAGTAGGGAGGTACAGCTGACAGAGCCCTGGGTTGAATCTTCGTTGGTGTCTTTGCTGATGGGGAGCATACTCTCTGCAGCACTTCCTGAAGCTCTCAGCCTTATAAGGTCAACCAAGGCAGGGATCAGGATGCTATTTACCTCCTCCAATACTGAGCTAGTTATGTGTCCAATCATGAGCAGCAAGTCCCTAACAGTAATCTGTATATATGACCACAGAAAAGTGCATCAACAGAATTGATTAAGATTTACAGTATGTTGGAAATCAAAACACATGTTAATCCATATCAACACTTTTTTTTAAAGTAAATTTAACAAGTATACGTTTCATTTTTTTGTTGTTGTAATTACTCTATATCAAATGTGTGGTCTCCATTGTTGCAACTTCATCTACCTCATCTAGACTTTTTACATTTACCCAAGTGGCAAACGCATATCACATCATATCATCCAAATACAGTGGCAATAAAATTAGATTTAATCTTCATCTAAGTCACAACAACAGATTAACACATTCTGCTTAAACTAATAACACACAAATGATTGTATTTTTCTTGTCTATACTGAATACATCATTTAAACATTCACAGTGTAAGTTGAAAAAAGTATGTGAACCCCTAGGCTAATGACTTCTCCAAAAGCTAATTGGAGTCAGCTAACCTGGACTACAATCATTGAGACGAGATTGGAGATGTTGGTTAGAGCTGCCTGCCCTAAAAAAACACTCACAAAATTTGAGTTTGCTATTCACAAGAAGCATTGCCTGATGTGAACCATGCCTCAAACAAAAGAGATCTCAGAAGACCCAAGATTAAGAATTGTTGACTTGCATAAAGCTGGAAAAGGTTACAAAAGTATCTCTAAAAGCCTTGATGTTCATCACTCCACGGTTAGACAAATTGTATATAAATGGAGAAAGTTCAGCACTGTTGCTACTCTCCGTAGGAGTGGCCGTTCTGCAAAGATGACTGCAAGAGCATAGTGCAGAATGCTCAATGAGGTTAAGAAGAATTTTAGAGTGTTAGCTGAAGACTTAAAGAAATCTCTGGAACATCCTAACATCTCTGTTGACGAGTCTACGATACGTAAAACACTAAACAAGAATGGTGTTCATGGGAGGACACCACAGAAGAAGCCACCAACTGTCCAAATAAAAACATTGCTGCACGTTTGAAGTTCGAAAAAGAGCATCTGGATGTTCCACTGCAATATTGGCAAAATATTCTGTGGAGAGATGAAACTAAAGTTGAGTTGTTTGAAAGGAACACACAACACTGTGTGGAGAAAAAAAATATCAACACCTCATCCCAACTGTAAAGTATGGTGAAGGGAGCATCATATCATGGTTTGGAGCTGCTTTGCTGCCTCAGGGTCTGGACAGCTAGCTATCATCGATGGAAAAATGAATTGCCATATTTATCAAGACATTTTGCAGGAGAATGTAAGGCTGTTCGCCAATTGAAGCTCAACAGAAGTTGGGTGATGCAACATGACAACGACCCAAAACACCGAAGTAAATCAACAACAGAATGGCTGCAACAGAAGAAAATATGCCTTCTGGAGTGGCCCAGTCAGAGTACTGACCTCAACCCGATTGAGATGCTGTGGCAGGGCCTCAAGAGGCGGTTCACACCAGACATCCCAAGAATATTGCTAAACTGAAACAGTTTTGTAAAGAGGAATGGTATAAAATTCCTCCTGACCGTTGCGCAGGTCTGATCTGCAACAACAGAAAACGTTGAGGTTATTGCTGCCAAAGTAGGGTCAACCATTTATTAAAACCAAGGGTTCACATAAACTCAGCAAAAAAATAAATGTCCTCTCACTGTCAACTGTGTTAATTTTCAGCAAACTTAACATGTGTAAATAATTGTATGAACATACAAGATTGAACAACTGAGACATAAACTGAACATGTGGCTAACAGAAATGGAATAATGTGTCCCTGAACAAAGGGGGGGTTCAAAATCAAAAGTAACCGTCAGTATCTGGTGTGGCCACCAGCTGCATTAAGTACTGCAGTGCATCTCCTCCTCATGGACTGCACCAGATTTGCCCGTTTTTGCTGTGAGATGTTACCCCACTCTTCCACCAAGGCACCTGCAAGTTCCCGGACATTTCTGGGGGGGGATGGCCCTAGCCCTCACCCTCCCATCCAACAGGTCCCAGACGTCCTCAATGGGATTGAGATACGGGCTCTTTGCTGGCCATGGCAGAACATGGACATTCCTGTCTTGCAGGAAATCTCGCACAGAACGAGCAGTATGGCTGGTGGCATTGTCATGCTGGAGGGTCATGTCAGGATGAGCCTGCAGGAAGGGTACCACATGAGGGAGGAGGATGTCTTCCCAGTAACGCACAGCATTGAGACTGCCTGCAATGACAACAAGCTCAGTTCCGATGATGCTGTGACACACCGCCCAAGACCATGACGGACCCTCCACCTCCAAATCGATCCCGCTCCAGAGTACAGGCCTCGGTGTAACGCTCATACCTTCGACGATAAACGCGAATCCGACCATCACCCCTGGTGAAACAAAACCATGACTCGTCAGTGAAGAGCACTTTTTGACAGTCCTGTCTGGTCCAGCGATGGTGGGTTTGTGCCCATTGGCGACGTTGTTGCCGGTTTCCTTACAACAGGCCTACAAGCCCTCAGTCCAGCCTCTCTCAGCCTATTGTGGACAGTCTGAGCACTGATGGGGGGATTGTGCGTTCCTGGTGTAACTCGGGCAGTTGTTGTTGCCATCCTGTGCCTGTCTCGCAGGTGTGATGTTCGGATGTACCGATCCTGTGCAGGTGTTGTTACACGAGGTCTGCCACTGCGAGGACGATCAGCTGTCCGTCCTGTCTCCCTGTAGCGCTGTCTTAGGCGTCTCACAGTACGGACATTGCAATTTATTGCCCTGGCCACATCTGCAGTCGTCATGCCTCCTTGAAGCATGCCTAAGGCAGGTTCACGCAGATGAGCAGGGACCCTGGGCAATTTTCTTTGGGTGTTTTTCAGAGTCAGTAAAAGGCCTCTTTAGTTTCCTAAGTTTTCATAACTGTGACCTTAATTGCCTATCGTCTGTAAGCTGTTAGTGTCTTAACGACCGTTCCACAGATGCATGTTCATTAATTTATCATGGTTCATTGAACAAGCATGGGAAACAGTGTTTATACCCTTTACAATGAAGATCTGTGAAGTTATTTGGATTTATACAAATTATCTTTGAAAGACAGGGTCCTGAAAAAGGAACGTTTCTTTTTTTGCTGAGTGTACTTTTTCCACCCTGCACTGTGAATGTTTACACGGTGTGTTCAATAAAGACATGAAAAAGTATGATTGTTTGTGTGTTATTAGTTTAAGCAGACTGTGTTTGTCTATTGTTGTGACTTAGATGAAGATCAGATAACATTTTATGACCAATTTACGCAGAAGTCCAGGTAATTCCAAAGGGTTCACATACTTTTTCTTGCCATTGTACTTGGATATGGATTTCCCAGGAGATGGGAGACAGGGAAGCAGTAATATGTCTACAGCCTCCAAAGAGTGAAAGCTGGGAACATGTTCATGACCAAAATGACCTACCACTGACGGGCTAGCTGAATGTGGTGAGCAGGTCATCACAGTAGACAAGGTTCCAGAGTGATCAGAGTCACTGCTAGGTCTTTCAGTTGGTGGTCTGGCAGAACGTGATCTGGTAGTTTGTGGTCTGGCAATATGTTGTCTGGCTGTATGTAGCCTAGCAACCTCGAGGTTCTCAGTCGAGATCTGACTGGAAAGAGTGTCCATCGAGGAGGTGGAGTGTCTGAAGGGAGAGTCCATTCCCAGAGGTGTGTGTGTCTCCATGCCCAGGGGTCTCCAATCTCCCATATGGCTACCAGGCTAAGAGAGACGGGTGAGAGAGAGAGGCAAATGGATGAAGATACCAACAGAAACACTGAGGTCCTACTGCTGCTTAAGCAACTATGAGTTGATATCAACCCTAGGAGTGCCGCTGTTCCATCCTTACCTGTCCAATCACCGACCAGCGGATTCGGCGCTCCAGGCACAGCTCCCTGCACACTTCTCTTTCCAGCTCCTCAAGCCTGAGGCGTCGTTTCACATCCCAAGCCAGTTCGGCCAAGTAAAGGTTCTTCCCCTCTTCCATTTCACTCTGAAACCTTCACATACAAGGGAACATAAAACATGATTTACCTTCATTTTTCTACAACTCAAACTGTCCACCATATCTCTCAAGTTATTGCTAGATAGGAGGTCAACGTGATTCCACACCGTTGCTTATGTTTTTTTTAACAAATTTGGGTAAAAGATTCTAATAACACTCACGTGTTCTTGAAGTAGTTTCTACCCTTGGCAATGAGCCATTCTCTAATATCCGTCAGTGAGATGTGGGACGGAACCTCCCCTTGCTGCTGCAAGACTAGGAACTGCTTCAAAAGCATTTTCTGAGAGAGAGAGAGAGATTAATTTGCAACCTTGCAAGTATTTCCTGGTCTTGTCACTTGATCAGAAAACCCTTTCCCGATCCATGAGCGGCAGCAAGTTACATACACAGTTGAAATAAAACGCATGGAAAGGTGTCTTACAATATAGCTTTTGTGTTTTTATAATTGTGCATCTAGAAAGTAGACCACTCTAACCTGCTGGGCACAGCACTGCTTCTCCCACAGCAACTGAACTGACTTGATGTAGCTACTGTAGCGATTGTACTCTTTACACGTACACAGCACCTGAAAAGGAGGAGCCACAAAAGAGCCATTTTTAGAGGAAGTTCATGTGTTCAATCCCAAATCAACCTCTAACCCCTACCCCAATATTGATTGATTTTGCCTTGATTTAACCAGGTAAGACATTAAGAACACATTCTCTTTTACAACCTGCACTAACAATGACCATATGCACTTGTAGATTTGGATTTGTGTAAACTAAGCAAAATGGCAAACATTTCACCTAGCCATCATATTGCTTACACCTGTCCAATTTTCTCAGTTCCATATAAGTGTCACTTTTAGATTTTGGAAAGAAAAAGGAGGTTTGCCATACCTTCTCATTTGAGGTGATGAGGCCTTGCTTCACCAGCCGCTTCTTCCTTTCCGGATGGCGGAAAAAACACTTCAGGTGTTTGTCGTGGAGGCAGTTATAACTAACATCTTTGACTCTCATGTTGGGGTCCAACAGGTCAAACCCGGGGGTCTCCTGATGGAGCTGTGGATTGTGTTTTAACAAACCTCAATGTCAGGGCAATGGATACTACAGTGGGAATGGTTGTGGAATTAGGACTGGAAATGGGAAGGAAGTAATTACAAATATATAATTAGGTAACATTTAATTTGAAAGAAATTGAGGATCTCAGATCATTTGGAATGTCATACTATCACACTAACCTTCTCCCCTAGTTTTCCTCTGAAGAATACAGGGAATGTCCTCTCTGGGGCTTCATGTAACCCCTACAAAGACAGAGACAATCATGACAAAACTTTTTAGATGTGGGGTTTTGATAGTAGACCCCATCCCTGTCACTTGGTTTGCAATAATTCCACCTTTTGCCAATTCACTTTACATGAAAAATGTTGAATCAAGCTCATATCTAAAACAAATTTGTTTGATCCATTTACATTGTTAAACTATTCTTAAAGTAGTCAACTAGCCGTAGGCCTACACGATGACTGATTCTGTAGGCTACAAATTCATCTCATAGACTTTCCTCATCCATCTTTAGAATTATACAAATGTGAAGCGACATTAATATGAAGAACGAACAAAGCATTATCCTAGGCCTACTCACATTTTCTTCTTCTTTGCCCGCACTTTTTGACATAGTAGGCATATTGACTAATATTGTAAACAAGTGATGTCATAACTGAAACTTGATTATCCTGTGTCTCCAGAAAAGGTAGGCCCTATGCCCCCCAAATGTCCGCTATCTGATAGACCTATGTTGTTGTACTGATATAAACACTATGAAAGGATATTGTAGCCTTAACCTATTGATATAGTCTACAGGCTTATTTATGGTGTGCCCGCTCCATAAGCGCACCTCCAGTTGTGCCTGGGCTTGCTGCAACAGGTGCACTCTGTTGCCAAGCCTTCCACAGAATCATACCTCAACCCTAAAATGTGATCCACATGTATTCGGTTTCGAAACTGTCAGTTATTTGCATTGATGGATTTAAAGCATTATCACGACTAACAGGCTGACTACACCAAAATGAATTTAGAAATCTATATTATTCAATTATTGCACCCACACTGCTTGGGCGCGCCAACGAGCGTCTGCATAGCAAATGGCTAAAATAGAAGTCAGTTCTATTTCTGATGCAGATCGCACTGCAAGTCCTGCCTCTCCCATCTCCTCATTGGTTTATAGAAGCAGGTACCCACGTGCCATCTCCTCATTGGTTATACCCACGTGGGTGACTGAAAAACAAACGAGGTCAGTGGGGGTAACGCACCTAATTTATGAAAGTTGCCAATCGCAATATAAAATCAAGAGAAGAAAAAGCCTGGAAGGAGGAGAGATGACAAGAAATTCGGTTGACCGTTTTATGTGTGGAATAATTGGTGGAGTAGAGGACCTTGTGCATTTCAGGTAAAATAACAACTCAATGTTTATATCCCAGGACAAATTAGCTAGCAACAGCAAGCTAGCTAAATAGGACAAATTAGCTAGCAAGTGCAAGCTAGCTAGCTAAATTGCCATAAATGTTTAATGCTTTTCGACCTGTCCCCAAATTAATGTAATTGAATCAGAGTTTGGTTTGATATTTTAACCTGCGTGTCGTGATCTCGTTTGGTGTGGGGGGACAAAATAAATGTATGCGCGATGGCGCACGTGCGCAGCTGGTTTGGGTTCTGTGTTACAGACAGTTTTTTGTGGTGCTTCGATGCACAAAGAGTCGGAAAACCGTGTGCACTTTGCCCATACACTACCTGTGGTGCCTGTTAACAAAGCCAGAAAATTGCACCTATACCTCTCTCAGTCGATGAGCGCTCAATTTGGATGTTATTTTGCCCCTAGCCTATTGATTGAAGAGGGTGCAACCTCGTGTAAATGTACATTGCATTCGGAAAGTATCCAGACCCCTTGACTTTTCCACATTTTGTTACGTTACACCCTTATTCTAAAATGGATTAAAAAAAATATATATCCTATTCAATCTACACACAATACCCCATAATGACAAACCAAAAAGAGGTTTTTAGAAATTTTTGCAATTGAAAAGAATTATAATAAAGAAATACCTAATTACATAAATATTCAGACCCTTTGCTATGAGACTATGGGGAGTTTTTTATTGCACCCAAATTACGACGTGCCGTGTAAAGGCACAGGGACGAAGACCAAACAAACACTAAACAAAAACACAGTGTTGAAACCCAAACAAAAGAGTGAGGAGTACCTCGAATAAATTACACACAATGATTAACACACGGGAGGAGACCCGTAATTCTCTGCGCAATCCACAAGGGCACGAAAGCCCAAAACACACAGCACAGGTACTCACACATACCAACGGACATTGTAACAATAACCAACAGTCCAATGGAAACCAAAGGGCACACTTATACAAGTCCTAATCAGTGGGAATAGGGGACAGGTGTGCGTAATGAAAGTTCCGGCGGGATCCCTGACATCCGCGAAGCGCAAGAAGCATGAATGCTCTGACTTCTGCGGCCAATGCAGAATTCGGATTGACCATGCAGAGTCCTTAATAGTAATAATAATAATAGTAGTAATAATAGTAGTAATAATAGCAGTAATAATAATAATAGTAATCATAACAGTAATAATAATAGCAGTAATAATAAGAACAGTAATAATAGTATTAGTAATAATAATCATAACAATAGTAATAACAGTAATAATAGTAGTAATAATAATAGTAATACTCATAATAATAGTTATAATATTAATAATAATCATAATACTAGTAAAATTAACAACAGCTTTAATAGTGATAGTAGTCATAATAATAATACTAGTAATAATAATATCAATAGTAATAATTATAACGGTAGTAATAATAGTAGCAATAGTATTAATAATAGTAGTAATAATAATAATAATGTTTGGCATTTCTATAGCGCTTTTCATTTAATCTCAAAGCGCTTCAACAGCAAAAAACAAACAAGCAATAAATCAGGACAGGTCAACAAATAGAGGCCAAGTCTTTGAAAGCTGCATCCTCCGAAGATGGAGGGTCCGTTCATGGCTTGAGCGGAGAGAGCTGGTCAGAGAATGGTAGATGATGGTGATGGAGTTTGCTGATGATCTTGTAGAGGGAAAGTCTGGGAACCAGCCTGAGTCTTATAGCCACTGGATTTCTCTTCCACTCTGGGTAGCACCCACTTGGGTGATGCCTCAGCGTTTCTGGGCACCAGAAAGCTCACCTCACAAAGTTCCAAATAGTAGCCAGTCGTCCTCACTACGAACACCCCACTGCACCTCTCTGATTCAGAGGGGTTGAGTTAAATGCAGGAGACACATTTCAGTTGAATGCATTCAGTTGTGCAACTGACTAGGTATCTTCTTTCTTTACCTTTCCATCCCAGCATATTCTGTAGTATTCATAGTATACTCATAGTATATTCATAGTATATTGTGTATATATTCCTACTACCCTTCCTCCTTTTTAAAATATGTTTCTATTACTTGTTTGTATTTATGTCTGTGTGTGTTGCACTGTTGAGGAGAGCCTGTGAGTAAGCATTTCGATGCAACATTTACATCCTGTATTCTGGGAATGTGACCCATTTATTTTGATTTGATGATAGCCAGGCACTAATTAGCTAAATAAATTGTTAGTCTTTTATAAGGTAATATGAGCCAATGGTAACCTATTAGGCATTTATTCAGTATTTTTTCTTCTTTATCTAATACATTTGTTTATTCATTCACAACTAAGATGTTGCTGGGATCAGTATAGGCAGTGTGGTCCCCTGGTCTTCTGGTACCAGAGCTGTGAGAAAGGATGCTAGGCCTAGCAGAGACGGCTCAGTGGCGGTAGGTGCAGTGGCGGTAGGAAGAAAACAGAGAAAGAGACACACAAATGTAATGCCAATTCCTTAATATGTAATAGTGACATTATTTACATTATGGGGTATTATGTGTAGATCAGTGACACAAAAACTCAATTTAATAAATGTTATATTCAGGCTGTAACACAACAAAATGTGGAAAAAGTCAAGGGTTGTGAATACTTTCTGAAAGCACTGTACATATTGGTATGTTTAATCATAGAAATACAGCAGATACATTCTATTATGGTTTCTTGGTAGCCTATTGGTTTCGCGGTTGTAAATGGAATAGTACATATTGGAAACGTATTTATGGTAGGCTGGCATTGCTTAATTGATTATGTGGGTCTAATTTGATCCACAGAAGTGTATTGTGCCATATCACAACGTGTTGCTGAACTCATGAGCAGCATGACTCTCCATGTTTGAAGCAAGCCTGGAAAGGCCTATTTTTTTTGCAAGACAGCTGTGCATGGCTGCATCTCACTGTAGCAGGCTGTAGACTATGTTTTGGTTATTTGCCTTTTGTTTGCTGCATTTGTTTACTGTTAATGTAACTAGCCTAAATATACTGTAGATTGTGTCATATCTTTATCAATCTGACATTTTGTTTACTAGTCATACTACTTGGTACCGCTGTTTTGTTCTGTTCACGTTCATTCGTTGCATTCACAGTTGTCAGTAGTCTATTCTAAGCCAAACTGCTATTCAGTAGCCTATTTTTGTTTGCATGCATGAATAACTAGGCTACTTTCAGCATTTAGTTTGTATTATTTTGGTAAAACATCTGTGTACAGCTGTATTCACATAGGCTGTTTGTAATAAGTGAATTACACTATCTATCTTGTAGCCTATATTCATTACCAACCGGCCTTGCTTTAGTGTGTAGGGCACTGTCCATTGTGATACGCAGCGGAAATACTACAGATTTTGCACCAACCTACCTGTCACTTTAAATGCACTCGCTGAGTCTCAGAATTTGAACTTTATGTTTGTGATATAAGCAGAATTCAATATAATTCCAATGCAAGAACACCCCAAAAATGTGCCCCCTCGTCGATTTCGACTGCCCCCTTAGTAAATTTTTCCTGACGCCGGGTGTCGGCCTCGGACATAAGGGTCTGATTAAATGGCAATTCCTAACACACAATGATCTAAGCCAAATCGATCCATTTGAACTATAGACTCGGTGCTGGCGACAGGGGATTTACACATAACCTCAGACATGCACCCTTTTCCATACATTTTTCAGTGTAATCAATACAAAAACTGTCTACAGTCAATAATTTCAAGGTAGACCTATAGCGATAGAAATTGACTTACTTTTCGGGCCTCGTCGCCGTCCATGCTACAGGCCTACTTTGGTCTCCAAAATGAGCCGGTAAAACATCGTACTTCATCTGAGGTTGCCAAAGCTTGAATGCTACTGAATATTAAACTGGCTTAGAAATAAGAATGAAGAGATATTCCAAAATACAATTGAAATTATTGCGTCACAATACCAGGCAGCCGTTGGCAGTGTACCCATGAGTTTACCAGTCAATGTATCTCTAGACTAACATATGGCGCTCTATCTTTATATCTTGACAGTAAAATAAGCAAGGAGATAGACCAGATGCTTTTCAACTTTCTTTGGAGAAACCGTACCCATTACATTAGGAAAACTGTTGTAATGAACACTTATGAGAATGGTGGACTGAATTTTCTGGACTTTACTACTTTAAATAATACTTTTAAGATCAATTGGATAAAACAATTCCTAAGAAGACCCACTTCTATATGGAATTTTATTCCTCATCATGTCTTCTCTACTTTTGGTGGCCTTAACTTCATGTTGTTGTGCAATTATAATATTGACAAAATTCCAGTGAAACTTTCTGCTTATCATCGGCAGGTTTTCTTGTCATGGTCCTTAATTTATAAACACAATTTTTCTTCACACAGATATTATGTATGGAATAATCGGGATATATTGTATAAAAATACTTCTTTGTTTTTAGAATATTGGTTCCGAAATAATATCCTATTGGTGAGCCAACTGGTAAATGCAGAGGGTATTTTACTCAGTTATAAGGAATTCTTGTCACTTTACAAGGTCCCTGTAACACCTAAAGATTTTGCAATTGTTTTAGATGCCATTCCCTCAGGTGTTGCTCTGTTATTCAGGAACGTGTCAAGACCTGACCCTCAGAGCCTACCTTCTATTGACCCTGTTGACTCATCAGTAGGAAAGATTTGTTTCTCTTCTGGTCCATTCAACAACAGAGCGATACGAACCTTGTTTCAGCAGGATGTTGTATCTATTATACCTTATGTCATGCCTTATTGGAATGGATTTATTGATAATATCTGTTGGAAAAAAGTTTGGATGTTGCCACACACATACCTACTTGTTAACAAAATTAAGGAAGTTTCCTTTAAAATTATTCATAAATATTATCCTGCCAACCACTATATGAAGAAGTTTAAGGAAAACATCAACTCAAATTGCTCCTTTTGTAATGACCACCCAGAAACAGTGTTGCATCTGTTTTGGCATTGTATACATGTAAGAAAACTGTGGCAAGACATCAGTAGATTTATAATTGAACACATTTATGAAGATTTTACACTATTGTGGAGAGATGTACTGCTTGGATTCTTTACATACGATAAAAATAAGCTGAAACATTTTTATGTAATTAATTTCATTATTCTTTTGGCCAAATTTCATATACACAAATGTAAATTTACTAACAAAAAAACACATTTTCTTACCCTACAAAAATAAATTGAACTGTATTTTAAGACAGTTAAATACTCTACTAACAAAAAAGCTGTTAGAATTGTAAGTGTATGTATGTCCCTTAAGGTCCTTGTGTAATTGTAATGTGTTATTGTATCCCTAGCTCGATTGTCCATTCTATACAGTGGTGGGCCGTCAGGGCCAGCAAGGCCTTCTCTGCTGGCCTAAACATCATCAGAATATATATATTTTTTAAATATATGTATTAAATATGTATTAAATTATTCCCCAGAGTAAGAGTTATACTCTTAATTTCATAGCTTTCCTCTTGGTTGCACTGCTTCCAGCCCCAGGTTGAGATTTGGAGGGCTGGTCTTTATGTTAGATCTTTTATCCAATCATATTCAGCCATCATGTGTTGCCAGGGTTCTAAAATCTGCCCTCAGGCCTTCAGAATCAACAGTGCGGGCGCTTGTAGCTTAAAGTGAATGGAAATGAACATTTTGTGTCAACCAATCAGCTTTAGAGTTGGCTATTGTACGCCTGCTGGCTGGCTCCAGTGTTACACAGGAGCCAGCTAGCAGGCGTAGTGCGTGCACGTCTTTTGATTGGATTACCAATATTGAGAGGAAGGTCCTATGGGCAGGTCTATGCAGAACCTCAAAACTAGGAAACTGAATTTGATAAACGAATTAATTTGCGTACTACTAAGCTGTTTTTTCAACCCACAATGGCGGAAGGAGGAGAAGATATCGATTTGGTCGAGGATATAATTATAACGCCATTCTCAAGACGAACTTTTCAAGAAAAGAGAGGTCGCCCGACGCCGACGCTACAAAGCCTGTCACAGGCGGGAAAGGGGTTCGTTCGCCACTTTCAAAGTTGCAACTACGAGCGCTATCAATGGCTCACAGGCTCCGAGAAGCACTGCAAACTGTACTGCTGGGAATGCCTATTATTTGCAAGTGATCGATTTGGTGTTTGGAGCCACACTGGCTTTGCAAACTTGAGTTGTCTAACCAAGGCAGCAACGAGACACCAAAGTACGGCTGGGCACTTACAAGCAATGGTGCTTTTGAAAACTTTTGGGGACACCCGAGTGGATCTACAGCTCAACGAGCAAGTGCGCAGGGCAACGGAGCTGCACAATGAAAAGGTGAAGAAAAATAGGGAAATATTGAAAAGACTCATTGATTGTGTCATGTTTTTGGGGAAACACTGTTTACCCAAAAATGTCAATTTTTGTCAATTTCAAGGTGACGCAACGCCTGGTTATACTGCGTTTCTGTCTAAATGTATAGTGTCTAGAGCCATGGCATCATAATGATGGTAATAAGAGGTGGATTAATTCGGGTGGGACTGTGTAGGACCTCACTGAAGGCCCAGGCCCCAGGCCCCAGGCCCCAGGCCCACGGCACGCCACTGATGTCACGAACCAGCTCAAAGCCCGTAACAAAAGGGAGACAATGTGGAGATAAGGAATAACAAAATAAATTTATTAACTAAGGTAACCTAAATGCAATTAGCAGTGGTGTGTGTAATCAGTAATCAGTAATGTAAGTGAGTGTTTTGCTTGCATAAATGTGATAACGCGGTGTGTTGAAAGGTGCTAAAGCAAACAACCAAAAAGCCACAAAAAGCCACAACAAAATCTATGACGGTATCTGCATGGAGAGAGTCTTCTCCATGAATGGGGAAGTGGTGTATTTATCCTGGGAGACACCGGGCCCAGGTGTTTCCCATGTAGCTGACGACCCTCCCAACTCCGCCCACCGGCATCCTAATAAGGAAACAAGAACAAAGAGAGAATACGGCAGACAGAGTGGGAGGGTCGTCACATGCATCACTCACTACAGAATGTAATCAATGTGTGCGTGAAGACATTTTAAGGATGCATGTAGCTCTATTTAAAAAAAAAAATATTTTCAATATGTATTACATTCAACAAGCAGTGTTGTTTTCTCCTCCATGGTCCGTCCTAACTCTGGAGGGAACGCCATATCTGGAAACAGCATTCATGAAGCAATCCATTATAGTACTGCTGCGATTGCTGCTGGAAGCACGGAGAAACAACGAGACGGCTGTACCCATCAATGCCACCATGTATGACTATCCTCCACCTAAATCATAAAATACAGCACTGGTTGATACAAAAGCTGAAGACACATTAAATATACAAACATCACCATCCTCCTTTAACAGTTAAATGCTGTATATAACAAAGCAGCAGAACAAATATTAAATTAACATCCAAAATGTGGAACAATGTTAATGAACAGTCTTCCGCGGATCACAACTATGATGTGATGATGTGTGATTACAAAATCTACTTCAATTGGAAAAATAACCACGTTTATCTTGATGAGTCAAGAGGACAGACTCTCCTGTTGTTCACACTTAGGCACACATACTTTGCTCCAACTGTTTTTGCCTCCGTATGTCCTCAATATAAGCATGTTTGTTAATTTGTCAATAGGGGGTGCTGTTGGCACTTTGTAATAATTTCGTTCCCAAATTAAACTGCCTCGTACTCAATTCTTGCTCGTACAATATGCATATTATTATTACTATTGGATAGAAAACACTCTCTAGTTTCTAAAACCGTTTGAATTATATCTGTGAGTAAAACAGAACTGGAGCTAGAGCAATTTTCCTATGAGGATGTGAGAATGCTGAATTCTGCTGGCTGTTCTGAGATCCGTTTATAAATCTGCCTGTCTTCTATTGGTTGAGATGCACTGCATACGCCTTCCCCTGGATGTCAGCGAATAGTGAGAATTGAAATGGTGTTTCTAGGCAGATCTGAGAGCTTATAAATGGGCTGGCAACGTGGGGTCCGTCCTTTGTCCTCTTCGCTCTGACGCAGGAAGGACCTCTGGCTGTCGTGATAGAAAGCTCCCTTTATAGTCCTTAGATATACCCGGCTCTGTTTTTATTCGATATAGGTGTTAAAGACATCATAATGTTGTTATATTAAACCGAGTTATATCAGTTTATATCAGTATATTGCGAATTTCGGGTATTTATTTGTGCTGCGTTCTAGGGACTTGGGCACGTCTTTGCCACATGGCTAATGTTTACTGCTAATTCCAACGTTGAAGGCGACAATCTACAACCAAGCAACAATTCTTTTGGACAAAGGACACCTTGCCCAAGATTCTGATGGAAGCTCATCAAATAGTAAGAACTATATATGATGTTAATTCGTTGTTCTGTTGAAAAATATTACACTCATATCCCGCCATGAATCTCAGTGCGGTTTCGCTTTAACGCACGCTGTATGTCGTAGTAACGTTAATTTTAAAAATCTAACACAGCGATTGCATTAAGAACTAATGTATCTTTCATTTGCTTTCCAACCTGTATTTTTTAGTCAAGTTTAGGATTAGTTACTGATTAGACTAGGTGCCTCTCCCAAGATTTCTCCCGACATATTGTTGGCAGTTTGGCTACTTTTCTCATTGTATAACCACGATTTGTGCCGCTAAATATGCAAATTTTCGAACAAACTCTATATGTATTGTGTAATATGATTTTATAGGACTGTCATCTGAAGAAGTTTTGAGAAGGTTAGTGAAAAAATTAATATCTTTTGCTGGTTTATTCGTTATCTTTATTGTTGGCCTGAAGATATGCTGTTGTGTGGTTGGCTGTTGTAGTAAGCTAATATAATGCTATATTGTGTTTTCGCTGTAAAACACTTAAAAAATCTGAAATATTGGCTGGATTCACAAGATCTTTGTCTTTCATTTGCTGTACGCTGTGTATTTTTCAGAAATGTTTTATGATGAGTATTTAGGTAATACACGATGGTCTCTGTAGTTATTCTAGTTGCTTTGGTGAGAGTTGTGATGGTGGCTGCAATGGTAAACTATGATTTATACCTGAAATATGCACATTTTTCTAACAAAACATATGCTATACAATAAATATGTTATCAGACTGTCATCTGATGAAGTTGTTTCTTGGTTAGTGGCTATTTATATCTTTATTTGGTCGAAATTGTGATAGCTACCTATGCAGGAAAAAAATGGTTGGAAAAAAAAGTTGTGTCTTTTGCTATCGTGGTTAGCTAATAGATTTACATATTGTGTCTTCCCTGTAAAACATTTTAAAAATCAGAAATGATGGCTGGATTCACAAGATGTGTATCTTTCATCTGGTGTCTTGGACTTGTGATTTAATGATATTTAGATGCTAGTATTTACTTGTGACGCTATGCTAGGCTATGCTAGTCAGCTTTTTTACTGATGGGGGTGCTCCCGGATCCGGGATTGTGATGAAGTAGAAGTTAATTTCATGATGCAGATATCAATCACAGAAGTAGCAGAAACACAATAAAACAATTATTATCCACATGTGACATATAGTATCAAGGGCCATTGCTTAGTGAACTGTTAGTTGATGATGAACAATTTTAGATGTTACAATGTACAACTTCTCACCAGTGATATAGATAATTGTGTCTATCACAAAGATACATCTATCTCATCAGTTTGTGGTTTCCATCAAGGTGCCATAACGAGTTTGGTCCAGCAACACGGCATGACCTTCTATGCAGCCTCTGCGACATGGCTCTGAGGGCAGCCGCCCTCGGGGTTAACACAAAGCATGCTGTCCCTCACTATGCGTCTCTGCACCCAGAGCCCTTAATTGTGATCGAACAGCCTCCGGTCCACGTTTGTCGTTCCCAGCCACCAAGTCCTGAATATTTTCATCCAGAGCCAAGTCTGACATGTCAGAATATAACGGTGCATGTGAAGTGTCTGGGGAAAGAAATGAACAATGGACAGGGATGAGGTAATGCATATCATCATAGTCATTTTAAAGTCCTGTCTTGATAGTAGTCATTCTAAATTGTTTGATTGGTAAGAAACTGGAAACCATGCATCTAAAGTCTGTAGTTTATAGCATTACTCCCAAGCACAACTGACCTTAGACGACATTTGACTGTCGACCGGGACACATGTAGAATATCTGCTGTCTGAGACACACTGAAAGCAGAGGACATCAGAAACCTCAGTTGCTCTTGAGTGATGGCATAACAAGGTGCACCTCTAGCTCCTCTCCAAGTCCGAGGAGCCCCGTAACTGGAACTGGCTGTGACAATAATACACTGTGTTTAGGCTACTTAATGTATTGTGACACAGCACACCACCCTCATTCCAAAAACACTTCAATTATAGTAACTGTCACAAATTGTGGCCAAGTAATGTTTTTATAATATTGGAGCAGGAGAACGAAGAGTGAAAACATTTGTAAAAAAATAAAAAACAACAGTAAACCCAACCACACCCAACATTTATCAGCATCCCCTTAGCCCACTCAAGGCTCCTCTGTATGGTTTCCATTTTGCAAGACGGCGGCTAAGGCTAGGTAGCATTGAAATTATAGCTAGCCAGCCTGCCTGCCTGCCTGATGTTTTAGACCTTCAGTTGTTGTTTTAACGAAAAATACAAAAACATGTTTGACGTTAGTACTCCTCGATAACAAGTGACTTTTATGTAACTAGCAGGGCTGTAAAAATATTACAAGACGGCGCCGTTCACTGTGGCTATGGCCGGGGTGTGCGGCTAAGGAACGTTATCAAGCGAACTAGTAACTAATTTAGCAATCCAGCCATTTAAATACCAGCATTCATTACAACAAAATGTATATATTCTACATATACTAGCTAAATATAAAATACTCCCTTGGCCTAATCAGACAATATTAGCCACACATAGGCCTAAGTTACTTGCACTGCTGTCTCAGTGTCTGAGCCTCCAACATAGCTGCATAGCCATAAACAGATCCGTCCTCTGTGTTAGCTAGCAGATCAACTTGATGATTAAGTAATTATAGTATTTAAAAATAATCAACCTTGTTAACGTGGACTGAAGGGCATTAAGTCGAGTGTAGCCTTTTTAGGGTCTGTTTTCAGCAGATATGGAAGTTCCTTCTCGCCATCTTCAATTGTGGTGTCGTTGCATCAAACTGACTGTACACCGATTTAATGAAAGGAGGAGCGAGGGAAATTGTCTGGTAAAATTTGCATATTAAAGAACGCTTTAAATTAGAGTGTGTAGGTGTGTATTTAGCAGCTGTAGGTGTTAATTTGACGTGTACAGGACCGCTTGCAGCCGTTTATTTAGCACATGTGCACACGCTTATTTGACGCGTGTAGGCGTTAACTTAGCAGGTGAAGATGTTTTTTAAACACGTGCACGGGTTAATTTAGCGCCTGCACGCGTTAATTTAACGCCTGTCCCTGCTTACTTTACACACCCAGCATTAAAAATATTGCGTTTTGACCATGTGCTATAACCTGTCGAGGACGAGGGATCAGCTAGTGGAACTCCTCGCCAACAGCCAATGAAATTGCAGGGCGCAAAATTCAATCAACAGAAATCTCATAATTCAAATTTCTCAAACATATAAGTATTAGACACCATTATAAAGATAAAATTATCGTTAATCCAACCACAGTGTCCGATTTCAAAAAGGCTTTTCGGCGAAAGCAGAACATATCATTATGTTAGGTCAGTAACTAGTCACAGAAAGCATACAGTGATTTTCCAACCAAAGAGAGGAGTCACAAAAAGCAGAAATATAGATAAAATGAATCACTAACCTTTGATATTCTTCATCAGATGACACTTCCGGGACAACATGTTACACAATACGTGTATGTTTTGTTCGATCAAGTTCATATTTATATCCAAAAACCTCAGTTTACATTTGGCTTTGCCTCCAAAACATCCCATGAATTTGCACAGAGCCACATCAATTTACAGAAATACTCATAATAAACATTGATAAAAGATACAAGTGTTATTCACAGAATTAAAGATATACTTCTCCTTAACTTCTCTAGGATAGGTGGGACGGTAGCGTCCCACTTGGCCAAAATCCAGAAAAAATGTAGCGCGCCAAATCAAATATATTACTATAAAAATCAATCTTTCATGAAATCACACATGAAAGACACCAAATTAAAGCTACACATGTTGGGAATCCAGCCAACATGTCTGATTTCAAAAAGGATTTACGGGGAAAGCACACCAAACAATTATGTTAGCTCAGTACATAGCCACAGAGAAACACAGCCATTTTCCCAGCAAAATATAGTAGTAACAAAAACAGAAATAGAGATAAAATTAATCACTAACCTTTGAACATCTTCATCAGATGACACTCATATGACATCATGTTACACAATACATTTATGTTTTGTTCGATAATGTGCATATTTATATCCACAAATCTCGGTTTACATTGGCGCCATGTTCAGAAATGCCTCCAAAATATCCGGAGTAAATTACAGAGAGCCACGTCAAAAAACAGAAATACTCATCATAAACTTTGAAAGATACATGTTTTACATATAATTCAAGATACACTTGTTCTTAATGCAACCGCTGTGTCAGATTTAAAAAAAAAACTTTACGTAAAAAGCACACCATGCAATAATTTGAGACGGCGCTCAGATTTAACAACATTTCTCCGCCATGTTGGAGTCAACAGAATACAAAATTACATCATAAATATTCCCTTAATTTTGATTATCTTCATCAGAATGCAGTGCCAGGAATTCTAGTTCCACAATAAATCGTTGTTTTGTTCGATAATGTCCATTACTTATGTCCAATTAGCTAATTTTGCTAGCATGTGTAGTACACATGTCCAAACGCTCGCGCAGATGCAGGCGGACGAAAACGTTGGACGAAAACTTAAAAAAGTTATATTACAAGTCGAATAAACTGGTCAAACTTAGTAGAGAATCAATCTTCAGGATGTTGTTATCATATATATCCAATAACGTTCCAACCGGAGCATTCTTTTCAGTCTCTATAAGTAAGGGAACGCATGACGATATCATGAGGAAAGTGCGTGACCAAGAACTGGCACTCTGCCAGACCACTGATTCAAACACCTCCCATCCGGTCTCACAACACAGCATAAGCTTCATTCCACGTTCTATTGACTGTTGACATCTAGTGGAAGGCGTAGGAAGTGCAAACAGATCCATATATTACAGGGAATTGAATAGGCGATGACTTTAACATCGACCACTCTCAGAATTCTCACTTCCTGTTTGGATTTTTTCTCAGGTTTTTGCCTGCCATATGAGTTCTGTTATACTCACAGACATCATTCAAACAGTTTTAGAAACTTCAGAGTGTTTTCTATCCAATAGTAATAATAATATGCACATATTAGCATCTGGGACAGAGTAGGAGGCAGTTCACTATGGGCACATAATTCATCCAAAAGTGAAAATGCTGCCCCCTATATCAAAGAAGTTAATGCAACCGCTGTGTCAGATTTAAAAAAAACTTTACGGAAAAAGCACACCATGCAATAATCTGAGTACAGCGCTCAGAGACCAACACAACCCAAATATCCGCCATTTTGGAGTCAACAGAAGTCAGAAATAGCATTATAAATATTCCCTTACCTTTGATGATCTTCATCAGAATGCACTCCCAGGAATCCCAGTTCCACAATAAATGTTTGATTTGTTCGAAAAAGTTCATAATTTATGTCCAAACACTTCCTTTTTGTTCGCGTGTTTAGCCCAGTATTTCAAATTCATGACGCGCGATCACTAGGAGCAGACAAAGTCAAAAAGTTCCATTACAGTTCGTAGAAACATGTCAAACGAAGTATAGAATCAATCTTTAGGATGTTTTTAACATAAATCTTCAATAATGTTCCAACCGGAGAATTACTTTGTCTTCAGAAATGCAGAAATGCAATGCATGGTCTGCAAGCTAACTATCACGTGAAAGCGCATGGTCAGCTCGTGGCACTCTGGGAGAGACCTTACTCAATTCCCGTCTCATTTGCCCCCACTTCACAGTAGCAGCATCAAACAAGGTTCTAAAGACTGTTGACATCTAGTGGAAGCCTTAGGAAGTGCATAATGACCCCATAATGACATAAAGGCATGTTTGCCCACTTGGAGCTATGGAGGCATATGAGAAGATGTGTCACCAAATCAGAAGGTCCAGTAGGTCAGGGGCCATTTGGGAGGCAAAGGGTTTTGGCCATGGCTGATGTAGCTCAGCTCCCAAGAGACACACCTGAAGGACTTGTCAAGATGTTCAACACAATGAGACCTGACGAGACAACGGATGCTGCCAAAAATGATCACTGCATTTTAGAGTATGCAAAGTTCTTATTCAAGAGGCTTGTATATGATATGACACAACAAAAAAGATATTAGACAAAACAAATCTGGGAACTTGGGAGGTTGTTGGTCACCTTGAGAAGGTTAACATCACTTACCACTGTAGAAGAAGCCATCAAGCCAGCCAATTTTGATATAGTTATTTGAGCTGTCAAAGAAACTGCCAAGTTCAACGAAAGTGAAAATACCTACGGAATTCCTAAGCTTGCTGTGAAGTTAGGCACTTCCCTAAAAGACGTGGAAGAAATGTTGGAATGCTGGGCAATAATGGTTGACGATGATGAGTTGATAAGGAATACCAAGGGCTTTGTGACGCTCTATACTAAGGCATGGTCTGGAAGTGTCTCACATGCTGCACGTTCCACAATCAGTGCGGCCAAGTACAATAAACTAACATCATTACCCAAAACAGAAGATGTTAAAACCTGTTGAGGACAGAGGGCGCTGTTTTCACTTTGGGGGAAAATCGTGCCCAATTTAAACGGCCTCGTACTCAATTCTTGCTCGTACAATATGCATATTATTATTACTATTGGATAGAAAACACTCTCTAGTTTCTAAAACCGTTTGAATTATATCTGTGAGTAAAACAGAACTCCTTTTGCAGCAAACTTCCTGACAGGAAGTGGAAAATCTGAAATCGATGCTCTATTCTAGGGGCTGCCTATTAAAGTCCTTGATATTTAAAAGTTTAGATGCACTTCATACGTCTTCCACTAGATGTCGACAAGGAGTGAGAGAAGAAATGGAGTGTGTAACTTGATCTGGACTCGAATCATAGCTCTTGGCATGGCGTGTCACCAGTTTCCTGTTTTCTTGAGAGCGCGAGGAGGGACCTGGATTTGCCTTCTGATAAGCTGCCGTTATGGACGACTAATATCTCCGGCTTTGATTTTATTTGATACATGTGACAATATCATCGTAAAGTATGTTTTTTCAATATAGTTTAATCAGATTATTGACATTTTTTCGGGAGTTTTGCCGTGTTCCGTTCTCTTCCGTTTGTTGACATGGAGAGATTCGCGCCACTTGGCAAGTGTGCTTGCTAAATCGAGAGGGAAAAAGGCCGTTCTAAATCCAAACAACGATTGTTCACGACAAAGGACCCCTTGTACAACATTCTGATGAAAGATCAGCAAAAGTAGGACCCATTTTATGATGCTATTTCATATATCTGTCGAACATGTTGTGCTAGTCGTTTGCGCCCAGCTTTTGGGTACTCTCTCGCTATAACTAAGCTGGATGTCGTAATGAAGTTATTTTTAGAATTCTAACACGGCGATTGCATTAAGAACTAGTGTATCTATCATTTCCTATACAACATGTATTTTTTAGTTATGTTTATGAATAGTCATTTGGTCAGAATATGTGTGTCAGAAAAAGTGTCAGAAAAATATCCGGACGTTGTGGGAAAAGATGCTACCTTAGCACAATGTATAACCACTGATTTCAGCTCTAAATATGCACATTTTCGAACAAAACATAAGTGTATGTATAACCTGATGTTATAGGACTGTCATCTGATGAAGCTTATCAAGGTTAGTCAAAAATTATATATATTTTGCTGGTTTGTCACGATCGCTAACTTTTACTACTGGGGAATGGCTTGTGTTTCTGGCTATTGTGGTAAGCTAATATAACGCTATATTGTGTTTTCGCTGTAAAACACTTAAGAAATCGGAAATATTGGCTGGAATCACAAGATGCCTGTCTTTCATTTGCTGTACACCATGTATTTTTCAGAAATGTTTTATGATGAGTATTTAGGTATTTGACGTTGGTGTCTGTAATTATTATGGCTGCTTTCGGTGCAATTTCTGATTGTAGCTGCAATGTAAACTATGATTTATACCTGAAATATGCACATTTTTCGAACAAAACATAGATTTATTGAATAACATGTTATAAGACTGTCATCTGATGAAGTTGTTTGTTGGTTAGTTTGGTTGGTTCTTGGTTAGTTAGGTTGGCTTTGTGCATGCTACCTGTGCTGTGAAAAATGTCTGTCCTTTTTTGTATTTGGTGGTGAGCTAACATAAATATACGTGGTGTTTTCGCTGTAAAACATTTTAAAAATCGGACATGTTGGCTGGATTCACAAGATGTGTACCTTTCATATGCTGTATTGGACTTGTTAATGTGTGAAAGTTAAATATTTAAAAAAAATATATTTTGAATTTCGCGCCCTGCACTTGAGCTGGCTGTTGTCATAAGTGTACCGACGTCGGGCTTGCAGCCAGAAGAAGTTAAGTATGCTCCCTCTAATTCTCTCTTTCTTTCTCTTTCCCTTCTCTCGAGGACGTGAGACTGAGGACCATGCCTCAGCACTACCTGGCCTGACGACTCCTTGCTGTCCCCAGTCCATATGGTCGTGCTGCTGCTCCAGTTTCAACTGTTCAGAAGAGGACCTGCCACCCCTCAGAGCATGGTTCCTCTCTAGGTCTCTCCTAGGTTCCTGCCATTCTATGGAGTTTTTCCTAGCCCCCGTGCTTCTACATCTAAATTGCTTGCTGTTTGGGGTTTTAGTCTTGGTTTCTGTATAGCACTTTGTGACATTTGCTGATGTAAAAAGGGCTTTATAAATACATTTGATTGATTGATCGAATGTAACTCTCGGTCTTCCTTTCCTGTTGCAATGCTCATGAGAGCATGGTTCATCATTGCGCTTCATTTTTGAAACTGCACTTGAAGAAACTTTCAAAGTTCTTGAAATTTTCCACATTGACTGACCTTCGTGTCTTAAATTAATGATTGGCTGTCATTTCACTTTGCTAATTTGTGCTGTTCTTGCCACAATATAAACTTGGGTCTTTTAACAAATAGGGCTATCTTCTGTATACCACCCCTACTATGTCACAACACAACAGATTGGCTCAAACGCAATAAGGAGTACAGTAATTCCACAAATGAACAAGGCGCACCTGTGAAGATGGCGCCGATGGAGATGGTCGCCTCGCTTCGAGTTCTTAGGAAACTATGCAGTATTGTTTTGTAATGTATTATTTCTTCTATTGTTACACCAGGAAATCTATAGTCTCATTACATTCAGCCGGGAAGAACTATTGGATATAAGAGCAACGTCAACGTATCAAAACTACGACCAAGAATTCGACTTTGCCGAAGCGGAATGTCTGTTCGGACCACCACCCAGGACAATGGATCTAATTCCAGTAGCCGACCCAAAAACAGCAAAGAGGCCACCTGGTCAGGCTCAGTAGACGTGGACGTCGCCCACCGCTCCCGAGTATACTACTAGCCAATGTCCAGTCTCTTGACATCAATGTCAACGAAATTCGAGCAAGGGTTCCCTTCCAGAGAGACATCAGAGATTGTAACATTCTCTGTTTCACGGAAACATGGCTCTATCGGGATATGTCGTCGGAATCAGTTCAGCCACCGGGCTTCTCCTGTAACGGTTGTCGTCTTCCTCCTCGTCTGAGGAGGAGAAGTTTGAAGGATCAGAGGACCAATGCGCAGCGTGGTAATTGTTCATCTTATTTAATGAAGTGAACAACTCAAAATACAAAAACAACAAAGTGAAAACCGAAACAGTTCTATCTGGTGCAGACACACAACGACTGAAGACAACCACCCACAAAACCCAACATAAAACAGGCTACCTAAATATGGTTCCCAATCAGAGACAATGACTAACACCTGCCTCTGATTGAGAACCATATCAGGCCAAACAAGAAACCCCACATAGAAACAGAAAAACTAGACTATACCTACCCAACTCACACCCTGACCACACTAAATCAAAGAAAATACAAAAGAACTATGGTCAGAACGTGACATCTCCAAGCATCGGGCCGACAGAGATAAACACCTCTCTGGGAAGAGGAAGGGCGGGGGTGTATGCTTCATGATTAACGACTCATGGTGTAATCAGAACAACATACAGGAACTCAAGTCCTTCTGCTCACTCGACCTAGGATTCCATACAATCAAATGGCTGCCATTTTACCTACCAAGAGAATTCTCGTCAGTTATAGTCACAGCTATGTACATTCCCCCTCAAGCAAACACCAAGACGGCCATCAAGGAACTTCACTGGACTCTATACTAAATGGAAACCGTTCATCCTGAGGCTGCATTTATTGTAGCTGGGTATTTTAACAAAGCAGATTTGAGAACAAGGCTACCTAAATTCAACCAGCATATTGATTGCGCTATGAGCAGGGTCAATACCTTCGACCACTGCTACTCTAACTTCCGCAATGCATACATAGCCCTCTCCCGCCCTCCCTTCGGCAACTCCGACCATCTTGCTCCTACCGTGTTATAGGCAGAAACTCAAACAGAATGCAGCAGTGGCGAGAACCAGTCAAAGCTGGTCTGACCAATCGGAAGCCACGCTTCAAGATTGTTTTGATCACGCGGACTGGAATATGTTCCGGTCAGCCTCAGAGAATAACATTGACCTATACGCTGACTATGTGAGTGAATTTATAAGGAAGTGCATTGGAGATGTTGTACCCACTGTGACTATTAAGACCCTAAGCTTGTGAGGTGTGGAAACAATTTTTTGCTTTTATGAATTTTGTCTTGCTGCTTTTTTGTTCTGTTGCTGCTGTCTGAATGCTACATCTTGCTTATCTTATGTTGCTCTGTCTGTATGCTATGGCTTGCCCTATGTTGCTCTGCGTGTGCTCACTGCTCAATGATTTTCTATATTGTAATTGTTTTTAATAACCTGCCCAGGGACTGCGGTTGAAAATTAGCCAGCTGGCTAAAACCGTCACTTTTACTGAAACGTTGATTAATGTGCACTGTCCCTGTAAAAATATGATAAACGTACACCAACGTCACGCACCATCGAGAGCATCCTGTCGGGCTGTATCACAGCCTGGTACGGCAACTGCACCGCCCTCAACCGCAAGGCTATCCACAGGGTGATGCGGTCTGCACAACGCATCACCGGGGGCAAACTACCTATCCTCCATGACACCTACAGCACCCGATGTCACAGGAAGGCCAAAAAGATCAAGGACATCAACCACCCGAGCCACTGCCTGTTCACACAGCTACCATCCAGAAGGCAAGGTCAGTATAGGTGCATCAAAGCTTGGACCGAGAGACTGAAAAACAGCTTCTATTGCAAGGCCATCAGACTGCTCAACAGCAATCACTAACTCAGAGGCTGCTGCCTACATTGAGACCCAAACACTGGCCACTTTAAACAATGCCTCTGTTTACATTACTTTTATCACGTGTATTTTACACCTTGTCCATATACTTATATGTACATATTCACACCTTTAGATATGTGTATTAGGTAGTTGGGGAATTGATAGATAATACTACACTGTCGGAACTAGCATTGCTACACACTAAAATTAGCATGTGTCAAATAAATGTTGAGTTAATTGAAATGCATTCCAGGTGACCACCTCACGAATCTGGTTGAGAGAATGCTAGGAGTGTACAAAGCTGTAAAGGCAAAGGGTGGCTACTTTGAAGAATCTCAATATAGTTTGATTTGTTTAAGATATGATTCCATAATTGACTATTCCACAATGTAGAAAATATTATAACTGAAAACCCTGGAATAAGTAGGTGTGTTAAAACTTGCCTGGTACTGTTGATATAGTATTTTTAGCCTGTAGAAGCAGATGGGATCCTCCTCTTTTTAATAGAAGCCATCAGGCTGTTCTCACCCAATTGCATAGCTTATAGAAATGTTGGCCAACATGAACTCATGAAGTGATTTAGATTTTCAAATTACATTTGCAATGATGTCAGAGTGATTAGAGGGACAATAGAGTGCTGAGTACCAGGCAGTTAACAAGTGTGGTAGACTACTAATGACCATCACCAGCATCAGAGCTTGGAGAAGCCCAATTACTCCATGGTCACGTGGTATTTCATTGCCTTATTGTCCTGTAACCGCCAATGTAGTGGTAATACAGTCACCATAACAGTCCTACTTCCTCTATTTCCCAGAAATGGATTGGTTCAGATATCCTGAACAATTTATCACACCAACAATAAAGTAAGTAATTCAACCATTTAATCTGTTTATATGGGATGTGAATCAGTTCCTGTAGTACAGTAAAGACAACTGTCAATCATTTCAACGTCTTCTTTCCAACATCTTCATTCCAACGCCTTTCACCTACAATTACAGACATAACATTAACATCCAGAATCAGCTGCAAAGTAGTAACATTTAGTGAATGAGTATGTATATACACCTTGGTGGAACAGTTGCTAGCAGTTGATTGGAGCAGTGCCTGGTGGAGTCTCAGTACCCTGGATCTTCTGTCCGGTACTGGTCACACACCAACAGTAACCTACCAGAAATAGACATGTTCCATAAACAATAGACATATTACACTAACACATTGAAGTGTCACATTCAACTGAATTGGAGAATTTAGTGTGTATGTGCGTCCGTGTTCACCTGCAGAGCCCCAACATTGCTTAGGGGTGTATTGTCCTGCGGCGTCACACGTTGGGATGTAGGCTCCAATTGGGCCATGTGTCGCGGCATCTCTAGCACGCTCACATGGGGTCTTGGGTCATATCGTAGCATCTGGACACAGGTAACAAACATTGTAATGTGGACAAAATGTATGGACATAATATACATTGCTGGACATACATCCCAGAATCTTGGTTTGCGTCCCATTTGGGACCCTACTCCCCCTAGTCAGAAGTAGTTTATACGGATTAGGGTTCCACTTCAGAAGTAACCTACGTACTAACTAGCTAAATACTGAAATTGTGCTACTTTTTTAAAAGCCCTATGCAGGCAAAATTCCATTTCTGTCTTTTGTATAACAGCTGATGAAACAAAGACTGAAAGTGGGGGTAAATTGTATCAGTGTTATTTCCTGATAGTTGCTAGACAATCCAATCATACATCCAGTTGAATGATCAAACAGTTCATATCAGAATACCTCAGGCCAGCATCTAGACACCAATATACATCTCTGGAACTAGAGGAGTGGCAGGTAGACTAGCAGTTAGAGAGTTGGGCCAGTAACTGAAAGGTTGCTAGTTTTTATCCCTGAGATGACAAGTTGAAATATGTCTGTGCCCTTGAGCAAAACCAAACCTTAAATTCTCCAGTGTCACAGTTGATAATGGCTGCCCTCAGAGGGTGTCCAAGGGACAACGGGTTATGAAAAGAAACATTAATACCTACGTGTGTGAATAGGACAGAGCAACACCCACTAATGTTTTATTAAAATGTTGGTGAGTAAGTGTGAGGTATGTCACTCTTACCTCCCAGAGCAAAAGCTGTGCTGACAAGCAGAATGATGGTCAATATCGCCATTGTGATAGTCTCCTGAGAGAGAAAGAGAGCATTTTAAATCTGGAATGGCTGTTGGTACTAGAGGAGAGGTTATGGAAACCCTGTGTTAAGTACAAAACTTAAACAACGGCTGAGGCAGCATTTCCTACACCCAGTCCAGAGGACCCCAAGAACCGAGTACGGGCAACACTGGTTGTCTCTCTGTTGTCTGTGAGTTATGGTCTACTTCTTCCACCTCTCCTTTTAAAGGACCTGTCACAGGTGTGACTAGTTGCCTCATTAACCCAATGAGAGTTTCGATGTCGGCCATTATCCAGTGGTGTAAAGAACTAAAGTAAAACTATGTGAAAGTTCTACTCAAGTCATCTTTGGGGGTATCTTTACTTTACTATTAATATATTCGACATCTTTCACTTCACTACATTCCTAAAGAAAATAATGTACTTTTTACTCCATACATTTTCCCTGACACCCAAAAGTACTCGTTAGATTTTGAATGATTAGCAGGACAGAAAAATTGTCTGATTCACACACTTATCAAGAGAACATCCCTGGTCATCCCTACTGCCTTTGATCTGGCACACTCACTAAACACAAATGCTTCGTTTGTAAATTATGTCTGAGTGTTGGAGTGTGACACTGGCTATCCGTAATCAAATAAAAAAACACGAAAATGGTACCATCTGGTTTGCTTAATATAATGAATTTGAAATTATTTATACTTTTTCTACTTAAGTATATTTTATCAATTACATTTAATTTTGATACTTCAGTATATTTAAAACCGAATACATTTAGACTACTCAAGTAATATTTTACTAGGTGACTTTCACTTTTACTTGAGTCATTTTCTATGAACATTTTCTATGGACCTGGACTTCCGGCGCCGACCGAGATGGACGCCTCGCTTCGCGTTCCTAGGAAAATATGCAGTATTTTGTTTTTTATGTGTTATTCCTTACATTGGTACCCCAGGTAATCTTAGGTTTCATTACATACAGTCGGGAGGAACTACTGAATATAAGAGCAACGTCAACTCACCATCGTTACAACTAGGAATATGACTTTCCCGAAGCGGATCCAGTGTTTTGCCTTCCACCCAATACAATGGATCTGATCCCAGCCGGCGACCCTAAGCGACGCCGTAAAAGGGGCAAACGAAGAGGTCTCCTGGTCAGGCTTCGGAGACGGGCACATCGCGCTCCACTCCCTAGCATACTACTCGCCAATGTCCAGTCTCTTGACAATAAGATTGATGAAATCCGAGCAAGGGTAACATTCCAGAGAGACATCAGAGATTGTAACGTTCTCTGCTTCACGGAAACATGGCTCACTCAAGAGACGCTAACGGAGTCGGTGCAGCCAGCTGGTTTCTTCACGCATCGCGCCGACAGAAACAAACATCTTTCTGGTAAGAAGAGGGGCGGGGGTGTATGCCTTATGATTAACGAGACATGGTGTGATCATAACAACATACAGGAACTCAAGTCATTCTGTTCACCTGATCTAGAATTCCTCACAATCAAATGTCGACCGCATTATCTACCAAGGGAATTCTCTTCGATTATAATCACAGCCGTATATATTCCCCGCCAAGCAGACACATCGATGGCCCTGAACGAACTTTATCTGACTCTTTGTAAACTGGAAACCACACACCCTGAGGCTGCATTCATCGTAGCTGGGGATTTTAACAAGGCTAATCTGAAAACAAAACTCCCTAAATTCTATCAGCATATCGATTGTGCTACCAGGGCTGGTAAAACCTTGGATCATTGTTATACTAACTTCCGCGATGCATATAAGGCCCTCCCCCGCCCTCCTTTCGGAAAAGCTGACCACGACTCCATTTTGTTGCTTCCAGCCTACAAACAGAAACTAAAACAACAAGCTCCCTCGCTCAGGTCTGTTCAATGCTGGTCCGACCAATCTGATTCCACGCTTCAAGACTGCTTCGATCACGTGGATTGGGATATGTTCCGCATTGCGTCCAACAACAATATTGACGAATACGCTGATTCGGTGAGCGAGTTCATTAGAAAGTGCATTGACGATGTCGTACCCACAGCAACGATTAAAACATTCCCAAACCAGAAACCGTGGATTGATGGCAGCATTCGCGTGAAACTGAAAGCGCGAACCACTGCTTTTAACCAGGGCAAGGTGACCGGAAACATGACCGAATACAAACAGTGTAGCTATTCTCTCCGCAAGGCAATCAAACAAGCTAAGTCCCAGTATAGAAACAAAGTAGAGTCGCAATTCAACAGCTCAGTCACAAGAGGTATGTGGCAGGGTCTACAGTCAATCACGGATTACAAAAAGAAAACCAGCCCCGTCGCGGACCAGGATGTCTTGCTCCCAGACAGGCTAAATAACTGTTTTGCTCGCTTTGAGGACAATACAGTGCCACTGACACGGCCCGCTACCAAAACCTGCGGGCTCTCCTTCACTGCAGCCGAGGTGAGTAAAACATTTAAACGTGTTAACCCTCGCAAGGCTGCAGGCCCAGACGGCATTCCCAGCCACGTCCTCAGAGCATGCGCAGACCAGCTGGCTGGTGTGTTTAAGGACATATTCAATCAATCCTTATCCCAGTCTGCTGTTCCCACATGCTTCAAGAGGGCCACCATTGTTCCTGTTCCCAAGAAAGCTAAGGTAACTGAGCTAAACGACTACCGCCCCGTAGCACTCACTTCCGTCATCATGAAGTGCTTTGAGAGACTAGTCAAGGACCATATCACCTCCACCCTACCTGACACCCTAGACCCACTCCAATTTGCTTACCGACCCAATAGGTCCACAGACGACGCAATCGCAACCACACTGCACACTGCCCTAACCCATCTGGACAAGAGGAATACCTATGTGAGAATGCTGTTCATCGACTACAGCTCAGCATTTAACACCATAGTACCCTCCAAACTCGTCATCCAGCTCGAGACCCTGGGTCTCGACCCCGCCCTGTGCAACTGGGTCCTGGACTTCCTGACGGGCCGCCCCCAGGTGGTGAGGGTAGGTAACAACATCTCCACCCCGCTGATCCTCAACACCGGGGCCCCACAAGGGTGCGTTCTGAGCCCTCTCCTGTACTCCCTGTTCATCCACGACTGCGTGGCCATGCACGCCTCCAACTCAATCATCAAGTTTGCGGACGACACTACAGTGGTAGGCTTGATTACCAACAACGACGAGACGGCCTACAGGGAGGAGGTGAGGGCCCTCGGAGTGTGGTGTCAGGAAAATAACCTCACACTCAACGTCAACAAAACAAAGGAGATGATTGTGGACTTGTCGTGGAAAATCGGTTCAAATATAACGCTTTGCAAGAACTTGTGAAATCAATTGGCTTTTAATACAGAGTATATCAAAGCCGGAATGGTCCGCGGAACACACACCGCTTCCCAGCCCCGGCTCCAGCATTTATACACATATAGCATATGGGTCCAACCCATATGCAAATAAACATTATTCCCCTAATTTCTCTGCCACTATTATCTTTTTAGTTCAGGCTTCCTGCTTGTTCACGCCTAGTAACGCCCATATCTGCTTTCAGTTAGATTATAATGGTGGTCAGACCCTTGCTTGTCCTAAAAATAATATATGTCTATCTATCCTATAGGCCTACGTCTTTTTAGAAGCAGCTGACTATGGGTCCCTCTATCATTAGTGTGTCAGCAGACCATGTGTCTCTTCCTTTCATTAATGTGTCAATGTACTCTTTGTTTGGTTTGCCTTTATTGGAATCAGCAGACTCTGTGTTTCCCCTATCCTTAGTGTGTGCAATTGTCTTAGGCGCCTATGTGTCTCCCTGTCTTCCTGTGGTCTGTTTTTAATGTTCAGCTGTCCTATACGTCTATGTGTTATCTATGTGTCTCATTTACTCCTACAAATCCCTCCTCTGGGGCTAATTAGCCACATAAATTATGCAAATATGACTTTGGAATGGTAAATGAGAATACCTATGATGGACAATAAAATAAACAAACAAAGTAAAGCATATAAACCAACTGGACCAAACATCTCCAACTTGTTAATGTTAAATAGGAGTAAAAGATCCAATCAGAAACATTAAAGAAAACCTAACTAGACCAAACATTTCAACATTATCCTCCCTTGCAGACACCTACCAACCTTTGTTAGATGATTAAAGACATGGTTCGTAGACACTTGTAACCGGAATACCCTCTGTTACCGAACATGTTTTTGTAAAATGATCCTATTTTTAGAAGGCAAAACTAACTTTAATTAAAAGAAAATATATATGTTCATCGATATATATCTAAAAATTCAAAGAAACATACAAAGAACACAAAGCATTAGGCAAAATAAAAATGCTAAAACCCCATTATCTAGGAGCACAGTCCTCATCCTTACAAATAAGACACTCTCCTCTTTGACACTTGGCACAGAAAAAAGGTTCTGGGTGATGGTTATAACCATCCTCATGAATTTTTGTACACCACTTGCAATTGTGACGCAAATGACACTCTTTGTGGACATGTATAAGTAAACATTCATCTGAACTGGGTAATTGAACATATACATGGAAACCATCCTTACGAAAACTGTGACACGCATGACCACCCCCCCCCAATCACTTCATAGAGACAGTTAGGGTTACCAAAGGGGCAGTCAAGAGGTCCTCCAACCGCATTGCAAGGCTTTCCATACTTATTGGTATAATTGCCTGGGCTTCCCGGTACAGGATCAATCACCACAGGAGGGTCATCTCTCCTTACAGACATCTGTTTAACTGTTGTCTGAACCACAATTGACTTTACCAGGGGTATAACACAACAAAATGCAATACCCAGAGCCAATAACCCTCCTCCCAACATGATGGCCATCCCAGCAAACATGGCTCCCCACTTTCCTAACGCTAGGTCCAACCAATCCCATACATGAGAGACTAAACCAGCATTAGCCTTTACTTCTGCTCGTAATCCTTTGAGTTTGGCCATAGCAATATTGGGAATAAAGGTGCAACAGTCATCCCCAAACATGACACAAACTCCACCCTTCTCCGCTAAGAGCCAATTGAGAGCCTGTCTATTTTGCCAAGTCATTTCACTGGTAGCCTGTACCTGTTCCCCCAACGCCGTTAGAGCCGAGTCAGTATAGTTAATGAATCTCTGTTGGTTATAGTATATATAATTAATCCACTCTAAGTTCTTATTTGGTGTTATCCACAAGAATATAGATTCAAATCCTGATTTAACCTCATCTCTGGCCTTGAAATCCCGAGGTACACCTCTAAGCAGTCCAATTGCATTAAGGTATACCTCAGGATCCTTCTCATAAGCCCTTTTAACCTGTTTGGCGTGCAAGCCCGACGTCGGTACACTTATGACAACAGCCAGCTCAAAGTGCAGGGCGCGAAATTCAAAAGATATTTTTTTTAAATATTTAACTTTCACACATTAACAAGTCCAAGACACCAGATGAAAGGTACACATCTTGTGAATCAAGCCAACATGTCTGATTTTTTAAATGTTTTACAGGGAAGACACAATATGTAAATCTATTAGCTAACCACGTTAGCAAAAGACACCACTATTCTTACTCCATCAGTTTTTTACTCCATCAGTAGCTATCACAAATTCGACCAAATAAAGATATAAATAGCCACTAACCAAGAAACAACTTCATCAGATGACAGTCTGATAACATATTTATTGTATAGCATATGTTTTGTTCGAAAAATTTGCATATTTCAGGTATAAATCATAGTTTACATTTCAGCTACAATCAGAAATTGCACCGAAAGCAGCCATAATATTTACAGACACCAACGTCAAATACCTAATTACTCATCATAAAACATTTCTGAAAAATACATAGTGTACAGCAATTGAAAGACAGGCATCTTGTGATTCCAGACAATATTTCCGATTTATTAAATGTTTTACAGCGAAAACAAAATGTAGCGTTATATTAGCGTAGCCACAATAGCCAGAAACACTTGGGCGCCCACGACCAGTTCACATGCACGACAGATATTAGAAATAGCATCATAAAATGTTTCTTACTTTTGGTGATCTTCCGTCAGAATGTTGGACAAGGTGTCCTTTGTCCAGAACAGTCGTTGTTTTGATCTGGAACGGCAAATATCCCTCTTCATTTAGCATGGGCACTTGCCAAGTGGCACGGATCACTCCAACGTCAACAAAGTCAGAGAACGGAACACGGCAAAACTCCCGAAAAAAATTCAATAATCTGATTAAACTATATTGAAAAAACATACGTTACGATGATATGGTCACATGTATCAAATAAAATCTAAGACGGAGATGTTAGTCGTCCATAACGACAGCTAAACAGAAGGCAAATCCATGTCCCCTTTCGCGCGGTCCAGAAACAGGAAATGGACGGTCACGTCATACAAAGAGCTTTAATTCCACCTCAGACCAAGATAAACACGAAAATTTTTCTCTCACCGCCTCTTGACAACCAGGGGAAGGTGTATGAAGTGTATGTAGACTCTTACGTATCACGCCCATGTATAGGCAGGAAGTTGAACAGAGCATCGATTTCTGACATTCCACTTCCTGGTCAGGAAGTGTGCTGCAGAATGAGTTCTGTTTCACTCAGAGAAATAATTCAAACGGTTTTAGAAACTAGAGAGTGTTTTCTATCCAATAGTAATAATAATATGCATATTGTACGAGCAAGAATTGAGTACGAGGCCGTTTGAAATGGGCACGATTTAACTGGCTACTCAATACTGCCCCTTGCAGCCATAACAGGTTAAAGCATTCTGATGTCACCTTCCATGATAACTCCGTTATTCTACTGGTGATCTCTCAGATGAATTACAGATGATGTATTTATCAACATAACCCTCACAGAGACCCACACTCCAATAAACCCTTTGGAGTAACTTTCATCACTTTTTATATGCAGTATGAACAAAGCACATTTGTGTATTTACCCAAAGACCATAACCCCAGGGAACTGATAATTTTACCTATGAACCATTGTTATATCAAAATAAAAATTTAAAATAAACCTATTTGAATATCTTAGTCAATTTAAGAGTACAACTCTTCATAATTTTCCCAGGGACATAATAAATGTTCAAAGTAATTATACACTTTGAATAGAGTCTGGTGTTTCTTAATTATTTTATAATTAAATCCCACCTGTTCCAACAATTTCTAGTGAAGGTGATCAGTCTTTCACAGGAAATTCTTAGGATTCAGGGCATTTTGACACCATTAAAATGTTTCCACTCCCCTTTCTTTAGAAACAACTTAAATACATTTTTCAAAAAACATTTCCATCCTTCTGCATATCCAATTTGAAACTGAATTGGAAAAAACCCTTCCAATAAATCTACTAATGCATATTCATTCCCAGTACATGGTGTACTTACTAGTGAACCATAGGCCAATAACACAAAGGGACTGGACTCACTTATCCAGAACTCCATTTTTTTGCCTTATCCAGATATTTTTATTTTTAAAGCGGCTGACTTTAACTAACTGCTTTCCACAGTAATGCAGTCTCCAATGACATTTTGACCAGAGAAGATTAAAACCCTTTTTATTTTAATTTTTTTCTGGAAAAGAAAGTGTACATATCGTTAATATTCACAATGTTACCTTTTAATCAGCAAACCAATAGTATTACTTATACATAGATTTTATTCTATAAGCGTCTTAACCGTTCCAGAGAATGGCGGTATAGAATGTCTAACAATTAAAATTCCATCGGTACTCTACTAGAAGTTAGGTAAAAACATGATCTAATACTTTTTTCATCACATATAAACTGTAATCTCTATGAACCACTCATTGATCAATCAGAGACTATACACCGCCAAGTGAAAATTCCATACCTACTAACCTCAAACCAATTAGTTGTTTGTTATTTTGACAAGGATACAAACTCTTGTATAGCGGCATTTCCTGCTATTGCACTAAGTTCTAGTGTCACCTTACACTAATTTCCCCCATACCCAATATACCCATATCCAAAACAGGGAGCTATTTTCTTATTGGTTCTTAGATATTGTCAATAGTTCTGTTAATCACCCGCACGTCTGCGAGGACGAGAGGAACCACATTTGTACTTCATCGTAATGTATTTTCTGATGATAGAATGTTGACATCAGAACGCCTGCAAATCGAGCTTCACATTTTGGTCCCATGCGACTGTTTAATTCCTGATTCACGGTTTTAGTGAAACAAACCTCTCATATTCTGGTCTCTGTCATTCAGGCTATTTTTAGACCGCAGTCTCTGTGGGTACATATCGGCTGCTCTCTTGCTGTTTCTAGTGTATTTTTTGTCATTCTAGACAGCCTAGATTTATTTTAACCTCATAATATAATATTTATTTTAACCTTATAGTATAATTTCAGTTTATTTTAAACGTTCTTTCCTTTTATATACTATTCGTGCCTCAGTTTAATACCCCTTTAATACCTATTGTATTTTTACAATGCTCTTTTAACACATTATCACGTCAATTTTTATCGTTATTTATAACTTATTTTGCCCAATATTTTTCGATTTTGTTCCTCTTCCCTGTGAGAGTTAAATGCACTCTCCTTCTCAAATTACACTCAGTTAACTGTCAGAGAGGCTTGCGCATTCCTCTTCCTACCAGCAGTTGGTCACAGACACACACACACACACACTATTTTCCTAATCTGCTCATTCATCACAAAGAATTGTCTTTCATTTATTCATCGCATACCCTTCGTTTTCACCTAAAAACGACCCAGAGTTATTCCTACTAATTTAATGCACTTCCTCAACATAAACCGGAATTATACTTATGGGATTTTTACGATATGACGAGACTACTACCTAATCGGGCCAGCCTGTCTTCATATCCTATTCACCCACCCAATACTGATCTCTATTCCATATTAGAGCAATATCGTGGCGTGACCTACCGATTTACAAACCCCCCCCGTTTAGCTAGACGGAGCGTTTCTTATTCGTAGGATTTCTTTTGCAGTTGAACGCCGCACAATCAGGCCAGCGTTCTTCCTGCGTTCTAAATATTCACCCGTTCAGTCCCCCTCTTTGGGGCGGTAGCCATGAATATTTATTTAACTACTTATTTATGTTTTTAACCGTATAAGCAGCTTTTGCAGTTGAACGCCGCACAATCGGGCCAATCGTTCTTCCTGCGTTCTAAATATTCACCCGTTCAGTCCCCCTCTTTGGGGCGGTAGCCATGAATATTTATTTAACTACTTATTTATGTTTTTAACCGTATAAGCAGCTTTTGCAGTTGAATGCCGCACAATCGGGCCAACGTTCTTCCTGCGTTCTAAATATTCACCTGTTCAGTCCCCCTCTTTGGGGCGGTAGCCATGAATATTTATTTAACCTGTTTGGGGTGCAGCCCGACACCGGTACACTTATGACAACATCCAGCTCAAGTGCAGGGCGCGAAATTCAAAAGATATTTTTTTTAAATATTTGTGGCCTGCTGGAGGTCATTTTGCAGGGCTCTGGCAGTGCTCCTCCTTGCACAAAGGTGGAGGTAGCGGTCCTGCTGCTGGGTTGTTGCCCTCCTACGGCCTCCTCCACGTCTCCTGATGTACTGGCCTGTCTCCTGGTAGCGCCTCCATGCTCTGGACACTACGCTGACAGACACAGCAAACCTTCTTGCCACAGCTCGCATTGATGTGCCATCCTGGATGAGCTGCACTACCTGAGCCACTTGTGTGGGTTGTAGACTCCGTCTCATGCTACCACTAGAGTGAGAGCACCGCCAGCATTCAATAATGACCAAAACATCAGCCAGGAAGCATAGGAACTGAGAAGTGGTCTGTGGTCACCACCTGCAGAATCACTCCTTTATTGGGGGTGTCTTGCTAATTGCCTATAATTTCCACCTTTTGTCTATTCCATTTGCACAACAGCATGTGAAATTTATTGTCAATCAGTGTTGCTTCCTAAGTGGACAGTTTGATTTCACAGAAGTGTGATTGACTTGGAGTTACATTGTGTTGTTTAAGTGTTCCCTTTATTTTTTTGAGCAGTGTATATACACAGTGGGGCAAAAAAGTATTTAGTCAGCCACCAATTGTGCATGTTCTCCCATTTAAAAAGATGAGAGAGGCCTGTAATTTTCATCATAGGTACACTTCAACTATGACAGACAAAATGAGAAAAAAAAATCCAGAAAATCACATTGTAGGATTTTTAATGAATTTATTTGCAAATTATGGTGGAAGATAAATATCTGGTCAATAACAAAAGTTTCTCAAAACTTTGTTATATACCCTTTGTTGGCAATGACAGAGGTCAAACGTTTTCTGTAAGTCTTCACAAGGTTTTCACACACTGTTGCTGGTATTTTGGCCCATTCCTCCATGCAGATCTCCTCTAGAGCAGTGATGTTTTGGGGCTGTTGCTGGGCAACACGGACTTTCAACTCCCTCCAAAGATTTTCTATGGGGTTGAGATCTGGAGACTGGCTAGGCCACTCCAGGACCTTGAAATGCTTCTTACGAAGCCACTCCTTCGTTGCCCGGGCAGTGTGTTTGGGATCATTGTCATGCTGAAAGACCCAGCCACGTTTCATCTTCAATGCCCTTGCTGATGGAAGGAGGTTTTCACTCAATCTCACGATACATGGCCCCATTCATTATTTTCTTTACACGGATCAGTCGTCCTGGTCCCTTTGCAGAAAAACAGCCCCAAAGCATGATGTTTCCACCCCCATGCTTCACAGTAGGTACGGTGTTCTTTGGATGCAACTCAGCATTCTTTGTCCTCCAAACACGACGAGTTGAGTTTTTACCAAAAAGTTATATTTTGGTTTCATCTGACCACATGACATTCTCCCAATCTTCTTCTTGATCATTCAAATGCTCTCTAGCAAACTTCAGACGGGCCTGGACATGTACTGGCTTAAGCAGGGGGACACGTCTGGCACTGCAGGATTTGAGTCCCTGGCGGCGTAGTGTGTTACTGATGGTAGGCTTTTGTTACTTTGGTCCCAGCTCTCTGCAGGTCATTCACTAGGTCCCCCCGTGTGGTTCTGTGATTTTTGCTCACCTTTCTTGTGATCATTTTGACCCCACGGGGTGAGATCTTGCGTGGAGCCCCAGATCGAGGGAGATTATCAGTGGTCTTGTATGTCTTCCATTTCCTAATAATTGCTCCCACAGTTAATTTCTTCAAACCAAGCTGCTTACCTATTGCAGATTCAGTCTTCACAGCCTGGTGCAAGTCTACAATTTTGTTTCTGGTGTCCTTTGACAGCTCTTTGGTCTTGGCCATAGTGGAGTTTGGAGTGTGACTGTTTGAGGTTGTGGACAGGTGTCTTTTATACTGATAACAAGTTCAAACAGGTGCCATTAATACAGGTAACGAGTGGAGGACAGAGGAGCCTCTTAAAGAAGTTACAGGTCTGTGAGAGCCAGAAATATTGCTTGTTTGTAGGTGACCAAATACTTATTTTCCACCATAATTTGCAAATAAATTCATTCAAAATCCTACAATGTGATTTTCTGGAATTTTTTTTCTCATTTTGTCTGTCATAGTTGAAGTGTACCTATGATGAAAATGTACAGGCCTCTCTCATCTTTTTAAGTGGGAGAACTTGCACAATTGGTGGCTGACTAAATACGTTTTTGCCCCACTGTATATATATATAATATATTACCTCTTGGTGATGTCATTCGGAAACATAATGTTAACTTTCACTGCTTGGCGGACGATACACATTTGTACATTTAGATGAAACATGGTGAAGCCCCAAAATTGCCCTCCCTGGAAACCTATGTTTCAGACATAAGGAACTGGATGGCAGCAAATGTTATACTTTGAAACTCAGACAAAACATAGATGCTAGTTCTAGGTCCCTAGAAACAAAGAGATCTTCTGTTGGATCTGACAATTAATCATGATGGTTGTAGTGTCATCTCAAATAAAACTGGAAAGGACCTCGGCATTACTCTGGACCCTGATCTTTCTATTGATCAACATATCAAGAGCGTTTCAAGGACAGCTTTTTCCATCTCCGTAATTTTGCAAAAATCAAACTTTCTGTCCAAAAATGATGCAGAAAAATATATCCATGCTTTTGTCACTTCTAGATTAGAGTACTGCAATGCTCTACTTTCCGGCTACCAGGATAAAGCACTAAATAAACTTCAGTTCGTGCTAAACACGGCTGCTAGAATCTTGACTAGAACCACAAAAAGGCATCATATTACTCCAGTGCTAGCCTCTCTACACTCGCTTCCTGTTAAGGCTAGGGCTGATTTCAAGGTTTTACTGCTAACCTACAAAGCATTACATGGGCTTGTTCCTCTCTCTTTCCGATTTGGTCCTGCCGTACATACCTACACGTACAATACGGTCACAAGACGCAGGCCTCCTTATTGTCCCTAGATTTACTAAGCAAACAGCTGGAGGCAGGGCATTCTCCTATAGAGCTCAATTTTTATGGAATGGTGTGCCTATCCATGTGACAGGCGCAGACTCGGTCTTGACCTTTAAGTCTTTATTGACGACTCATCTTTTCACTAGGTCCAATGATTGGGTGTAGTCTGGCCGAGGGGTGTGAAGCTGACAGTAAGGCACTGGAGCGATGAACCACCCTTGCTGTCTCTGCTTGGCTGGTTCCCCTCTCTCCACTGGGAATCTCTGCCTCTAACCCTATTATGGGGGTTGAGTCACTTGCTAACTGGTGCTCTTCCATGCCGTCCCTAGGAGGGGTGAATCACTTGAGTGGATTTAGTCTCTGAAGTAATCTTCCTGTCTGGGTTGGCGCCCCCCTCGGGTTCGGCCCGTGGTGGAGATATGCGTGGGCTATACTCGGCATTGTCTCAGGGTAGTAAGTTGGTGGTTGAAGATATCCCTCTAGTGGTTTGGAGGCTGTGCTTTGGCAAATTGGGTGGGGTTATATACTGCCTGGTTGGCCCTGTCCGGGGGTATAGTCGGACTGTGTCTCCCGACCCCTCCTGTCTCAGTCTCCAGTAATTATGCTGCTGTCACGATCGTCGTAAAGTGAAAGAGAGGAGGACCAAGGCGCAGCGTGATAGCACCAGTATTGTCCAGTAATACATTTGCAGACGCTTTAGTATAGGTTCTAATACAAGGTATTAAGTGCCGTACCCAATTAATAGGCACAAATACCATAACTATTCTCCAGGGAAGTGAGTAGCGCTACCTTGGGAAAAAGTTAATAGAAGGTGTGTATTACAGACGGGAGTGAAGAAATCTCAAACACCCTGGAAAACCGTCGGGAGAGATTTGGGAATAATAACTATTAATATGGCGACAGACAGCCCCAATTCTCCTAGCGGAGCTAGAGGATTTTAATAAAGCCATGGAGGCGCTGAAAGAAGCGCACGAGCATTCTACCAATTTGGCTCAAATATGGGAAATTAGTAGAGGTACTCCACTGCAAAGAGACTGGGTACATTGATAGAATTTGTACTTAGGCTTTAACGGCAGGTTTGAAACCTGTGATCAAAATGGCAATTGCGGGGGTTGTGGATGATATAGAGCAAGATGTTTTGAGAGTGGAATATAACTCCGATCACTTCGCAGACGTGCGAGGGGTTAATACGGCCACAGTGAAAGTCACCAACAGTGGTTTCAATGGCCAAGTTAAGACAAAGAATCGTAGTGAAAAAACATCAACGGGTAAGGAGATTGCTCCCTGTTTTAGATGTGGGACTATCGGACATTGGAAGAATGAGTGTGGGGTGGTACTGGAACTTGCTGCACTCTGAGGAAATGCCACTATACAAGCGATTGTATCCTGGTCAAATGAGCAGTGACACATCCTTGAGAGCAGCGGAACAGGAACATTTGACATAGCGGTGTATGGTCTCCGTTCGATCAATAGTGGTTCAGAGCCAACCTTTTGATAGAGGCCAGAGATCAAATATCGCGGATTCCTTATGAGAATCTGGCTAAATTTTCCACATGAAAAAGTATTTTGGGTGAAGAATCTAGGCGAAATGCCAGGGGGATGGATTCTAAAGAAGTAACACATTAAAATGATCTGGCCAAACACTCCTTGCAAACTCAGAAATTATTAAATTTTTGGGGGATCTCGAGACATTTTGTGGTTTTATTATGAAATAGATTTACATTTTGTGTCGTCTTATTCTTAAATAGATTTCTAGAATGGACAAAAGGGTGGAGGGGTCACGAGGAATTAGCATAGGGGTTACCAAACACAATTACATTTAGATTTTTTTAGTTCATAAACATTGTGGTGAACGTGGACTCGTGGAAAGATGGACACCGTGTCTAAGGGTAGTACATGCTAAATAAAAGATACATAAACGTTGGGGTGGATTAAAACAAACGTTTAATGACTGGAGTAAGGACAGTGGATTTACCATTATCATGTTTGGTTTATAATTAATACTTTTGAATTGCCGATTAAGATGTAGCATAGTGAATGCTAACGAAATGTACACTTTCTTTTCCAGAAGAGGGGGGTTCATTATCTCTCATTGGAATGTCCCAGGAGAGTGGTATTGGAGAGAGCAGTTAGTAATATTCGGCAGTTAAGGATAAAAGTATCTGGATTAGGCCATAAACGGAGTTCCCAGATAAGGCTGTTCATGTGTGTTTTTTTACCTACGTTTTACCACACACACACACAATTTACCAGTTATGAATGTGCATTAGTAGTGTTGATACTCTGGGATTTATTTTGGATGGGGTCTGTTCAATTCAGTTTTAAATTGGGTATGCAGAAGGATATAAAGGTTTAAAAGGTTTAAAGGGTTTCTGAAGGACAGGGAAATATTTAATGGTGTGGAATGCCCTGTATCCTGACTTTCTGGTGAGGCCTGATCAATCTCACAAGAAATGATCGAAACAGGTGGGCTTTAATTATAAAATGAATGAGAAACACCAGTTTCTATTCTATTTTACCATTGCTTTATGAGATGCTATTATTTCCTTATGGAGTTATCAAGAGTTGTAATTTTATTTTTAACATGTTTTTGAATCACGATGTGAATCATGAGTTCGAAGGGGAAATTATCAGTTCCCTGGGGTCCTGTTCCTTGGGTAAATATACAAATGTATTTTGTTCAGTCTGCATATAGAATGAAAAATATATGTTAATAAGGGATGACAGTTACTCCAAATGGATTGTGATATGTGAATTGCTGATTTAAATGTTTTGTTTGGTACTGCTGGATTGTTGGTGGGATTCTCCAATGGGTTAGGGAGCTAACTCCCTGATCTGGTAACTCTACCGAAAGGTCGTATGAACTCATTTTGAAAATGGTTTCAACAGTAAAAGTATGTTGTTATTCTCTTTGACGTTTGTCGTAGAGATAATGTTAAAAAATTGGGAATGTAATAATTTGTCGTATAGTCAATGCTTGTCTGGAATTCCTGAAACAGAAATGAATTGAACTCCTCTTGAGGTTATCACGGTAGGCGACGTCAGATGTTGTCTTAATGCATGTTGGAATAATTTGGCCACAAACAGTGTGTGTGAACCTCAAAACCCTCCCTAACCAGCTGAAAAAAAGAGCAACAAAGGTGTTCAATGCGACAGTGACTTTTAAACACTCAAACCTGAGTCCGAGCTAAACCTGGATACGGGTGGCAGGAGTGCTGAGACCGCGCATGTGGAGTGAGCGTGCAGAGATATAACATACACATTTCTCTCATGTTCCTGGGTGCTGGTGGGAGAAATGGACCAGACAGGATGGCGATAGCGGCTCAGGTGAGAGACTCGTGTAAGTGGTAAAAACGGATGTACAGTTGAAGTCGGAAGTTTACATACACCTTAGCCAAATACATTTAAACTCAGTTTCACAATTCCTGACATTTAATCGTAGTAAAAATTCCCTGTCTTAGGTCAGTTAGGATCACCACTTTATTTTAAGAATGTGAAATGTCAGAATAATAGTAGAGAAAATTATATATTTCAGTTTTTATTTCTTTCATCGCATTCCCAGTGGGTCAGAAGTTTACATACACTCAACTAGTATTTGGTAGCATTGCCTTTAACCTGTCTAGCCCTGGGGTTCCGCTAGCGGAACCCCCCCCCCACATTCCACTGAAAAGGCAGCGCGCGAAATTCAAAAATATTTTTTAGAAATATGTAACTTTCACACATTAACAAGTCCAACACAGCAAATGAAAGATAAACATCTTGTGAATCCAGCCAACATGTCCGATTTCTTAAATGTTTTACAGCGAAAACACCACGTATATTTATGTTAGCTCACCACCAAATACAAAAAAGCACAGACATTTCTTTCACAGCTGTCACGATCGTCAAAGGGAGAGAGAGAGGACCAAGGCGCAGCGCGTGAAAAATACATCTTCTCTTTATTATAAGAAGGAAAACGAAACAAAACAACAAACAGACGACCGTGAAGCTATAAATCCAGATAGTGCTGACACAAACACTACACATAGACATAGACAATTACCCACAAACACATGATGCCCATGGCTGCCTTAAATATGGCTCCCAATTAGAGACAATAAACCACAGCTGTCTCTAATTGAGAACCAATCTAGGCAGCCATCGACATACAAACACCTAGACAAGACTTTACCCCATTAAACCTACAAACCCCTAGACAAACCAAAACACATACTTCACCATGTCACACCCTGACCTAACTAAAATAATAATGAAAACAAAGATAACTAAGGCCAGGGTGTGACAACAGCACAGGTAGCTTGCACAAAACCCCCAAATAGAGATAGAATTAATCACTAACCTTTGAAATTCTTCATCAGATGAGTCATATAACATCATGTTACACAATACATTTATGTTTTGTTCGATAATGTGCATATATATATATAAAAAAAATCTCAGTTTACATTGGCGCATTACATGCAGTAATGTTTTGATTCCAAAACATCTGGTGATTTTGCAGAAATACTCATAATAAACATTGATAAAAGATGCAAGTGTTATTCACATAATTAAAGATAAACTTATCCTCTATGCAACCGCTGTGTCAGATTTCAAAATAAACTTTACGGAAAAAGATTAATCTGAGAACGGCGTTTAGAGCACAATCCAGCCAAAGAAATAATCGCCATTTTGGTGTCAACAAAAGCTACAAAAACACTATAAATATGCACTTACCTTCGACTAACTTCATCAGAAGGCACTCCCAGGATTCCCAGATCGACAATAAATGACTGAAAAGTTCCATAGAGCCCATCATTTAGCCACTTGTTGTTAGCATGTTCATCCCAGGAATCCATTTCATGACGCATGAACAATCCATCCAGACAAAAACTCAAAAAGTTCCGTTACAGGTCGTAGAAACAGGTCAAATGATGTTTGCAATCCATATTTAGTATGTGTTTTCCATTAATCATCAATAAGGATCCAACCGGAGAATTTCATTGTCTGAAGAAAGAGCATTGGCAGGAGAGCTCTCTCTCTCCCTCGCGCGCAAATCCTGACTGAAAATTCTGAGGACCACTCACTAACACAGCTCCTATGAGCCCCTCCTTTATAGCAGAATAATAAGACTAAAATCGAAAGACGACGACATCTAGTGGAAGCCCTAGGCAGTGTTTGTTTGGTCATATCTACAAGTACCATTTGACACTGTTTTGAAAATCAACTTCTCATTTCCTGTTTTGACCTCTTCTCAGGTTTTTGTCTGCCAAATGAGTTCTGTTATACTTACAGAAATAATTCAAACAGTTTTAGAAACTTCAGAGTGTTTTCTATACAATAGTAATAATAATATGCATGTATTACCTTCTGGGACAGAGTAGGAGGAAATTTCGTTTGGGCACGCAATTTGTTCAAAGTGGAAACACTGCCCCCTATCCCTATGAAGTTTTAAATTCCTCCAATTTCACAAATTTTTCTTTATTTTGCCTACTCCAGGCAGCCTGAAAGGAGATGATACAGCCTCTCAAATAAGCCTTAAGTGTTTCCCACAATAATGCTGGGGAAGTCTCTGTGTTGTCGTTGGTATCAAAGAAAAATGTAATTTGGTCTTTAAGAATGTTGGTTCTGTGAGGAGCTGAGGATTTAACCTGTCTAGGACTGGGGTGCCGCTAGCGGCACCCCCCCCCCCCCCCCCCCACACTGAAAAGCCAGGGCGCGAAATTCAAAAAAAATATTTTTTTAACCTGTTAGGCGGGCTGTCCCGATATCGGTACACTTATGACAACATCCAGCTCTATTGCAGGGCGCGAAATTCAAAATCTATTTTTTAAAAATATTTAACTTTCACACATTAACAAGTCCAATACAGCATTTGAAAGATAAACATCTTGTCAATCCAGCCAACATGTCCGATTTTTTAAATGTTTTACAGAGAAAACACCACATATATTTATGTTAGCTCACCACCAAATAAAAAAGTGGACAGACATGTAGCAGCAGCACAAGTATGATTCAAGTAGCATGCACAAGCCAACCTAACTAACCTACAACCAACCTAAACAACCTAGAAAAAACTACCTCAGATGACAGTCCTATAACATGTTACACAATAAATCTATGTTTTGTTCATAAAATGTGCATATTTTAGCTATAAATCAGTTTTACATTACTGCTACCATCATAGCTACAGTCTGAAATCGCACGGGAGTAGCCAGAGAAAATACAGACACCAACGTCAACTACTAATTACACCTCATAAAACATTTCAGAAAAACATATGGTGGATAGCTAATGAAAGACAAAGATCGTGTGAAGAGCCAATATTTCCGATTTTTGAAGTGTTTTACAGCGAAAACACAATATATCGTTATATTAGCTTACAACATTAGCTAGCATACGGCAGCATTGATTCTAGTCAAGCGCTAGCATAGCACAGTTCGACAGATATATGAAAAAGCATCCCAAATTGGGTCCTTATCTTTGTTGATATTCCATCAGAATGTTGTAACGGGGTCCATTGTCCAGTAAAGTCTTTAGTTGGGTTCCAGAACGAACTATTTCCCTCTTGGTTTAGCAAGCACAATGGCCGTGCGGCGCTAACCTCTCCTTCTTCAAACAATTCTTCCAAAGCATCACGTCTAAAGTCCAGAATAAATTGCAATAATATAATTAAAGTATATTGAAAAAACATACTTTAGGATGATTTTGTGACATGTATCAAATAATATCGTAGGCAGAGGTCATATTCACCTTAAACGAGCGTATTCCAGGAGCCGAGTCCAGGTTCTGACTCGCGCCCGGAAAAAAAATTAAACTGCGTAGGTCTCACAAGAAGTTGTGGTGTTCAGCCCCTGAAAGAGATATTCGACTCCTTTCTTCTCTCACTTCCGCATTACACCCAGATGAAGGCGTGTGACGTGTTTCTATGGTCCTAAGTGACATGACCTTATATAGACAAGGTCTTAAAGAGAGACCTCGCATTTGGAAATCTCAATTCTGGATAGGAAATGGGCTGTAAAAATAGTTCTGTTCAACTTAGAGAAACAATTCAAACGTTTTTAGAAACTATAGACTGTTTTCTATCCAATAATAGTAAATATATGCATATTGGAAGATCAAAAAATTCTTAAGAGGCCGTTTGAAAATGTGCGCATATTTTCCAGTTTTTTCAATATTCACCCTGCAGCCTGAAGAGGTAATTAAAATATTTAACTTTCACACATTAACAAGTCCAATACAGCTAATGAAAGATACAGATCGTGTGAATCCAGCCAACATGTCCGATTTTTAAAATGTTTTACAGGGAAGACACAATATGTAAATCTATTAGGTAAACACCTTAGCAAAAGAGACCATTTTTTCTTTGTCCACCAACACCACTAGCTATCACCAATTCGGCTAAACTAAGATATTGATAGCCACTAACCAAGAAAAAACCTCCTCAGATGACAGTCTGATAACATATTTATGGTATAGGATAGGTTTTGTTAGAAAAATGTGAATATTTCAGGTAGATATCATAGTTTACAATTGCACCCACCGTCACAAATCGACTAGAATAAATAGATAGAGCAACGTGTCTTACCTAATTACTAATCATAAAACATTTCGTAAAAATACACAGCATACACTAATCGAAAGACACAGATCCTGTGAATACAGACAATATTTCAGATTTTCTAAGTGTCTTACAGCGAAAACACAATAAATCGTTATATTAGCATACCACATATGCAAACGTTACCCCAGCATTGATTCTAGCCAAAGAGCGCGATAACGTCAACATCGCCAAAAGATATTAATTTTTTCACTAACCTTCTCAGAATTCTTCAGATGACACTCCTGTAACATCATATTACAACATACATATACAGTTTGTTCGAAAATGTGGATATTTAGCCACCAAAATCGTGGTTATACAATGAGAAAAGTAGCCGAGCTGGTCAGAAAATGCCGTGTGCCATATTAGACAGTGATCTAGTCGTATACATAAATACTCATAAACGTGACTAAAAAATATAGGGTGGACAGCGATTGATAGACAATTTAATTCTTAATACAATCGCGGAATTACATTTTTTAAATTATCCTTACTTTTCAATACAGTTTGCGCCAAGCGAAGCTACGTCAAAAAAGATGGCGTCCTAAGCCACTAACATTTTTCGACAGAAACACGATTTATCATAATAAATTGTTCCTACTTTGAGCTGTTCTTCCATCAGTATCTTGGGCAAAGGATCCTTTCTTGGGTCTAATCGTCTTTTGGTGGAAAGCTGTCCTCTTGCCATGTGGAAATGCCAACTGCGTTCGGCATGAACTGGAAGCGTGCCCAGAGATTCACAGCGTCTCAGAAATAAATGTCCCAAAATCGCACTAAACGGATATAAATTGCTATAAAACGCTTTAAATTAACTACCTTATGGTGTTTTTAACTCCTATAACGAGTAGAAACATGACCAGAGTAATATTACTCCCTACACTAATGCTTGGAACAAGTGCGGGTCGGTGGCCGCCACGCGCATGACGCAGCAAGAAAAGAGTTCCTAGCTACAGGGTTTTTTTATTTATAGTGCCTGTGATTGCGCAATCGACCCCATTCAAATCGTCATCACGTAAAGGCATCCAGGGGAAGACGTAAGCAGTGTCCGTATACTCATAGGAATAACATTGGCCTTAAAACTGACTCCAGAACAGGGGCCAACATTTCTGAAATCTGACTCCATGTCAGGGAAATTGCTGTAGAATGACTTCTGTTCCACTTAGAGACAAAATTTCAACTCCTATAGAAACTATAGACTGTTTTCTATCCAATAATAATAATAATATGCATATTGTACGATCAAGAATTTTGTAGGAAGCCGTTTCAAAAATTACACGATTTCCATAAATAGTGACAACAGCACCCCCTAGCCTTAACAGGTTTTAACCTCCAGACCCTCTCGTTTGATACGATGTCACCCAATCTCAGGGAAAAGGTGAGTGGGCTGTGGTCAGAGATTATAATATCATGATACCTCACATTACAGGGGTAAGGGAGTAATTTCTCATCAATCAAAAAGGAGTAAATTCGGGTATAAACATTGTGAACATGAGAGTAAAATAAGTATTGCCTACCCTTTGGGTTAGAGATCCTCCAAATATCAAATAAGTTAGAATTTTTTATGTAGGTATTCAAGAATTGTCTTGAATAGGAGGTAGGGGTACGCCGGGTAGAGGATCTATCCAAATATTGGTCTAGCACACAGTGAAGGTCCCCTCCAATGACCAGGTTAGTATGGGAGATATCTGGAATCAGGGCAAGGACTCGTTTGAAAAATGTGGGGTTATCAATGTTTGGCCCATAGATATTCAGTAGTTACAGAAATAGAGTGGATCTCTCCTATTACGATCACATAACGACCCTCTTTATCCGCAATAGTGGTTTTATGTAGAAAGGGAATTCCTTTCCGTACCAGATTCACTGTGCCTGTCGTTTTGGCAGAGAAGTTAGAATGATACACTTGCCCCACCCACCTACATTTAAGTCTGCTATGAGAATTGTTTTTCAGATGGGTTTCTTGCAAAAATATAATATCAGACGAGAGTGCTCTCAAGTGGGCTAGGACCTTACCTCTCTTAATTGGTTCGTTTAAACCCTTGACATTCCAGGAAGTAAATGTAAGCCCCGCCCTCCTCTCATTTGTAGTTCTTATGGTGACCTGCATAACATGTAACTCAAAAAGGTAAGAAAGCGCACCAAACCATCATGGTCAGCATGTGTAGAAGCTACACCCGAGCAGTATCCAACAGACCCCTCCCCCCCGGCAAGCACCCTTACTCTCCAACCAGTGAACCAACTTTCCCCAACATTTACCCTCCCCCTCAACCCACCTAACAGGCATACACAAATAGGAGAAAAAAATAGAAAAATAACACATTGTCTGGCCGATGCCAAAAAAATGCACAGCGCAACCTCGAACGAGAGGTAAAACAAAAATAAAATCCCAACTATACGTTCACCTCTCACTATCCTAGAACTTCTACTAAGATATAAACTGAGGAGGCTCCCGCAAATAAAGTGTTTATTTAGCATCTAATAAACCAAAACAGAATAATTTGCAAAGTAAACATATTGTGCACTTAAGTGTCATCCTGGGTCGATCCCTGAGGTAAGCAAGATAACAGAGCAAGGTTATATTGCTAAGCAATGCCGGTCTAAGCATAAAATATCAGCAACCGATATAGACAGCAATACAATTACATATTGTCGGTTGGGAGATCGAAACAAGGATTTTGCTAAATTCAACGCACCCCCCAATCAAAAATAAATACACACAGTTGAAGTCGGAAGTTTACATACACCTTAGCCAAATACATTTAAACTCAGTTTTTCACAATTCCTGACATTTAATCCTAGTAAAAATTCCCTGTTTTAGGTCAGCTAGGATAACCACTTTATTTTAAGAGTGTGAAATGTCAGAATAATAGTAGAGAGAACCATTTCTTTCATCACATTCCCAGTGGGTCAGAGGTTTACATACACACAATTAGTATTTGGTAGTATTGCCTTTAAAATTGTTTAACTTGTGTCAAACGTGTCGGGTAGCCTTCCACAAGCTTCCCACAATAAGTTCGGTGAATTTTGGCCCATTCCTCCTGACAGAGCTGGTGTAACCGAGTCAGGTTTGCTTTTTCAGTTCTACACACAATTTTTATATGGGATTGAGGTCAGGGCTTTGTGATGGCCACTCCAATACCTTGACTATGTTGTCTTTAAGGCATTTTGCCACAACTTTGGAAGTATTCCTGACTGATGTCTTGAGATGTTGCTTCAATATATCCACATAATTGTCCTCCTCATGATTCCATCTATTTCCATCTATTCCTCCTGCAGCAAAGCGCCCCCACAACATGATGCTGCCACCCCCGTGCTTCTCAGTTGGGATGGTGTTCTTCGGCTTGCAAGCCTCCCCCTTTCTCCTCCAAACATAATGGGCACTATGGCCGAACAGTTCTTTTTTGTTTCATCAGACCAGAAGAATCTTTCTCCAAAAAGTACGATCTTTGTCCCCATGTGCAGTTGCAAACCGTAGTTATGTCGATATAGGACTCGTTTTACTGTGGATATAGATATTTTTGTACCTGTTTCCTCCAGCATCTTCATAAGGTCCTTTGCTGTTGCTCTGGGATTGATTTGCACTTTCGCACCAAAGTACGTTCATCTCTAGGAGACAGAACGAGTCTCCCTCCTGAGCAGTATGACGGCTGTGTGGTCCCATGGTGTTTATACTTGCGTACTATTGTTTGTAAAAATGATCGTGGTACCTTCAGGCGTTTGGAAATTGCTCCCAAGGATGAACCAGACTTTTTGAGGTCTACAAAAAAAAATTGAGGTCTTGGCTGATTTCTTTGGATTTTCCCATGATGTCAAGCAAAGAGCCACTGAGTTTGAAGGTAGGCCTTGAAATACATCCACATGTACACCTCCAATTGACTTAGGCTAATTGACATAATTTATCAGAAGCTTCTAAAGCCATGACATTTTCTGGAATTTTCCAAGCTGTTTAACCTCTACTTCCTCAGAAACCCGGGTCCGGGAGCACCCCCACCAGTAAAAAAGCTGACTAGCATAGGCTAGCATAGCGTCACAAGTAAATAGTAGCATCTAAATATCATTAAATCACAAGTCCAAGACACCAGATGAAAGATACACATCTTGGTAATCAAGCCATCATTTCTGATTTTAAAAATGTTTTACAGGGAAGACACAATATGTAAATCTATTAGCTAACCACGTTAGCAAAAGACACCACTCCCATACTCCACCATTTTTCTTACTCCATCAGCAGCTATCACAAATTCGACCAAATAAAGATATAAATAGCCACTAACCAAGAAACAACCTCATCAGATGACAGTCTGATAACATATTTATTGTATAGCATAGGTTTTGTTAGAAAAATGTGCATATTTCAGGTATAAATCATAGTTTACCATTGCAGCCACCATCACAACTCGACTAGAATAACTACAGAGAGCAACGTGTATTACCTAATTACTCATCATAAAACATTTCTTAAAAATACACAGCGTACAGCAATTGAAAGACACAGATCTTGTGAATCCAGACAATATTTCAGATTTTCTAAGTGTTTTACAGCGAAAACACAATATAGCGTTATATTAGCTTAGCACAGTAGCAAACCACACAACAGCATTGATTCCAGCCAAACATAGCGATAACGTATTCACCACCAAAATATATTAATTTTCACTAACCTTCTCAGAATTCTTCAGATGACAGTCCTGTAACATCATATTACACAATGCATATAGAGTTTGTTCGAAAATGTGCATATTTAGCGGCACAAATCGTGCTTATACAATGAAAATAGTGTCCAAATACTCAAGCAATCTGTCCGGCGCCATCTTGGAAAGACACCTATTCTTATCGAAAACTATTCATAAACTTGACAAAAAAAATACAGGTTGGACAGCAATTGAAAGACAAATTAGCTCTTAATGCAATCGCTGAATTAAATTTTTTAAATTAACCTTACTGTGCAATACAGGGTGCAATACAGGGTGCGATAACGCAAGGCTACACGGCAAATAATGGCGTCTTATGCATTTTACTTTTTCAACAGAACAACGAATTATCAGCATAAATAGTTCTTACTATTAGCTGAACTCCCATCAGAATCTTGGGAAAGGTGTCCTTTGTCCAAAAGAATCGTTGCTGGGTTGGAGAATGTTTCCTTCCACGTTGCAATTAGCAGTACACAATGGCATGCGAGAGAGAGATACCCAACTCAATACAACGTCAGAAAATGAAATGCCCGAAAATCGCAATATACTGGCATAAACTGATATAAATCGGTTTAAAATAACAAGATTATGATGTCTTTAAAGCCTATATCGAATAAAAACAGAGCCGGATATACCTAGGAGCTAAAACCAGAGCTTCTAAAACGACATGCCAAGACCCTCTCTGCGTCAGCGCGAAGATCCAAAAGGGTGGACACATCGATTCCAATCAATTTATAGACTTTCGGCTCTGCGTAGAAACTCCATTTCAAGTCTCCCTATTCGCTAACAACCAGGGGAAGGCGTATGCAGTGCATCTCAACCAATAGAGGACAGGCAAATTAATACACAGGTCTCAGAACAGCCAGCAAAATTCTGCATTCTGACATACACATAGGAAAATTGCTCTAAGTCGAGTTCTGTTTCACCCACAGATATAATTCAAACGGTTTTAGAAACTAGAGAGTGTTTTCTATCCAATAGTAATAATAATATGCATATTGTACGAGCAAGAATTGAGTACGAGGCAGTTTAATTTGGGAACACCAAGAAAGAAATAGTGCTAACAGCTCCCCCTATTGACAAGAAGTGTTAAAGGCACAGTCAACTGTCTGTAAACAATTGTTGGAAAAATGTACTTGTGTCATGCACAAAGTAGATGTCCTAACCGACTTTCCAAAACTATATAGTTTGTTAACAAGAAATATGTGGAGTGGTTGAAAAACAAGTTTTAATGACTCCAACCTAAGCGTATGTAAACTTCCAACTTGTGTGTGTGTATGCATGTGTATATTTTTATTTTACCGGGTAAATTGACTGAGAACACATTCTCATTTACAGCAATGACCTGGGGAATAGTTAAGGGGAGAGGAGGGGGGATGAATGCGCCAATTGGAGGCTAGGGATGATTAGGTGGCCATGATGGTATGAGGGCCAGATTGGGAATTTAGCCAGGACACCGGGGTTAACACCCTACTCTCACAATAAGTGCCATGGGATCTTCAGTGACCATTTTTTCTTAACTGCTACAATTGATTGGTGGCGTAGTCCACTATAATAGAGTTGGCTCGTATTTCAATGGTTGCGGCAGATATCTTTTTTTTTTTTCTTCTTTTTTTTACATGGGGCAGATATATATTTTTTATTTACAATATTCATCCCGTGCCCACCACACACTCCTAATTCTGAAATGTGAAATCATACCTGTGAGCGCAGTCACCATGGTAGCAATTGTAGGTTTTTATACAGTACCCAAGACCAATCTGTGAGTTAATTTGACCATTGGAAAAAGAGCTACTGCGTAAATTCTGAAATGCGGGTTTGATTGAATTCCCCCCACCCACAACTTTCACCTAAATGCATTTTATTATTTTTAATTGAAGGGGTTGGGCAAAGGCAGAAATTGGCATTGAGAGTTACCCTTTATTAATGAGAAAGAGTCATTTCATGACATGAATTATTCAAAGCTGTTGACTCGCGATGGGATGTTATGAAATCATTAAGCTGCAGATGGTATTAATAAGGTCGTTCAACATTGCAGCTGACTTTGAAGGCTTTGATGCTATCCTACATGGCCATAATCTGGTTCAGACTTCAAATATTCATGATCAAGACCAATTGAAATCAATAAAGTCTGACAGTGCCAGGTCACGTAACAGGCAAGAGGTATTTCCTGGGTGGATTTGAGCAAACATTAACACTGATAGCATTCCGGACATTGTATGGTATCCCATTGGAAGCAACCTTTTATGGTGCATACAGTCACCTTTAGGAACCGACACAAAAGAACCCTGCTTGAAGTACCCGAGTACTGGCTAGGGAGACCAGCTCAGAATTTCCAGTACAAAAGACAAGAGCAATTTTCATCATCTTTGCAAGTCTGATTTTCCACATCTATTGCCTTGTAGTGTCTGGGAATGGTGCAGTATATAGCATGTTTAGTATACTCCCGAGTGGCGCACCGGTCTCAGGCAATGCATCTCGGTGCAAGAGGCGTCACTACAGTGCCTGGTTCGAATCCAGGCTGGGATTGGGAGTCCCATAGGGCGGCGCACAATTGGCCCAGCGTCATCTGGGGTAGGCCGTCATTGTAAATAAGAATTTGTTCTTAACTGACTTGCCTAGTTAAATAAAGGTTAAATAAAAGAACTACTGCATTGTTAACTCTACTTTTGTAAAAGGAGCCAACAGGGACTATTTTGGAAACTCCTCAGCTTCACTTGGATGGATTTGTCCTTGATGTCGCCCTACCCCTCTACATGTAAACTTGGAGACAAAACTACAATTCAAGTAGAGGATATACAGGGCTGGCAATCAGCCATTTACAAAGATGTGCAACTAAATTAAAATACATGCTAATGAGTTTCATTTTCTTTCCTAAACTGAATGAATACTGAATTGGGTCCCAACCCTGTTCAGTGGAGTAGAGGTCTTACCTTCCGCTCTGCCAGGAGTTTCCTGTAGCCGCTGGCCCCCAGGGTGAGCAGGGTGATGAGCACATCCAGGGAGGGGGAGGCTGATGCTCAACCTGGAGACAGAGGGCAGTCAGCATCATACTAAAAGGGCACAAACACTTTCTAACCTGAACCCTTACTAGGACTGTATCGATTTCAGTACCAATATTGATTCCTCTCAATTATTTGTTTCCTTAAATGGTTCCAATTCATATAATTGGATGCTTCAAATTGAATGTTTCAAATCTAGCCCAAATCTAGCCCAGTGGTCTCCAACTCCAATCCTAGAGAACGTTATTACAGGTAAAAGGAAAGGAATGCACACAAATCTATATTCCTAAGTAAAAACAGAGAAAGGACGCTTGAAGTCAACAGTCAATCACATAACAAGGAAAAAAGGGGACCAGCAGTCACTTGAAATAGTTGCAAATTAACATTTCTGTTTATTTTATTCTCATCTTTTAGGCAGCATATCCTACTACAACACATACTAGCCACATGCAGGTCTTTATTGTAGCCTAGCACTAACATACCTGATTTCATGACATGTTGATTATTTGAAACTGGCATTAGTGCTGGAATATAATCCAGCACACCAAGTAGCTTCCCCAGGATGGGCATTAGATCGAGACCCTGAGCTACCAAAATGAACAAACGTCCAATATTTCAGAGGGGAAATGGAACGTGTCACCAGCATAAGACAGACAGAGACAATACAGACACACAGGAATACAACAGAGCACAGAGACTGGATACATTCTGCTGATCTCCTGAATAAAAGACTTATTGAAACCAGCAATTATGGCACCACCTACTGGAACCATGAAGTTTTTGTCCAAGCTTTGTACAAAGGCATCGATTCTTCCAACACGAGCACCCTAAAGAGATTATGAAAATAACCTAACTTTGCTATGCCTATGGAAAGGAAAAATATGATTTTGTAGGATTTATGAAAGAGGAGTTGGAGCAGTAGTACCTGCTGAATAAGGTGCATACACTTGAATGACTGCACTCCATAAGCATTGTTGACAACATGTGGGATGTCATATTTGCTACACATAGTGGCTAGCTCCTCCAATCTGCCAGAACAGAGGAAAGTCATTATCAAATAACGCCCTGGTAATCTTCACCCAACATACACTGTAATAATATGGAAGTATGCTTCTGTCAGTAATGTCATGAAGTAGACTATATAATAAACAGTATGCAGATTATACAAATAACATTTGTTTCCAGTGATACCAGTTATAATAGCACATGATAATTGGACATGGACATTTTATTTGTTACAGCTCTATTTAACCATGATTGGATGGCTTAAGGACTAGGTATACCTGTCGGGGACACGTGGGGCAAAGCAAGAAGTAGTGGAGTGGACACAAAGGATGTTCTCTGCTCCCAGCTCTTGCATCTTACGGTCCACCGACTCCAGATCTGTTCCCAGCTCATCGCCCTCCAAAATGTTCTCAACCACCACTGGTTCAAACCCTGTTCATGGTTACAACGAGCAAGAGTGGTCAATGTTGGGAGTTGCCTTGCAGGGGAGCTACAGTGGGGTAGCGCAAAAAACTGTAGGATTTTAGCTCCTAAAGTGGACGTGTAACGTTTGCCGGCATGAGCAGAGCGCAAGATACTTTATTAAGTGTTTTCATGTATGAGCCGTGCGCCGAATTCTTGAAAATAGAAACAGAGAGAAATGTTGCACTAAGCAGGGATGAATGAACGTGTCACGGGAGCGTGTCACACTCTGCAAAGGTTAGGCCCTACGAGTCAAGAATAGCATGCATGTTAGGCATCTCTTAGAAAAGTTAAGTCATTTTCAAAACTAGCTGAACTGATAGGTGCATCTAGGGCAGGAAAGGGGAGTACAAAAAACTGTAGGGCATAACATACTTTTATAATGTTACAGAGAGTGGTATTGAACAGGGTCATGCTAGTACTTAAACTGCAGTGATCATGGCTTTGAAGCAGGACTTCTGGTCAGTGCGGGGCCAGATGATGTAGCGTGCCTTTGGTCTCTTGTGGCGAAGTGTTAGGAAGCACAGTGTCAGGCTCATCCCGGTTGCCATTGGAACTACAAAGCAACTGGCCACACTTTGCACACCTGTAAACATACACAATAACAAACAAGCTAGGAACAAAAGTGTGCACATAGTGTAGCTCTACTACAGAACTGGAGGTGTCCATCACTGTCATACATTTATCAGTAGGCAAAATGCAATCTTAGTTACACACCTGAGAGTTTTAAATCGTCCAGCACAACTGAATTAGTCAGCTTGCTCAGCAGACTGGAACCTGCAGCCTTGGGTTGAGTTGCAGCGATGTCACCAGATCGTCCTATCCCATGTATTAACCTGTATAAAACAACACACACAGATCTCATGATCATGACTCCCCTGAACATGAATGACAAAACAGATGGCTACTTGGAATTTAACAAAGCAATAGAAAATTCCTTTACTTTGAAAAGCAACAGTTAATAAGAACCTGTAATGTCTTTGGGCCACCAAACTAGAGGCCACTCTGCCCTCCCTCTCACCAACACCACAGTTTCCCAAGAAGTTGTTGCTGTCCATCACAGCCAGTTCATTCAGGAAGAGTTCTGTTGTGCTCTCGTTCCATCCCTCCTCAGGACATTTGCCCTTTAAGGTAGAGTAAGGATAGGCACTACAATAGCCAGTAGGTTCAGTCACAACTTCTGAATTATGTAGACTAAATAGAACTGTAAATAAATGTATTTGTAGTATCAATCTTATGGTTTGTTATGGTTGATGTGCGCTCCATCTCCAATCACATCCTATATCATGGGGTGTAATAATTAGTCCAAAACCGTTGCAAACAGTTGCGTTTTGCAACGAAAACGAGACAAATTCAGGTAGGTTCCTCCCCGTTTCGTTTGCTGCCGTTTGGTTCTGTTTGGTTGTAGTTACCTGATGTACTGATGTAGTTACCTGGCAAATGTGCAACTGATCTGTTCATCTTATCGAAATAATAGAATTCGAAGGAATGCTATTCGGATATTAACGTTACCTGGTCCAAAAGCTGTCTAATCAGCTGCTCATGACTGCGACGTGCCTGTGACCCCTGGCGAATGTGGATGGCGAGCCCAGAAACACAAAACATCGCCTCCGATTGGATGGAGAATGACTGCCCCCTCTCATTGAAGCTCTGAAGTTCAAAGTCGACGGGTGTACTGCGGGCTGTTGTACAGTATAGTCGTAAAGTATTCAGACCCCTTCCTTTGTCCACATTTTGTTACGTTATAGCCTTATTCTGAAATAGATTAAACACAAAAAAGTCCTCACCAATCTAAACACAATACCCCATAATGAACGTTTTTTTTGTGCAAATTATAACAAATAAAAAACACATACCTTATTTACATAAGCATTCAGACCCTTTGCTATGAGGTGCATCCTGTTTCCATTGATCATCCTTGAGATGTTTCTACAACTTGATTGGAGTCCACCTGTGGTCATTTCAATTGATTGGACATGATTTGGAAAGGCACACACCTGTCTATAAGGTCCCACAGTTGACAGTGCATGTCAGAGCAAAAACCAAGCCATGAGGTTGAAGAAATTGTCCGTAGAGCTCCGAGACAGGATTGTGTCGAGGCACAGCCCTGGGGAAGGGTACCAAAAAAATAATTCAACATTGAAGATCCCCAAGAATACAGTGGCCTCTTCCTAGAGTTGGCTGCCCAGCCAAACTGAGCAATCAGGGGAGAAGGGCCTTGGTCAGGGAGGTGACCAAGAACCCCATGGTCCCTCTGACAGAGCTCCAGAGTTCCTCTGTGGAGATGGGAGAACCTTCCAGAAGGACAACCATGTCTGCAGCACCAGATTTAGCCAAAAGACACCTAAAGGACTCTGGTCTGATGCAACCAAGATTGAACTCTTTGGCCTGAATGCCAAGCATCACGTCTGGAGGAAACCTGTCATCATCCTTATGATGAAGCATGGTGGTGGCAGAATCATGCTGTGGGGCTGTTTTTCAGCAGCAGGGACTGGGAGACTAGTCAGGATTGAGGGAAAGTACAAAGAGATCCTTGATGAAAACCTGTTCAGGACCTCAGACTGGGACGAAGGTTCACCTTCCAACAGGACAACGACCCTAAGCACACAGCCAAAACAACGCAGGAGTGGCTTCAGGACAAGTCTCTGAATGTCCTTAAGTGCACCCAGCCAGTGCCCGGACTTGAACCTGATCAAACATCTCTGGAGATACCTGAAAATAGCTGTGCAGCGACGCTCCCCATCCAACCTCACAGCGCATGAGAGGATCTGCAGAGAAGAATGGGTGGAACTCCCCGAATACAGGTGGGCCAAGCTTGTAGCGTCATACCCAAGAAGACTTGAGGCTGTAATCACTGTCAAACGTGCTTAAACAAAGTACTGAGTAAAGAGTCTGAATACTTGTGATATGTTATTATTTTTTTAATAAATGTGCTAAAATAAAAAATGTACTGTTTTTGCTTTGTCATTATGGGGTATTGTGTGTAGATTGATGAGGAGGAAAAAACAATTTAATATATTTCAGAATAAGGCTGGAACGTAACAAAATGTAGAAAAGTCAAGGGGTCTGATGCTTTCTGAATGCACTATATAAAGAAAGAAGGATCCCCCATTATAGTCAATTGAAAAATAGCAAAAAGTTGCAGGTCCATTATCATTTTCTGAAAGATCAACTTGAAATGTACAGTATAAAAAGGTAATTAGAAATGCCAGACGGGCTCGAGTGCTCTTCTCAAACATTGATGGCCTGATAAATCCTACCCCCGCAAACCTACAGTATGTGAACTTTCCTCCACATCTAAATGTGATGAGTTTGCGGAATATTTCAGAGATACCCAACCTAAAATTGGTTATCAGTCAAGCAAGACCAGATGAGAAGTTTGATATGTGCCCTAGCCTACCCCACAAAGGCACAATGGATTTATTTTCTCTGGTTGACACAGACATACTCAGGAATGTGATACACTACAGTGCCTTGCAAAAGTATTCATCCCCTTGGCATTTTTCTTATTTTGTTGCATTACAACCTGTAATTTAAATGGAATTTTATTTGGATTTCATGTAATGGACATACATAAAATAATCAAAATTGGTGAAGTAAAATTTAAAAAAAAACTTGTTAAAAAAAACTTGGAAAAGGGGTGCGTGCATATGTGTTCACCCCCTTTGCTATGAAGCCCCTAAATAAGATCCGGTGCAACCAATTACCTTCAGAAGTCACATAATTAAAAATAAAGTCCACCTGTGTCCAATATAAGTGTCACATGATCTGTCACATGATCTAAGTATATATACACCTGTTCTGAAAGGCCCCAGAGTCTGCAACACCACTAAGCAAGCGGCACCATGAAGACCAAGGAGCTCTCCAAACAGGTCAGGGACAAAAAAAAAATGAAACTTTGAACGTCCCACGGAGTACCATTAAATCCATTAATAAAAAATTGAAAGAATATGGCACCACAACAAACATGCCAAGAGAGGGCCGCCCACCAAAACTCACGGACCAGGAAAAGAGGGCATTAATCAGAGAGGCAACAAAGAGACCAAAGTTAACCCTGAAGGAGCTGCAAAGCTCCACAGCGGAGATTGGAGTATCTGTCCATAGGACCACTTTAAGCTGTAAACTCCACAGAGCTGGGCTTTACAGAAGAGTGGCCAGAAAAAAAGCCATTGCTTAAAGAAAAAAATAAGCAAACACTTTTGGTGTTCGCCAAAAGGCGTGTGGGAGACTCTCCAAACATATGGAAGAAGGTACTCTGGTCAGATGAGACTAAAATTGAGCTTTTTGGCCATCAAGGAAAATGCTATGTTTGGCGCAAACCCAACACCTCTCATCACCCCGACAATGCCATCCCCACAGTGAAGCATGGTGGTGGCAGCATCATGCTGTGGTGATGTTTTTTTATTGGCACCGACTGGGAAACTGGTTAGATTTGAAGGAATGATGGATGGCGCTAAATACAGGGGAATTCTTGAGGGAAACCTGTTTCAGTCTTCCAGAGATTTGAGACTGGGACGGAGGTTCATCTTCCAGCAGGACAATGACCCTAAGCATACTGCTAAATCAACACTCGAGTGGTTTAAGGGACAACATTTAAATGTCTTGGAATGGCCTAGTCAACGCCCAGACCTCAAAAAAAAAAATCCCTATGGTTAGATGTGCCAAGCTTAGAGACATACCCCAAGAGACTTGCAGCTGTAATTTCTGCAAAAGGTGGCTCTACAGATTATTGACTTTGGGGGGGGAGTAGTAATGTACACTCAAATTGTAATTTTTAAATGTTTCTTATTTCTTGTTTTTTCACAATAAAAAATATTTTGCATCTTCAAAGTGGTAGGCGTGTTGTGTAAATCAAATTATACAACCCCCCCAAAATCAATTTTAATTCCAGGTTGTAAGAAAACAAAATAGGAAAAATGCCATGGAGGATGAATACTTTCGCAAGGCACTGTATGTATACAAAAGTATTAGGACACCCTTCAAATTAGTTGATTTGGTTATTTCAGCCACACCCGTTGCTGTCAGTTGTTTAAAATCGAGCACACAGTCACACAATCTCAATAGACAAACATTGGCAATAGAATGGCCTTACTGAAGAGCTCAGTGACTTTCAACGGGGCTTTCAACGTGGCACTGTCATAGGATGCCACCTTTCCAACAAGTCAGTCCATAAAATGTCTGCCCTGCTAGAGGTGCCCCGGTCAACTATAAGTGCTGTAATTGTGAAGTGGAAACGTCTAGGAGCAACAACGGCTAAGCCGTGAAGTGGTAGGTGACACAAGCTCATAGAACCGAACCGCTGAGTGCTGAAACGCTTAGTGTGTAAAAATCGTTTGTCCTCGGTTGCAACACTCACCACCAAGTTCCAAACTGCCTCTGGAAGCAATGTCAGCACAATAACTGTTTGTCGGGATCTTATTGAAATGGGTTTTCATGGCTGAGCATCCACAGACAAGCCTAAGATCACCATGCGCAATGCCAAGCGTCAGCTGGAGTGGTGTAAGCTCACCGCCATTGGACACTCATCGTCACTCTTCACAACTGTCTTGGTGTGTTTGGACCATTCTAGTTTGTTGTTGATGTGGACAACAAGGAACTTGAAAAACTCTCAACCTGCTTCACTACAGCCCCGTCGATGCTCGGTCCTCCTTTTCCTGTAGTCCACAATCATCTCCTTAGTCTTGGTAACGTTGAGGGATAGGTTGTTTTTATACTGGCACCACCCGGCCAGGTCTCTGACCTCCTCCCTATAGGCTGTCTCGTCGTTGTCTGTGATCAGGCCTACCAATGTTGTGTCGTCTGCAAACTTAATGATGGTGTTGGAGTCGTGCCTGTCCATGCAGTCGTGGGTGAACAAGGAGTAGAGGAGGGGGCTGAGCACACACCCCTGGGGAGCACCAGTGTTAAGGATTAGCGTGGCAGATGTGTTGCTACCTACCCTCACCACCTGGGGTATTTACACATGTTAAGTTTGCTGAGAATTAACGCAGTTGACAGTGAGAGGACGTTTATTTTTGTTGAGTTCAGATTCTTCAGCTCTTAGCAATTTTCGGCCAATTTCCAACCTTCCATCCTTAAGCAAAATTCTGGAGAAATTGGTGTTCAAACAGCTAAATAATTACTTAAGTGCTAACTGTATTTACTCATTCCAATCTGGTTTTTGTGCCCAACACTGTACAGAGACAGACTTAGTTTAAGTGGTAAATGATCTTAGAGACAACACAGATTTTGGACAGACTGGAGAGGTGGGTTTGCCTCTCTGGTCCAGTTCTAAATTGGTTTAGGACCTACAGTTGAAGTCGGAAGTTTACATACACTTAGGTTGAAGTCATTAAAACTCATTTTTCAACCACTCCACAAATTTCTTGTTAACAAACTATAGTTTTGGCAAGTCGGTTAGGACATCTACTTTGTGCATGACACAAGTCATTTTTCCAACAATTGTTTACAGACAGATTATTTCACTTATAATTCACTGTATCACAATTCCAGTAGGTCAGAAGTTAGCGTGATGGACTCCCTGCTTGTTTCATTACATTATTATACCCGTCTCAGAGCAAATAGCCTGGATTGTTACTCCCATCTCGTTCCTCGCTCTCTTCCACGCGTCATTCTCCTCCTGAGTGGCTCGCTTGTGGGCGTGCTGGCAGGATGTACTGTTTTTTATTCTGTATATATGAATTACAAACCAGCCTTTATTTAAATCATGTTTCTAGTCTATTGCATAGTTACAATGTGTAATCATTGATGTCCCAGGAGCAGGAGTGGTAAACACTGTTGAAGTGTAAAATTGTAATACAGACACAGCAACATTCAAACAATGGAGTTTGATACACCTGGTATTGGATATGACTGAAGAAAAAAACTTGCTAAGTAGCGATTTTCGTAAATTAACTTTATGATAAAAGAATATGCACAATCGTTTGTCTCTACATTAACTAACATATTCCTCTCAATTGTAAATGTTTTGCTTGACTCGATATGATGTTATAATTGCTTACATTTCCTTGCACCATAATGTTTTGTCAGCCATCTTTGCTGAAGAAAATCACCAGGGACTTCGTCACCAGGGCTCACGTCAAATTCGTCATTGGTACCACTCGATATGATTGGTCATATAAAAACCTTGGGACCCAAATGCATAATGAGTGCTCTAACTCCCCCTTGCTGTGGTCTGGAGCAATAAAGCCATGATGCTGTGTAAGCACACAACTTTTAAAGGAGGAACCACTTTAAATGCGCTGCTCACAATTGACAGCAGCAACATGGACCTGTTAAATTGACAAGAAGGGTGTTGATATGGCTGATTTTAGGCATGGCTTCCTTGTTTTGAGTCTGTTAAGCGTGTTTCTCATTCTGCTGGAGTTTACCTGATATTTTGTATAAAACCTACCTTACGAATCCAGTTTTTCCATTTGTAACTCACCCACCAAAATCACAATATGCCGTTTTACATTTTGTGTTATTTGAACAATCTGCACGCTCTAGGATAGTAATAATATTGTATATATACTGTATATCTAAAAATGTAATATGGGCCGGGATTCGATGAAAGGCGAGTTGTCGACAAGCGCAGTGCACTGGACTTTTGAAAGTCACTTTTTCGACAGTGCAGTGCACGGTTGGGCTCAGTTTGAATTGAAATTCAAAAAATGGGAAAACTTCAAATAAATGCCCTCTCTTTTTCAGCTTAATGAGATTTTTTTTTAAATATGTCTTTTTTTCATTAATATAAATTAGATTTTGGCAGGGAATTTACTTCCACAATTGACTGACTTCAATTCGACTTGAGACTAACCCTGGTGCAGTGCGCTTTTAATTGAATTCCGGTCATGGTTAAAAACGATCATTTTCATCTCCATATATGATATCTTTTTTTTCATGATTTTTTGGGGGGGACAGTGATATAAATTAATTAGGGGGCGATAGATAGGAGATACAGAGGTAAGAAGGTCGGTGGGGGCAGTATTCGATCCTACGCAGGCAGGGGAACTCTTCATGTGCCATATGCAGTGGCCTGAACCATATCTAGGGACCCATTTATGAACTTGAGAGTGGTTACATTTCTGCACCCCCATCCCTCAGCTGTTACCAAAACAAGTGGCAGGGTGGCAGTTTTGTTGTTTTTCCAATCCCGACTGTAGCTTTAACATAATGGAAAATAAAACAGACATCAAGTTTGAATAATTTCTTTGTTACCTTTATTCATTGTAATAGATACTTTGTGTTTTACAGTAGAGTTTTACATAGTTATTTTACACATATAGATTATATAGTTAATTTGTCTGTATATTATGTACACCTTAAATAAATAAATCTTACATTAACACCAATAAAATAAAAACATGTACATTTACAGTGCAAAAATGTGTATTAGTGGTCGACTTATACCCTATAATCTGCACTCAATGTGTTTCACATGCTAAACCGATTGTTTTTGCATTTTTAGCTCATCATTCATGCTTGTACACAAATATTCCATACAACTTTGCCTTTGCTCATACAAGATTCTTTGACAGGAGCCTTTCAGAATACTTTATGCATACAGCACCTTTGACAGCAGACATAAGGGAAGCTGGAGAAGTGAGGATGAATGAAAAGCGCAACATGAAATGGCAGTTTCGCTAAGGTTGGGGAAGTGTGAACTCAAGCAATTGACCCCCACCTAAGAAAAAAAGGGTAAGAACAAGTGGTGAGGTGAGGCAAGACTAATGAGAGTGTGGGTAGGAGGGCCTCAATGACAGAATATGCCTGACTCATGTACTGTATTCTAGCCACACAGACACAGTTCTCCTTTTCTCTGGATCGTACTACAGGATAAGGCAATGGGCACTGTTTAGCGAAGATGAGAAATAAAGTGTGTGTGGAAAACATCTTATCTTATTATCTGAATGTGAATGAGGGTGTGCTTAAGATGTATATATTGGCTTTCCAACTTGTGATTTCATGTGTGCGCCTGCGTGCATGGGAGAGGAAATGGTCCATTGGGAGTGATAGCCCAATCTGCCACTTGACTTTGGCGCCTACACTTTAAAGACAGGTGTGGTAATAAACAAATAAATAAGTAGCATACTTGTAGACTATCAGGAGGCAATGTGGTATCTAAAGCCCTCATCTTTTATACCAGCAAACAATGCATAAATGGGGCAAACACACAGGGGAAGTCTCCAGAAAACCAATCCAGCATTATAATAGTCAATCCTTGAAGTGTATAAGGTTGACTTCATATTTGATAGTTTTTTTGAAATAGTATGGTAATATACACTACCATTCAAACGTTTGGGGTCACTTAGACATTTCCTTGTTTTTGAAACAAAAGCAAATTATTTGTCCATTAAAATAACATAAAATTGATCAGAAATACAGTGTAGACATTGTATTGTAGCTGGAAATGGCAGATTTTTTAATGGAATATCTTTAATGGAATATCTGGAATATCTTTTTTTAAGATGCTGGAGGAGCGCTTGACGCCACCTGTTAAGCATGGTGGAGGCAATGTGATGGTCTTGGGGTGCTTTGGTGGCGGTAAAGTGGGAGATTTGTACATGGTAAAAGGGATATTGAAGAAGGATGGCTATCACTCCATTTTGCAATGCCATGCCATACCCTGTAGACGGTGCTTAATTGGAGCCAATTTCCTCCTACAACAGGACAATGTCCCAAAGCACAGCTCCAAACTATGCAATAACTATTTAGGGAAGAATTAGTCAGCTGGTATTCTGTCTATAATGGAGTGGCCAGCAGTCACTGGATCTCAAACCTATTGAGCTGTTATGGGAGCAGCTTGACCGTATGGTACGTAAGAAGTGCCCATCAAGCCATTCCATCTTGTGGGAGGTGCTTCAGGAAGCATGGGGTGAAATCTCTTCAGATTATCTCAACAAATTGACAACTAGAATGCCAAAGGTCTGCAAGGCTGTAATTGCTGCAAATGGAGGATTCTTTGACGAAAGCAAAGTTTGAAGGACACAATTATTATTTCAATTAAAAAACATTGTTTATAACCTTATCAACGTCTTAACTATATTGTCTATTCATTTTACAACTCATTTCATGTATGTTTTCATGGAAAACAAGGACATTTCTAAGTGACCCCAAACTTTTGAACGGTAGTGTATATAAGCTTACTATATCAATATTCTGAAAGATATATGCTTTCCTACCATTGAAACATTATTTAAATTAAATTGTTAATCAATATAAACATGGACCAAGGAGTTTTGTTCTAGATTGGTTCAAGTGAGGAATCTTATAAAAACATGTATTTTCTATTTACAAAAGAAAAGAGTACCCCTATTCTTTTTGAGTTATGCATAAGTTTAACATACATAATTCCATTTCATCTGTGCCACCCATGGGTAACCAGCCCAAATTCCTCAGATGCATTTTCCTCATACATTCACATTATTTAGTTATTCATATTTTCCACTATATTCTTGCAAAGATACAGAGACTGAACTGAGAAAATGCAGGTGTGTTTGGACAGTTTAGATATCTGAAAGTAAGTCATGTGGAGATTTTGGAGGATTTCAGGAGAAATAGTTTCCAAATGTGTAGGTTAGTGAGGTCACGACAAACAAGTTCATCAAGTCAAATGCATGGAAATGCAATTCTCAATGACACATACCAGGGTTGGGGTCGATTCAGAATATTTGCATTTAATTAAATTCAACCCATGAATTGAAATTCGAATTTGAATTGGACACACCTCGCAGGAAGTAGAATTTAATTCAAAGCAATTCAAAGAAATTCAACTGCGATGAAACATTGAAGTCTAATTTATTTGACAAATATTTTACCAAAAGCATCTGCCACTTATTACAGCAAAGAATACAGATACATTTTCAAATAAGCTTGAATACAACTCAAAGTTCTCAAACAGTATTATTGTTGTATTTTTGGAAAAATGTTAACACTTTGTTGTTCACTGACATTCTGGAGTATTTGAACTAATGCATTCTGGAAAATAATTTTTTCCCCCTGATATTTAACATGTAAAATAATGATGAATTACTATAGACAACCTACAAAATAGTAAAAGTTAAACAATTGAAATGTTTTAATCATATGTCAGGTTGTCTATAGTAATTCATAATTAATTTATGTTAAATATCAGAAAGAAAAAACTTTTTCCAGAATGCATTAGTTCAAATACTCCAGAATGTCAGTGAACATAAAAAGTGTTAACATCTCTTGACAAAAATACAAAAATAATACTGTTTGAGAACTATGAGTTGTAATCAAGCTTATTTGAAAAGGTATTGGTAACCATGTCAAAATAAATATATTTTATAGGGATGTGTACAATAGATTATCCATTTCAATTTTATAGAATTAAATTCTATTTCATTTATTTCAAATTCAATTCAAATTCTGCTTCCTGTAGGGTGTGGCCAATACAATTTTACAATTTAATGGGACACTGTGGTCCAATGATAAAACTCCCAGCAGAAAGCACACGTGCTGACAGTCGTGGATTTAATCCCTGTTGCACCCCAGCAGACTTTATCTCTTCCTTGCCTGTCTTCCCCATCTAATTCTTCACCATGTAAATAAAGCTTAAATAAATACTTAGAAAAGAGGAATTTCATTAAAATATATATATATATAAAATAATTGATCCTAACCCTGACACATACAGTACATACAGTATATTGCTGTTGGTTTTGTGATGTCCATGTTCCTAGAAGTTGACTGTTTCTTGTGAGGAGGCTCTTTGCCAGAATTGGCTTTTACCTCTGAGTGGAGTGAATTTGAATTCAAAACCAAAGACATAAGGTAATGCTGTTATATGTTGAGTTATCTAATCACTTTGTTCTATAAACAAAACAAAAATGGCTTTTTGCAGATTTCTGTGTGAGGATCATGCTCACTACTGTTGATTGATACTTCTTCGTAAAAGTCACTCGATGGTTAAATGAAGGAACACTAACTCGAAGTACAGCGTGGGTGACTGTGAAAATGACTGCATGAGAATTGCTAACTTAATACATAATTCAATAATTCTGTGTGCATGTTTCAGTTTGCTGCAAAATACTGGTAATATAACCTCATTTGATTTGCTATTACTGTATACAGAGAGTATACAGACTGCATTTATGCAGACAAAAACACATTTCAATTGAAAATAAATTGCACAAGGTTGATAGATATTAACCACACATATTTGTTGACATTTTGTACATAGAAGCCTAATACTATTGTGTCAAAGAAATAGCGAAATGTTAAATATTTGAGAATTCATTCTTTTTTTGAGAGAAATTTCTTACAGGTATAACACAATTCAGCCTGATATTTTTTTATCATGCATTTCCCTCCTACTATAAACTTCTCTAGGATCCTGAATATTCAACTCTTAATTTCAAGAGTGTGCTAAACATTCACTAATCTAAATAGATCATTGTATGATTCTTTCAGACATTGAGTGCCAGTTCTGTTATCTACTACCTTATTTTGACATAGACATATTGGTTATGAGTGTCCTATCTGAGTTTACACATGCTTTGCTTATTCAGAATGAATAACATTGTAAGCTATTATATATTCTGAGATGCTACAATTAAGGCTGATTCAATCATGTGCAGATAAAGGAAAACGACCCTGTGGTTTCACTCAGAAACTCTTCTTCTTGCAGACTGTTGGCGTTATTCTAAATTGAGATCTGAATGAATGATTCATGCAAAAGTATCAGTTGCATTCGCTTATCTCAACTCGGAATAAGGTCCGTAGTCATTGGATATTGATGTGTGACCACATCTGTCCTTTGCAGAGTAAACATTGGGTCAATCGTGGTGCGGTTTTTCCTTTTCTGCAAATTGATTGAATTGGGTTCCAAGTTAACATTTTCCAGTAGAGTTTACCTTACCAATTGGCGTGTGAAGCATGGCAAGCTCTGTACAATATGAACTCTTATGTCCAATGGCGGGTGGAGAAGTGGATAAGATAATCAGTAGGCCTATCAAGACCCAGGAAGAGTCCAAATCCAACACCTACGGAACATATTACTGCGACAGTACAACTGACACTACTACTATTTCAGTAATTATAGCTAGTGTGTCAATCAAAGAGACATGGTGAGCAATGACATCTGGAAGAAGGGATGTAAAGTTTGAGCTTTTGGACAGAACACAAGATGAATTAGGAAAAATCTGTTCCTATCTCCAGCTCTGCATGCAAAACTGCTTGGACTGTTTCATCTTTTGATGCTTGGTCACTAAGTACACAAGAGAGGAGAAGTTAATGGCTCAAAACCATATTTTAGTCTTACGTCAAACCAATGCTTTGTGTGGAGCATCAGCAACATCCCTTCATCCAAGCGTTGCTCATCATCAAACTCACTAGAACAACACACACTGGAGTGACAAGTCGAGTGAAGTCATCTAGTCAGTCAGTGAAGTCAGTTAAAGAGGATCATGCAAAGTGTTATTTGAAAAGTTTTTTTTACAATCAACCCTGAAGCTGAGAACTATATTGTGGCAACACTGGACTTTTGTGCCAAGCTCAGCCAGCTTTGTCAGAAGTCTCTTGTGTACTTCCTGACCTCAAAGTCCACAGGAGGTCAGAATCCTCAATCTGCTAGGAGTAGTCCAGAATCAACTGATCTAGTAAAACAGGTGACATGCATAAGATGGCATAGTTGTTCCTCTACCTGGCTAATACACCACCCACCATCCCCCCAAAAATGTAAACCCCCAGCCATCTACACGCACACAAATAAATAAAATAATAATAATTATCTACTTCCGACCAATGAATCAGCCGAGCCATATCTTGCGGCCTCATTCTTGTAGGAGTCTTTCCTCCATCCCATCCCCATGCTTCTTGAATCTTGTGTTAGGGGTGAATGCTTTCTGGCAGGAGTGGAGGGAGAGGATTTTCAAACGGATATAGGGCAGGCGATGATCTTGTCTTCCAGCATAACGCTGACCACCAGGAACACTAAGTAGAGCACGAACATGATGAAGCCCAGCAGCTTGCTCATCCGCCACTTGCAGGCAGCAATTGAGATAATGACAAAGATGAGCATGAGGAACAGCAGCACGATGGCGCAGAACAGCCCGTTAGAACTCACCGCCACAGGCTGCATGTTGTTGATGATGGACCAGAGGAGCCATGGGAACGGCAGGCTGAAACACACAAAATAAACACGCACACACACACACACACAAAGTGAAAACATGTTTTTAGGAATTTTTGCAAATGTCTTGAAAATGAATTACAGAAATATCTTATTTGCATATGTACATTCACACCTCTGAGTCACTACTTTGTAGAAGCAACTTTGGCAGCAATTACAGCTGTGAGTCTATCTGGGTCTTTAAGAACTTTCCACACCTGGATTGTGCAACATTTGCCAATTATTCTTTTCAAAATTCCTTGAGCTCTGTCAAATTGGTTGTTGATCATTGCTAGACAACCATTTTCAGGTCTTGCCATATATTTTCAAGTAGATTCAAGTCAAAAATGTAACCCGGCCAATCAGGAACATTCACTATCTTCTTGGTAAGCAACTCCAGTGTAGATTTAGCCTTGTGTTTTAGGTTATAGTCCTGCTGAAAGGTGAAATCATCTCCCAGTGTCTGGTGGAAAGCAGACGGAAACAGATTTTCCTTTAGGATTTTGTCTGTGCTTAGCTCCATTCAGTTTCTTTTTATCCTGAAAAACTTCACAGTCCTTAACGATTTCAAGCATACCCATAACATGATGCAGCCAACACTATGCTTGAAAATATTGAGAGTGGTACTCAATGATGTGTTGTATTGGATTTGCCTCAAACATATCACTTTGTATTCAGGACAAAAAGTTCATTGCTGGGGGCTCCTGAGTGGTGCAGCGGTCTAAGGCACTGCAGTGCTTGATGAGTCACTACAGATCCGGGTTCAATCCTGGGCTGTGTCGCAGCCGGCCATGACCGGGAGACCCATGAAGCGACGCACAATTGGCCCAATGTCGTCCTGGTTAGGGGAGGGTTTGGCCGGCCGGGATGTCCTTGTCCCATAACGGTCTAGAAACTCCTGTGGCAGGCCGGGCGCATGCACACGGACATCAGGTGTACGGTGTTTCTTCCGACACATTGGTGTGGCTGGCTTCCGGGTTAAGCGAGCAGTGTGTCAAGAAGCAGTGCGGCTTGGCAGGGTCGTGTTTCGGAGGACCACTGCCTTATTTTGGCATGAATACGTGTCACATATCAATTTGCTAACAATGTAAAAAAATATTTATTTTTTAAGAGTTAATAAAGCCGCATACAAACATGGTCTCTTTTTTATTTTCTTGAGTAAGGCAGCTCCAAAATGCCGGTGTTTCAGCCTAGCTCAGTTCTTTCTGTGGTGGTGGGGCAAGCCAGCAGAAGATACGGAGCGTTGCGTCGTGATTGGCTCAGTCACTCATGGAGACACTACATCACCGCCAAGTCTAAGGGGAGAAAATTCTAGCCCCTTGGGTGCTGCCATAGAGTTACATTAGAAGTGCCTATCCAAGAAGGCTCAAGGTCATTGGCCAGAGATAAAATGACGACAACTCACGTTATATGTACAGTAGCTTTGGTTGGACTGATGATGTCAACATCATACTTTCAAAATTATAGCTAGCAGTCATCATTGTGAATCAAGTCAACATCTACTTGAAAAATCTACTTGAAAATCCTTGTCATATGAAGAGAAATAATGAAGAGAAATTATAGATAAAACGTATCGGTGCTCATCGGCCATTGGACATAAACATTACACGAGTTGGAAATCGCAAATTCAACAATGAGTGGTTTGGAAGGAATCAGTGACAGTGCCTAACGTTAACTGCAAGCATTGCAAAGCAATCACTAGCCTGCTATTCAGTGGAGTGGCTATGTGGTCCCAAATCTGGGATTAAGGGGCTCTTTTACAGGTGTAAAATGATAAACATTCAACATTGGCCATGCTGTCAATGAAGCATGATTTGTGCCGCGCTCAAAACAACTGTTAACTCGGAACTGCAAAAACTTGACTTCAGTGAGTTCAAGACAACTGGGAAGTCGAGAATAAACCAGCTCCGACTGGGAAAATAGCCACCTTCCTGTTCAAGTGAGCACAGCACAACAAGGTGAGTCCAAAAATGTATATGTATATGCCAGGGAGATATGTATACTGTAGCTAAGAAAGTAATACTAAGTGTATGTTGTGTAGTAAGATGTTAGAAGTCCATGAGCCTCACCCTAATAATTTGGTCTATTTGCCTCTCTTAATTTGGCCTACTGTTCTGACTTGGTGATACACATGTAGCTTATAACCTGTTTTAGAGAAATGTAATCATCCAATATAGTAAGAGCTTTCCATGTCTGCTCCCTTTATTTATCCTACGGTTCTGACTTGGTGTACAGGGAGAACACTGTAAGAACAGCCCATGTTCTGAATTCTGTCGCTGTACATTTCAAAAGTGCTAAACAAATAGTTATATTGCCTACGTCCGTCCTAGCTCGGCTTGCCTCTTATCCACTTGTCGTCCCCTTATGCCATAGTTTGTACATCTCAAATGTCATTAGAAACCACGTTTGTTTAAGCAAGTTAGCCATATCAGTGATGTATTTTTAAAAGGCAGTAAATGAGGCTGAATGAACTGCTTTGCTGCCAGACAAGGCTCCGATGATAGCCAGGTGTAGCAGTAGTAAGATGTTTGGACTGCTGTTGGGACAGCTTTATGTAGGTCGTTTGTGGGCACCGTTTGAGTGCAATTTATGTATTGTTTAGTGGCTTTGCTGGCATGCATCCCACTTTTTTTTTGGCCCACCAAGATTTACATGCTAAAATTGCCACTGCAGAGGACGCATGGCTCTCGACCTTCGCCTCTCCCGAGTCCGTACGAGAGTTGCAGCGATGGGACAAAACTGTAACTACCAATTGGAAAATCTATATATATATACAGTATGTGTGTGTGTACAGTGCGTATGTTATCATGTGTGTGTGTGTATGCATGTGATCCATCCTCAGTTTTCTCCTATCACAGCCATTAACATCTGTAATTGTTTTAAAGTCACCATTGGCCTCATGTTGATATCCCTGAGCGGTTTCCTTCCTCTCTGGAAACTGAGTTGGGAAGGATGCCTGTAACTTTGTAGTGACTGGGTGGCTTGATACACCATCCAATGTGTAATTAATTAATAACTACACCATGCTCAAAGGCATATTCAATGTCTGCTTTTTTTAAACTCATCTACCAATAGGTGCTCTTCTTTGAGGCATTGTAAAACCTCCCTGTTTTTTTGGTTGAATCTCTGTTTGAAATTCACTGTTCGACTGAGGGACCTTACATATAATTGTATATGTGGGGTACAGAGGTGAGGTAGAGTCATTCAACAATTATGGTTAACACTATTATTGCACAATGAGTGATTGTATTACTTCTGAACTTATTTAGGTTTGCCATAACAAAGGGGTTGAATACTTATTGACTTTTCAGATTTGAATACATTTGTGGAACATTTTCAAAAAACATAATTCCACTTAATCATTATTGGGTATTGTGTGTAGGCGAGTGACAAAAAAATCTCAATTTAATTCATTTCAAATTCAGGCTGTAACGCAGCAAAACGTGGAAAAAGTATTAAATACTTTCTGAAGGCACTGTAAATATTTTGTCTTGTCCATTTGCCCTCTGAATAGCACCCATACACGAAACCATGTCTCAATTGTCTCAAGGCTTGAACATCTTTCTTTAATGTGCCTCTCCCCTTCATCTAAACTGATGAAGTGGATTTAACATGGGACATCAATAAAGGATCATAGCTTTCACCTGGATGGTCTATGTCATGGAAAAGGGCAGGTAACTGATCTCAACAGTATTGCTAAACGTTGCACTTCAACGTAAATCTCGGCTCTGTTATAAGTACACTCAAGAAAACATATTTTATTTATCACAGTGATTAAGGAGCAGCATTAAAACAGAGTAGTATGCCCCACCAACATTAGAGAACTGTACAGAAAAACCTAAAATAGCTTAATTAAGTAAATCAATGATGAGAAAATAGTCTGATTAACTGATAATTGACACAGACAGGATGGCGTAGCAGGAAGATCGGAAAGCTATGAACCTAGAGGTTGTGAGTTCAAATCCCAATTGAAGACATGTTAAATAACAATTACTGTATAAATTAACATGCACAATGTAAGCATGTGCGTCAAATATATTAGTTGAAAACATTGTATGTTAACAGCACTGTGTGTGTAACTAGTTCCACAGGCATTTTTTAGGTAAGATATAAAAATGTTAAAAAATTCTAGTTGAATGAACATATGAGACGAATTGAGCAAACCCATCATTTTAAGTTGACAGAATTTTTGCCTACCTTTTCTCATGTTGGCGCTAGGTTTGGTCCAACTAAACATTTTAAGTTCAGGTAACACTTTGACCAAAATGTTGAGTAAACCAATTACTTAAAAATAACTAGATGAAACAACTAGATGTGTTTTTTTTGTGGGAACTTCCATGTCACCCATGGGCAAACCTTATTCAATCAAACGAATTAGAGAATAAAACAAAGTTCAGTGAACTTTTACATCATATTATATCTGGCAAGCATTTATCATATAGATGGAAATAATTGTTATGAAAATGGTATCCAATTGTAATTATTGTGGTTTTAGTGAATCCCAATTTCACTATTGGATAAGAACAAAGTAATATGACTGTTACTATGTAATATGTAGAAACTTCCCCCGGCACTGTGAGAATAATCTTATCTTTCAAAATGTGAAACTAACAGATATTAAAATAAATTAGTAATTCAATAGAAGAGTGGTCATAGTACTGATGACATCAGCGTACCCAACAGTGATGTCAAAGATGTTGGAGCCCACAGAGCTGGACACAGCCATGTCCCCCAGCCCCTTCCTTGCAACAATGACACTGGTGATTAGGTCAGGAATGGAGGTACCAGCTGCTAATATAGTCAAGCCCATGATCTCTTCTGTAATCCCAATGGTCTCTCCAACCTGTAGATAGAAAAGAGAAATAAATTGGGTAAATAAAACAAAATATTTGTTTTCTTCGATGAGGCGTTGAGTAGAGGAATGAAACAGTGAGCTATACTTTGGAAATATTTAAATGTTTTTATTTTCCATTCGGTTAACATGCATGATGAGGAGAAAATCCCAGTATTCGGGGACAGGAGATATTTTGGCACTCTGACTATTTGGTGCTGTCTAGCTTTGAATGACATCCAGGTCTTAGCCTGAATACATTTCACAGAAGGCTGCTAATAACAATCCCACAGCATTCTAACCCTCCGAATATCCCGCTACTCTTCTAATTATCCACTTGCTTGAAAATACGCTTGTGTTTTGTTCTGTGTGAGGAGGTGGTTTAGTGTCTTCACAAAAGGTAACATGATTTCACAAAATGTAATACTGAACCATCCTGCATTTTTCAGCAGCTATGGTGTATGAATAACTAGGGCTGTTATGGTGACCTTATTACCGCCACAACGGCGGTCACGAGTCATGACGGCAGTCAAATTCCACGTGACCGTTTAGTCACGGTAATTATGCTGCTTCAAGCTCTGATGCTTATTAGCAGCAATTAGCAAATGTCCAGGTTGTCCATGTCTCCTTTGTTGTGGTTGTAGTCCAGGATGACGGCTGGCTTCCTGTCCTTACCATCACTGATTGTGCAGTGTGCTCAGGAGGACTACATTCTTGTTCCTCTTTGGGAGGTTAGAAACTAGAGTGGTGGTGGGGGTGAAGGCAAACTTTGATGAGAAGACCTCTCTCCCCCTTGTTGCAAGGACTGCAAGGGGGGAGCTCAGGCTTGTTCTTACCAACTGTGCCAACCATGGTGATCTTCCTCTTCAGGAGCTGCTGGCTGAGTTCAATCAGTAGCACAGATAATCTCAATTTCTCATTTTGTGTGTGTGTGTGTGTGTGTGTGTGTGTGTGTATGTGTGTGTGTGTGTGTGTGTGTGTGTGTGTGTGTGTGTGTGTGTGTGTGTGTGTGTGTGTGTGTGTGTGTGTGTGTGTGTGTGTGTGTGTGTGCGTGCGTGCGTGCGTGCGTGCGTGCGTCTTTGTGGTTTTTGTGGTGTGTAAATGATTTTATAACTGGAGGGTCAAAAATGACCCTAAGACCATCTTGGTACCCTGGTGGTGTACAGCTTTCATGGAAATATGAACAAAGGCGATGTTTCACTTTTTCTAATGTTGGTGTCATTCTAGGAAAAGTCTTCAAATTTCATGTTGAAAAAATATAATTTAAGGGTGTTTCTCTGCTTTTAAACATAGTGGTGGGTCATTTTTTACCCTTAAGACAACACAAGGGTTAATCAGACACGTCGGTGCATTCAGCATGTCAACACTTCTTACAAAAACAAGTAGTGATGAAGTCAATCTCTCCTCCACTTTGAGTCATGACAGATTTACATGCATATTATTAACCTCTCTAGGGTACGTGAGACGGTAGCGTCCCACCTCTTCAACAGCCAGTGAAACTGCAGGGCGCCAAATTCAAAACAACAGAAATTCCATCATTAAAATTCCTCAAACATACATGTATTTTACACCATTTTAAAGATACACTTGTTGTAAATCCAGCCACAGTGTCCGATTTCAAAAAGGCTTTACGCTGAAAGCAAACCAAACGATTATGTTAGGTGAGTGCCTATTCACAGAATAACACAGCCATTTTTTCAGTCAAAGAGAGAATTCACAAAAAGCAGAAATATAGATAAAATTAATCACTAACCTTTGATGATCTTCATCAGATGACACTCATAGGACTTCATGTTACACAATACATGTATGTTTTGTTCGGTAAAGTTTCATATTTATATCCAAAAATCTGAGTTTACATTGGCGCCTTACGTTCAGAAGTTCCAAAACATCTTTTGATTTTGCAGAGAGCCACATCAATTTACAGGAATACTCATAATAAACATTGCTAAAAGATACAACTGTTATGCATGGAATTTTAGATGCACTTCTCCTTAATGCAACCGCTGTGTCAGATTTCAAAAAAGCTTTACGGAAAAAGCAAACCATGCAATAATCTGAGTCGGCACTCAGAGCCCAATCAAGACACAAATATATCCGCCATATTTTGCAGTCAAAAGAAGTCAAAAATAACATTATAAACATTCACTTACCTTTGATGATCTTCATCAGAATGCACTCCCAGGAATCCCAGTTCCACAAGAAATGTTTGTTTTGTTCGATAATGTCCATCATTTATGTCCAAATTCCTCCTTGTTGTTCTAGCGTTCAGTACACTTTCCCAACTCACGACGTGCAGGCAGGTCCAGCGGAAAGTACGGACGAAAAGTAAAAAAAGTTATATTACAGTCTGTAAAAACATGACAAACAAAGTATTGAATCAATCTTTCGGATGTTTTTAACATAATCATTCAATAATGTTCCAACCGGAGAATTCCTTTGTATTCAGAAAAGCAAATGGAACGGGAGCAAACTCTCATGTGAGTGCGCATGGTCAGAACGTGGTCAGCTCATGGCTGCTGGCAGACCTCTGACTCATTCCACTCTCATTTGCCCCCACTTCACAGTAGAAGCATCAGAAAAGGTTCTAAAGACTGCTGATATCTAGTGGAAGCCTTAGGAAGTGCAACATTACCGATTTCCCACTGTATCTTCAATAGGAGTTGAGTTGAAAATCGACCAACCTCAGATTTCCCACTTCCTGGTTGGATTTTTTCTCAAGTTTTTTCCTGCCATATGAGTTCTGTTATACTCACAGACATCATTCAAACAGTTTTAGAAACTTCAGAGTGTTTCCAATCCAAATCTACTAATAATATGCATATTCTAGCTTTTATGGGTTTGTAGTAGGCCGTTTACTCTGGGCATGCTTTTCATCCGGACGTGAAAATACTGCACCCTACATCAAAGAAGTTAATGCTAGCTCTCTGTGTTAATTTATGGGCCAGCCATGCTGCCCTGTTCTGAGCCAATTGTAATTTTCTGAGGTCCTTCTTTGTGGCACCCGACCACATGACTGAACAGTAGTCCAGGTGCGACAGAACTAGGGCCTGTAGGACTTGCCTTGTTGATAGACTTCTCCCCATCTTTACTACTGTTGTATCAACATGTTTTGACCATGACAGTTTACAATCCAGGGTTACTCCAAGCAGTTTAGTCACCCCAACTAACTGCAGCTCTTTGTTAAGTGTTGCAGTGATTTCATTCGCTGTAGTAGCTGACCTGTATAGTGTTGAGTCATCCACACACAAAGTGGCTTTACTCAAAGCCAGTGGCATGTCATTGGTAAAGATTGAAAAAAGTAAGGGGCCTAGACAGCTGCCCTGGGGAATTCCTGATTCTACCTGGATAATGTTGGAGGCTTCCATTAAATAACAACCTCTGTGTTATGCTAGCCAGGTAACTCTTTATCAACAATATAGCAGGGAGTGTAAAGCCATAACACAGATGTTTTTTCAGCAGCAGACTATGATCGATAATTTCAAAAGCCGCACTGAAGTCTTACAAAACAGCTCCCGCAATCTTTTTATCAGCAATTTATTTTAGCCAATCATCATTCATTTGTGTAAGTGCCATGCTTTTTTTATGTCCTTCCCTATAAGCATGCTGAACGTCTGTTGTGAATTTGTTTACTGTAAAATAGCATTTTATCTGGTCAAACACAATTCTTTCCAAAAGTTTACTAAGAGTTTGTAACAGGCTGATTTGTCGGCTATTTGAGCCAGTAATGGGGGCTTTACTATTCTTGGGTAACGGAATTAATTTTGCTTCACTAAAGGTCTGAGGGCACACAATTTCTAGTAGGCTTAGATTGAAGATATGGCAGATAAAAGTGGCAATATTGTCTGCTACTATCCTCAGTAATTTTCCATCCAAGTTGTCAGACCCCGGTGGCTTGTCATTGTTAATAGACAACAATACTTTTTTCACCTCTTCCACACTCACTTTACGGATTTCAAATTACAGTCCTTGTCTTTCATAATTTGATCAGTAATACTTGAATTTGTAGTGTCAGTGTTTGTTGCTGGCATGTCATGCCTAAATTTGCTAATCTTGCCAATTAAAAAATCATTAAAGTAAATCAGCAGCATCAGTAGGTTTTGTGATGAATGAGCCATCTGAAGAGAAAGAATACTGCTAAAGCGTTCAATGTCACCATTCAGAGAGAGCACAGGGCCAGATATAATGCACATGTTATTAGTGTCTAGCAGAGAATATATCAGCTATTTAAAATCCAGGTTCAACTGTTCAGAGCTGCCCTTTAAAATATGTGACCCGTTTCAGGAAACTAGGCGTATGTCGCAAGTCACGACTTCACAGGAGAGCCATTTTTATATATATTATTTTTTATCAAAATGTTTTTTTTGGCAGAAATGCCTTCTGGAACTTTGTAAATTTCTAGTGCCTTAAAAACAAACTTGTATGCCATCTGTAAATATGAAAAATAACTGTTAAATTACGAGTCTTGTTGGTTAACATCTTATGGCTGCAGTCCCGTTAACGGGATCAATATGACAACAGCCAGTCGAAGTGCAGGGCGCCAAATTAAAAAAACAGAAATCTCATAATTAAAATTCCTCAGACATTCATGTTGTTGTTAATCCCACCAAAGTGTCCGATTTCAAATAGGCTTTTCAGCGAAAGCACTACAAACGATTATGTTAGGTCACCACAAAACCACAATAACCACAGCCATTTTTTCCAGCTAAAGATAGCTTTCACAAAAACCAGAATAGAGATCAAATTAATCACTAACCTTCGATTATTTTCATCAGATGACACTCATAGGACTTCATGTTACACAATACATGCATGTTTTGTTTGATTAAGTTCATATTTATATCAAAAAATCTGAGTTTACATTGAGGCGTTAGATTCACAAAAAAAAAACATCAAGTGACTTTGCATAGCCACATTGTTTCAACAGAAATACTCAACATAAATATAAATGATAATACAAGTAATACACATAGAATTATAGATATACCTCTCCTTAATGCAACCGCTGTGTCAGATTTCAAAAAAACTTTACGGAAATATAAACCATGCAATAATCTGAGACGGAGCTTAGATGATTAGCCAAATTAGCCACCATGTTGGACTCAACAGAAACCAGAAAATACATGATAAATGTTTCCTTACCTTTGATGAATTCATCAGAATGCAGTCCTAGGAATCCCAGGTCCACAATAAATGCTTGATTTGTTCGTTCATGTCCGTTATTTATGTCAAATTAGCTACTTTCGAATTGTTTACCAAATACCCTAACCAAAGTCTCAAAGCGCGACCACTATAATGTGACGAAATGTCCAAACGTTCCGTTACAGTCAGTAGAAACATGGCAAATGATGTACTGAATCAATCTTTAGAATGTTGTTAACATACATCTTGAATAACGTTCCAACCGGAGAATTAAATCGACTTCAATTGAGAGATGGAACGGAGCTGCCTCTCACGTGAACGCGCGTGTTGAATGCATGGTCACCTCATGACCACCTCATTACTAAATTCTGTCTCCTTCGACCCCCCTTCACATTAGAGTCATCAGACTTAGTTCTATTGACAGTTGACATCTAGTTGAAGCCGTAGGAAGTGAAAACCCATCAATATCTCTCTGTATTTTCAATAAGAGCTTGGTTGAAAATATGGCACCCCCAAAAAAAATCCAAACAGGAAGTGGAACTTCTCAGGTTTTTGCCTGCCATATGGGTTCTGTTAATCTCACAGACTTAATTCAAACAGTTTTAGAAACTTTAGAGTGTTTTCTATCCAACACAACTAATAATATGCATATATAAGCAACTGAGACTGAGGAGCTGGCCGTTTACAATGGGCACCTTTCATCCAAGCTACTCAATACTGCCCCTTCAGCCATAAGAAGTTAAAGTGTACTGTTAGCTAGCTAGCTAATGTTAGCTGGCTGGCTCCCTAGCTAACGTTAAGTGTATGATGTTATTATTTGTTTCCCAGAACCATTTGCTTTGCTAGTTAGAGCCTAATGTTAGCTAGCTAACATTGAACCTGGTTGGTTAACTCCCAGCAGATTCATGCAGGGTAGTAACGACATGATTCGGCACTATGTTCATTGTTATTTAACTAGCTGCCTGGCTCCCTAGCTAACATTACGTGTATGATGTTATTATTCGTATCCCAAAATCATTTGCTTTACTAGTTAGAGCCTAATGTTAGCTAGCCTCTTTGGGCTAGGGGGCAGTATTTTGACGTCCGGATGAAAAGCGTGCACAAAGTAAACTGCCTGTTACTCAGGCCCAGAAGCTAGGATATGCATATAATTGGTAGATTTGGATAGAACACTCTAAAGTTTCTAAAACTGTTAAAATAATGTCTGTGAGTATAACAGAACTGATATGGCAGGTGAAACCCCGAGGACAAACCATCCCAAAAAAATACAATTTCAGCTTACCACTTTTTTCAATGGCTATTACTTAAATTATAAGGCCAAGTCCTCCCAGATTGCAGTTCCTAGGGCTTCCACTAGATGTCAACAGTTTTTAGAAAGAGTTTCAGGCTGGTTTTTGGAAAAAAATGACCCAGAAATTGTAGTTTTTCTAGGTGGCTCCCATTTTGGCTGTAGTGTTTCCAAGCGCGTGGAAGAAAGCGTGTTCTTTGGTATTTTTCTCCGGTAAAGACAATAACGATTCTCCGTCTTAAATTGTATAGTTTATTTGCGTATTAGGATGCCTAAGGTATGATTATAAACGTTGTTTGACTTGTTTGGAAAAGTTTATTAGTAACATTTGAGATTCATTTTGTATGCATTTTGATGGAGGGAAAATGGGTGGATTATTGACTGAAGCGCGCCAGCTAAACTGAGTTTTTATGGATATAAAGAGGGACATTATCGAACAAAATGACCATTTGTGATGTAACTGGGACCTTTTGGAGTGCCAACAGAAGAAGATCATCAAAGGTAAGGCATTTTTTATATCGCTATTTCTGACTTTTGTGTCGCACCTGCCTTTTTGAAATATGATTTTCATGTGTTTGTATGTGGGGCGCTGTCCTCAGGTAATCGCATGGTTCCTTTCACCGTAAAGCCTTTTTGAAATCTGACACGGCGGCTAGATTAACAAGAAGCTTTATTTTGATGTATTACACTTGTGATTTTATGAAAGTTCAATATTTATAATACTGTCGTTTGAATTTCGCGCTCTGCAATTTCACCGGATGTTGTCGAGGTGTCCTGCTAACGGCACGCCTTTCCCAAACAGGCTAGCTAACATTGAACCTAGTTGGTTAGCTTCCAGTAGATTCATGCAGGGAATGACATGATTTGGCACTATATTCATTGTTGTTTAACCAGCTAACGTTTGCTGGCTGGCTCGTCTGCTAACGTTACGTGACGTGTGTGATCTTACATGTTGCTTACCTAGCTAGGTTCATTGTTTACCTAACTAGCTAGCTACAAGTCTTAAGATAAAGTGTACAACACCCGTTGAATATGGCCGGTGTCAGTAAACATCGGCAAAAAAGCATAATGAAATTGTTGCCAGCAGAGCTGGTTAGGCTGTTTTCATGTTATCAAGAGATAAACAAATTATCATCAAGTGTGCGCTCTGAACGCTCCGAGGGTGAAACGAGATGGGTGGGGCTAAAGCTTAACCTGTCTAGCCCTGGGGTTCCGCTAGCGGAACACCCCCCACATTCCACTGAAAAGGCAGCGCGCAAAATTCAAAAATATATTTTTTAAATATTTAACTTTCACACATTAACAAGTCCAATACAGCAAATGAAAGATAAACATCTTGTGAATCCAGCCAACATGTCCGATTTATAAAATGTTTTACAGCGAAAACACCACGTATATTTATGTTAGCTCACCACCAAATCCAAAAAAGCACAGACATTTCTTTCACAGCACAGGTACTTTCACAAACCCCCAAATAGAGATAGAATTAATCACTAACCTTTGAAATTCTTCATCAGATGAGTCATATAACATCATGTTACACAATACATTTATGTTTTGTTCGATAATGTGCATATATATATATATAAAAAAAATCTCTGTTTACATTGGCGCGTTACGTGCAGTAATGTTTTGATTCCAAAACATCTGGTGATTTTGCAGAAATACTCATAATAAACATTGATAAAAGATGCAAGTGTTATTCACATAATTAAAGATAAACTTATCCTCTATGCAACCGCTGTGTCAGATTTCAAAATAAACTTTACGGAAAAAGATTCATCTGAGAACGGCGTTTAGAGCACAATCCAGCCAAAGAAATAGTCGCCATTTTGGCGTCAACAAAAGCTCCAAAAACACTATAAATATGCACTTACCTTCGAATAACTTCATCAGAAGGCACTCCCAGGATTCCCAGATCGACAGAAATGGCTGAAAAGTTCCATAAAGCCCATCATTTAGCCACTTGTTGTTAGCATGTTCAGCCCAGGAATCCATTTTCATGACGCACGAGAAATCCCTCCAGACAAATACTCAAAAAGTTCCGTTACAGGTCGTAGAAACAGGTCAAATGATGTTTGCAATCCATATTTAGTATGTGTTTTACATTAATCATCAATAAGGATCCAACCGGAGAATTTCATTGTCTGAAGAAAGAGCATTGGAACGAGAGCTCTCTCTCTCCCTCGCGCGCAAATCCAGACTGAGAATTCTGACGACCACTCACTAAAACAGCTCCTACGAGCCCCTCCTTTATAGTAGAATAATAAGACTAAAATCTAAAGACGGCGACATCTAGTGGAAGCCCTAGGCAGTGTCTGTTCAGTCATATCTAGAAAGGGTACCATTTGACACTGTTTTGAAAATCGACTTCTCATTTCCTGTTTTGACCTCTTCTCAGGTTTTTGTCTGCCAAATGAGTTCTGTTATACTTACAGAAATAATTCAAACAGTTTTAGAAACTTCAGAGTGTTTTCTATACAATAGTAATAATAATATGCATGTATTACCTTCTGGGACAGAGTAGGAGGAAATTTCGTTTGGGCACGCAATTTGTTCAAAGTGGAAACACTGCCCCCTATCCCGATGAAGTTTTAAGACAGTGTGAACGATGCTGAATGGGTGTAGACAAAGAAGAGCTCTTCCCTAGATACCAAAACATTCAATGGCCATTTTCTCAAAAGTGGGTTTACAAGTTTACCAACATTCAAAACAAAATTACTTTCCCATTGTTCCTCAAAAATGCAGTTTATGATACACCATTATGTAGCTCTGAGTCTCTACTTTTATCCAATGTCAGAAACACAATTTCAAATTTTGCTACATAAGACCAAATCCAGGTGGTTAGTCACATATCATTAAAACCCACATGGAGTACAATAGAATTGATTTCCATATCCTGCTGTAGAACGATCTGGAGCAGCTTAGTAATATAATTTACTGGAGCTCCAGGACAGGAGTGTTTTTTTACCAGGAACAGTGACATTTCTTACCATGGAGCTGCCCAAAATCATGGCTGGCGAGAAAGATGAGGAAATCCGCCCACTCCCACAGGATTAGGAGAACCCTTTAAGGATGGACAAGAGGCAGGATAACTTGCTGGCTGACGAAAAGTAGGCTAAACGTTGACAGTTCTAACATCTTTAATATTTGCCTCGGAATTCAATAAAAGGAACGCGCGCAGTTGCGTCCCCAATGTGTCTGTCTTCATTCACTTGTAGCCTACTTTTTAGCTGAAATGCCTGTGAGAAGGACCCAATCACATGACGGGTATTGGCTAATAAGGCCTGGTGAATATTATCAAGTGCTTGTCAAATTGTGAATGAGAGACTGATGAAGTGTGTTCAGCTTGCACAAGAAACAAATTAGAGCTCATGCCTTTCATGCAATTTTTTTCAAATCATCATTAGAGTCCCATCATGCAGCCTTAGAATTGATGCAAAATCCAAACACAACTAAAGTTCCATAAATAACTCTAAATTAAGCATATAGTGGGACCAGTTTCTTTGTTAACCGCTCAACACAGGAAAAGCCGAAGGTGCGCCCTTCCTTTGAAATCATTTGGAGAAAATATCCTTTCTATTTTATTAAGCTATGTGCAATTGTATTCTTCATACTTTAATACCTTGAAATTCTAAGCAAATCCTGTCAGCTAAATTAACTAGTGTAGTCCACAGCTGTATGGCATAGCCATATCAGGGCCTAACATGAGGAAAACTATTTCTTCTGAAATAGAGTACATTTTCTTCATATCATGGTTCTTTAGAACTGTCTAAAATAAATAACGGATTTATTGTGAAGGTGTAGGCCATATTAAATTGATTTGTTCGACTTTTTTAAATGTAGAAGTTACAAAGTTCTGCATCAGTGGCTTGTAGGCTATGCGTGGAAGCCAGGAGATGCTAAACTTGTTTATTTTAATTAACAGTAAATTACCGTGAGACCGGCAGTTATTTGCTTGACAATCACCGGCTGACAAAATGTTATACCTGCCACAGCCCTATGCATAACCAGACCAGCTTAGTACAGCTTGGTTTGGCTTGGTTCGGTAAGGCTCAGTATTGTGAAAAACTTCCATAATCAACATCCACGTCTTCGGCACTGGGGAACAGAGGGTTACGAACGAACAGAATGACAGATTTTTACCTCGTCAGCTCAGGGATTGGATCCAGCAACCTTTCGGTTACCGGACCAACGCTCTAACCACTAGGCTACCTGCCGCCACTGAAGATCTCAGCGGTGGAATTTGAACACACGGCTCCGTATAGACTGGAGCCTTAATCCAGCGCCTTAGATCGCACAGCCACACTACCCAGCTCTGGCAATGTATAGACTAGTTTAGTTGGTATAATTTCTTTAGATCTACAATCTAGATCAGGCATTGGCAACGTATGGCATGGTTGACAAGGCTGGCCCTCAATGGTATTTGACTTGGCACACCAAGCAATTTGATAAAATGTATCAAATAAGTGAAAATGTCTTCGTTTTGAAATTGCATTTGTTTTCCATAAATGACTACCGCTTTGGACCTGACCACGTAAGTGAGAGTACACCTTATGTGTGAAGGTAATGTGTCTTGAGTATCATTTAAAATGTTGAGACAAGAAGGGAGGGGTGTGTGGTGAAGATGCACTAGGTGAGTCTTTTCAGAATGTCTCCCTCGACAGTTTGTGCACATTCATTGTTTTTTATGTGAATTGTTTCCCCTTTGATTGTTAGTAATGATCAATTCCTTGTAAATTAACCGTTATTCCCCGTAATTTCTAATCTACAATGTATGGTTACGGTAATTTCAGTTAATGCATTCAATATATTATTGCAGTCATTTTTCATTCTCAGAGTAGACACGTTGTTTGCAGAGCTCACAACCTATGCTACAATTGTGAGAAACAAGTTTGGGTTAATTTCATGCCATTTACGAGTTTGGTAAATTCATTAATTGTCTTCTGTTTGTAGCTGTCTGTGTGAGCATGTGTCTGATTTCTCTGTCCTGTCAATGTTGAGTAAGCATGTGCACGCCTGAACACGCGTGGAAGTACCTACACGCGGATGTATAAAAGTGCTTATTTGGGGATGCTAATAGTATTTCTGATTGAAGCTATGTGCAATTGTATTCTTCATACTTTAATACCTTGGAATTCTAAGCAAATCCTGTCAGCTAAATTAACTAGTGTAGTCCACAGCTGTATGGCATAGCCATATCAGGGCCTAACATGAGGAAAACTATTTCTTCTGAAATAGAATACATTTTCTTCATATCATGGTTCTTTAGAACTGTCTAAAATAAATAATGGATTTATTGTGAAGGTGTAGGCCATATTAAATTGATTTGTTAGACTTTTTTAAATGTAGAAGTTACAAAGTTCTGCATCAGTGGCTTGTAGGCTATGCGTGGAAGCCAGGAGATGCTAAACTTGTTTATTTGAATTAAGTCAATTACCGTGAGACCGGCAGTTATTTGCTTGACAATCACCTGCTGACAAAATGTTATACCTGCCACAGCCCTATGCATAACCAGACCAGCTTAGTACAGCTTGGTTTGGCTTGGTTCGGTAAGGCTCAGTAGTGTGAAAAACGGTTCAATTAATTTAGCCTCCACTGTTCCCCACGTACCTGGTGAGCCCACCACACCATTAAGTAGGAGAATCCAGCAATCCAACAGATAGAACCCAGAAATGAGATGGGAAAGAACTTCTTTGCAGTCTGTTAGACAAAAGGAGGAAAAAGATATAGTTACTATAAAGATGGAAATTACAGAAATGAAGCTTCAATACTATGGTACACAGGTATCTACAGCAAATAACACATCACACAATTACCAGTTATAGAAAAATAAATAGACAGATACACTTCATATCAAACATTAGTCTTTCTCTCTATGTCTGTGTCACAAATGGCACCCTATTCCCTATACTAGCTTTGACCAAGGCCCATAGAGTGTAGTGCACTACATAGGGAATAAGGTGCCATTTGGGACACCACCTAATTCTCTATCTGACAAACTGGAACAGTAAGAGATAGAAATGGACGGGAAGCACTTACTGGTTTCCTGACATCGGGCAGTGTTAGCCACAGAGGGAAGATGATGGGCATGATTAAGAGGTAGGTGAAACGCTTGCGCATGGTGTCTGGCCAGGACAGGCTCAGAGGCTGGTCCTCATCCTCCTCATCCTCAGCCTAAGAAGAGAGAGCTTTCAGTATGGATACAGTTTCAAAATTCAAAAAAGCACTCGCACATCTGAGTTCTTGTTGCAGGTGCGTGGAAATAATGATAGATTCAAAGAAAAGAGAAACTCGCAGAATGGATACAGTTAATGTGAAATTGGTTTGGAGAAATCTGTGCTCAAAAAGAGTTTCAATGGGTCATGTGGTGCAGTCAAGGTCAGCCATCTTAAAGCTCTACAATACACAGTATAACAAAATGTTCAAGGTGTCAAGTCAGGCACATCCATGGGCACCTGGACTGTGATTGAAACAAAGGCTCTTGTGATTTATTTCATCACCACTTGAACTCTATTCAATAAGCAAGAAGGCCAAGTGCATACAGGCCTTTCTGTTGGGAAAATATTATTATGTCGATGTTGATGATAAATAATATTGACAACTAAGGCCTTAGGAATTGATGATAGAGTTGGTCAGCATGCCCTCACTCTCTGTGACCTTAAAACTTCTTGCCACTATAGGGGGTGCTGTTTCGCATTAGCATAATTTGCTCTCCAGATTAAACTGCCTAGTACTCAATTCTTGCTCGTACAATATGCATATTATTGTTATTATTGGATAGAAAACACTCTCTAGTTTCTATAGCCGTTTGAATTATGTCTCTGAGTGAAACAGAACTCATTCTACAGCACTTTTCCTCCCAGTGTGTGAGATTTCAGCAATCTTGGCCTCTGGTTCCAGATCAGTTTTAAAGTCCCTGTAAATCCTATGAGGATACAAACACTGCCCACGCCTTCCTCTAGATGTCAGTAAGTGGTGACAATTTGAATGGAGTCGATTGCGCAATCAGTGCCTGTATAAAACGGCAAAGACCGGATGTACCGTCCCTTTGCTCCCTGCGCCTGACGCAGGATGGACGTTGGACCTCCTCTCTTTCCAAGCTGTTGTTTAGCCACTTATATATCGCCGGTCATGTTTTTACTCGTTATTGGTGTTAAAAACATCATAAGGTAGTTAATTTAAACCGTTTTATAGCAATTTATATCCGTTTAGTGCGATTTTGAGGCAGTTCTATGTGACGCCCATCCAAGAGCTGGGCACGTTTCGGGGTCCCGGTCGAACGTTAGTGGGCATTTCGACGGACAGAGGACATCTTTCGACCAAAAGAAGATTAGACCCAAGAAAGGATACATTGCCCAAGATTCTGATGGAAGATCACCTCATAGTAAGAAATATTTAATATGATAAATCGTTTTTAAACGCATATTCCGCCATTTTCTTTGGTATAGCTTCGCTTGGCGAACCCTGTATTGCACAGTAAGGATAATTTTAGAAATGTAATTCAGCGATTGCATTAAGAACTAATTTGTCTTTCGATAGCTGTCCAACTTATATTTTTTTAGTCAAGTTTATGAATAGTTATCCATGAGACAAGATCACTGTGAAAGATGGCGTCCGACATTTTCAGGCTAGTTTTGCTAGTATTGTCATTGTATAACCACGGTTGTTTGTGGCTAAATATGCACATTTTCGAACAAACTCTATATGTATGTTGTAATATGATGTTACAGGAGTGTCATCGGAAGAATTCTGAGAAGGTTAGTGAAAAAATTAATATATTTTGGCGATGATAACGATATCGCTCTCTTTGGCTTGAATCAATGGTCGGGTAACGTTTGCATATGTGGTATGCTAATATAACGATTTATTGTGTTTTCGCTGTAAAACACTTAGAACATCTGAAATATTGTCTGAATTCACAAGATCTGTGTCTTTCCATTGCTGTGAGTTGTGTATTTTTAAGAAATGTTTTATGATTAGTAATTAGGTAATACACGTTGCTCTGTGTATTTATTCTAGTCAAGTTGTGATGGTGGGTGCAATTGTAAACTAGGATTTATACCTGAAATATGCACATTTTTCTAACAAAACCTATCCTATACAATAAATATGTTATCAGACTGTCATCTGATGAGGTTTTTTCTTGGTTAGTGGCTATCAATATCTTTATTTGGCCGAATTGGTGATAGCACCTGATGGAGTAAGAAACTGATGGAGTTAGGAAAGTGCTGTCTTTTGCTAACGTGGTTAGCTAATAGATTTACATATTTTGTCTTCCCTGTAAAACATTTTAAAAATCTGAAATGGTGCCTTTATTCACAAGATCTGTATCTTTCATTTGGTGTCTTGGACTTGTGATTTAATGATATTTAGATGCTACTATTTAATTGTGACGCTATGCTAGCGATGCTAATCAGTGTGGGGGGGGTGGGGGGTGATCCCGGATCCGGGGTTGAGAGGCGGTAAAAGTTAAGAGAGTGGTGTTTGATGACAGAGGTTGGGAAGATTGCTCCAAGCCTGGAGGAGTCCGACACTCTACTTATCAGGTACAAGGCCCACTATGACATGTCTGGACTGCTGGACCCTCAGTGTGGTCATCTGAATACCAAACAGGTGAGAGACCTCAACTTCTGAAGATAAGAGTCTGCATCGCTGTGTAGGTGACATGGAAGTAGGAAGTGGCTCACTTTTCCACTGAAAAGGGGCTCCCTGCATGACATTAATCCAAGCAGGCCTATTCTTGACTAAATCCAGACCCATCCATCAGTAACCTGATATATTGCATTATTGTGTCAAAGAGTGGTATCAATCACACCATCAAAGGCATGATTTGCTCTAGCTAAAACATGCGGAACAAGCTTAAGAACCTGTGCAATGGCATTTGGTATTTTTGGCTCATCTGCAAAGATCTTGACAACATCTAGTCATGTTTTTAAGATGGAAAAATTATGTTTTACATATTTGTTTTATGTGGGCATCGAAGGACAGAGAAGGATCAAACTTGACTGCCAGGTTGGAGATGCACGAGGACAGGTGGAAGGCTTGGCCAATGATTGTAGGTTAGATGTTTCCACCACTGATGACCTGCTTCTCTTTCATCCATGCCCTGATGTATTCTATGCAGCTGCTGAGTTTTGCTAGTTGCTGAATGTCCGGTTTGGTGTTAATATAAATCTGGGTATCGTCAGCGTAGCAGGTGAAGTTTATGTTATAATCTCTGAGGATTTGGCCGAGAGGGAGCATGTAAATTAAAAACAGGATAGGGCTCAACACTGACCCCTGTGACTGCAGACTCCTCCGACCTGGACTATCCAATATTGACTTTTTGCTTCCTATTAGAGAGGTAGGAGGAGAAACACAGATCTACATTACCTTCAAAAAGTATTCATACTCCTTGAATTATTCCATATTTTGTTGTGTTACAACCTGAATTCAAAATGGATTAAAGCAACAAAAAAATCTCACCCATCTACAGACAATACCCCATAATGATAACATGAAAACATGTTTTTAGAAATGTTACGAATATACTGAAAATTAAATACAGAAATAACAAATGTACATACAGTGGCCTGTGAAAGTATTCACCCCCTTGGCAGTTTTCCTATTTTGTTGCCTTACAACCTGGAATTCAAATGGATTTTGGGGGGGGTTATATAATTTGATTTACATAACATGCCGACCACTTTAAAGATGCAAAACATTTTTTATTGTGAAACAAACAAGAAATAAGACAAAAAAGAAAGAAAACTTGAGCGTGCATAACTATTCATCCCCCCAAAGTCAATACATTGTAGAGCCACCTTTTGCAGCAATTACAGCTGCAAGTCTCTTGGGGTATGTCTCTATAAGCTTGGCACATCTAGCCAATGGGATTTTTGCCCATTCTTCAAGGCAAAACTGCTCCAGCTCCTTCAAGTTGGATGGGTTCCGCTGGTGTACAGCAATCTTTAAATCATACCACAGATTCTAAATTGGATTGAGGTCTGTGCTTTGACTAGGCCATTCCAAGACATTTAAATGGTTCCCCTTAAACCACTCGAGTGTTGCTTTAGCAGTATGCTTAGGGTCATTGTCCTGCTGGAAGGTGAACCTCCGTCCCACTCTCAAATCTCTGGAAGAATGAAACAGGTTTCCCTCAAGAATTTCCCTGTATTTAGCGCCATCCATCATTCCATAAATTCTGACCAGTTTCCCAGTCCCTGCCAATGAAAAACATCCCCACAGGATGGTGCTCTCGGGGTGATGAGAGGTGTTGGGTTTGCGCCAGACTGACCAGAGTACCTTCTTCCATATGTTTGGGGAGTCTCCCACATCAAACGTGTTTGCATATTTATTTTCTTAAAGCAATGGCTTTTTGTCTGCCCACTCTTCCGTAAAGCCCAGCTCTGGGGAGTGTACGGCTTAAAGTGGTCCTATGGACAGATACTCCAATCTCTGCTGTGGAGCTTTGCAGCTCCTTCAGGGTTATTTCTGGTCAGAGTGGTACTCAGTGATGTGTTGTGTTTGCCCCAAACATAACGCTTTGTATTCAGGACATGAAGTTAAAGGGGGATACCTAGTCAGAGAGGTGCAGGGTAATTCCATAATCAACATCCACGTCTTCGGCACTGGGGAACAGATGGTTACGAACGAACAGAATGACAGATTTTTACCTCGTCAGCTCAGGGATTGGATCCAGCAACCTTTCTGCCGCCACCGCGGACACCGCGGACAGACGCCCACCCAGACCCTCCCCTAGAGTTTAAGGGGGGGGGTTCTGTCACGTTCCTGACCTGTTTTCCCTTGTTTTGTATTTATTTAGTATGGTCAGGGCGTGAGTTGGGTGGGTTGTCTATGTGTGATTTTCTATGTTGGGATTTTGTATTCGGCCTGGTATGATTCTCAATCAGAGGCAGCTGTCAATCGTTGTCCCTGATTGAGAATCATACTTAGGCAGCCTGGGTTTCACGTGTGTTTTGTGGGTGTTTGTCTACCGTGTTAGTGTTTTCACAACACGTTACTGTATCGGTTTTCTGCACTTCGTTTATTGTTTTGTATTTCAGTGTTCAGTTTCGGTTTAAATAAATCATCATGAGCACGAACCACTCTGCATATTGGTCCGATCCTTCTCGCCTCTCCTCGTCCGATGAGGAGGACGAAATAGACAATCGTTACACTGGAGCCTTAATCCAGCGCCTTAGATCGCACAGCCACACTACCCAGCTCTGGCAATGTATAGACTAGTTTAGTTGGTATAATTTCTTTAGATCTACAATCTAGATCAGGCATTGGCAACGTATGGCATGGTTAACAAGGCTGGCCCTCAATGGTATTTGACTTGGCACACCAAGCAATTTGATAAAATGTATCAAATAAGTGAAAATGTCTTCGTTTTGAAATTGCATTTGTTTTCCATAAATGACTACCGCTTTGGACCTGACCACGTAAGTGAGAGTACACCTTATGTGTGAAGGTAATGTGTCTTGAGTATCATTTAAAATGTTGAGACAAGAAGGGAGGGGTGTGTGGTGAAGATGCACTAGGTGAGTCTTTTCAGAATGTCTCCCTCGACAGTTTGTGCACATTCATTGTTTTTTATGTGAATTGTTTCCCCTTTGATTGTTAGTAATGATCAATTCCTTGTAAATTAACCGTTATTCCCCGTAATTTCTAATCTACAATGTATGGTTACGGTAATTTCAGTTAATGCATTCAATATATTATTGCAGTCATTTTTCATTCTCAGAGTAGACACGTTGTTTGCAGAGCTCACAACCTATGCTACAATTGTGAGAAACAAGTTTGGGTTAATTTCATGCCATTTACGAGTTTGGTAAATTCATTAATTGTCTTCTGTTTGTAGCTGTCTGTGTGAGCATGTGTCTGATTTCTCTGTCCTGTCAATGTTGAGTAAGCATGTGCACGCCTGAACACGCGTGGAAGTACCTACACGCGGATGTATAAAAGTGCTTATTTGGGGATGCTAATAGTATTTCTGATTGTTTTAACTCATCACCACTTAGTCATTTTTTTTCTTCACCTCAACAGAAACTCTTTCTTATTAATTATATATTTTTTATCCATTGCAAATGACAAAGTCTTTATGGTTCCTCAATGTATTTGGAGTAGAGAGATGAATGTGATTGAAAAAACCTGAACCAATTGCCATACGTAGCCAAATTGGATTTAGAGGATATATATTTTCATCAGGATATTTTCTAGCTGCAATTTTTTATTTGTCAGATTTAAATTGTTTACATAAAGTATTCATACCCCTACTTATTCCATTTTTTTTTGTTACAGTCTGATTTTTTTCTCTCACCCATCTACCCCCAATACCCCATAATGGCAAAGTAAATGTTAGCAAATGTATTGAAGACATGTTAGCAAATGTATTGAAAATCAAATACAGAAATATCTCATTTACAAAAGTATTCACACCCCTTGGCTATGACACTTCAAATTGAGCTCAGGTGTATCTGTGTTCTGTGAAGGGAGTAGTATACAGCGTTGTACGAGATCTTCAGTTTCTTGGCAATTTCTCGCATGGAATAGCCTTTATTTCTCAGAACAAGAATAGACTGACGAGTTTCAGAAGAAAGTCTTTGTTTCTGGCCATTTTGAGCCTGTAATCGAACCCACAAATGCTGATGCTCCAGATACTCAACTAGTATAAAGAAGGCCAGTTGTATTGCTTCTTTAATCAGAACAACAGTATTCAGCTGTGCTAACATAATTGCAAAAGGGTTTTCTAATGATCAATTAGCCTTTTAAAATGATGAACTTGGATTAGCTAACACAACGTGCCATTGGAACACAGGAGTGATGGTTGCTGATAATGGGCCTCTGTACGCCTATGTAGATATTCCATTCAAAAATCTGCCGTTTCTAGCTACAATAGTAATTTACAACATTAACAATGTCTACACTGTATTTCTGATCAATTTGATGTCATTTTAAATGGACAAAAAATGTGCTTTTCTTTCAAAAACAAGGACATTTCTAAGTGACCCCAAACTTTTGATTGGTAGTGTATACTGTCTAAAATATCTAAAAACCTGTTTTTGCTTTGTCATGTGGTATTGTGTGTAAAAAAACAATAAGGCTGTAACGTAACAAAATGTAAAAATGAAGGGGTCTGAAAACTTTCCGAATGCACTGTACATATTGTTGTAATGCAGCTAAATCGCCTCTTGTGGTGGAGTGTGAATCTGTGAAGTTTGTTTGGAGAAAGCCGGAACAAACCGTCAGCTCATTACAGGAAGTTGTTGTGTGGAACAACCTGCTGATGTGGAACATAGAGAGTCTCTCCACTGTACATGGGAGAAAAGTCCTTTGAAGAAAATGAGCATGACAGCAACCATGACACACAAGAAAGAGCTTTACAGCATACAGTAAACTGACCATTACACTTTTGCCAAACCTTGGTAACCACAAGACTACACATGTGTACTGTAGCGCAGATACTAATACACATCTAATCATCAAGCCTTTTACTAGTTGAATCAGATGTGCCAGGTATGGGCTGCTCCAAAAATGACTAGCAAAATTAGTTGGTTATCAATCTCTTAATTTTTTTGCTTTCTGTTCTTAAAGGAAAACCTTGCTTTAGCATCGAGTCATATGCAGCAAGTTTGCACGGCACTAATGTCACGAGAGGCATGCCATGGGGCTGGTTAACACTTAATTATTTTTTATAATTAAAACAAAATGTCAAGAAAACATTACCGCATGTCAGAGGCATGAAAAATTAGCAACTTGAATTGAAAATGGGTGGTAATGCCTACGCTCTAAAATAGGATACAATTCAACAAGAACACTGACATTTTACCAAGGCAGAGATGAGTGGCCGACACCGAGACGCGCAACGGCCACAGTGGACACATAAATGATGTCCTAGTGACAATCGGCAAATGTCATTAGACTTTGATGGCAAAGATATCTGTAGATGATTATAAGATCCGAAGTGAATCTGATTTTGCTTAACAACTTTAATTAAATATGTCCAATATGTAGACTGCCCTTTTAAGATTAATCAATCATTAATCCCAATGTTAACAAAAACATGACATATCCTTTGTGAGTAATACAGCTCATTTGACAGGGTAATAAGCAATTCAAACAACAGCAAAGTGTGAACCATTTTGGTAAACAGCTGCGGGATGGGTCTGGAGAAATGTAACCACTCTCAAATTCATAGACAGAGCTATGGATGGAAGGACTGACCTTCGATGAGATCAAAATGACACCCATCCATACCCCACAAGACATATCACCAGAGGTCTCTTCTGGGACTATGGAAGGTGCACAGTACTACAAAGAGCCATGACTACATGGAACTCTATTCCACATCAGGTAACCGATACAAGCAGTAGAATCAGATTTTAAAAAACACATAAAAATACACCTTATGGAATAGCGGGGAGTGTGAAGTGACACACACACAGGTACAGACACAGACACACGCATACACAAACACACGCTAGCACAGACACTCGACACACACATACATTGTAATATTGCTGTATGGTGGTATTATACATTGTATTGTAGATACAGTATTTAGTGGTGTAATAATGTTATATGATGTTTTATGTGTGATGTAATGCCTTCATGTGTTTGGACCCCAGGAAGAGGCAGCAGCTAATGGGGATCCCTAATAAATACAAATACAAAAAACTAAGCTCAAAAGGCATTTATAAGTTATATTCTTCAAGAATCAATGGGTATGTATAATTAATTTAAAAGTCTAAAATGGATGTACCAATTGTAGATTGCCCCTTTAAGATTCCTTAAGAATTAATCCCAATGTAAACAAAAACATGACATATCCTTTGTGAGTAATACAGCTCAATTTGTTAAAGATTTTGGAGGTATGATATCAATCAATCAATCAATCAAGTTTATTTTATATAGCCCTTCGTACATCAGCTAATATCTCGAAGTGCTGTACAGAGACCCAGCCTAAAACCCCAAACAGCTAGAATGCAGGTGTAGAAGCACGGTGGCTAGGAAAAACTCCCTAGAAAGGCCAAAACCTAGGAAGAAACCTAGAGAGGAACCAGGCTATGAGGGGTGGCCAGTCCTCTTCTGGCTGTGCCGGGTGGAGATTATAACAGAACTATGCCAAGATGTTCAAAAATGTTCATAAGTGACAAGCATGGTCAAATAATAATCATGGATAATTTTCAGTTGGCTTTTCATAGCCGATCATTAAGAGTTGAAAAACAACAGGTCTGGGACAGGTGGCGGTTCCATAACCGCAGGCAGAACAGCTGAAACCGGAACAGCAGCATAACTGATATAACTTTGGGATCTATGTTTTGGTAAACGTTTGTAGAAACAAGAGTTGTAACAGTTGCTGGGCAAGGGATAGAATGACGATCAAAGATAAAAGAAAAAAATATATATAAATAACAAGTAAGTTTGAATGACACTGAGGGGCAGTGTTGTTACAGCTACTGCCTGTTTGCCTGAGGCTGATGCAGTGCAGTTGTTTGTACACATGCATATACACACACTCTCATTCAAATGTACACACGTGCACATACACTGGGACACACACACGTAAATAATGCCATACATGCACTCAAACATATTCAGTTGGCCTTGCTGTTTTGATTTTTGTTGTCCTTGATGTCCTTCCCCCCCCCCCCCCCCCCTTTGTCTTTCTTTTTTAAAACGGTACATTTTGTTGGTTGTTGGTGCTTTGGGGGATGGGGGTTTGGGTACAGGGGTCTTGGGAACGGAATTACTTTATTTTACTCGGGGGGGGGGGGGATCTCGGATGGTTGAAGGGCAGCTCTTGGGGAACTGTGGGGGGGACCGGTCGCTGGTTTGAGTCCCTGTTTTTGACATTGTGGGAGATCTGTCGACGTGCCCTTGAGCAGGGCGATGACGGTGGTTGCTTCTGTGGGTCGCTCTGGATGGGAGTCTGTTAGATAACTGAATGTGATGTAGATGTTGAGCGGCTTCACTGCAAGTAGATTGTATGTTTTAATATATAAAATCTATATATAATAATAAGATAAAACATTGAATAAGAAAATGACAAAAAAAAGAGTTATAACAGAGTGGTAAATGGTAATAAAGGGTATTACATCTTGATGAGTGAATGTTAGATATTTACAGCATTTAAAAAAATAAGTGCAACTGAAGTTCATTTGCTCTGCTTGAATACACCAAATTGTCCTTGATGTACAGGATGGATTCACCATGGGATGGGTCATAATGCCATTTATTCTGGTCTTGCCAGTGAGGCTGTTTCCCTTCCTCTTTGTCACTTTGAGTGAGCGCCTGATCACTCTGGTAGCATGCTGTGCCATCTGCCTACCTGGCACGGCATAGTGAAGCAAGGAAAGTCTCCTTGCTCGTGCCGGTGCTACTGTTGTGAGTGTGTTTGAGTTTCGCGCATCCTGAGGTGGTGGGCAGCGGGAGAGAGAGGGGTATAATTGCAGACACAGCGGAGGGAGTGGGCCTTTGGCAGGTATGGCTAAGGATGGAGGGATACACCCACAGGCATGCTGGGAGATTACCAACATTAATGACCCACGCTGAGGTCATTTCCACCTTTGCATCAATCCCGCAGAACTTCTCTTCTCACTATGCTGATGTACAGCTCCCAGTGTGGGATTCTTTATCTCAAAGGCATTCATCCATTATCGTCCCCACAGCTCAAATTAAAATCTCCCTAACATCATATCTATGCCAATATGACACCAATATTGATGAAAATTTGCAAATCAACTGGACTGGAGGAATACAACACACTCCCAGCCTCTTGTCATGAGCTGTCCGTTCCTTACCGAGAACCACATACTGGATTTTAAACAGAATTGGGGGGGAAAAAAGTTATTCTTGGCCAGAAGTAGCTTAATATTGTAACGTTCGTTCTCCTCCTCGTCTGAGGAGGAGCAAGGATCGGACCAATATGCAGCGAGGTATGAAGACATAATGATTTATTTAAATAATAATAACGAAGACGAAAAACACTTAATAAACTACAAAACAACAAACGACGTAAACAGACCTGAACATGAGATCTTTTAGACAACGAAGAACGCACGAACAGGAACAAACTCACAAACGAAACAGTCCCGTGTGGCATAAACACTAACACAGGAACAATCACCCACAAACAAACGGTGTGAACAGCCTACCTTAATATGGTTCTCAATCAGAGGAAACGTAAAACACCTGCCCCTGATTGAGAACCATATCAGGCTAATTAACAATGAACCTAAACATAGAAACACATAACATAGAATGCCCACCCAGCTCACGTCCTGACCATACTAAACAAAGACAAAATAAAGGAAATAAGGTCAGGAACGTCACAAATATCTAGGCGTCGGATAAGAACGAGACTACAGCGTTCAAAAAGGGGCCATTAGACTTGCCACCTTTCGGACTGAATAAGTTTCTAGGGTCAACCGTTTTGATTAAATTTATAATTATTCGCTCTCGCGTGCTAATTTCTGTCCATTAAGAACCAACGATGTGCTACCTTTTTCTAGCATTTCTGACAATGCTAACACATTTTTTCCCCGAAGTGCAGAGTTCTAACACCGAGTCTGTTGCTCGGCAACAACACAACTGCTTACATGGTGGTGGTATTCAAGCTGAGGTTTGTATTTGTATTTATCATGGATCCCCAATAATGAATAATGAATAACGTCTAAATTTAGCATGTTGAGGTGACTAAACTGCTTGGCGTAACCTTGGACTGTAAACGGTCATGGTCAAAACATATTGATACAACAGTAGCTAAGATGGGGAGAAGTCTGTCCATAATAATGCGCTGGTCTGCATTCTAAACAGCATTATCAACATGGCAGGTCCTACAGGCCCTAGTTTTGTATTGTAAGGTTTTAAAAATGGTATAACTGCCTAATTTTGCTGGACCCCAGGAAGAGTAGCTGCTGCCTTGGATTATGTTGGATAGCCTTCCAATAAACAGCACCTTCTGTGTACTGTTAGACAGTTAACTCTTTATCCATAATATAGCAGGGGGTTTAAAGCCATAACACATATGTTTTTCCAGCAGCAGACTATGATCGATAATGTCAAAAGCCACACTGAAGTCTAACAAAACAGACCCCACAATCTTTTGATCATCAATTTCTCTCACCCAATCATTAGTCATATGTGTAAGTGCTGTGCTTGCAAAGAAAAATATTTATATCAGACTGGCCAATAAAAAGAAAAGACTAAGATGGGCAAAAGAACACAGTCACTGGACAGAGGAACTCTGCCTAGAAGGCCAGCATCCAGCATTGAGACTGGTGTTTTGCGGGTACTATTTAATGAAGCTGCCAGTTGAGGACTTGTGCAGTGTCTGTTTCTCAAACTAGACACTCTAATGTACGTGTCCTCTTGCTCAGTTGTGCACCGGGGCCTCCTCTCCTCTTTCTATTCTGGTTAGAGACAGTTTGCGATGTTCTGTGAAGGGAGTAGTACACAGCGTTGTACAAAATC